>NW_028318012.1:2516875-3123750 GCF_062004578.1 Staurois parvus
GTATAGCGCCACTTACAGAGGGGAGGGTACACTGCACCTGCCTACACTGGGTCCTATCTTTTCTGCTCTGATGGTGATGGGTGTTCCTTCTGGATAGATTGATGGCATATGAACTCTGCTGTGTTCAGGAATGCTAAAAGCCTAGGCTGACATCATGACATGCATTTAGGGGTGTGTCTATGACAGGCTGAGCTCACAGGAAGTGGTTGGATGATGCCATGTGCCATTCAAACTGGAAGATAAGCAGCAGTGGATCAAGAAGCAATGAGTTTTTGGAGGTCAGAACCAGAGTGAAAGTGAGTATTGCAGCAGGGACACTTTTTCCTTTAACATGCTGGGATTTTATATTATTTATTTATTTTTTATTTTGTAGCAACATGTAGTTGGACTTTGAGCAAAGTTTCCTAAAGCTTTGCAAGTTTCAGCTCTAAAAAGTCCTTTTCCACAAAATGCTGTCCCTAATTGCAATTGCTGAGAATGCCAGTTTGTAACATAGTAAAAACAAGGGATGTAACTATCACAAGTCCTTTCCTGTTAAAGGACCACAACTTGAGGAAACATCTATTGTTCCTCCAAACAGTATATCCAAAAAAAACAGTTGCACATGAATTCCCCGAGGAATCTTTATTAGTGAATATGGTGTTTTGCCTGGAGTATTTCTTTAATGTAACTCCACAAGGATCATCCAATTACTTGTATGACATCCCGTTAAGGAGCAAATTTTCTGATAAATTCAAATTTTACAGCCAGAGGCAATCATGCCATATGAGTAAAACTGATGGAATTTAATTCTACCTTTTACTTTTGCCCTTTTTTTTTTTTGTACGAAATGGTGATTTTCTTTAAATTTTCCCAAGCTGTGCCCTCGCATTATAATTTATTTAAGCCACTTTTCGTTTTGTACAGAGCTATAAGTGATTCTGCTATAGAACATTTCTGTATGATCATTCAATCTTGTCAGAACAAAGTCCATGAATTATAGATTGTGTCATGTATTTTACAATGAATGTGGACATTACTTTGGGAGATCGGTGTATGAATATTAAAAGAAGCTTTTTGTTCTTCTTTTAATTGAAAAGGAGATATCGTATCTGTATGCATTATGGAAGGTTACATTCTATACAGAAAGTAAAATGTAGGTTAAATGGATTAGGGCTGATGACAACCCTAAGTCAAGAAAAATAACCATGGCCAATATCTGAAAGAAGTTAGAGAAAAACAAGCTTTTTGTGGAGTATTGTATTTTAATTTTGATTTGCTTCTCATGTTGTTTCCTCTACCATTTTTTGGATTCTTATAGTGTCCTTCAAACCACAATGCTGATGTTAGGTATATATAAAATTAAAACTTTTTTTAAATTTTGGGTAGAATAGGGAATGGTTAGAACCCCTGTTATGTTTTGTTGTCATCTGTTTCACTAATTTTTTACAGATCTTTCTTTACTTCCTGTCCTGTGGAAGCAATAGGAAGTGATAAGAATTATATTTCCTCTTAGTATGGTTGCCACCTTTTCTTCAAGTCAAACCCCAACAAATTAGATGCACACAGTTTAAAAAAAAAAAAAAAAGACCCCTGATGTCTTATGTTTGAGACAGAGAAAGATTCCCTTTCTCTGCAACTTCAGCTGCACTGGACAGTAAATGAATGGGAAGAGCTGTGTGCTGAGTGGTTTCCTATTCATTCACAAACTGAAGTATAGTAAACACAGATTACTATGCTTCAGTTATGAATGAACACAGAGAGTGATCGGTACTGATCACTGACTGTGTTCATTTGAAAAAGAAACCCTGAAATCATCATGAAACATCCCAACATAGGATGGGGGAGTGCTTTCAACAGTAAGGACAAGAGGGGCGGAGGGTGTGGCATTTACTAGAACTAATCCCATGTATATTCCTCCACTGGCAGCAGTTGAATGCCAAAGGGAGAGGAGGATAAACAGGTTTTCAGCTGCTGCAAGTGGAGGAAAATACAGGGGGATTAATTGTAGTAAATAACGTCCCCGCCGCCCCTCATTTCCAGGTGGGGAGCCACAGTCCAGACTGAACAATGTGTCCAGGTTTCAGGCAGACTGAAACCCAGACACACGATTCAAAACCAGGACTGTCTGGGTGAATCCTGAACAGGTGGCAACCCTACCTCATAGACAGTTGTCACCAGAACAAATGTCCCCTTTGGAAAATTTCACAGTCTGTTTCTATTCGAGTCACAACTCAATACTTTCACAGTTTTTGCTTGAGTTTGACAGAGGAGTTAACCAAATTTAGGGAGTCATTCACTTAAAGTGGAACTAAACTGTATCTCAGCCCCTAAACTGAAAATGAAATTTAATTCATTTTTACTATTCAAAGCAAACTCCACCATCCATCCATGTCTCCATGCTTTATTATGTTGATAAATCACTTTGAAACCACCCCCCCCAGCTTTTCTAGCCGTGGCCATCTTGAATAAGGGCAGATGATTCATGTAGCATTTACTTCCTGGAATCCATCTGACCTTAGCTCAGATGTACAGCCAGGAGGGTGGTTTGCAGGAAACCAGGAAGCAACTAAAGAAATGTAGAAAAAAAAGTTGAAAACAAGTACATAAAATATACCTTCCAATCTATTTACTAATGCTAGCAGCATAAAGAATAAAAATAGTTAATGTTGATTGAGAAAGTTTAGATCTGCTTTAAAGAATATCTAAACTCAAGAACATGAAATATTGAAACATATCAGTCATGTCTGCGTTTGTTTTCTTTTTATAGGATTTTTGTTCGGTTTATTTCCACCCAGAAACACACTTCCTGTACTAGGGTGACAACACTCATTTACTGTTCTCTATCTATGGAGGAGCATTGTTGTCACCCTGGGACAGGAAGTGTGCTGGACTACAGAATACTTTTCCCTGTCCTCATAGTAGAGAGGTGTAGTGTAGTCTACAAACTATGAAAAATGCTAATTGGTAACAGTGCCACAGAGGTAGAGAGTGCAAAAAAATGATCAACTCACAAGATCTTTGGTTGAATCAACAGGTAATTTTTTAATTGCTTATCAAACAAAAAATACAAATCGCTTTCAATGGTAGATATAACCGGCCAAAAGGGAGTAAATAACAGAAGTTCATTGTTAGGGTTTACATACTCATTAAGCATTCTGCTTTTTGTCCAAACTTAGCAGACAATTTGTCAGATTTACAATCCCCAGCTGTTGCAGGTGGTGATGGCAATTTATTGTAAAGTAGTATATAAAGTGTTGTAATACACATAATTATTGTCTGATTTACTGTGACAATAAAGCTTGCTGCACAATCAAAACTGACAGATGTATTTTTCAGGTAAAGTTGGGAGACAAGAATGAAGTAGGCTGTTTAATTTGAGTAGAACCCTTGACCATCGTACATGGCCAGTTTTTGCAGCTCATGTACAGCTACAAAATTAAAGTCTGTTAATTCTTTAACAAAAAAATAATAGTGTACAGAGCTTTTCCTTACATAGGACTACTACTACTATTATTATTTTTATTATTACTGTTTTCTACCAATTTTACCAATTTATGAACTGAAATGGTATGTTTTATTATTCATATCCTCACAATTGTCCGCGATTATTGTTCATTGACTATTCAGTGTTACCTGACATTTATTTTTATACATCCAATACTATTGGCTATTGATTATTTGGATTTTACTTTGACCCTGAGGAGGAAATATTATATTGATATTGTATTGATATGGAGATGTCCTTATGATCTAGTCCTCATGAATGGGGCATGTTTGGACCCCTTAAAAGCATTGGCTACTTTTTGGATTGTCCACCTAAATGTTATTGAAATAAAGTTGCACCAGGACCTGGCAGTGGTGTAGCGCTTCAATTTCCAGTTGTGTTACCCTACATAAGACAAGCATTTAACTGACCCTAAAACTGGCAGTACACTAGTAGGTTCTCAAAGGAATATTCATACAAACATTTGTCTGAAAAGTCATATGAAGATTTTCAGTACATTTGATGACTTAACAAATTTTATTCAAAAGTACTGGACGTCAAAATTGTGTTTGCTTTGAACATTCGATTTCGGAACCAATTGACTTTACCAAACAAAAAACACATACACTGTTAAAAATGTGTTCATAGCGAAAACCTTTCCATTCTGCTCCTTTGAATTTTCTCATCACTGCTGTTAAAAAGAAAGGTTAATTTGACCCAACAAATGATTAGAAAATAAAATTAATGCAAAATTCTACTAGTGTATGGTCAGCTTAATGTGACATTAAACTCTGGTTTGAAAAAAAAATCTATTTATGTATAAATTCTTAACTCATAAAACTAACTGTAGCACTCTCCTAGCTAGGTTGTTATGGTGTTAGGTACATTTAGTAATTTTTGGCTCCTCTGTAATCAGTGGAGCAGTTGTTGATTTCTTTTGGTGGGCCTGGATATCACAGGCTGCAAGTTTGATTGCTCTCCCCGGTCTTCTAGAGAGTTCTGGAGCAAGACAAATAGACAGCATAAACATTTATGGTGCTGCAGCCAATTCCTGGGGAGCTGGGCACAGAAGGTGGCTGAGAAGCACATAAATAGTCTGTGGCAGAGCCTGGGGAGTCTATATCAGAAAGTATCTCTGACATGTTAAAACCTCACTTAAGGATCCAGTCCACACAGCCTCACTGGAAGGCACCTGGAGGAAGCTGGATGGGCAGTGCTGCTCCCCTGGCCTTCTGACTACTACTCTACTACAAGATCCTAGTTACTATGTACTATTGGGATAGCTGGGCCAAGTAGTTCCTCTCTTGAGGAGTTTCTATCCTTAGCCTCCTTTAGTCTCTTTTGGGAAGACTGTACTTTGAACTTGGACCAAGCAGTTCCTCTCCTTATGGGTTCATACCTCTGGCCTCTTCTCTGGCCTAATCTCTGATGCGAAGTCTGTACAATGAACTTAACAGAAGATCTGTTCCTGAAGTTTTCAATGTTGAGAAGTCTGTCCTGCTGTTTCTGTTAGTGGTCCTGGTGTATCCCATACTACCCTGAACCTTCTCCAAGCAATAAAAACACAACATAACCTCTGTTGCTCTGAACTGCCCTCAATTCTCCAAATTCCTTTATTTTGCTGTTGTGAGTTTCTGGTTAGAAGGTGACTACATTGCTTTCTCCCTGGACCTAGTGTAAAAAGGAACATAGCCACCTTCTCTTTCTTAAGATGGAGTAGGGACTATGGACTATAGGACTGTAGTGTGCACAGAGCAGTGAGCTTGACTGCAACTAATGTGCACTGCTCGTTCCAAACAAATGGAAGTGATAGGGAAAAATAAAGGTTCAGGATGTTACAAGGAGGCAGAAAATTACAGTAAGAAACAATTTCATGAAAATAGATTACAGGGCCATTAAGTAATGGATGTATATGAATTATTTTTGAAAATTAAAGTGCCACTAAACCCACATCATTAAAAACTATCAATAGATGCTGGTTTATATGCTGTTCCTACTCACTCAGTCACTATGGGATTCATTTTCTGTATTCTAGTTGATCCTGCTTTTCTCCCCCTCTTGTCCATGTCCCCATGGGAGTGTTGCCAGCTAGTACACATACACAGTTTTCAGTGAGTTTCTATGCTGAGCATTTCCTCCCTATCACATCCCTGCAGCCCTGTAGAGTCACACATATGGGTGTATACATAGTGGTAAATGAAAGCCCACTTTCTCCCTTCTCCTCCGCCATGCCCACTAACCAGCTAAACACAATGGGGGAGGGATATTACATCTTAATTGATGGAGGCTTCACCTTCCTGTTATTCTAAGCCACAGGCTGGAGGGGCGTGACACAGCATGTGACTGGCAGAAATCCACCCACACCATGTTATTGCCAAAAAATAATAAGATTTTATTTCAAATATATATTTGTGCGAGGATTTAAAACAGTTTATTGATATTAATTATTTATTTTTACTCAGTATCCCAAAGGCTGTTTTTTTATTATGAACAGCAGAGGACTAGAAGCTCCTCCTGCTTATGTTTCCCTGCAGACAGACTGTGAAAGAGTTGGGTCATGTGACAGCTGTGTATCAATTAAGAAAAATGTACTTTTTTTTTAATTAAAATAATTACAGTGCCATCATTCACATATAGATAGAGAAGATATAATGTGAATTAAACATGTTTAGTATCACTTTAAATATTTAGTTTAGTGTCACTTTAAGTCTCCTAGCTCTGTCCCTATTACTTTCTTTCTCTAACTCTGACCCTTTATCAACTACGGACTTTGAAAAAGTCTGTCTAATGTCCCATGCTGCCCATATGTTACGTACTTTAATACCAACCCTGTGTCCTCTTTGTACAGTTATAGCATACATAGGGGAAGTACAAAATAAATACTGAGACATAGCATTGATCACTGGCAATTAGCAAATGATTTGCTGTGACTGTGATGAATGAGTACAAACATGGCACTAAGTGAGAGCATTACAAGCTCCAATGCACTAGAACTGACATTGGCCCACTTCTAAGAGGAGTCGTGAACACAGTTGCTTAAAAAAAAATGGTAAAATCTCTGCTACTGCCATGCTTCTAAATAGGGGTTGGCTTTGATAATATCAAACAACCCTGTCTGATTGGCTGTGGGAAATATTGGGCAGGAACAAGGGGGTTGAGATGGGGGGGGCACATGACTCACCACCGGATGGTCTGCCAAAGGTCATCAAGAACTGAAAACGGCACAAAGCCTTTAGCTGCAAACACTATGCAAATATCTGCAAAGAGCAAATTGGGGCAATCTGAGTTAAAATCCCAATTCACACAAATTGGTTCGCTCATCTGTAGTAATAAGTGAAAAAAACTGCTACTAATGGGAGCTTAAAAAAAATAAATAACAAAAAAAAAACATTTTTCTCTTTGTTGAATAGAAAAAGCTGTTAAAACTATTGGCACGTAGCAAATGAAAAGCAGATTTGCAGAGTAGGGAAAAAAGCAGCTTAATAAAACCAGAGCCAAAAAGCAAGGTGTCCGTGAAAAAATTAACCCGTGTTTAGGGTCGGGCACCACATTGCTGATTTCAGGAGTTTGTGTTCCAGATTTACTGTGCATTTTGCATTTCCTTTTGTCTTTACCGGAGGATATTCAGTTTTAAAACATCAATTTGCACCTCTGCAGTTGATTGACACACAGCTACGTGCTTGGGATGTGCGCCGATCACCCGCGTATAAAGCTTCCATCAGCATATTCAACCCCATTAGACTGATTCATGCACAAATAAAACCTCCATAAATGCATGTACATGCACAAATAAAATAGTGGGGAATTAGAGCATGTCTGCAGAGTGTTTAAGATCATTTCATTACTCGCCACCAAATGTTGTACAAGACTCAAGGTTGTAAGTCAGTCAAAGGAGATTCTGCCACTGTAAGTATTTTGTGTGCGATTACATACGGCACTGCCAAAGTAATAGGTGTGCAACATAGCTTGTAATGCTGACTCTTTTGCATCCAAATACCTCTTTTCGCCTCTTGGCCATAATTGTGCCTGTTTTTGGGGGTGATGTAGATTTTGCTGCAAATTTGTTTTTTAAGAATAGAAAATGCTTCTATTCTTCTGTTGTTCATCCTTTATTGTGTTGCTTGTTTTTAATTCTAGTCTTAAAGGAATGTAATAATTAGGGATGAGCAGAATGATTTCAGTGAAATTGATTTTGCTGCAAAATTACCATTTTTACCGCCAGTAAAGCGGAAACTTTCAATTTCGCTCTTTGAGCTACTTAGGTAAAATTTGCTTTAGTTAAGAAAATGTTTTTTTCCCTTTAAAGTGATATTAAAGGCAATTAAAAAAAAATAATAATAATAAACGTATCATACTTACCTGCTCTTTGCAATGGTTTTGCACAGAGCAGCCCTGATCCTTCTCTTCTCAGGTCCCCTGCAGCGTTCCTGGCCCCTCTCTCCTGGCCAGTGCCCCCATAGCAAGCATCTTGCTATGGGGGCACCAAAGCAGGCTGGCTCCTGAGCCACTGGTCTGCTTGTCCATTCACATACAGAGCATGGCTGAGCCCCATCTTCCACTCTCTCCTCATTGGCTCACTAGTTGTGATTGACAGTAGTGGGAGCCAATTGGCTGTCTCAGCCAATGAGGAGGGAGTGTCAAGGGAAAGCCGATGCTCTTGTGCACATTGCTGGACCAAGAGGGGACTCTGGCAAGTATTGTGGATGCTGGGGGGGCTGCTGCACACAGAAGGTTTTTTTACTTGCATGCATAGCGTGAAGCCTTGAGTCTTTACAACCACTTTAATAAGCGAGTGATGTTGAGGTTTATTTAGGGTAGTGTAGTGTATATCATGAGTGTTGCTTGTATTTGTGTTTTTGTTTTCTTGTTATTCTTTTTTTTGGTGTGTGTGAGTACAGTCACTTTAAATGTTAGTTTATTCTACTTTAATTTTTTTGCTGTATTTTTTTTCTTTTTGTGAAAAAAAGTCAAATAATGAGGCAAAAGATGGACTATTCGTGGCACAGGAACATGCTTAGGATAGCTGAAAGGAACTTTTTAACCACAGATTTCCTCAGTTTCCATCAACCAGGAAACTGAGGACATCCTGACAGTGCAGAGCACCATGGACCTGCTGAGGATGCGTGACCATGGAGGGCCTACACTCAAATTGTAATGATGCAGAGAACAGCACTGGCATCATCAATTCAAGACAGTGCTTCATTGGGTATCACTAGAGATGAGCGAATTATTCAAAAATTCGATTCGGCCGATTCGCCGAATTTGCGGGAGAAATTTGATTCGATGCGAATTTAACTTATTTAAAGGGTTTCTAGACTTCAGAGAGCCTTTATATTAGTGCAGAACACTGTACCTTTAATTTAAATGCCCTTGGAGTCTGCTGGGGAAGAGAAATAATACTGTCAGTCAGTATGACATGCAGATGAGTGCCGTCGATCTTAGAATCACCGCACACTTCACTCATTTGGGCAGTCACGGGGCACGACGAAGAAGAAGAAGAAGAAGAAGAAGAAGAAGAAGAATGAAAAGAAGAAGAAGAAGAATGAAAAGAAGAAGAATGAAAAGAAGAATGAGAAGAAGAATGAAAAGAAGAATGAGAAGAAGAATTAAAAGAAGAATGAAAAGAAGAATTAAAAGAAGAATGAGAAGAATGAAAAGAAGAATGAAAAGAAGAAGAAGAAGAAGAAGAAGAAGAATGAAAAGAAGAAGAAGAAGAATGAAAAGAAGAATGAAAAGAAGAAGAAGAATGAAAAGAAGAAGAAGAAGAATGAAAAGAAGAATGAAAAGAAGAAGAAGAAGAATGAAAAGAAGAAGAATGAAAAGAAGAATGAAAAGAAGAAGAAGAATGAAAATAAGAAGAAGAATGAAAAGAAGAAGAAGAATGAAAATAAGAATGAAAATAAGAATGAAAAGAAGAAGAAGAAGAATGAAAAGAAGAAGAAGATGAATGAAAAGAAGAATGAAAAGAAGAAGAAGAAGAATGAAAAGAAGAAGAAGAAGAATGAAAAGAAGAAAAAGAAGAATGAAAAGAAGAATGAAAAGAAGAATGAGAAGAATGAAAAGAAGAATGAAAAGAAGAAGAAGAATGAGAAGAATGAAAAGAAGAATGAAAAGAAGAAGAAGAAGAATGAAAAGAAGAAGAAGAAGAATGAAAAGAAGAATGAAAAGAAGAAGAAGAAGAATGAAAAGAAGAAGAAGAAGAATGAAAAGAAGGAGAAGAATGAAAAGAAGAATGAAAAGAAGAAGAAGAAGAATGAAAAGAAGAATGAAAAGAAGAAGAAGAAGAATGAAAAGAAGAAGAAGAATGAAAAGAAGAATGAAAAGAAGAAGAAGAAGAATGAAAAGAAGAAGAAGAAGAATGAAAAGAAGAATGAAAAGAAGAAGAAGAAGAATGAAAAGAAGAAGAAGAAGAATGAAAAGAAGAATGAAAAGAAGAAGAAGAAGAATGAAAAGAAGAAGAATGAAAAGAAGAAGAAGAAGAATGAAAAGAAGAAGAAGAAGAATGAAAAGAAGAAGAAGAAGAAGAATGAAAAGAAGAAGAAGAAGAAGAAGAATGAAAAGAAGAAGAAGAAGAAGAAGAAGAATGAAAAGAAGAAGAAGAATGAAAAGAAGAAGAAGAAGAAGAAGAATGAAAAGAAGAAGAAGAAGAATGAAAAGAAGAATGAAAAGAAGAAGAAGAAGAATGAAAAGAAGAAGTATTCCAGTACAGCAAAAAGTGTATCTGCAGAGAGCTCTGCTATTTCTGACAGTTCTCTGACAGTTCCTTCACATTTACAGCGGTTGAAACATTGTATCTATTTATTTCCGAATAAAAACATCTGTATCCTAAATGGAAACAAATAGATACAATGTTTCAACCGCTGTAAATGAACTGTCAGAACTGTCAGAAATAGCGGAGCTCTCTGCAGTGACACTTTTGCCGGCTGATCGGGAAAAATTCGATTTGTGCACCTGAAGTTTGCTAAAATTCGGATTCGATGCGAATCGAATTTTTCCTGAAATTCGAAACGAATTCCACTTCGCCAGGTTCGATTCGCTCATCTCTAGGTATCCCACACCTACCAATTGGGTACTTCCCTACAAAAAAAAGGAAAAGATAAGTATAAAAAAAAGCATACAGTAAACTCCTGAGCAGCACTGGGGGAAGCTGAAGGAGGAGAATGATGTCATCAACCCTGTGTATGTTCCAACACTATCTAAAAATATAGCTTACACAGGGTATGACACCTAGAGCAACAGAACAGCCAGCAAGTGCAGGTAAGGCGAGGGTAAGTGGGTCAGGGGGAGGGCTAATAGACTGTCCCATTGCCTTGAATGGGCAAAGAGACGGCATCTCTTAAAGGAAAAAATGCAGGTGAGTACATGATTTTTCTTCAAGGTACTATGAATGTCAGTGAGGCCTGTAATTGTTAGACCAAATAAGAGGTCTAAAAGGTTTTCTGTACAATTTTACAGTAAGGTCACATAGATGGTAAATGTTGTAACTTTTACTTTGTGACAGCTGCAAATCTAGTAAACAGCAGCCCATGTGTTTAATGTCCTTTGTGTCTGTTACAAACTGGCTATGACTACATTTTAAAATTGGTCCTCCAGTTCAGCTTACCAGGCCTTACCCAAAGTGCCCACAAGAGTGCTGTCCAAAGATGTAACCCTCAGTCCATCTTAATTGCGCTTTAGATTCCACATTAAAGCTGAATTCAAGGAATAAAACAAAGTATACCCTTACAGTAACCCCATCCCCATACTCTTTAAGGGTTAAATGCTCATGAAATCTAAGGAGTAGAAGAGAAGGCTGTAATACTTACCTTATTCCTCACTCCCTTGGCCTCCAACACACTTCCCTCTGTTCATGTTGTGGACAGGCCCTCATTGTCCTCCATTCAATGCAAGAACATTGAGACAGTGTAGATGAGAGATTGGGGACTGTCGGGGAGTATTTTTTCCATACAGTTATGAATATTCATCTGCTGGCTCTGGACAGTGACAGCCCAATAGATAACACTATCAGAGGGTTATCTTTTTAAAGGAACCATGTCTGAGATAAGAAGTCGCAGTGTTGAATGCTTGCATAAAGCCTATAACTTGCGAAGCCATATATTTCGGTAAGTGTGGTGTGTTGGTGGTGGTTGTCACAGTGGAAGTTTTTGAAAAAGCACCTGAATTACCTGAATCACCTGGATGTTCTTAAAAGAGAAATACCCACATATTTGAACTATTATAGCTACTATTTATTTTTTTCCTATAGACTCTTCATCATGTCATATTTAATATAAACATTTCATTTTTATGGTTGACACTCAAAGAATTATTGGTAGACGGAATCACAGTTACTTTATTTGTCGTTTATATGTGTTTTTTCCACTTTATTCTTTCACTTTATTTACACCATTTGAGCGGTGAACCAGATTTGTAGATTTATTTTAAGGGTTTTGCATATTGACTTTGAGTGAAAGCTGCCCTTTTTCCGCTGAGCAATGATTCCACATAATTTCTTGTAATGCAGAAATATTGGCCCTGCATTGTCTGTGATGAAATCAGTGTGCAACCACCTGCCAGAGCACCTTAGAGAAGAGACTTCAAAGAGACAGCATGGTGGAGAGCTGTTGGAAAAAAAGAGTTTTTTCGTGTTGCCAACATTTGTGCTTTAGGTTTGTTAGCACACTGTAGCCTCTTCTGTTCTGGAGTAATTCCAGTTTAACTAGTCAATATCCATCACCTGGAGGCTGTATGCAAAGCAAATAATAAAATGGGTCCTATAATTTAACATCTGCTTCCAAGTCCCACTTAATATGATGATTGATAAGTCTTTCCAATGGAAATAATTAATCCTTTCACTGGAAACACAGTGACACATTGACTCAGTACCACTCCTGTAGTTTTAATCACCTACAATCTGAACTATCTACTAGAGAGATAGAGTCAGACATGTACATTGTGCAAATATATGTCCTACAGATGAAGACCAACTTGAAGATGTATTTAGCAAATTTAGCTATTGTCGACATATGATAAATAAATAATTGTGGGACAGCTTGACTGTATGGGACATTTAGAATATAACTTGAATACAGCTACTTTATAGTCAAAAACGCATAAGTAACATAAGAACGTCACTTGTGTATTGTACAATGAAATTGGTGGGAGGCCATGTACACAGCGTACTATTTGGTGAAGCAGCTTGAAGTCAATCTGTGTCCAGGCTGTTGGCATCCAAGCATGTACATATTCTTAACAAGAAGAAAATGAACTTTAAAAAAAACACTTACTTATCACAGTGGTTGCAGGCACTGTGCGGCAATTCACCCTCACATTTCACAGCAGAAGTGCCAAAATCTCTTTCAGCAACTCTTCTCTCCAGCTCCATCCTCCTTAACCTCCTTTTCTGTGTCTATCCTAGAGATTGCAAGGTTGGAAGGCTGCCGAGTCACTGCTTAGAGGGGGAGCAGGTGGGCTGAACGGCTGATTCACTGTTGGGACACGATAGTAGGGAAAATAAGCTGTTGAAAGAATGAGCTCAGTGGGTAAAAGCCCAATGCAGACATTGCAATAATATACAAACTACATTCAAAGAGGGCCCTTGGTAGAAATAAAACCTACGGCCATAGAGCCACAAGGCAGGATTCCCTGTTTTTCTCAGCAATTTTATTTGTGCATGTACCCCCCCCCCCACACACACACACACCCCAACATATGCACGCAAGAATGCATGAGGAAGAAAATAAAGAGACAAGTACAGTCCTATAGTGGCTGTGGTGAAGATAATAGTCCTTTAAAGACACACTTGAATCAAGCTGTGATGGGCCTTGCCCAGAGGCAATGATTGTTGCCATTGCTTCTAGTGGCTGAACATAGCAGCAGAGGAGCAAAAGAAGGTCCATTGCAAGCTCGCCACTCTTTAATCTACTACTGGTCCTCTCCTGGGTTTAATGACAACTAGGGTTACTCGACCCACTTCCTGTTTGGCTCAGGGTGTCAAGGACCTACCCCCGTGTGGGGGCATTAAGCTTTCCTGGACTCACAAAAGAGGTCTTCAGGGAATGGCAGTGAATGACACCATGACTTTGTGGTATTACTGCACAAAAACAATTGATGTAGTAATATGGATTTAAATTTTGTTCCGTTTTAATGATCTTTATTTTATATGATTTTAAGGAAATATCGGAATGAAATGCATGATGATATTGAAATATTCACTCACCTGTTCTTCCAATGGCCCTTTGTAGCCTGGGCAAAATGCGTCAGTAGAATCTGGAAATGGAATGGCTTCTCTGCTTGCTTTTAACAATGAAATATCTAAGGAACAACGAAGATTATGGAGAGCTGCCTTATTACCAGATAGTATGTGTGCTTGGAGGTGGAGAGCTTGGAATCCACAGGTTGAACAGAGTAGCTGTGGAAGGAAGCAGAAGCCATGGTATTGGATGTTCCAAACACAAACATTATGTGGCATTGTTTTGGCATTTAGGACATGTCAACCACGGGAGCAAGAAGACTTGTAAAGTCACAAAGACCCTTTGGAAACAGTTAAGCATACAAATATTTTAATTATATAAAAGATGAAGGGTGAAAGGCAGAAATTGGTATGGAGCAGAGATGTTCATGTAGAATTGGATTTTAAGCAAACTTGTTTCTTTGCCCTTCATGGGCAAAGCAGTGCTGGGCTGATTTAAAATTTTAACTAGAATTGGTAAAAAAAAGAAGATAAAGCATTTTTTACTTTAAAGTAGAATTCTGTCTGTTCCTAGGAATAATTTACTTGGAAAACTTTCCCCAGCCATGCAGGGAACTGAGATCTTCACTAAAACTGTGACGTATGAGTTATTCTGGTGTGTCCATTCCTATGAACCCCTATTATGAAGGTGTGCCAAGAGCATGTGTTGTTATAGCAGTGTCTTTTCTGCTGAGACTTGGCAAGTGTGGAGCAGACCTACCTAATTACATAACTATCGGCTTCTGGCCTCTATCCAGTTCTTACCCAAATAATTGATGATCCATCATGGTGTGTGTAATAGATAACAAACTGTTTGATTTTATTTCCTATTCAAGCGTAAGTTGGACAAACACCAACAAGCTTCATGAAACAAGATTTTCCTGCTGAAAGATGGATTAGAGAAACCGGTATCATGTCAGTTCTTGCCACGTGCACCCATCACTCATGTTCTGTTGTATCAGTTTATCATGCTGCTACATCCAATCCCTGCCATCAGGCTGGAAATAGGAAACTCTGTGTGTTCAATGTTTCTATGGGGCTCACAGTTTTGTTACTGCTGGGAGACAGTCTGCTATGCGACATATTGAAGGAGATTCATGTGCATATCAGCTAGGACTCAATTAATTAAAGAGGATTTTGTAGAAAAAAGGAAAACCTTTATCCTACTGAGACACTACATGAATAGTGACACAAAGGTTCCTGACTTATTCTATAGTCAGATCAGCACATTATGCATTTCCATACTGCTCTACCATCTAACAAAAATGTGAAAAAGGAACTTGTGGAATATCTCCCATTAAGAAAGTTGCCTTTAAATGCTTAACTGTGTCTTGAGGAGATCCTTGAAATCCTGAAGAAGGACCCTGAACTTCTGGTCTATCTATAAAACAAAAGATGTTACCACTGCTTTTGACTCCATTGCCCCTGTCAAGATCAAACATCTCTCCTCACACGTCATGTGGCTTGGTAAGATAAAACTGTGAGACAAATTAAACAGAAAAGACATAAGCTGTAAAAGAAGTGGAGGAAGGCACATACAGAACATGCCAAAAAAGCCTGAACTAACAACTTCAGGACTATCAAACTATTATTGCACAAATAAAATTAGACTATCACGCAAAATTGCAACAGCAAGTAAAAGACCTGCTCAACTCTTCCATACTGGAAACATTGTGCAACCTGGTCCCAGGTTGCCTGAAGCAAAGTCTGAACCTCTCACAGAAAATTGTGTGGAGTTTGTTACTTTGCCAACAAAGTCTTATCAATCAGAAATAGAATTAAAGTGGTTCTAAAGGCAGAAGGTTTTTTTTACCTTAATGCATTCTCTGCATTAAGGTAAAAAACCTTCTAGGTGCAGCGCCCCTCAAGCCCCCTCCCCCCAAATACTTACATCTCCCATCTCAAACCAGCGATGTGCATGAGAACAGTAGCTCTCCTGGGTCTCTCTCTCCTTATTGGCTCACACAACGACAGGAACCATTGGACCCTGCTGCTGTCAATCACAGCCAGTGAGCCATTGAGAAGAGAGCTGGGGGTAGGGCCGAGCCATGTTCTGTGTGTGAATGGACAATGTCCATTCACAGGAGCATGGCTTGGGAGCAAGCCTGCTCAAGTGCCCCCATAGTGAGAGGAGGAGGAGCCAGGACCTCTGGCAGAGGACCCAAAAAGAAAAGGATCGGGACTGCTCTGTGCAAAACCATTTTACAGAACAGGTAAGTATAGCATGTTTGATATTTTTTATAGGAAAAATACAACTTTAGTCTGAAAGTTCAGCAGACCGTCCAGGGCACAGTTGTATAGATGCCACACCAGCAAGGTTTTGGACATTTGATAGTATTAATGTCAAAGAAATTATGCTAACCATTTGACTTTGATGCTGGTTCAACAGGCCGGCTATTAGCATACATTAGTCAAGCAGTCCAAAATACAGTATGCTGTTCTCTCCATACAGAGATCTTCCCACACCAAATTAAGGAAGCCATTGTCACATCATTATAAAAAAGCATTTCTTGGATCCAGAAATCTCGGCCAACTACAGACAAGTATGAAACCTCCCCTTTTTAGGAAAGGTGATTAAAAGAGCTTTAGCTAACAGGTTTGAAACCTGGCTGATAAATAACAAAATCTTTGCCAAATTTCAATCTGATTTAAAAAAAAAAAAAAAACAGAACAAAACACAACACTGGACTGCCTATTGAATGACTTATTGATGGCAAGAGACAGGAAAAAATCCTTATCTTCCTTGATCTTTCTGCCTCATTTGATAGTGTTGACCATACCAGCTTACTAGATAGCTTAAGGCTGCTCTGTTGTCTAGAGGGTACAGTGTTCAACTGGTTCAAATTCTTCTTGTTAAGGAGATCACAAAGGGGCACAGCAGGAATACACTCATCCTCCCTCACTTCCATTACATTACAGGGTGCCACAGAGCCTAAAGTAGAACTATAAGCAAAACCTTTTTTCTTTATTCTGGATAGAGCAAAGGAGAGTTATAACCCCTGTCAATTTTTTTGCAGAGATTTCCCTTCACTTTCTGTCCCATAGCCAAACTGGAAGTAAGAGGAAATCTCTGCAAATTAGGAGAATTCCTTCCCAAGTCACCAGAACTAGTGTCCCCATTGGAAGATTTCCCCTTTATTACTTTTTTTGGGGACAACCCATAATTTGGTATTTTCCTTTACTTTCACTTATAATGGTAAACAGGACAAACAGAGGGTGGGCCTCCTTAATGGGGGCACAGACAACAATACAAACTGACAGGTGTTCTAATCCATCTCCACTATATCCAAAACTGAAAAAAAGTTTTGCCTTTAGTTATACGTTAATTCTTTCACCATTGGTATTTGCAATATACAGTACATGATCCCAATGAGAAAGATCATACAACACAATAGTCCAAGCTTACAGATGACACACATCTCCTACTGCCATACAAGAATAGATGGAGTACTGCTGGCTAAAACTGAACCCAGACAACACAGAAGTCCTTGTACTTGGAAGACAGAGGCTAACATTAAAGTGGCAACATACATGCCCAGCTATTTTAAATCTTGGGAATACAACTCTTATGTTCTCACATCATGTGTGCGGGCTGGGCATGATTCTAGACTCTGACCTATCAAATAAAAAACAGGTATCAGCTGACCTAAGGTCATCCTTCTTCCTTACCAGGAATATTAGAAGAATCAGACATCTAAGTCCAGCAGAAAATATTAGACTATTAGATTTGAGAGGGTACATTTGTACACATGTGCTGAGAGGATATTTTGTTGTAAGAGCCAAATATTGTGTTAGGATGGAAAGTTTGACTTGGGGGATGAAGATTTGGGCTAGGAGGAGGAATTTGAGCAAAAAAGTGGGGGGTGATTTGTACTGGAAGGAGGAGATAGTTTTTGCATATGGAGTATATTGTCTTAGAGAATAAAATTGTGCTTGGGGTGTGTGTTACAGACCCCTGAACTCTGTTCGTTACTTACCCTTGAACCTTGTGCTCTGTGTGTCTCTCTGACTCTGACACTCTGTGTTTTACATACCCTTGACCTCTGGACTTTGTGTTAGGTAACCCTGACTCCTGCAATCTATGCGTTAAGCACAGGATCCTGTTAGGAAGCAAGGTTTGGACTTAGGGTTACAAAGATGATGACCCCTGCACTCTGCATCCTGCACATCTTTGCCCCCCCACTTTTGTGTTACACACTCCTGACACCTGCACTTTTACCTTACACATCCTTGACACCCGCACTCTTGCATTACACAATCCTGAACCCTGTATTCTTTGCATTGTACACCCCTGACCCCGTACTCTGTATGTAACAAATTCCCAACCCATGCATTCTGTGCATTACAAACACTCCTCACTATATACACTATGTTGTATATTGTATACTGCTGTGTATAGTGTACATTACATACTCCTGACCAAAGTGTTCATTGTCTCAACAGTTGCTTGTTGCCAAGCAATCCATTACTTTTTTATTCAAGTTCTTCTGTAAGGTAGACTCAGACAAAGTGTTAGCTCGCTATCTGTGTGCAGAAAAGCATATGCAGTGGAAGAGGCTCATTTTTTAAAAATGAATGTTCTGAGGTTTATATATGTCTGATTGAAACAAAACTGTGGCATATGTGTGTTGTGCATACAGGCTCAGGCTTTATTCACCCATTTGCCTTTAAATCCCACAGCCACCACTCTGCATTATCATTCTCCACAGGGTGCCAAAGGTGCCCTAGGTCTTTTACAATCCTACCAACACCTCTGTCTCATTCTCATACAAAGTTTCCCCATCTGTACATGTCCCCTAGATCTGGAGCTCCAGCCAGGAGGGGAAAATACAATGGCGATGTGTCAGCAAGGATAACAGATGAACAAAGGCAACAATAACATGTCTTTTCTGCTGTGCACATTGCATTATTTTATCCCTGCCAAAAGGAAGAGAATTTTTGATCTGAAGACACAAGGCCAGCCAGCTCAGGAAATCTCCAGTAAAGGATCGGAGCTGGGACAGGAAGTTACTTGCAGATCCAAGCAGGAGATGGAGGAGGACAAGGCACGCAGGTGACGCCTGGGGAGATGTTTTGTGACTGAAGTAGTTTCACACATATTTTTTCAATACAGAATCAGTTTTGGTGACTACAAAGCACTGGAGCGTTATTCGATGACATCAGAATGACAGTTCCAGGAAAGAGATGGAAAATGATCTGAAGTATCGAAGTGCTAACACTTTCTATGGAATTCAATAAAAGCTCATAAAACGTGAATGCAGTCTTAACAATCTGCTAACACTTTGTAAATACTGACCCCCTCGGTGGGTTTTGTCATCATTTGTGCCTTTTGTGCTTAGTGGGGTTTTTTTTTCAATGGTGAGATCTGATATTCTTACCGCCACACTTTTCAAATACTTTTTGCTCATGCCTGCCGTACTTGCTATGGTGTCCGTTTATGAACCAGTGGTAATAGATCGCTGCTCAGTTCTCCGGCATTCTCGGAGAACACAGTTCTCCTGTGAATGCAGTTTATGAAGCAGTTCTCCGAACGAAGGAAGAACGATCTCCAAACGCTGGAGAACGGTCTACAAACTCTGGAAAACGGCTGATTTTACTATAATCTCGCGAGATTACAGTAAAAGATCAGTTTACTAAGCAGAGGTAAGTTATCTCTGCTTAGTTTGCGGTCCCTCTGATTCTCCAGCTCTGGGCTGGAGAATCTGGAGGGAGAACACAGATCTCCAGCGAAGGGCTGACATGATCTCCTGAGTGTCATAAACTGTGAATGACCAGAGAATAGCTGAGATCCGTTGAATCGCAGCTATTCTCTGTGTCATAAACGGACACCTATGTTAGGCCGTGATTCTGGAATATTAATCTTTTTGCACTCTGTTAGATGTATTATCCTCATATTATGTATTTTGGTTCACCCTGCTGAAGCCCCAGATAAAGGTTTTCTTCAGGTGACCATAGTCAGGCTACTGAAAGACTATACAGTTGTGCTCAAAAGTTTGCATACCCTGGCAGAAATTGTGAATATTGAAAATATGACTGATCTTCCTAAAAAAAGTATTTTTTTTAAGGATAGTGATCATATGAAGCCACATAGTTGACAGACACACAAGGTGGCACACACAGGTTAAAATGGCAATTAAAGGTTAATTTCCCACATCTGTGGCTTTTTAAATTACAATTTGTATCTGTGTATAAACAGTCAATGAGTTTGTTAGCTGTCACATGGATGCACTGAGCAGCGTAGACATTGGGCCATGTGGAGCAGAAAAGAACTGCGTAACAAGGTAATGGAACGTAATAAAGATGGAAAAAGGTTATAAACAGATATCCAAAGCCTTGAATATGCCAGTCAGTACTGTTCAATTACTTAATACGAAGTGGAAAATCAGGGATCTCTTGATACCAAGCCAAAATCAGGTAGACCGAGAAAGATAGTGGTCACAACTGCCTGAATTGTTCGGGTTACAAAGAAAAACCTACAGGCAACCTCAGGAGAAATACAAGCTTCTCTGGAAAAAAGACAGTGTGGTTGTTTCAAGGAGCACAATTCGACAATGCTTTATCTAAAATTAGCTGCATGGTTGAGTTGCCAGAAAGAAGCCTTTACTGTGCCAATGCCACAAAAAAGCCTGGTAACAATATGCCTGACAAGCTTCTGGCACACTGTAATCTGGAGTGATGAGACCAAAATAAAGCTTTATGGTCACAACTATAAATGCTATGTTAGGAAAGGGGTCAACAAGGCCTATAGCAACAACTGTGAAGCATGGTGATGGCTCACTGATGTTTTAGGGGTGTGTGAGCTCTAAAGGAATAGGGAATCTTGTGAATATTGATGGCAAGATGAATGTAGCATGCTATCAGAAAATACTTGCAATTTGCAATCTTCTGCACGAAAGCTGAGCATGGGACGCTCTTGGACTTTCCAGCATGACAATGACCCTTACCTCAAGACCAAGTTGACCCTCCAGTGTTTACAGCAGATCTCAAATGAGCAGTCCATGCAAGACGACCAAAGACTTTGCATGACCTGGAGGCTATTTGCTACGATGCATGGACAGCTATACTACTTGCAAGAATGTGGGGCTTCAACTATTACAAGAGACTGCATGCTGACATTGATGCTAAAAGGGGTAATACACAGTACTAAGAACTAAGGGAATGCAGACTTTTGAACAGGGGGCATTTCATTTGTTTACTTGTTGTCATATTTTGTTTTATGATTGTGCCATTCTGGTATTACCTACAGATGAAAGTGTTTTGCCTGCCCACTCATTTTCTTTAAAATTGGTACATACTGTGTATTACCAATTCTCCAAGGTTATGCAAATGTTTGAGTACAACCGTACATAAAAAATAAAAGTATTCTCTTATTTAGGCTGAACTGTCTCTCTATTCTGATTCCATTTCCTCTATAGAACATACCAGAGACTAGTCTGGATAGCACCCAGTCAGGGCAAGAGAATATACAGATTTATTCTACCTGCTAATATGACAGGAGTGTAGATCTCATTCAAAGTGACTATGAAATTGCTTTGTATCTCAGAACAAATGGGGTTGTTTGGATCACTTTTAAAAGATATTATTTACACTGAGGTTTCTGCAGCTGTGGGCACTGTCATTTCCACTGACTATAACATATTTCCATCATGGTTTACATATTTCTGCTATCTCCACGCTCCAGTCAAAACTGAGACACAACTTTTTGGATGAGCAAGCATACTTTTAGGGCTTTTAGCAAGTTTTTTTTAAAAGGATAAATTCAGCTTCAACCTTATGTTCTTCCTTTACAGTTAAAATTATATGTTTTACAATTGCAAATATCCTTTTTCACATACAGTGCTACATAGCCAAATGTTGCCTCCTCCTTTCTAGAACTGAACAAAGGACCCTTTGTGGGTGGGTAGGACCCTGAATCTCTATGACAAATCTTCTTGGGCAGGTTTTTGGAACCCCTACAATTAATTTTGGAGCTGGGTCCATGAACCTCTATGATATATCTTGATGGACTGTTCTATAAACCTCTATAATGAATCAAATTGAACATGCTGGGGCAGATTTAAGGTAGTGTCAACTACAGCTTTCAGCAAGGATAGCCAAGTTTTATAGAACAGCGTTTTTCAACCAGGGTACCTTCAATTTTCTTAAGGGGTGCCTTGGCAAATTGCCTAAAAATTGCCCAAAAATTGTATCTGTGCCAGAGGGTAGATCAAGCTTTCCTTTTAGTTACACAAAGCCACAGGTTTTCACAGTTCATCATTACAATCTTCTAGCCGCCAGCATCCTAACAACCAATTACATCTTCGGCTGATATGATGGACATTGGCCTCCTACACTGCATCAATGTTTGCCCCTTCTATGCCCCAATCCATCATCACTGAGGTCATATTAGCTGAGTGAGGGAGAGAAACTGAAGGAAAATAGAAACATTGTAACACTAGTCAGTACCTGTGTGCAAAGGTGTATTTACTTTGGAAGAATAGATTGCCTCTAATGTTGGTGTCCTACATTTGTATATGTTGCTACGCTATGTAAAACTATTAGTTTAAATACTTATTTAAAGATGCACATAATTATACAAGGGACATCAAACAGTACAAAGCTTGTATACCGAGGGACATAACAACCCATAGGAGAAATACAGAGCGGTCAAGTGAAGTAACAGTTTCCAACAATACAATGTGCATGGATATACCTTTGGAAATCCAAGAGTTAAATATGTAGAAATTGAATGTTCAATCATAAACCCAGACTATTGCCGTAGGTGCATCAACTCATAAGTATATTCTCAGGCAGGTTAGGGGTTTATGATATCAAATGGTAACAAGCTATGGTAATGTGCATCCGTGTTTTTTTTTTTTAAGGTAAATCAAAAGGGACAGAAAAAAGAGGGGTAAAGAAAAGAAGAAGGGAAAAAAAGGGGGGGGGCAGAGAAGGAGGGGTTGAGTGGGAGGGGGAAGGGTGGAGACTATCAAGGTAGGTGGGGGGAGAGGGAAGGGGGAGTTGGGAAAAAGGTGTGGCAAAGTTGCATATGATGCCAGGACAGGTATCAATGCGGAGGCCACTGCAGCATTGCATTGGCCTAGATATATTGGGAGTATTCATCGGAGAAACAAAACTGGTCACAGTAAAACCAGATGTTCCTCAAAATTTCCCTGAATGACAGGGAATGAGGCCAGATGTTCCATGCTCTCTATGTCGTTCACTCTGCTAAACCATTGAGTTAGGGTCAGGGGGGGACTGTTGCTTCCACATGGTAGGAATACAAGCTTTAGCAGTGTTGAGTAAATGCTTAAGCAGGGATTTATGGTATTTTTTCCTAGACAGAGAAGTTAAGTTGAGGAGGACTGCTGCATGGTCGTAGAACAGGGATCTGTCCATAAATTTATGTACAAATTTAAAAAAAATGTGCTGCCAGAATGGATGGATAGCGGTGTATTCCCAAAATAGTTTGTTTTTTTTAAATATTAGAATGGGGTGCCTCGAGAATGTGCAGAATTTTAAATGGTGCTTTGACTGAAAAAAAGTTTGTCTGTATGTCTAATTTCCAATGATGCCTTCAGCACAGGAATTGTTTTGGGAATATGCCAAAACAATAGTACAGTGAAAACCTCTCCTACACTGTTGGTGCTATATAAATCCTGTATAATAATAATATTAATAATACATTTCTGTGATGTACTATCCCTTTTTACTTACTTTCCCACCATGACATGGGAAACATTTTGAAAGTATGTCATTACTACCGCCATTCAATAGTGATGAAAAGATGTATGACTTAATTTAAGTACCATGCACACACCCCATTAAGGTCATCAATGTAGTGCGCAGAGAGCTACACAAAGGGGATTCTATGAGTTGGTTGCCATGTCTGAAAGCAGACAGTATCCCTTTAATGTGTAATTTCTGCCAAATTTTTTTTTATATATATTTTTAGTCATGGACGTTGTGAAGAAGGGGTTAAAGTTCTGTTTGCATTGCTGTCTACAGCAGTGTTTCTCAACCTTTTTTCAGTCGAGGCACCCTTTAAAATTTATGGACAGTCCTGAGGCACCCTTTAACCACTTGCTGCCCAGCCACTGTAGAAATACGGCGGCAGAGCGGCACTGGAAGGCAAAACCACGTTTTAAGACGTGTGTTTTGTAAACAGTAAGGGGGCGCGCGAGGCGCGCCGCTGCCCTATCTGTCCCGCCGATCACTGCAGCGGATGTCAGTGGCCGGGTCACAGCAGGTCCTTAGCGGCTGTTTCCCAGCAATCGACTGCAAACAGTGACAGAGAGTACAGCTGCAGTAGCTGTGCTGTCTGCCACTTCCCTGTCAGCTCAAGGACGAGCTGATCGAGAAAGAAGAGTTTCTCTCTCGATCAGCGGTGTCCCCCGTGCAGTAAACACCTCCGCCCCCTAGTAAAACACTCCCCTCACTCAGATAACCCTTCCCTGCAAAATAAAGTTAACCCCTTCCTCCCCAGTGCCATTAGTACAGTGTCAGTGTTTTTTTTTTTTTGCACTGATCACTGTATTAGTGTTTTTGGGGATGTCAGTGACCCCAAGTCAGTACCCCCCAATGTCAGAATGTCCGCCGCAGTCCCGCCATAATTTGCTGGTCACTGCCATAAGTCACTGATCGCCGCCATAATTCGCTGATCGCCGCCATTATTAGTATAAAAAAAAACTAAAAATCCCAGTATCTTTCCCGCCATTTGTAAACGCTATAACTTTCACGTAAACCAATTAATTTACACGTATTGTTTGTTTTTTTTAGCAAAGACATGTTGCAGAATGCATTTTGGCAGAAATTTATGACTAAATGTGATTTTTGCATTTTTTTTACTGGACATGTTTTATAGCAAAAAGTCCAAAATATTGTTTTTTTTTCCTCAAAATTGTCAGCCTTTTTTTTTATAGCGCAAAAAATAGAAACCGCACAGGCGATCAAATACCACCAAAAGAAAGCTCAATTTGTGGGGAAAAAAATAATGTAAATTTCATTTAAGTACCTTATTGCATGACCGCGCAATAGTCCGTTAAACTAGCGCAGCGCTGTATAGCAGAAAAATGGCGTAAATTGCAGTATTTATACCATAGTTTGTAGACGCTATAACTTCCACACAAAGCAATCAATATACACTCATTGGGATTTTCTTTACCAAAAACATGTAGCAGAATACATTTTGGCCTAAATTTATAACCAACTTTGAGTTTACTATATATTTTTTATAGCTGAAAGTAAAAAATATTGTTTTTCTTCAAAATTTTTGGCCTTTTTTTGTTTATAGCGTGAAAAATAAAAAGCACACAGATGATCAAATACCACCGAAAGAAAGCTCTATTTGTGTGAAAAAAAGGACGTAAATTTCGTTTGGGTGCAGCATTGCATGACCGCGCAATTATCAGTTGAATTAGTGCAGCGCCGAGTAGCAAAAAGAGGCCTGGTCATTAAGGGGGGTAAATCCACTGGAGCTCAAGTGGTTAAAATTATGGACAGTTTTGAGGCACCCCATTTTAGAATGGGGTGCCTCAAAACTGTCCATAATTTTAAAAGGGCATCCCATTCTAAAATGTGAAAAACTATTCTAATAGTTTTATATAACACAGTAACATCCACATATGGAGAACACCCAACATTAGAGGTGATTTATTCTTCCAAAGTAAATACACTTTTGCACACTGGTACTGACCAGCAATCCAGTGTTTCTCTTCTCTCTCAGTTTTTATCCCTCACTGAGCTAATGTGACCCCAGCACTGATGGACAGGGGCAGGGGAGGGTCGAACTAGGATGCTGTGCAGGCAGCTGACATCTTTTTTGTCAACTCATGATGGCATTGGTTGTCAGGACACCAGCGGCTAGAAGGTTGTAATGGTGCACAATGAAAACCTGTGGCTTTGTGTAACTAAAAGGCAGGCTTGTTCCACCCGCTGGCTTGTATACATGTTTTGGGCAATTTATAGACATTTTGCCAAGGCACCCCTGAAGAAACCTTAAGGCACCCCGGGGTGCCTGGGCACCTTGGTTGAGAATGGCTGGTCTACAGTATCTTCCCACTGAGGAGTTTCCAATTTACCCCTACCCTGATGACTGTGGAAAGTAAGGGAAAATCTTCCCAATGAGACACAAGCAGCAGCAAAAATGTGGCACATAATCTTTCCACACTCTCCTAATAATGTTTTTTCTTGTTGCCTGGTGGGTGTCTATCAGAAATTTTTTTTCCTGAGTCAGGCCCTGGAAAGAACACGAGGTGAGGGGAAATTTTTCAATGAACAGACAAAAATGTAGGGGATGACCTTGGGGAAGTTGATTTATTAGTGCTGGAGCCCTAATATTATGATTCAATTGTAAGACAATAGTGTGCATATGGGGAGTCTGAATATTAGGCTGCCAGCTTCTACACACTAATGGATTTCCATCATCACCTAACGTTGTGATGAGAGTGTTTGAATCTACAAATTAAGGTCTACACCACAATATTCAAGTCCAGATACAATAATTTCCAGTGGCAAAATGTTTATACTAACTCAGCCCCCTTCATCAGGACTCAGTGAGACAATGTATGGTGGAGTGTTGGACTGGGTGGTTTTTTCTAAAGCTGCTAGAACCAGCTGCTGGTGGATGCCGTGCAACCCACTCACGGCCATAACACTCAACGATACATTGATGATTAGCAACTATATATTGCTGCTTTGATTCTTTCTTTAAAGCCTCATGAAGGGCGAAGAGTTACATTTCAAAAAATGCGTTGGCTTTGTAAACATTTTGCAATTGGAATAAATTTGTATCAGGACTGGAATATTACAGGGCAGCGCTATAATTCTAGATTTACTCATCAAAACTATGGACCTTACAGAGTATACAGCCCATATTCATGCAATATAAAAAAACAAAAAGAATTTGATTTAAGAAAATTTTTTTGGTGCAGCTGAAAGTTGGAAAACTAACAAGAAAAAAATTTATTTATTTATTTATTTATTTATTTATCGTGTTTATATAGCGCCAAAGGGTTTGCTCAGCGCTGTACAATGGGGGGGGGACAATACATGAAACAGAACAGTAACATCAAACAGTACACAAGGGGTTAGAGGGCCCTACTCTTTCGAGCTTACAATCTAGGAGGGAGGGGGTAGAGGCACCGGAGGAAGCGGCTGTGGGGGATGAAGTGGTAGGAGGAGGGAAGGGCAGCGGCTGTTAGGTGAGGGTGGGGTAGGCTTCCCTGAAGAGGTGGGTTTTCAGGGAGCGCCTGAAGGTGAGGAGGGACGGTGACAGTCTGATGGATTGGGGTAGTGAGTTCCAGAGGATGGGGGAGGACCTGGAGAAGTCTTGCAGTCGTGCGTGGGAGGAGGAGACCAGGGAGCAAGATAGAAGAAGGTCCTGTGAAGAGCGAAGGGTACGGGTAGGGTGGTACCTGGGGATCAGATCGGTGAGGTAGTTAGGGGCAGTGTTGTGAATGGCCTTATAGGTCAGGGTGAGCAATTTGAATTTAATGCGTTGGGCAATGGGGAGCCAGTGGAGGGAGAGGCAGAGGGGGGTGGCAGAGGTGGAGCGGCTGGTGAGGTGGATGAGTCTGGCCGCTGAGTTCAGGATGGTCTGAAGCGGGGAGAGCCTGCACTGGGGTAGGCCGGTGAGGAGGGAGTTGCAGTAGTCCAGGCGTGAGATAATCAGGGAGTGTACTAGTAGTTTAGTGGTGTCTGGGGTAAGGAAGGAACGTATCCTGGCGATGTTCCGGAGGTGGAGCCTGCATGTGTTTGTGAGAGATTTGATATGAGGTTGAAAGGAAAGGTTTGAGTCCAGAATGACGCCAAGGACCTTGGCTTGCTGGGCGGGATTGATGGTGGTGTTGTTGGTAGTGATGGAAAGGATGGGGGGGGGGGCGCGGGCTGGGGGGAAGATGAGAAGCTCGGTTTTGGAGAGGTTGAGTTTGAGGAAAGTGAGCGACATCCAGTCAGAGATGTCGTTTAGGAGGTGAGTGATGCGGGCGGAGAATGAGGGGGTGAGGTGAGGGGTGGATAGGTAGATTTGAGTATCATCAGCATAGAGGTGGTAATTGAAGCCGTGGGAGTGTATGAGTTTGCCAAGGGAGGAGGTGTAGATGGAGAAGAGAAGGGGTCCAAGGACAGAGCCCTGGGGGACCCCAACAGAGAGGGGGAGAGAAGGGGAGGTGGCACCATTGTAGGTGACACTGAAGGAGCGTTGGGATAGATAGGACGAGAACCAGGAGAGAGCGGTGTCTCTGATGTCAAGGGAGAGTAGTTTATTAAGGAGGAGGGGGTGGTCGACTGTGTCAAAGGCCGCAGAGAGGTCTAGGAGGAGGAGGACAGAGTAGTCGCCTTTGGCTTTGGCGGTTAGTAGATCGTTGGTGATTTTGAGGAGGGCAGTTTCGGTGGAGTGTAGGGGACGGAAGCCGGACTGTAGTGGGTCAAGGAGGTTGTTGTCATCTAGGTGGGCGCTTAGGCGATCGAAGACCAAGCGCTCAAGGAGCTTGGAAGTGAGTGGCAGCAGGGAAATTGGTCTGAGGTTGTTGAGGTCAGTGGGGTCCAGAGAGGGCTTTTTGAGTATGGGGGTGATGTGCGCATGTTTTAGGGGGGAGGGGAATACGCCAGTAGAGAGGGAGAGATTAAAGATGTGGGTAAGGGAGCGGATGAGGGAAGAGGGGGGTGACCGGAGGAGTTGAGAGGGGATAGGGTCCAGGGGGCAGGTAGTGAGACGGGCTTCTGAGAAGACTCTGCTGACTTCCTCAGTGGTAGTAGGGCTGAAGGAGTGCAGTGATGGGGGGGTTACGGTAGGCAGGGCCTTGGGTGTGGTGGGGGGCAGTGCCGTTGCGAGGTCAGAGGAGGGGAGAGATGAGGGGGTGATAGAAGGGGGGAGGCTAGATGGGGAGGTAGATTGCAAGTTGACTATGTCCTTGCGGATAGCGTCAATCTTGCTGTGGAGGTGAGTGGCAATCTCGCGGGCGGTAAGTGAGGTACTGAGTGGAGGAAGGGGGGGAGAGAGCAGGGAGTTGAAGGTGGAGAAGGGTGTTAATCAGGTTAACAAAGTAGGCCTGCTTGGCGGCGTGGAGGGAGGAGGTGTAGGTGAGGAAGGCAGATTTGTAGAGGGAGAATGTATGAGGGGACCTGGTTTTGCGCCATAGTCTCTCCAGCGCACGACTGCGGCGTTTGAGGCGTTTAGTGTGGTCGTTCTGCCAGGGTTGGTGTGGTCTGGGTTTGATGTTGCGTGTGGTTAGGGGTGCCAGAGAGTCTAGTGTAGCTGATAGTGAGTCGTTGTACGTGGAGGTGGCTAGGTCAGGACATGACAGTGGAAGGATGCTGTCGTGTAGGCGGTCGGCAGCCGAGTGGAGGGGGGCCGGGTGCAGGTTGCGGAGGTTGCGGCTGGTGATGGTTTGGCGCACTGGGGGGGGGGGAGTTGGGGGAAGGGGAGGTGGAGAACGTGAGGAGGTGGTGGTCGGAGAGAGGGAAGGGTGTGTTAGAGAACTGGTTGAGGGTACAGAGGTGGGAGAAGACGAGGTCCAGGGTGTTCCCATTGATGTGGGTGGAGGATTGGGTGTGTTGTGTGAGCGCGAAGGAGGAGGTTAGGTGGAGGAGTTGGGAGGTAGCTGGGGTGTTGTCATTGATGGGGATGTTGAAGTCCCCGAGGATGATGGTCGGTAGCTCAGAGGAGAGGAAGAAGGGAAGCCAGGCGGCGAAGTCATCCAGGAAGCGGGCTATGGATCCAGGGGGCCTGTAGATCACTGCGATCCTTAGGGGGGTGGGTGAGAAGAGCCGGATGCAGTGAGCTTCGAAGGAGGAGAAGGTCCGGGTGTTGGGTGACCAGAGGTGATAGCTGGGTGCCCGGTAGCTGGGTGCTGGGTGTCCAGGGGTGGTAGCTGGGTGCCCGGTAGCTGGGTGCTGGGTGTCCAGGGGTGGTAGCAGGGTGCCCGGTAGCTGGGTGACCAGGGGTGGTAGCTGGGTGCCCGGTAGCTGGGTGGTAGCTGGGTGCCCGGTAGCTGGGCGGTGGGTGTCCAGGGGCGGTAGCTGGGTGCCCGGTAGCTGGGTACAGGGTGACCAGGGGTGGGCCCAGAACCGACGTATGGGTTGGGCAGCGGAGCAGCGATCAGTGGGCCTGAGCTGATTCCTGGTGGTCAGGGATGGACACAGGGCTAGTGGGGAGGGCCCTGCGAAGGCTGGCAGGTCTGTGGGGATCGGTGCTGGCAGCTTACCCGTTCTGGTGGTGCTGCCATGCAGGTATCCGGGGGTGGTCCTGGGCTGCTGTCAGCTTGGTGGTCCTTGCTTGCTGTTCCTGGTGGTCTAGGGTAGTCAATGAGGACCCAGGGCTGATGGGGAGGGCCCTGGGCAGGCAGGCAGGTCGGTGGTACCCGGTATTCAGAGCGGAGACGGTCCGGGCGGGTGTCCGGCGATGCGGTCCGGTCGCGGCAAAAATTGAGGCCCCGGCTTCGGGTGCGCGGGTAGGCCGGAAAAAAAATGCAAACAGTTATTTAGGTGAAAATGATATTTTAATTGTGCTGCATTTGTTCCTAAATAAATGGTTAAAGACGGAAAGGGAATATTATATTTTAATACTTTTATATTTATAATCGTTGTTAGGTTTCATTTCACAAAAATTCTAACAGCGTGCCGAATCTAATAATTTAACTGCTTTAAGACCAGATCTCAGACGAAGCCTTTGAAATCTGCAGCTCAGTTCTGAATTAATAACATGACCAGTTTGTATTATTGTTGGCTATGAGTTTAAATAATATATTTATTAAACTATAATTGCATTGGAATTAGACACTTGTAAAAAATAACATTACAGTACCATTAGTATCTGCCAGTACAAAATTATTTTTGTAAAAAGGGGATTATGGGGTCTAATCAAAACATCTCATGGATCCTTTTATTTCATTTTGAGGTCATGACCCATAGTCCGGGACTGCATTGTCTGTATCTGCATTTGGTAGCTTCTGATTGGCAGAAAATACTCAGACTTGCAGTTTTATAACAAATGTTCAACACATGTTCACAGGGTGCAAAAGATTGGTCTGTATGCTCCTTTGGGTATGTGATATGAACTACCTGTGGAAGTTAGTTACTTTATATTCATGCAAAGAATATATATATTCAGAGACATAAGTAGAGACTTTAGGGCTGCGGTGCAAAAAAACATGCAGGGCCCCACTGACCCCTGGCCAGAGCCCTTTCCTCTGTCCCCAGTGGGGGAATGCCAGGGTCTGGTGCAAAGGGTGTCCTTTGTGACCCTGATAGTTCCGCCACTAATGTCAGTAGGTTTTTATTTGTTATTTAATTTTTTATTATTTCATATATTCAGAGGCATAAGTAGAAGTTTCAGGGTTGTAGTGAAATAAACCAAGAAATGCCCCCCTGACCACTGGCAAGGGCCCTTCCCTCTTTGCCCAGTGGTAGAATGCCAGGGCCTGGTTGCAAGTGTGACCCTTGGCCAGGGCCCTTCCCGTTTATTTTTGCTATTTATTTTTTTATTATTTTTTGTCTTTTTTTTACTTTTACAAACCTCTGATGTTTCACCTTTGAGGCAGAGAAAGGAGATTGAGGACCCATCCCTCAATCTCCATCTCTGCAGCATCAGCTGAACAGAATGAATGGACAGGAATAGCTCTGGAGAGAGCCTCCCATTATTTTTTATAAAAATTAAGCATAGTAATCACAGTCTATCTATCAATCACTGACTCTATCAATTCAGAAATGGAAGTGGCCAATAAATGACATATTTACTGGTCCTTTCTCCGCTCTCCATCCTAACACATCCCCTGCAGCAGCAGAGGGGAAGGGGGAGGCTGGAGTACGTTTAGATGCTTATTATAAGGTGATATGATTTAGCACATATACGGTATTTTATAATTGTTACGGAGCAAGATTTTTGTATATTTATTATTTGATTATTTAGTATTGTGCTGCATTTTTTGTATATTTATATACAGTTGCAAGAAAAAGTATGTGAACCCCTTGGGATTACGTGGAGTTTTGCATGAATTGGGCATAAAATGTGCTCTGAACGTCATCTAAGTCACAACAATAGAAGAACACAGTCTGCTGAACATAATACTACACAAACATTAGATGTTGCCATGGTTTAATTGCACATAACATGTAAACATTCACAGTGCAGGGAGGAAAAAGTATGTGAACCATTGGACTTAATAACTGGTTGACCCTTCTTTGGCAGCAATAACCTCAACCAAACGTTTCCTGTAGTTGCAGATCAGACCTGCACAACGATCTGGACTCATTTTGGACCACTCCTCTTCACAAAACTGTTTCAGTGTAGCAATATTTTTGGGATGTCTGGTGTGAATCGCTCTCTTAAGGTCATGCCACAGCATTTCAATCGGGTTGAGGTCAGGACTCTGACTGGGCCACTCCAGAAGGCGTATTCTGTGCTGTTGCAGCCATTGTTTTGTTGAATTACTTGTATGCTTTGGGTCATTGTCCTGTTGCATCACCCATCCTCTGCGGAGCTTCAGTTGGCGGACAGATGGTCGTACGTTTTCCTGCAAAATGTCTTGATAAACTCTGGAATTCATTTTCCCATCAATGACAACAATCCGTCCAGGCCCTGAGGCACCAAAGCAGCCCCAAACCATGATGCTCCCTCCGCCATGTTTTACAGTGGGAGTGAGGTTTTGATGTTGGTGTGCTGTGCTTTTTTTTCTCCACACATAGTGTTGTGTGTTCTTCCCAAACAACTCAATCTTGGTTTCATCTGTCCACAGTATATTTTGCCAGTAGTGCTGTGGAACATCCAGGTGCTCTTTTGCAAACTTCAAACGTTCTGCAATATTCTTTTTGGACAGCAATGGCTTCCTCCGTGGTGTCCTCCCATGTACTCCATTCTTGTTTAATGTTTTCCTTATTGTAGATGTGTCAACAAAAATGTTAGCATGTGCCAGAGATTTCTGTAGGTCTTTAGCTGACACTCTGGGATTCTTCTTTACCTCGTGCAGCATTCTGCGCTGTGCTCTTGCAGTCATTTTTACAGGACGACCACGCCTAGGGAGAGCAGCAACAGTGCTAAACTTTCTCCATTTGTAGACAGTCTGTCTTACCGTGGACACATGAACATCAAGGCTTTTGGAGATACTTTTGTAACCCTTTCCAGCTTCATGCAAGTCAACAATTCTTGATCGTAGGTCTTCTGAGAGCTCTTTTCTGCGAGGCATGGTTCACATCAGACAGTGCTTCTTGAAACCAGTAAACCCAAAACAGGTGTGTGTTTTTTAAGGGCAGGACAGCTGTCAGCAACACATCCAATGTCATCACACTGATTGGAGTCAAGGTTGGCTCACTCCTGGCTCCAATTAGCTCTGGGAGAAGTCATTAAGCTAGGGCCTCACATACTTTTTCCTCCCTGCACTGTGAATGTTTACATGTTATGTGCAATTAAACCATGGCAACATCTAATGTTTGTGTAGTATTATGTTCAGCAGACTGTGTTCTTCTATTGTTGTAACTTAGATGACGTTCAGAGCACATTTTATGCCCAATTCATGCAAAACTCCACATAATCCCAAGGGGTTCACATACATTTTCTTGCAACTGTACAGGAACCAATCCACTCCATTTTCCTCCTGCAGCTGCTGAATGCCTGCTGGCAGGAGAGGAAGAAAAGCAGGGTTTCAGCGGCTGCATAGGGAAAATGGAGAGGATCAGATCCTGCATATGCCACCCTGATGTCCCTCCTATCCAGGTGTACAAGGGACCGCACAGACCCCTGGAGCATGGGACCAGGTTGCAATTTTAACCCCTGAGATCCTTAAAGTTACGTTCCTATATATATTGACCTAAATGTACACTATAGGGCAAAGAACATGTTGATACTCCTGCAAAATATTGAGAACATCAAGAACATGGCTTGATGAGTTTGGTGTGGAGGAGCTCAAGTGGCCTGCACAGACCTCTGGCGTCATCCTTATTTGATATTTTTTAAATTAGTTGAAACGCAGATCGCTAGCCATGTCGTCTTATCCCAAATCATACTTGACCCAATAAATGCTCTTTCAACTAAAAATTGGTGAAAATTCCAACTGATACATTCCAGAATCTTGTGGAAAGTCTTTGAGGATATAACAACATCTATTCTTCATCAAAGTGGTGGAGCCAAATTTATTGCCCAAGGTATGATGGTCAGGTGTCTTGTAAGGAAAGCACACAAACCAAAAATCAGTTTCAGATATCATATTTTTTTAAGAAAATGTTCTAGATGTAGCATAAATCATACATTGGGGTTTTCCCTGGATTTTACATGAAGGTTCAAAAATATACCACTATGCAGTAACCATGCGACATTAAAGCTTTATATATGAAATCTTACATGTAGGCTTACAATGCAAAACCTCATAGCAGAAATAACACTTTGGTGCCTTGATGCCCAGTGTAATGCAAAAAGAAAATTGTATCCAGTACTCTGATAGAGACAAGGACCCCCTTGTGTGGTGTATTTAAAGAGTGCACAGTCTATTTGCCTATAGCAAATCCACCCCAATGACTCAGGACAAGTATGCTGATTTGGCGCATTGATCTGCATACTGGGCCAGGGCCGTGCCTCAGAATACTTACTGACAACCAGCCAGAGTGAGTCAGATATAGCTGGTGCAAGTTCCTTTACAAGGGAACTTATTTCATCATGTTTTCAAATATGCCAGAATTTTGTCAGAATTTTAACTACTGTATACAATATATATTTTATTAAACTATATGTAAGCCCAATTATTAAAATCATTTCTATGCTTTACCAAGTTAGTCATTCGTTTTCATGTTTTCAGATCAGAATTTTTCATTAAAAAGGATACCTGGATGAAGATCCATGTTCAGGAACTTCCTGTTTTAGGGTGACAACACTGTCCCTGTCTCCTATTTTGTTCTCCTGTGTTATCACATGTGTTTCTTAATTATCAGTAGATGCTTCAACACACACACACACACACACACACACACACACACACACAGGGGCGGACTGACCATTTGGAAACCCGGGCACTGCCTGAGGGCCCGGGGTCAGTAGGGGGCCCCATGAGATGCCCCTGGTACCTTTTACATAGGCTTTTTTGAGTTTGGCCAAGGGCACAGGGGCCCCATGATCCCCTATTGGCCAGGGGCCCCATGAATTGTCAGTCCGCCTCTGCACACACACACACAGGCACCATTGCCACCATCAGGAAACATGGCCAGACGTAGGGGGGTGCTGAGGTGGGCTATGACCCCCCAGATTTTGGTCTTGCCCTGCCCCAAAGCCAACCATAACCTGCTACTATGCTGCCCTAAATTGACACACTACCATCCTAATCTGGTCCTTAAAGCCCTAGTTTGACATTATACTGCCATAGCCTGACACTATACTGTCTTTGACTGACACTAAACTGACCTCAGTTATGTGTTGTTTGGGGAAGAGGACCTCTGCTGCCTGTGCCCAGGCTGTGTGCAGTGCAGGAATGGGGTAAGAAGCTGTGCCCTTGTCCTCTGCCCTGACAGCAGTGACCCCTGTCCTCTGCCCTGCTGACCTCCCATCCTCTGACCCCTAACATTTTTTTACTGTACCCCCACATCAGATAGGCTAGACCCCGTCCTGTCAGGAAACATGTTTTGAGAAATGCTATGGAGAAATGCTAGAAATTTGTATTTTGTTTTATTAAAATAAATTTTTCAGACAAAAAATTCATTTTTGGAAATTCGGATGTACACAAACCTCCAAATGGACAAAGTAATGAATGTCAACGAATCTGAAAAAGTTATAATGAAATTAACAAATGCATCAGTTTAATTTGTTTTGTCACATGATGCATTAGTAGTTTGGACATGTGACGGGAGTTACTTTGGGTGGGGGGCCCATGGAACACACCTCACTTTAGAGAGGTGGGGAGATCCCTGTCTCAGCTCCCCATATCCCTCTTAAGTCACCCTGTGCCTGTTAGGGGTGCAGGGTGATATGTCATGATATTTTGTAGACATGTATAGGTGGGGTGGGGTGTTGTTCATTGTTTAATGCCATGTGGTTGTATCCCATTGTTCTATTGTGTGTCTTGCTTGGGAGAAAACTATTATGGGATGTATGTGTTTGTGTGTATTGGCTTGATGGGGGGTGTTTCTGGCAGCCCTTCTCCCTGATGAGACTGTCTGCTGATGTGTCTCTTGTTACTGGGTGTGTATTGCCCCGCCCTGTGTATATATCTTGTATCTGTGTTAAAATAAAGTAGTCTGTTTCCTGATTTATTTCAAGACTGGTCTCGTCTAGTCTTGTATGGCCAGCGGTGGGGTCCGTGGACGGTGTTTGGACAGGGAAGCGGGAGCCTAACAGAAATACCCTAGTGCAGTCGGGGTCCGGTTCCGTTACAAGGCCCATGGGGAAATAAATTCAATTTTCGAATTTGTTCAATATTGGATTCGGATAATAATTGTATCCATTTGTTTATTTAGATGCACATAACACCAGTCGATATTGTCCAATCAGCTCATGCCATTTCTTTTGGTGAATTGGACTAGCATCAGAAAATATTGTATCCTTCTGATTCGTATCTGTCCAATTCAATAATATATCAAACATATAGATATCTTTCCAGAAAAACTGCAACAATTTTTGAAGCCACCTTGACCAACAAATACCGAAGATACAAAACGATTTCCAAATATGGTTCAACATAACAAATATGACGAAACAAAATCAAAATGCTTCAATGAACGATTGCATCCGAATGAAACAATTTTACTTTTTTTACTAATTTTTAATTTAATTTGAAATGAAATTCATTTTTAATTTTTAAAAAAGGCAATTGTTTATGTATAGTGTTTTAGCAAAATAAATGTCAATCAGTTAGGGTTTGCATTTACTTTAAATAAAGATGTAGTAAGATATAAATGGCACCCATGTGTTTATTATATACAGGTTTAGAACCTAACTTTTGCAGGCATGTTGGGTTTTAATCTTCTTTTGTGGTAAGGCTGACATGAATGGTAAGCCTGTACTCTGTAAAATGCTGCAGTATGTGTCAGTTCTATGTTTTGTGTGAATAAAATATAAAATCAAATCTGTACATATGAATTAAATTAATTAGTGCAATGAATATGCATATTCTACTCATTTCATGGTTCACACAGTTATTCTTGGAGACCCAAAAAAAAAATCCTGCATGACAGAGCTGTACAGACTTGTAAAAGAATAAAACAATAGAAGGAATAGGAGAGTGATGATTGGATCAAACAATTGCAGATGTTCTGTGCGTCTTTTTTTTTTTCCACCAGTGGTGCCTGTCATACTAAGTTGTCCCAGATTTTCCACTTGTTTGATCTTGTGCACGTGGCCTGTGCTACAGACTATGTCACCGTAAGGGTATGTCCATTCTAGTAGCTCCCGTTGCCAAATCCTAAGTAATCTTATTTAAATGTGTTTAGAAATGTACTTACAGTATAGATGTATCAATTATCAATTTTCTTTTTAAAGCTTATAATAAAGCTTACCTGTAGATAAAATGAATATCTCCTAAACGTTCATGGTTTAGGAGATATTCTACGGAGCAGCACCCGGTGACATCACCAGTGAATGTGCTCTGAAGGAACAGCATACCCGTGCCATTCCTTCAGAGCCATGTGGTGTGTCCATGATGTCATCAGCAGCTCGACCATTCAAGCAGCCATAGCCTGCAAACCCAGAAGGAAGACCGGGTGAAGATGGAAGCCTCTGCAGAGGTGATAGCGCGTCACTGGAGGGCATTGTCCTGAGGTAAGTCTTTCATAATGTGCTAGTATGCAAAGCATACTAGCACATTAATATTACCTTGCAGCAGAACACTTTTTTTTTAACGAGTTTACTACCACTTTAAAGATTTGATACTTTAGGGATGAGCTTCCTTTTTGGATCAACCACAATTTTGACCCAAACGTAGTCTGTTTGCAGTCCTGCAAATGAACAGTTTGCTGTCGGCTTGTTTCAAATTTCAAGCAAGCCAGTGGGAATCCTGGGTGACATTACTGACCAGGGGCAGACTAACAACTCATGGGGCCCCCGGGCAATAGGGGATCATGGGGCTCCTGTGTCCTTGCCAAAACTCAAAAAAGACTATGAAAAAAGGTACCAGGCGCATCTCATGGGGCCCCCTACTGACCCCGGTCCCTCGGGCAGTGCCCGAGTTTCCAAATGGTCAGTCCGTCCCTCTTACTGATCAAAATGGTCCAGATCAGCTGGAACTGGTTCTGAAATATGACCACAGTCCCTTCAGGACCATGTCAACACTGACTGATAGACCATGCTTCAAAAAGGCTTCACAGCTAACCTACTAATAGAATGATCTGTGTAGGTCTTCTATCCATACATCTGCAGATAACCTACTGATTGTTCAGTGTACATCTCCTATTCATAGATCCACAGGTAACCTACTGTTAGAATGCTCTGTGTAAGTCTTCTACCCAGAGATCCACAGCTAACCTACCAATAGACGTCTTTATGTAGATCTTTTATCTAGAGATCCACAAGTAACTCTTAATAATAAAACATGCCTAGAACACCAAAAAGAGAAAATATGGTCCTGTCTAGGGATGAGTCGAATGTACCTTGTTTTGGTTAGAGGCAGGTTTGGCAAACATTACAGAAGTTTGGGTGCCGAATTTGAACCCTAATGAAATCGATGGGAGATAAATGCTAAAATTCAGTTATAACCATTTTCTAGGGCGACTAATAAGCAAGGGTTTGACAAACAAATGACATTGGGAGCTGGGCACTGCCTTGGAGAACCTGTACCAATGCCGTACCGTACCGTTTGGATGGGAGCAACAATTTTGAATATGCTTAAAGTGATACATTAACTGCTTAAGGACTGTCCACTGTATTTTTACTGCGGGCGGGCAGCCCCGCTGTGCTAGATCACGTACATGTATCTGATCGAGTATTTACGGGTATAGGGTGCGCGCATGTGCCCCCCCGCCAGTTCTGTGCTGTAATTTAGTACAGCACAAGTGAGTCAGCAGATAACATCCAATTATTTATGGCCAGGACCTGCTGATCAGCTTAGCGAATCACAGTACAGAACACAGTACACAGTAACAACACAGGGCTCGATACACAGCAGAAGCAGGGAGAAAAAGAAGGGATAAAAAACAGCCACATCTATTAGTAAAAGCAGTACATATTACATACCTTACACGTGTTAGGCACACAGTTAATGTTAACTCCTTCCCATCCAGTGACATTGTACAGTTTTAGCACTGATCACAATATTAGTGTCATTACTGATGTCAGTGTCAGTTAATCAGTTAGTATCCCTCCCAGCCAGCATCATCTAGCGCCAGATTGCCCACTGCACTATCACTATCGCCATCACTAGTATAGCATCAAAGCTGCATAGATTCCAGTATATATACTTTATACCATTGTAATGAGATACCGTATTTTTCGCTCCATAAGACGCACCTGACCATAAGACGCACCTAGGTTTTAGAGGCGAAAAACAGGAAAAAAAAATTCTGAACCAATGGACTGCAGACATAGTACAGGAGATGACCAGAGACTGCGGACACAGTACAGGAGATGACCAGAGACTGCGGATATAGTACAGGAGATGGCCAGAGACTGCGGACATAGTACAGGAGATGGCCAGAGACTGCGGACATAGTACAGGAGATGACCAGAGACTGCGGACATAGTACAGGAGATGACCAGAGACTGCGGACATAGTACAGGAGATGACCAGGGACTGCGGACACAGTACAGGAGATGACCAGAGACTGAGGACACGGTACAGGAGATGACCAGAGACTGCGGACACGGTACAGGAGATGACCAGAGACTGCGGACACGGTACAGGAGATGACCAGAGACTGCGGACACGGTACAGTAGATGACCAGAGACTGAGGACACAGTACAGGAGATGACCAGAGACTGCGGACACAGTACAGGAGATGACCAGAGACTGAGGACACAGTACAGGAGATGACCAGAGACAGCGGACACGGTACAGGAGATGACCAGAGACTGCGGACACGGTACAGGAGATGACCAGAGACTGCGGACACAATACAGATGACCAGAGACTGCGATGACCATTCACAAAGCGAAGCGCATGCGCAGTGGGCACCCGGCTGTCACAGAAGCCAGCGCGGGAAGACTGTGCAGCGCTGGAGCGAGGAACAGGTAAGGCCCTGCAGGAGACAACAGCTGAGCGGCCGGCCCGGTATTCTGACATGGTGGCGGCAGAAATACCGGACCGGCCGCTTTATATTCGCTCCATAAGACGCACTGACATTTCCCCCCCTTTTTTGGGGGGAAAAAAGTGCGTCTTATGGAGCGAAAAATACGGTAATCAATGTTATGCACTTTACCTGCCAATGATTTTAATGTTGTGACTGATTGGTATACATAAAGTATATACAGTGTATATATCTTAAACAACATTGAATATTTAAAATATTCTTGTAGTTTGGGTATTTTTTTGTCCAAAAGCTGGAAATTTACTTTAACGAAGCACTCTTTTTTTCCATTTCTTTTGTACTTGTAAGGTTTTGCTGTGCCGCTAAATACAGACAAAAAAAAAAAGAAAAATTGAAAATTAGGTTATAAAGCCACTTGCTTCAAATGGTTTCAATGTGTGAATTTTTGTGGCTTGTGATCATGTCATGCTCAACAATGAAGCATATTTTTGTGCTTTTTGTTATAAAAACAAAACACATTGCTACAAAGCCATGAATGCAACTCCAAGCGCATTAATGACCATTTAAGGGTTATGTTTTCCTTCCTACAACTTTTAAAGCATGTACATACAGATCCAATTAACAACAAGGACCATTACAGAGGCATTGTGCTAAGGCTCATTCATTTTCAAGCCCTGAGCCACACACACCGATTGTGCTGCAGTTAGGAGATGGGACGTATTTATTGCCCTACTGTGTCTAGATCCTGATACATGCATTTGTAATAGAGTCTTAAAGTTGAACTCCTCAATTTTTTTTCTTTATCTTTGGATGATGTGGAGAAAGTGAAAGTCTCTGTAATTTTTTCTTTCTGTCTGTCTACTCAGATTTTAACTCCTGTACGGTGACCTTGAAATGTATGGGCAGTCTTCCCAGTTGAGACATGGATACATACTTCCCATTAAAGTGTAACATGGCTTTGTTGGTAAACAAAGCTACATCACACCCCTTTGCAGTGTGGCATAGCTATGTTTATTAGCAAAGTCATGCCACTCATGGCTTTGTTTATCAATAGTCATGTGATCTCTATGCTAGAATCATGGCATTTACATGACACAGTAGTGATATACGGGATAGTTTATGGAATCCCTGAATCTTTCTGGGACTAGGAAACCAACATTGTATTGGATACTGCATAAGAATTCAGCCTGGGATTTCTCTGGATTGGAGCTGCTTTCAGCAGAGAGGCTTCCACCAGAGTTAATGGCAGGAGAGGTAAGTATTTTTTATTTTTGCTCCTTTACAGGTAACAGCTTTTATGTGCAATTTTATTTTTAGTACAGGGTTACTTAAGGCAAATTGACCGGTATCTACTTAACCACTTCAAGTCTGGACACTTTCACCCCCTTCCTGTCCAGGCCAATTTTCAGCTTTCAGCGCTGTCACACTTTGTATGACAATTGCGCGGTCATGCAACACTGTACCCATATGAATTGTTTAGCATTTTTTTGAGACAGATAAAACTTTATTTTGGTGGTATTTATTTATTTATTTTTATTTATTTTTTTGCTATATAAATGAAAAAGTCCAAAAATTAAAAAGAAGTGTTTTTTTTTATGAAAGTTTGCAAATAAATAATCTTTCTTCATAAATCTTGGCCAAAATTTATTCAGTTATCTTTTTAGTAAAAAAAAATAACCAAAATTATTTTATAACCAAAAAGTATAATTTTTAAAAAATGTTTTTTACATCTTTCTTTTCTTTTCTTATATTATTATTTATGTTTTTTTTTTTAAACATACTGTCACCCTAGCAGTACAGTGTCACTATAGTGACACTGTACTACTTGTGGGGGGTGATGAAGATTTTTTTTTTTTTTACACTGATTGCTTTTACACCCATAAAGGCTGTAAAAGCAATAATTTCTCTTTCTCTTGAGAAATACTGTGAGAGCTGTGATTGGTCACAGCTTATCCCATGGTACAAGGCTGTTGTGAATAGCCTTGTACCATGTGACCTCACAGGTAGTAGGCAATGATGTGACACCTTGCTTACTACTATTCATGGCCAATCAGTGATCACATGATCAGGACCTCACACAGAGGTACCGTACAGTGATTGGTGTTCTGCTGTGTCCGGAGGACACAGCAGGCACCAGATCACGGTGCCGCACGCTCCCAGGGAGCGCACACAGTCTAAAATGGCGGGTGACGTTTATGAACGGCAAACCGCTCCTGCACTGCTCCCGTCTGGCCGTTTATATACATGGGCCGGATGGGAAGTGTTTAAAGTGAACCAAAACTCAAAAAGTGAAAATTTTGCCACATGTAATAGGGAACAGGCAGCACAATGGCTAAATGGTTAGCATGTCTGACTGGTAGTACTAGGGTCGCTGATTTGAATCCTAATCCCAGCACTACCTGCCTGGAGTTTGCATGTTCTCCCTGTGCTTGCGTAGGTTGCCTCCGGGTACTCCGGTTTCCTCCTACACTCCAAAGACATGCTGGGAGGTTAATTGGCTCCAGTCTAAATTGGCCCTAGTATGTGTATGTATGCATGTAAGTTAGGGACCCTAGATTCTACACCCTTGAGGGTTAGGGACTGATGTGAATATGCAATATATATGTAAAGTGCTGCATAAATTGACAGCGCTATACAAGTACCGGAAATAAATAAATAATAAATGGTAATTGTGTATAAGCAGTTCTCTGAAACATATACCTTTTGTCTTGAATTCCTCCTGAAAAATTGCAGTGCACATCCTGTGCCTAGGCACTTCTGGCATTACAGCTGCATAGCTGTAATGTGAGATCATTTAAAGTGATACTAAAGGAAAATGTAAAAAAAATGTTATACTTACCTGCTCTGTGCTATGGTTTTACACAGAGCAGCCCTGATTTTCCTCTTCTCAGGTCCCCTGTCGGAGCTTTGGGCTCCTCTCCCCTGCTGAGTGCACCCATAGCAAGCCACTTGCTATGGTCACACTTAGTAATGGCCTTTATGTTCGAGCCAAATGTAAGTTCGACTCAAACATCAGCCGTTTGTGTGTTTACTGAACACACGAACGGTAAGAGCGTTCGTCGAGCTGTTTGCCCGCCGTGCCCCACAATGCACTGCGCTCTCGCAGTGCATTGTGACTGGCCAAAGCAATGCACCTGATCACAGGTCATGTGCAATGCTTTGGTCAATCACAGCACAATTGGGCAGAGCTAGCGGTGATGTCACCGCTAGTTCCGCCCATTTGTTTACATCTGACCTGCAAATGTCAGATTGCGGTGAGTGTTCACGGGAGTCGTGACAACGCTGGGCGCCGTGATTGACGATGGATGACAATGATGGAACCATTCTTTTTTTTTTAATAAAGGACTTGTCAAAAACTTGTGTTTTTATTCACGTTTTAATCTTTTTTTGGTGAATGAGTATGGGTACCCATACTCATTTACAAAGGGGGGGGATCTGGGGGCCCCTTTGTTAAAGGGGGCTTTCAGATTCCAATAAGTCACCCCCTGCAGACAAGCACAACCACAGCCCAGGGTTGTGGGGAGGAGGGCCTTGTCCCGACCGGCATGGGTCCCCTGCCCCAGTGCTGAGGGCACGTGACCTGGTAAGCCACAGGGAGGAGGGCGCTTGTCTGCCCCCCTCCTCCCTTTCCTGGCCTACCAGGCCTGTGCTCGGATCAATGGTCCGGTAGCAATTTAGGGGGAACACCATGCACTTTCCCCCCATTTTTGGGAGGTGGGGTTCCCCTTAAAAGTCCTACCGGGCCTAAAGGGCCTAGTATGGCTATTAGGGGGAACCACACACACTTTTTTAAAAAATAGTTTTTACTGTGGGGTCTCTCCTACCCTTCCTGCCAGACCTAAAGGGTCTCGTATGGATCAGGGGGGACCCAACTTGAGTTGTTTTTCTAAATAAAAATGTCATTTAAATAAAAAATGTCAGTCCTGCTACCGTAGGTTCTATACATTGTGCAGATGAGCAATTTTACAGGTAAATTAAGGGGACCCCCCAGGTGTGATACTTAAAGGATTTTTTTTTACTTTAAACAATGACTGCCCCTTTTAAAATGGTACTTTTTGGAAAAAAATTTCACTGATTAATTTCCCTCAGGGCAGTACCCAAGCCCCCATACCTCTTTTATGGCCAATTACGTGTATATAAGCTTTGGACACTTTTGAATTTACAAGTTCGAGTCCCACAGACTTGCACTGAGTTCGAAGTTCATGGTCGAACTTTTGTTAGGTTCGAAAGCTTGACCCCAAACCAAACAGGGGGGTGTTTGGCCTATCACTATTCGCACTCATGCCCTGCTCTGTATATCCATTAACACACAGAGTGGGGTTCAGCCCCACCCCCTGCTCTCTTGTCACTAAGCCCGGGTTCACACTTCTGCTGTGTGGCATATCGCGTGTGATTCACACAGGAACTGCACTGCATTCCTGTGCAAATCACATGCGAATTGTGTGCGGTGCGATTGGAGCCATATATTTTGTATTTCAAATCGTACCGCATCCGCAGGACCCTTATTTTGGTCCGCACTAGAATCGGATTGCATGGGTATTAACAGTCATGTGATCCGATTCTTCACATCGCACTGTGTTTTGCGAACCGATTTCGGGGTGTTGTTAACTTAACATACACACCTGCAGTGGTTGCGATTATGATGCGGTGCGGAATTCACACAGAAACCGGCGCAATCTCCACACCATATCAGTGTGAACCCGGGCTGACTGTGATTGACAGCTGCGGGAGCCAAACGCTCTCACTGCTATGTCTGAGCCAATGAGGAAGGAGAGAGCCGAGAGAGCCTCTGTACATCGCTGGATGGCGATTGAGCTTAGGTAAGTATTGGGGGGGGGGGGGTTGCACACAGAAGATTTTTCACCTTTAAAAACCTTCAACCTTTAGAGCCACTTTAAGGCATTTGATTGCTAGTCTCACTGGATTTTAAGTAAGATTGACAATCACTATTCTCCTTGCTGGAGAGAAAACTGTATGAAGACTGGTAGTGTAAGGATCACTCAGCTTCTTCCATTGTGTGGATCTCATCTTTCTGAAACTCTCCTGCTGCGTGATTATTACTCTATCAATTAACAGAGCAGCAGTCAACAAGTCTGACATCATGAAGAAAGCTGCTACTATATCAAGATGGCTGTCTCGACAAAAGAGGCACAGGGGTTGATTTACTAAAGGCAAATAGGCTGTGCACTTTGCAAGTGCAGTTCCTCCAGAGCATAGTAAATGAGGTAAAGCTTCCCTTTGCCAAGAATACCCAGTCACAGCCAAGGAAAATAAAAAAAAACAGCATTTTTGCTTGCACATGATTGGAAGATGGAAGACAGCAGAGCTTCTGCTCATTTACTAAGCTCTGGAGCAACTGGACTTGCAGAGTGCACAGTCTATTTGCCTTCAGTAAGGCTGGTCATACACTATACAATTTTCTTACAATTGTCTGTGTTATGATCCGCCAGGTGGTGCCTCTGGCTGCCCACTTGACAGACCTACCCAAAGCGTGGAGTCTAAGTCCCGGTCTGTGCTTTCACCAGGGCCCCTGATGGTGGGGATGGACTTGTAACAGACCAGGACCAGGTCACGACCTCTGAGCAGGCCCACCAGTGGCAGAGGGAACCTCCGGGGATATATAGGTACCGGGAGAGCCAGATGTGAGGAGGCCGGCAGGACCTACCAGGATGGATTACGAGCAATGGTCCCGTGGGGTAAGCGAGGTACAGAATCGGCAGGCGGAGAGTAGTCAGGTCACACGCAGGGTCAGCAGGATAAGTCAGTCCGCAGATTGGTCAAACAAGCCTGGAATCAGGAGGGGAGAAGGCAGAGTAGTCAGGGCAATCCGGGTCAAACACAGGAGAAGGCAGCGTAGTCAGGACAATCCGGGTCAAATACAGGAGAAGGCAACGTAGTCAGGGCAATCAGGGTCAATAACACAGGTACAGGAACTCAGGAACACAGATAGACCTTGCGGCAATCTGTGACAGTGCAGGGCATCTTTAAATATTGCACCCTGCACTGTCATTGGCCGCCCAGGACGCGCCCCCGGGCTGTCATTGGCCGCCCGAGGCACGCCCGTGGCTCCTACTGCACATGCGCAGCGTCCTGTCAGCCACGGCGCACCGGGACCTGGTGCTTGTGTCTCGGCGTGAGCCGCCACTAGTGCGCGTGCGCCGGGAAAGGTGCCGCGGCGGTCCCTGACAGTCTGTCCAATTTCTGCCCAATATACTTTAGATTTACCTTCAACTATGTAGTGCAAGAGCCTGTTTAATTGGACACAATTGAAAGTGTTATTCACGTTTAACCTCATATTATACGGTTTTTGGTAAATCTAAAGCAAAATTCTCAAGCAAATTGTATAATGTATGGCCAGCTTTAATCCACCCCACACTGTGAAACAAGGCATGGTAAGTTAAAATAATCAACGGCATGGAGCTCACAGGCCATAATGGTGACTAGTCTTTTGTCCTCTGCTTGCCTTTTTTTTTTATACAGCTTTACCAATATTCCTTTAAAATTTTTAAGTACTTTTTTATTACTGCTAAATATAAATCTATTCTTACCTGAACCAAATGAGCTTTTAAATGACGTTTTTATATGTGTTCTTTTCAGTGTGATAGCTACACATATATCCGACTATTCAGTGTGTCTTTTCAAGTGAGTCCAAATACCCTTCTGATACATAATCTTCTTTCATTTGCAAGCCTTTGATCTAAACATTTCACAACAACCAAGGTTTTGAAGAGAAGGTTTATAAATAGGTATAATGGTAATAATGCTTATAAATTTCCCCTTAATGTGAACAATGGCTTTTTTTCATTCTGTTAAAATAGAACACACTCTATGACTATAAAATTTTAAATCCTCCTAAACTACCTTCAAACGTTTTTATGTTGAGTCCTTGAAGAAACTTGGGGAACCTATAATATTGTATAATAAGTAACAAGCAGCTCTAAGGCGAAGTTCACGTCTACGCGGCCGTGTGGGCCGCAGTTTGCGGGGACATGACAGTCCATTGATTTGAATGAGCTGCCTTGACCCTTGACATGCAAAAAAGAAACCCCTACACTGCTTTGGAAAGCCCCCATGGGAACCAAAGTTCCCAGTGTGGGTGCAAGGGCGGACTGACAACTCATGGGGCCCTCAGGCAATAGGGGATTATGGGGCCCCTGTGTCCTTGCCCAAACCCAAAAAGCCTATAAAAAAGGTACCAGGGGCATCTCATGGGGCCCCCTACTGACCCCGGGCCCTCGGGCAGTGCCCAATTTTCCAAATGGTCAGTCCGCCCCTGTGTGGGTGTGATTTCCAGTGCGGATGGCGTGCCATTTGGAATTTGAGCGGGTCCCGCAGCAGCACCACCTGCACAGGTGTGAACCTAGAGTAAAAGTAAGCATGTGTTGTAAAATGCTAAATCAGTCAAAAAAGACACAAACTGAAGCATAATTATCAAGAATGGGATCTCGTAGCATATCAGCATAGGGGATCTTGGCATTATGTCACAAAATCTGAGCCATTAAATAGTTAATTTTACTTTTTAATAACAAATAGTGATAACTCATCCGTTACATATTAAAACCTATTTGCACTTTACATTTAAGGGCTTGTTCCCACCAAATGCTGTGACCTTCATTTTTCTACATTGGATAAATGCAGGTCACCGCCCTATTTAAAGTACAAGCATCATTCCAACATGCGTCACAGAGCCGGCAGTGTCACTAGCCTGCATAGGAGATGCTGCGACTTATCCTGCAGGCTAGTGTGAACCTAGCCTCAACCTGCAAAATACATTCCAGGTGCGTCAAAGCACAAGGTGTGCAAAGTCTTACAATTTGTTCTCATTAGAAAGCACTCAAAGCCTGAGTAACAATGTCCACTGTCATTATGCTGCAGAACCAGACCCTTGCATTCTGCGGGGAAGCAGTAGTCTCTCTACTAACAGATATACCAGCCCAGAAAGAGAAGGTCCCTCTAAATGCACCATGCTAACCTAACAAACCCTGCAAGGATCAGGAGACTCTTTCAACAGAAAGCAACCCTAAAGTGTCACCAATGAAAGGTATACCATAGTTAGGAGATCAGAGACCATGCCTAGTAATCAGATCCAGGAGGTAAGAGAGACAAGGCAGAAAAATCCCAAGATGTTTTCAGAATTTCCTGATCAAACTAAAGTAAATTACCATGACATTGTGACTGTGGAAGCCTGCTACTGGGTGAAAGAGCTGAGTGGTGATGGAACACTAAAAAGGAATAAGTGCTGCCCCTTTGTGTTGGGGAACCCATTAGGGGTCCACCCTGTTAGTGAAGAACTGACCTGAGTTTAGTTATATATTTAGTAGTTAGGTACATACCTACTCTTTTTTCTGAATAGATAGATAGATGGATAAATACAGTGTTTATAGATATATATTTGAATTTAAAGTTAAAAAATATATATATACAGTGGGGCAAAAAAGTATTCTCCCACTTAAAAAGATGAGAGAGGCCTGTAATTGGCATCATAGGTAGACCTCAACTATGAGAGACAGAATGAGAAAACAAAATCCAGACAATCACATTGGCTGATTTGGAAAGAATTTATTTGCAAATTATGGTGGAAAATAAGTATTTGGTCAATATCAAAAGTTCATCTCAATACTTTGTTATATATCCTTTGTTGGCAATGACAGAGGTCAAACATTTCCTGTAAGTCTTCACAAGGTTGGCACACACTGTTGCTGGTATGTTGGCCCATTCCTCCATGCAGATCTCCTCTAGAGCAGTAATGTTTTGGGGCTGTCGCTGGGCAACACGGACTTTCAACTCCCTCCAAAGGTTTTCTATGGGGTTGAGATCTGGAGACTGGCTAGGCCACTCCAGGACCTTGAAATGCTTCTTATGAAGCCACTCCTTTGTTGCCCGGGTGGTATGTTTGGGATCATTGTCATGTTAGAAGACCCAGCCACGTTTCATCTTCAATGCCCTTGCTGATGGAAGGAGGTTTGCACTCAAAATCTCACGATACATGGCCCCATTCATTCTGTCCTGTACATGGATCAGTCATCCTGGTCCCTTTGCGGAGAAACAGCCCCAAAGCATGATGTTGCCACCCCCATGCTTCACAGTAGGTATGGTGTTCTTTGGATGCAACTCAGCATTCTCTCTCCTCCAAACACGACGAGTTGTGTTTCTACCAAACAGTTCTTTTTTGGTTTCATCTGACCATATGACATTCTCTCAATCCTCTTCTGCATCATCCAAATGCTCTCTAGCAAACTTCAGATGGGCCCGGACATGTACTGGCTTAAGCAGGGGGACACGTCTGGCACTGCAGGATCTGAGTCCCTGGCGGCGTAGTGTGTTACTGATGGTAGCCTTTGTTACGTTGGTCCCAGCTCTCTGCAGGTCATTCACTAGGTCCCCCTGTGTGGTCCTGGGATTTTTGCTCACCGTTCTTGTGATCATTTTGCCCCCACGGGATGAGATCTTGCGTGGAGCCCCAGATCAAGAGAGATTATCAGTGGTCTTGTATGTCTTCCATTTTCTAATTATTGCTCCCAAAGTTGATTTGTTCACACCAAGCTGCTTGCCTATTGCAGATTCAGTCTTCCCAGCCTGGTGCAGGTCTACAATTTTGTTTCTGGTGTCCTTCGACAGCTCTTTGGTCTTCACCATAGTGGAGTTTGGAGTGTGCCTGTTTGAGGTTGTGGACAGGTGTCTTTTGTACTGATAACAAGTTCAAACAGGTGCCATTGATACAGGTAATGAGTGCAGGACAGATGAGTCTCTTAAAAAAGAAGGTACAGGTCTGTGAGAGCCAGAAATCTTGCTTGTTTGTAGGTGACCAAATACTTTTTTTCCCACCATAATTTGCAAATAAATTCTTTCCAAATCAGCCAATGTGATTGTCTGGATTTTTTTTCTCATTTTGTCTCTCATAGTTGAGGTCTACCTATGATGCCAATTACAGGCCTCTCTCATCTTTTTAAGTGGGAGAACTGGCACAATTGGTGGCTGACTAAATACTTTTTTGCCCCGCTGTATATATATATATATATATATATATATACAGTACATATACACACACATATACAGTATATATATATATATATATATATATATATATTAGGTTTTTTTAACGTTACATGTAAAAAATTCTAATATATATATATATATATATATATAATGTATATGTACAGTGTATATATATATATATATATATTTTTTTTTTTTTTTTTTTTTTTGCTACGTATACACAACATATTAAATGAATCTCTGCAGACAAATGCAATCAGATAAGAAAATCTATTACCAGGAAGGACATTCATTCCGAAGGTGTGTGGGATAGAATGAAAAGTATCTCCTGTCATTAATACAGCTGTCAGGAGTCTCACCTCCTCCCAGATCCTTTTCCTCCTCCTCCAATTACGTTACACTCTTCCTTCATGTCAAGGGGTCCAGTTCATAGATAATGTCCTTATACACAACAGGTCAAAAAAGGGACAGGAAGCTTTTAATCTACAGAGTTCTTTATGTTTTCTTTCTTTCTACCATTTTATTTAGGACATTTATATAGGATTTACCATTATTATTATTAACAGTTATAGGTATATTATTTTTTATTCTGTATATGTTGTATATAGTAAAATGTTTCTTATTATTATTACATACAAACGTTAATAAAACCTGCTATTCAAAAATGTTCATGTAACATTGATGCTGTAACTCTCCATACATTCATTACTACACTTCTGAGGGTCCCATTATGGAATTCCTCCCCCTCTACCTTTGAAGTTCAACGTAAACTGGTATTCCATTTTACAGTTTGAAAAATAAAAATGTTGGCTAAGAGTGGCCATCACCAGGAGCTTAGCATTGCCTTTAATGCTTCTTCTGTGCCCCTCTCTGATTTAAGCATTTGACAGGCAGCACGAAGGCAATATGTTGCCTATTCACCTTCGCTGTGAAAGCCTGCCATACTGTGTTTTAACCATGTGCATTACTGTAGTGGAGCAGCCCTATTCACTTGAATTGGGGGAGTTTAGTAGCAGTACAGCCTGCTGAAAAGAACATGTGGCAGTGCATACCAACATGACCACTGGGCCGTGTTAACTTGTGGCTGGGTGATTGGGGGTGGTAAAACCATGGTTGATCACCTGTTTTCACCACTGACTGCTTGTGAAAACAAGACCTAAATGTAAAATTAAAGTCCACATTTATTTATTTAAATTCTTTTTTTTAACCCTACAAGCTCCAGCATTTCTCTCTCCACCATCCTGTGGTCCTGAACACCACTACCTGTGAACCAAAGGCACCTAAGACATGCCTCCTCCTGGAATAATGCCATCCAGCCACTTTGGCCTCAAAGGACAGTGATTCAGAGAGCAGCATTGTCATTTCTTAGTGCCTTCTTCACACCACTGGGATGGGACATCAAGTGGCCAGAGAAAAAATAACTCCAAAAAACATACATATAAAAAAAATAAAGAAAAAGGCAAGGAGTGTTACAAAGGAGAGAGGCTTCAGAGTGGTAGAAGAGCCTACCCAAGATTGGCTGTGATTCTGGGCAGCTAAGGCAAATTTGCTGTACTGTAATAACACTGCTTGTCCTTAAAGGGTTCCTTCCACCAATGATGAGATCTCTGTGCTTCAATTCCTTGGTTTGTACAATGTATGGGTCATGGACCCCATTTATACTCACCAGCCACTTTATTAGGTACAACTGTTCAATTGCTTGGTAACACAAATTGCTAATCAGCCAATCACATAGCAGCAATTCAATGCATTTAGGCATCTAGATGTGGTGAAGATGATATGCTGAAGTTCAAACCGAGCATCAGAATAGGGAAGAAAGGGGATTTAAGTGACTTTGAATATGGCATGGTTGTTGGTGCCAGACAGGCTGGTCTGAGTATTTCAAAAACTTCTGATCTACTGGGATTTTCACACACAGCCATCTCTAGGGTTTACAGACAATGGTCCAAAAAAGAGAAAATATCCAGTGAGTGGCAGTTGTGTGGATGAAAATGCCTTGTTGATGTTAGAGGTCAGAGGAGAAAGGGCAGACTGGTTGCTGCAACATTCAGATTGTAGGGTCAGAATTTGGTTTATGGATCCATTCTGCCTTGTATCAACGGTTCAGGCTGGTGGTGTAATGATGTGGGGGATATTTTCTTGGCCCTAGCAAGGTGTACCTAATAAAGTGGCTGGTGAGTGTATATCATGGGGTCTCTCTATCTCTGATGCATTTTGAGATTACAAACAATGTAAAAGAAGATATTGGAACACTCGGGGAAACCCAGAAACACCTCTGCCTATGGATGTATGGGAACAAAGTTGGTAACTTTTGGTGGAAGAGTCTTTCCCCTGGGAAAGATGTGAGACCTCAAAGGTTGAATCATCCCACAGAACTGCACTTATAAATTACATTTTGGGTAGGCTGATCCTTAAACCTAGCCATAACTTAAAGTGGTTGCAAAGGCTGAAGGTTTTTTTAACTTCATACATTCTATGCATGAAGGTAAAAGAAACCTTCTCTGTGCTGCTCCCCCCACAACCCCCCCAATACTTACCTGAGGCCCTCTAAATCCAACAATGTGCAGGGGAGCCTCAGCTGTCTATTTCTCTCCTGATTGCCTGAGACACAGCAGTGGGAACCATTAGCTCCCGCTGCTGTCAATCACAGCCAGAGAGCCAATGAGGAGAGAGAGCTAAACTGTGGCTCTATGTGTCTTATAGACGCATAGAGTGGGGCTCGGGAGCGAGCACGCACCAGTGCCTCATAGCAAGTGGCTTGCTTTTGGAGGCATTGGACAAAGGGGAGGAGTCAGGAGCACCGGCAGGTGACCTGAGAAAAAGAGTATCGGGTTGCTCTGTGCAAAACCATTACACAGAGCAGGTAGGAATAACATGTTTGTTATTTTTTTTTTAAATGAAGTTTAAGTATGATCAAGGTCTACACATGTCTACTGCAGAACAGATAGCTGGTAATGATTAGCATGGCTTGGGTTTTTTCGGTGAAAATCGTACATAGGAAGTGCAATATAATGGTCTGCTACTTACCTTACAGTATGTATAAATGTGTAACTCCTGTCCCAGAAATAGCATTAAGTCCTTGAAAATAAACTGATAGCATTCAATATGGTTGCTACTAAAAATATCTGCCTATTGTACAATGACGGCCGAGTGGGGACTCCATTATCCACGGGACACAGCCGATGACGGATCACTACACCGGCCCGCTGCCGGTGTCAAGTGATCGCTGTGACCAATCACAGCAGATCACATGACAGTTGTAAACAATGAATGACTTCCTTTCATACAAAAAATATAAAACTTTTCTTTTTCTTAAATAATAAATATATCCACCTATCCCACCATACAAAAAAGTGTCCAAAATATCAAAATAGTGTCCAAAATGTCTCAATAATCAAAATAAATCTCCACACATGTAAACCATTAAATTCTTTCTTCTTCAAACTTGCAAATCCTGATGACAATAAACCTCGAAATAAAAAAAACTCAACATAGTGTCATACCTTTTAAATAATAAAACACACGTGCCACTCTCTGTGCAACATGCAAAATCTATTATACACGTGTATACTCTATAGGTGAGTATCTATATACATGCAAATAATAAATATCTCAATAAAGGACACTCACATAAAGTGTCAGCTGCAAAATAAGTGAAGCTAAAAATTGTCACTGCAAAAAAATGTGTATCACCACACTCTGTATACATAAGTGTACACCTTAAACCCAAGCCAGCAATCTCCACCTCATGTGCTGATGGATAATTACCCTATGTAGGAAATGACAGGGCATAACACCACTCTGGGTTACTATCTCTTCATTCACATTTCAGGCTTCATCCAATGTTAGGGTTATTCCTCCATTTCCCTCATGATAAAAATCCACAATTACCAATGGTAGATAAAACACAGTCTTCCTTTATTTGGCAACTTACATTAAGATATGGGTGAAGCAGCTCCTCCTCACAGGGATACTGATACAGACAAATTTAGGGCCACATGTTCCCACTTCCAAGATGGCCGCGATCGCACTTCCGGTCAGCGTCGATACAGGAGGAGGAGCTGCTTCACCCATATCTTTGCATGTTGCACAGAGAGTGGCACGTATGTTTTATTATTTAAAAGGTATGACACTATGTTGAGTTTTTTTTATTTCGAGGTTTATTGTCATCAGGATTTGCAAGTTTGAAGAAGAAAGAATTTAATGGTTTACATGTGTGGAGATTTATTTTGATTATTGAGACATTTTGGACACTATTTTGATATTTTGGACACTTTTTTGTATGGTGGGATAGGTGGATATATTTATTATTTAAGAAAAAGAAAAGTTTTATATTTTTTGTTTGCTTGGCCTTCAAGGGTGGAGGTGGATAACTTTTCTGGGATATTGTGTTGGGATTGTTTTGCTGTATATTTTTATATATGACTTCCTTTCATGCTTTTCTTTGCTTACAACTGTGCTGCGAGCTGTGATTGGTCACAGAGATCACATATACAGACTGGGCCAATCACAGCACATCTGTAGCATGTGATCAGCTATGGCCAATCACAGCTGATTACAACAAAAACTACTGAATGAATCAGTTTAATTCAGTAAAAATGCTTGATTATACCAATGTAATATGTTGGTATAAGCAATCATAATGTGTAAAAAAAAATCCTGATCATTTGCCCAGAGTAGCACAATGTTACTATGGTAATTGTTGTAATATAATGATGTAATATGGTATTATTATGTAATATGGTATTTCTCTGATCACAGGAGTAGGAGAAAAATGTAATATATATTTTTTTAAATTAAAAAAAAATATTATTCTTTTCTTTTTTTTTTTACTGTCACCCAGCCAGTGTACCTGATCACTGCCGCTCCAGCTATATGATGATGCTGTACTGCATTGCATTGGTAACATTATGTAGAAAGAAAACATTGTGAAATGTATTTTTAATTTTTTCATTTTCCACAAAATCATTACAAAAAATTACAAAAAATGAAAACTCACCATTCCTCTTACTAAATACCTCAGACTGTCTACTTTCTGAAAAGCAGTCATTTGGGGGGTATTTGTACTGTCCTGGCCTTTTGGGCCTCAAGGAATGAGATGAGCCATCAGTACATAAGGATATATCAATTTTTAGATATATACCATAGTTTGTGGAATCTAGAACTTTCCTACCAACTAAATAATACACAATGATTTGGGTTATTTTCACCAAAGACATGTAGCAGAATACATTTTGGTCTAAATTTGTGTAGAAAGATTATTTATTTGCAAAATGTTAAAAAAGAAATGAAGAAAAATAATTTTTATTAAACATTTTTGGTCTTATTTCATTTATAGCACAAAAAATAATACACCCAGTGATGATTAAATACCGCCAAAAGAAATCTTAATTTGTGTGGAAAAATGATATAAATGTCATATACATTGTTGCATGACCACGCAATTGCAACTTAAAGTGCAACAGAGCTGAAAGGTGAAAATTAGCCTGGGTAGGAAGGGGATAAAAGTGTCTGGCAGGCAAGTGGTTAAAGAGACCTGTCACCACTTTAAAAAATGCACAAAAAATCAAGTTTTTTAAATGCTTACTTGATGTGTTTTTTTCTTTCTATAGGGTTGCTTTATTCATTTGCCATGTGCTTCTGACCTTGATATAAAATTTGACTACTCCAAGAAGAGCCGGTTCCCTAGCACAGCCCCCTCCCTTGCACATTATAGCCCTATCCTCTATTCGGAGTATCTATGCTGGCCCAGCTCCTCCACCCCTCCCCTCCCTACATAACCTGTTATGTGGAAAACCAAAACGGAATGCTAGAGAGTGTCACTTGAGTCAGAGATCTTAGTCTGCTGGGGTTGCTGACATCACATCCAAGATGGGGGCCCCCAACAGCAGTTGGTACAGGCAAATAACATGCATAAAATATGTTAAATGCACATATAATCCTATGGGAAGATTTTTGTTGAAATTAATCTTTTCAATGGTGATTTCTTTAATATATCATAATTATTTATTTTTTATTTATTACATGTCCTTATATAGCGCCTTCAATTTACGCAGCGCTTTACATATATATTGTATACACATTCATACATACACATACTAGGGCCAATTTAGACAGGATCCAACTAACCTACCAGCATGTCTTTGGAGTATGGGAGGAAACCAGAGTACCCGGAAGGGTAAAGCCCATTCACACTAGTGGGACTTGTCATGCGACTTTGGGGTCCAAAGTCATATGACAAGTCACACCCCATGTTTCCCAATGAGTACCCTTCATATCTGTGTGACTTCAAGTCGCAGCGACTTGAAGGTTGTTCCTGCACTACTTTGGTCTGACTTTCATGCGACTTTAGGGCTATAGACTTCAATGTAAACCCTCCAAAGACGCATGAAAGTCACACCTGAATATTATACATGTGACTTGTGTGCGACTTTGTACAGCACAAACAGTCATCTTTGGTCAAAGTCACACTCATCCAAAGTCGCATTACAGTCGCATCAAGTCGCACTGTAAAGTCGCAATAAAAATCGCACAATTTTGAAGTCTTACAAGTGTGAATGGGGCCTAAGGTTGGTCATACATGGGTCAACTTTCGAATGATTTTTCGTTCAAAAATCGGACCTAAGGATAATCGGACGATTTTCGCTCTGTAAGTGGGGCAATGGCACTGGCAGATTTTTGTGGTTCCTCCCTATTTCATTTATTGGGCATGCTGGAAATCATTGGTGTTTTTGATTTTCGATCAAAAAATCGTTCGGATTTCGACCCATTTATGGCCTGCTTTAGAGTGAGTTTTGGTACCTCAAACACAGACGTGCATTTGTGGTCGACCCTAAAATGGCCCTTAGAAGGAATCAATATGAGGATGATGACAGATACTGTGTGGCTGTTGTGTGGAGTACAGTATAGTCGCAGGTGTGCCGGAGGGGCAGGAAGAATAATACAAGATCCAGCTGTGACGGGACTGAATGGGCTCACTGTTCACCTCGAATATTCTCCAAAAGCTGGTGCTATCATTAGACTAGATAACATTTCTAATTAGCGGAAAAGAATCCTCATTGTTTTGAGGTGAAAAAAGTACAAAAGGAAAACAAGTCATAGTCGGCTTCTCATTATTCCCAGCTGTCTGGACTCCACTGGACTCTACCTTGTAAGCAACCCAACACAATCCCAACACAAGGAAAAGGAAGTCTCAGGGGCGGACTGACCATTTGGAAACTTGGGCACTGCCCGAGGGCTCGGGGTCAGTAGAGGGACCCATGAGATGCCCCTGGTACCTTTTTCATAGGTTTTTTTGAGTTTGGGCAAGGAGTTTGGGCAACTCATGGGGCCCCATGATCCCCTATTGCCCAGGGGCCCCATGAGTTGTCAGTCCGCCCCTGGGCAGTCTGCCATAAGTCCGATGGCTTTGGTGTACACCAAGGAGCTGGGAAGGCTTGTGTCGCATTTTCGCACAGGGCAGCGAATTCTGATGTGTTTTAATGCACCACAATGTGCTGCTGTACAAAGAACTACATAGAAGTTAAGAAAAAAAAGAAAAGGAAAAAAAACAATGCATTTGAAAAACACTGCGCAAAATGACCTTCACTGCGTAAACTAGATTTAACCAGGGACAAGAAGAATGGATATTGGAAATTCGACCAATGTAACTATGCATATATACCCACATGGAAGAAAAATATATTTTAAATATATTTTACAAATATCCTTCCCAAATATATCGACATATATTTGAAATACTACTGCAGGAGGGGTCTATTGTTGTAATACTTTTGCAGGAGGAGGAGTCTATTGTTGCTGAGGGTTCTATTGTTGTGCCGGGGGTCTATGTTTGCAGGAGGACCTATAGTTGTTCTGGTGGTCTATTTTTTCAAGGGGGTCTATTGTTTTGCCAGGGTCTATTTTTACAGGAGTGTCTATTGTTGCTGGGGGGAGTTGGGCAGAGACAGGGTACTTAACCGCATCCTGCTCACCATATAGGGAAATGACAGGCGCAAGACGGTTCTCTCGTTCTGGGAGGACGTCATATGTCGTCCTCCCACTCTAACCACGTGTGTGCGGCTCTGGGGTCACGCTGCATGGCGATCAGTGGTGCGCCGTGTCCCTCAGATCACCGATCAATGGAAAGAGCCAAAAACGACAGTTTGGTCATTTGATCAGCTGTGTCCAATCACAGCTGATCGCGTGTAAATAAGGAAATGCTGGTTATCGCCATTTCTCTCCTCACGAGCTGTCACGCTGACAGGAGAGGAGAACCGGTAATCTGCATTCCTCAGAGGGGACATGTACATGATCAGTGTGCCCTGATGATCTGTATAGCCCCAGCAGTGCCATCTGTCAGTGTCCATCAATGCCACCTGCCAGTGCCCATCAGTGCCACATCAATAGACCAGAAACAAATTCTCCTGCGCTCTAGGACCCAGGCAGGTGGCAGATGGATGGAACCAGAACTGGAAAAATCGACCACCAGTGCATGTAGAGTTGTGCAGCTGCAAACAAGGCTGGGGAAGCCCCAACCAATACTGCAAAGCGACAAAGAAAACGAGAAGTGCACCAGCCTAGTGCATTACCTCAGTAACCAAAATGTATTAATTATAAAATAATACTCACAAACAGCGAATAAAATCAGGCATATAAGTCCTCAGAGGGACTTGGAAGATAAGGAGCCAGCTCTGATAAAGAAGGGATGCCCTTCGAAACGCGTCAGTGTACTGAGTATCTACCCCCATGATGGGATTTGCGCTGGTTCCTTATCTTTCAAGTCCCTCTGAGGACTTATATGCCTGATTTTATTCGCTGTTTGTATTATTTTATAATTAATACATTTTGGTTACTGAGCTAATGCGCTAGGTTGGTGCGCTTCTCGTTTTCTTTGTCGCTTTGCATCAATGCCACATTCCAGTGCCCATCAGTGCCTATCAGTGCACATCAATGAAACATATCAGTGCCCATCTGAGCTGCCTTTCAGTGCCACCTATCAATGCCAGTCAGTGCCACCTATCAATGCTGCCAAACAGTGCCGCCTATGAATGCCAGTCAGTGCCGCCTATCAGTCTGCATCAGTGCCACCTATCAGTGCCCGCCAGTGCTGCCTATCAGTGCTGCTTAACAGTGCCAGTCAGTGTCGCCTATCAGTGCCAATCAGTGCCGCCTATCAGTGCCATATATGAGTGCTGCCTTTCAGTGACCATCAGTGATCCCTGTCAATGCCCATCAGTGCCACCTACCAGTGCATCCTCATCAGTGCCACCTACCAGTGCATCCTCATCAGTGCCACCTACCAGTGCATCCTCATCAGTGCCACCTACCAGTGCATCCTCATCAGTGACACCTACCAGTGCATCCTCACCAGTGTCCATTAGTGCCACCTATCAGTGCCCATCAGTGCAGCCTATCAGTGCCCATCCCTGCAGCCTCATTAGCGCACATCAGTGAAGGAGAAAAGTCACTTATTTACAAAATTGTATAAAAAAAACTAAGAAAAAAACTTTTTTTTTCAAAATTTTCAGTTGTTTTTAGTTTGTTTAGCAAAAAATTAAAATCCCATAAGTGATTAAATACCACCAAAATAAAGCTCTATCTGTCTCAAAAAAAATGATAAAAATTTCATGTGTACAGTGTTGCATGACCGCAAAGTGTGACAGCTCTGAAAGCTGAAAATTGGCCTGGGCAGGAAGGGGGTATAAATGCACTGTAGGCAAGCGGTTAAAGATTAGTGGGGGGGCGGAAGCAAGAGATGACACCGGGGAGGGGGAGGTACCTGTATCTATTCTCTGATTTAAAGAAAACCCGTGTGTATATCTACAAAAACACGTAAAGGCTGAACATTCTCTTTCAATTGTAAGCTTTACAACTACATCAGGTCTCTCCAGGTTGTAGCATCATTTTGACTCCATTTTCAGTAATGCAGATCACTTTATGTAGTGCTGCGCAAAATCAGGTATATAAACGTGTTTGCATTTCTATTGGCGGCTACAACCACTGGGTCCCAGTCGGAGATTCCTTCCTGGCACCCGGCCATCGCCAACTATAACTAACGGGGGAGAGGTCTGTATGTAAACAATACAGATCTCTCCCCTGTCAGCTCCAGCATGCTGCTTTGTATTGCTTTGCATAGCAGAGCAATACAAAGCAGCATGCCCCCCTAGTAAAGCCCACACACAGTACACAGTAAAACACACATAGCGCACAGTTAACCCTTTGATCGCCCCAGATGTTAACCCCTTCCTGCCCAGTGTCATTAGTACAGTGTCAGTGCTTTTTATTAGTACTGATCACTGTATTAGTGTCACTGGGGATGTCAGTGGCGTTATTTAGTCGTACCCCCATGTCAAAATGCCCACTGCAGTCCTGCAGTCTCGCTATAAGTCACTGATTGCTGTCATTACTAGTATAAAAATAATTCTAGTGTATATACTGCATTTGTAGACGCTATAACATTCACTTAAACCAATTAATTTACATGTATTGGGTTTTTTTTTAGCAAAGACATGTAGCAGAATACATTTTGGCCTAAATTTATGACGACATTTGATTTTTAACTGCTTCCCGTCCGCCCTATAGCAGACGTAATGCTACAGGGAGGCACAGGTGCGCAAAATCACGTATATATACATGATTTTGCATTTCCGGGTAGGGGGCACGCGCGGCCGCGGCTGTCAATCACCAGGCTGTCAAAGACAGTTCTCTCCCCTGTTAGCTCCTGCACACTAATTTGGATGGCTGTGCATAGCAGAGCCATCCAAATCAGTGTGCTTACAATGAAACACAAGCACACAGCCAACAGTGTATACTGTATGTTTTACTAGTATAAAAATAATTCTAGTGTATATACTGCATTTGTAGACGCTATAACATTCACTTAAACCAATTAATTTACATGTATTGGGAGTTTTTTTTAGCAAAGACATGTAGCAGAATACATTTTGGCCTACATTAATGATGAAATTAGATTTGTTTAATTTTTTTACTGGTTATGTTTTATAGCAAAAAGGCAAAAATATTGTTTATTTTCTTTTAAATTATTGTTTTTTTTTATAGCACAAAAAATAAGAAACGCACAGGCAATCAAATACCACTGAAAGAAAGCTCTATTTGTGGAGAAAAAAGAACGTAAATTTCATTTGGGTGCAGCGTTGCATGGTTGCGCAATTGTCAGTTAAATTAACCCAGCGCCGTATCGCAATAAAAGCCCTGGTCAAGAAGAGGGGTAAATCCTCTGGAGGGCAAGTGGTTAAAAAGTGCATTTGACTTGTATGTGAAAAAAAAAGTACACTAAAAGATTAAAATATCTTGTGACTCAGTCTGCAGAGTGATCGAAAAAGTCCTGGAACATCCAGCCGTCAGTGATGGAATGCTGAAGTTCCAAAAACATCCATTTTATCACCAGTTTTGGAAAGCGGTGCCCGTGAGTGGGAGATGTGCAATCTTTAATACACGCACAAGTTTAATGATGAAGGATTGGGTGTAACTTTGGCCTTGCTTACAACTGGCCCACTTGAGTCTTGCACTCGTCTCGCGGGGGAATCTGTGGTTTGAAACTAAATCATGCATTTAATTTTACTCACACAAGTGATTCAACTTGGCATTCCAAGAAAGGATTAAAAGTAAAATGTTCATCATGATTAGTGACCCCTCACTGCGCTATATGGTTTTTTTGGACCGCAAAAATGCAAATTCCAATAAAATCCTGATTTATGGCTTGCAATCTTACAGGTATGGAGGAAAGAACTTTCTTCCAAAGTTCTCCAATGAAATAGTGACCTAATTGTATTGGCACCATCGTTAAAAAAAAAAATACTTTGAGCGCTGAAAAGAGATTAAAAGCACAATATGCTGTCTGTTTAACAAAAGTCATTTTACATTTATAATATTATTCGCTGTGAAAGGGGATCTACGGCCAGCATAAACGTTTCTAGTAAGGACACATTAAAGCTGAACTCCAAGCAGATATAAAAGACACATATTAATACAGCTCTGCATTCAGGAATACTTTATTAAATATAACTTTTTTTAAAATTATTATTATTATTATACAGTATTTATAAAGCGCCAATAGTTCGCTCAGCGCTGTACATTACAAAGGGGGACAGAACATGTGACAGAACAATACCAATACAATGCAAAACATGAGGGGATTGAGGGCCCTGCTCTTTGGAGCTTACAATCTAGGAGGGAGGGGATGGTGGCACAGGAGGAGATAGCTGTGGGGGATGGAGTGGTAGGAAGAGTGGAGGAGGTCGGTCAAGTTAGCAGGGGGTAGGGTAGGCTTCCCTGAAGAGATGGGTTTTCAGGGTGAGCCTAAAGGAGACGAGAGTAGGTGATAATCTGATGGGTTGGGGCAGGGAGTTCCAGAGGATGGGTGACACCCTGGAGAAGTCCTGGAGGTGGCCATGGGAGGAGGAGACCAGGGAACTAGAGAGAAGGAGGTCTTGTGAGGAGCGGAGTGTGCATGCTGGGTGGTACTTGGATATTAGGTCAGTGATGTAGTTTGGGGCAGTATGGTGGACGGCTTTGTACGTCAATGTTAGGATTTTGAATTTGATCCGTTACGCAATCGGAAGCCAGTGGAGGGATTGGCAGAGGGGGGTGGCGGAAATGGAGCGGTTGGAAAGGTGAATGAGTCTGGCAGCCGTATTCAGGATCGACTGAAGCGGGGATAGCAAGCGGCGAGGCAGGCCAGTGAGGAGGGAGTTGCAGTAGTCGAGTCGTGATACGATGAGGGAGTGGATGGGCTGTTTAGTGGTTTCTGGGGTTAGGAACGCGTGTATTTTTTAAATGCAAGTACTTACATTTTCCATGTTATTAGCAGCTTGCAGTCCTGTGCAGCAGAGCTCAGAGTGGGAGAGGGAGAAGCAGCACAAGGAGCCAATCAGTTGTGCTGCAGTGCTCATGCTCTAACAAGGGATCTACTGAGAGGAGGAAAGAGCAGAGTTACAGAGAGGTGGGTTTTCAGTCTGATCAGATTGTTACTTCTAATTCCATCCGTCATGCCAGTCATTTTTCTTCTTAGAGTGGTAGTAAACCTACTTTGTATATAATAAAGCGTACCTGTAGGTAAAATGAATATCTCGTAGACGTGCACCGTTTAGGAGATATTCAAGCTTTTTTGCAGCTGGCGCATGCACTGTGCCGTGTCCCGAGACTCCCATGCGCATGCGCTGGACTAACATCATTGCGGCCCAGCTAGTAAGATGGATGGAGCTCGCGAACCTGGAAGGAAGACCGTGTGAAGATGGAAGCCTCTACAGCGGTAACAGAGCGCCGCTGGAGGGCTGTGTTTTAGGCTAGATTCACACCTATGCAGTTTGAGTTTGATCTGTTTCTGCAGTGCTTTTTGTGGTGCATTTTGCGTGTGCACATGTGTTTTTTACGCACTTTTTATGCACTTTGCATTTTTTTAACTGGTTACTGGGCAGATTAAAATGCAAACTGCGTCAAAAATGCATAAAAAATGAAGTACATGCATTTCTGCAACGTCTCCATTGAAGTCTATTGAACCAAAAACGCAACTTTTGCATTTAAAAAAGTCCCTGACCCTTTCCAAAAAATGCACCAGGTGAAAATGCGGAGATGTGAACCTGTCCCATAGGAAATCATGTTAAGTGGACTGCTGTGCGTTTCTGCAAAACACAAAATGCAATGGAAAACGCATAGGTGTGAACCTAGACTAAAGGTAAGTTTTACATAATGTGCTAGTATGCGATGCCTTGCAGGGGATCTTTTTTTTTAAATAATGGACGCAGTTTACTACTACTTTAACCCCCCCTCCTGCCTGCCCAGGTGTCCCTTTAAAAGGTTCTAAACACCTGGGGGCGCAGGAAGAATCAGTGATCATGTGACTGGGTGTCACAGTGGGTGCATGATCAGGAGCTGGTGCCGCTGGCTAGCAATCATTAGCGATCATTAGTGGGGACCATGAGTTGTGTTCACTCTCTGTGCTTTCAAACATGGGAAGGGGATATGCGTACAGGGAAGCAAAAAGACTGACGTGAGGAGAAATAGAGATCTGAGCCCACAATGGTAAGGGGAAAGATGATGAGAGTCTAGGAAGGGGAAGAAGGAAGAGGCCAATAAATGTATATACCAGTTATGACAATTTAAAGAGTTACTAAACCCACAACAGTACTATCAGTCTGTATTTTCAGTAAAGCATGCTTTTTATACTCACTGTGGAACCTAAAGGGTTAATGCTCTGCATTGTGTAAAAAGGCTGTTTGATCCTGACTTCTCTGATCCTCCCCTTCTTCCAGTGTCCCCCTCTTATCTCCTGATAAGACATATGGTGTGGAGTCACTCTGCGCATGCTCAGTTTGGTGTGTATTGCTAGAGAGGTTTTTTTTTTTTTTCTTCTTGGGAGGGTGCTTATGATCAGCAAAGGGCCAATCAGCACAGTCCAGGCAGAGGTCGGGGTCCTGCATCCTCCTAGAGCAAAATGAAAACTCCTCCTACAAGCTTTGACCAGTGCTCTGCTGGACACTGATAGAAGTGACAAGACTGCTATTTACTGCTGATAAGAAAAGGTATTTAGCAGTTTATATTTACTAAAATAATTACACTTCCATGTTCTGTGTACTGTGAGAGACCAGATATAGTGAATGCAGGGTCCGAGGTTTACTATCGCTCAGGGGCGGACTGACCATTCGAGCACTCGGGCACTGCCTGAGGGCCTGGGGTCAGTAGGGGGCCCCATAAAATGCATCTGGTACCTTTTTATAGGCTTTTTTGGGTGTGTTTTGAGTGTGGTCAAGGACACAGGGGCCCCATGATCCCCAATTGCCCGGGGGCCCCATGAGTTGTCAGTCCGCCCCTGATATCGCTTTAATTCTTTTGTTAGAACAGTGTTCATATCTTGTATACAACTGATAATAAGCTCTGCCAGCACAGTACAGACAAGGTTAGTTATAGTAAACCTTAACCCCCTATTCATCTCTACATAGCAGAAGAAACATTTTTGGTATTGGTTTTGGGTTTGGTCCACTATTGGAGTTTTCTGAAAAGAGCAAGTAAAATGGAAGTTATGGTATTCGAATGAAAACATGTAACAAATATAAAGATCGGGTTATTCCAATTCGGCTGCAGAAGCAGAAATACACTTTAAAATGGTGAATCAATTTACAGAATCTGCCGAAGGACATTCAGACATCCGTCAGTGTTTAGGATGTGGAATTAAAAAGAAAAGAGGTGGCTCTCTAGAGCCGTCCGTGACCTATCACCTGAAGAAAGAGTTAAGTGTCTTCTCCTAATTGGCATAAAGTTTTCAAAGTTTAAAATTACACCCTGATGGCAGCGTACAGACATGAGAAATTATAGAGCAGACACTGTCCAGGACAACATGTAATTTTCAACGTGCTAAAGAATGTACACCACATCGCGTTGTTACTGAAGGCCTTCTTGAAATGTGTATTTTGCATAGAAAGGGTGTAATTATCCACTCCTGGGCAAATGTTTGCATTGAGTCCAAATCAATATTTACTGTTCTTTTCTTATGTTTGACAAAACAACAGTGCAACTTTCCACATTTAATGAGAATTTTACTAATTCTGCCAGAAATGCCCACTTTTATTATGTATCTGAGTAAAGATAATTCTACTGAATGTAGACGATTTCAAAGAAAACTTAAAAAAGAAAAAAAAAAAAACATTTACCTGGTCTTTAGTACATATTGGGGTTGATTTACTAAAGGCAAATAGACTGTGCACTCTGCAAATGCAGTTGCTCCAGAGATTAGTAAATGAGGAGAAGCTCTGCTGACTTCCATCATCCAATCATGTGCAAGCAAAATGCTGTTTTTTCTTATTTTCCTTACATGTGATTGGGTATTCTTTGCAAAGTGAAGCGTCATCTCATGACTAGTGCACCCGAGATAGGTTCATCCAGACCCCACTACACCACCATTACCCTTCCATACCAATCCCCTTTACTTACTATACTTACAGAAAACATGACACCAATTTTGGAGTAAAATGGCCAACACGGCCTTTTATTAACAAATCAGGTTTAAACACATCAACCATTCCTTATAACAGAAACATAAAGAGTTGTCGTTGGTCTTTGAAGGCACCCCCAAAATGATCCGAAATGCACCTGCGGACCACCATATTACACTAGGCCTCCAGCCGCAACCAACCAGCTCAGAGACAACCATACCGTCCACAGTGCTGGAATGTTCCCGGGCACACCATACCAACGATGGGTCCCACACCATTTTTGTACCTCCAAGATAAGAACCGCCTCCAAAGACCAACCACCGCCCAGGAACCGAAATAACCCCCCCCCCCGGGAGGAACACAACACTCACCAAACAGGGAAGGCGGGAGGGAAGCTCTCTCTCCTACGTCCAGCTCCAACTGACGCCCCTCACCAGGACACCCCACCCTAAGGTGCAGAAGACCCCACCTACACTCTCCCTCTACCAACCAGATCCCCCAGCTATCCTTTACCAACCCTAATACTATCATTAACCCTTACACGTCTTCCTTCCCACTCTGGGCCTAGTCATTCCTGCCCTGCGCTAATTCTTTTCTTCTTTTATCGCTGCAGGCATTTCTTTTACTAAGCTCTGGAGCAACTGCACTTGCAGTGTGTAACTGTACTTTCAATAGTGCCCAGTCTATTTGCCTTTAGTAAATCAACCTCATTGCTGGAAGTTGGCAAGCTTTATTGCACATCCTAACCTGCTTCTTTTCTGGAGGTATAACACACATTCTTCTCCTAAGGCAGGGGTGTCAAATGCAATTTCATTGTGAGCCACAACAGCATTATGGTTGCCCTCAAAGAGGTGGTTGTATCTCTAGGAGTAGATGTCAAGAGCACCTCACCTCCCCCTTACATCAGATGTCAACAGCCACCCCACCATAGGAAGGCAAGAGTTCCCCACCCTCCTTAACATCACATTGTACCTTGCTTATCTTGTGCAGCTGCTGGGAAGCAGCTGGAGGAGGAAGCTGGGAAGCAGAAAGTTCATGGTCTGGAGGAGGGCCAGAGGAGGATTGGAGTCAGCTGCTGGATTGTGCTGGATGCTGAGACCAGGGGAGGCACAGATGAAGAGGTGATGTGCAGGATCTGTCCTCCTTTCTGCTGTCGACTGATGAGAAGAGGGGACAGAGAAGAGCCTCTCCACGGCTGCACGGAGAAATGCAGGATCTGGCGGAGGTGCTCTGTCCTTCTCACTGCTGACTGCTGAGACTGGGGGCAGAGACAAGGGAGGTTCCACAGCTGCAGGAGAGGTGCAAGGGCCACATTAAGTTGCCTGGTTGTCTGGATTCTTCCCACGTTCTTGTGTCCTAGGGGCTGCTGACTTTTTTTTTTTTTCCAAAATGAAACCCAAATGGGAGGTGGGGGGTGATAGGGGAGATTCTACCGAAAGGATTGCTTCATAAATAGTGATGATGGAAATGTACCTGGTTACAGTTTACAGGATGCTCACCAAACTGCTCTTAAATATGAATATAAACCCGAACCCCATTGAAGTCATTGGGAGCCGAAACTTTAAAAATGAGTTCTGGCAGTTTTCAAGGCTAATAGGCAAGGGATTGTCAAACAAAGGGCATAGGAAGCTGGGCACTCCCATGTACCAAAGCAAAAAAAAAAAAAAAAGAGCTAAATTCCTTCAATTAACTTGCTTGTGGGATGCCATAAACCTACCTGTGAAGTGTAGCATCTGGAGGATATACTACAGCAAATGTGACATTTACAAAGTAAAATAAATACCATTTGCCACTAAATGAGATTTCCCTGTTGGATTGTTTTTTGGTTGTAAAATAATAGCACAGGGACTCCTCCAATTTACACAAAGGACATGGGGAACTCGGCTCTGCCTTGGAAGACATATACCAATGCAAAAAAATGTTTAAAAATACCAGTTGGTGACAGCAGCTATTTTAATAAAACTGAAATTCAGCAGCTAGTATGCCCGCCACTTCCCTCTTGCCAATCAATCACAGAAGCCTTGGTAGTATTTGAATTCATTCACAAAATACCAAGGCTTCTGTGAATGGGCAGCAGAGAGGAGGGGAGGAGAGGGGGCATAGTTGCTCTTAGTGATTCTATCACGTCTCACAGCTCCAGCAGAGCCATAGATAAGCTCAGGAGGTGGCAGGCACCTAGGTTGGACTTTGCTCATAGTGTGCCTGCACTTTTTGCAAAGTTGCTCAATTCCTGGAATTAAAGTAAATGACATTTCGCTGTTGCTTTGTTCTTTGTTTGTAAACAAATCGACTTGGGGTTTCCTTCATCTCTAGTACCTTATCAGACCTTATCCAATTCAAAAGACACTACCCCAGCAGAGCCAAAAAATGGAAGAAAATGTCCCCATCAAATTCACACCAAACCTTTATCCAAGCACACAGTCTGATGGGTCAGGAAACTTAGGGAAGTGAACCATACTGGGCCACAGAACCTCATTTAGTAAAGAGTACCTTGCAAGAGAAGCCCCATGTCAAAGGACCTTGTCCCCATATTAACCGGGGCAAGGGCCTCTTCCCCACATCCCTGTCCCAGGTGGTTTTGGGAGTCAGTAGAAGGGGGGCTATCATAGACAGGAAGACCGCTTTAAGATAAAGTGGCCCCAGAGATCCACCTTCTGCCCTAAGGCAGAGGTCTCCAAACTATGGCCCTCCAGCCGTTGAAATACTACAAGTCCCGTCATGCCTCTGCCTCTGGGAGTCTTGCACGTGGCTGTCAGAGTCTTGCAGGGTCTCATGGGACTTGCAGTTCCTCAACACCTGGAGGGCCATAGTTTGGAGACCCCTGCCCTAAGAGAACAAGTAAGGGGTACAGAGCATGCATCACTGGTTGCTATGATGCAGGAGGTAGCTTGGCTTTCTGCAGCCCAGAGCAGGAAGCTGTCACAGTCAGCAGTATTAGAAATACTGCTATTAAATGTATGACTGCTTGCTGCAGTCAGGGATTCTCACTTTTTGTTGAAGGAGCCAGGTGAAAAACTGTCAACTGAATAGCACCTATGTTCATTTAGGTGAAGACACTATTTGAGTATTGTGACCGCTAGTGGTCTACGTATTTGGCTAGCATTGGTAAGGGTAACCATAAATGGACCAATGTGGTGAGTGCTTCCAACCATCTGAAGGGCTATTCAAACATGGTGCCACTAGAAAAATGTTTCTGTCTTTTGGTGGGCACCATTTACGAAGTTGCAAGGAAGACTGTAGTCTCAGTCCTTTTGAGGATGGACATCTACTCCTATTGGCCACCTATTTTAAAGGCTAACCAGTGTGTGAAAACTATTCTTTCTTCCTCCCCTACCCATACACCATATCCACTGTGTGTAATTTCCATTTCAGAGGATTCTTGTTCCTACAGTGCCTTGAAAATGTATTCATACCCCTTGAAATTGTCCACATTTTTTCATGTTACAACCAAAAACGTAAATGTATTTTATTGGGATTTTATGTGAAAGACCAACAAAAAGTGGCACATAATTGTGAAGAAGAAGGAAAATGATAAATGGTTTTCAAATTTTTTTACAAATAAATATCTGAAAAGTGTGGCACACATTTGTATTCAGCCCCCTTTACTCTGATACCCCTAACTAAAATCTAGTGGAACCAATTGCCTTCCACCTGTGTGTAATTTAATCTCAGTATAAATACTGCTGTTCTGTGAAGCCCTCGGAGGTTTGTTAGAGAACATTAGTGAACAAACAGCATCACGAAGGCCAAGGAACACACTAGACAGGTCAGGGATAAAGTCGTGGAGATAAAGTCATTTAGAGCAGGGTTAGGTTATAAAAAAATATCCCAAGCTTTGAACATCTCATGGAGCACTGTTCAATCCATCATCCAAAAATGGAAAGTTTGGCACAACTGCAAACCTACCAAGACATGGCCGTCCACCTAAACTGACAGGGCAGGGAGAGCATTAATTAGAGAAGCAGCCAAGAGACCCATAGTAACTCTGGAGGAGCTGCAGAGATTCACGGTTCAGGTGGCTGCATCTGTCCATAGGACAACTATTAGTCATGCACTCCACAAATCTGGCCTTTATGGAAGAGTGGCAAGAAGAAAGCCATTGTGGAAAGAAGTCCCATTTGCAGTTTGTGAGAAGCCATGTGGGGGACACAGTAAACATGTGGAAGAAGGTGTTCTGGTCAGATGGGACCAAAATTAAACTTTTTGGCTAAAAAGCAAAATGCTTTGTGTGGAGGAAAACTAACACTGCACATCACTCTGGACACACCATCCCTACCATGAAACATGGTGGTGGCAGCATCATGTTGTGGGAATGCTTTTCTTCAGCAGGGACAGGGAAGCTTGTCCGAGTTGATGGGAAGATGGATGGAGCCAAATACAGGGCAATCTTGGAAGAAAACCTGTTAAGAGTCTGAAAAAAACTTGAGACTGGGGCAGAGGTTCACCTTCCAGCAGGACAACGACCCGAAACATACAGCCAGAGCTACAATGAAATGGTTTAAATCAAAGCATATTCATGTGTTAGAATGGCCCAGTCAAAGTCCAGACCTAAATCCAATTGAGAATCTGTGGCAAGACTTGCTGTTCACAGATACTCTCCATCTGATCTGACAGAGATTGAGCTATTTTTGCAAAGAAGAATGGGTAAAAATTTCACTCTTGAGATGTGAAGGCTGCTAGAGACATCCGCAAAAAGACTTGCAGCTGTAATTGCAGCGAAAAGTGGTTCTACAAAGTATTGACTCAGAGGGGCTGAATACTAATTTATGCCACACTTTTCAGATATTTATTTGTAAAAAATTTTTAAAACCATTTTTCATTTCCCTTCCACTTCACAATTGTGTGTCACTTTGTGTTGGTCTATCACATAAAATCCCAATACAATACATTTACATTTTTGGTTGCAACATGACAAAATGTGGACAATTTCAAGGGGTATGAATACTTTTTCAAGGCACTGTATGGTTTATAACTTCAGAGTTTGCTTTTTCATGTATTTTCTACAAATTTAGTGGCATAAAATTTTCCAAGTTGAACGTCTTTCTTGCTTGCTCAATGCGAACTATGTTCCTTCCTATAGAAGGGACAGCTACCTGAAAATCACATTGAATACATTGAAATACAATCTAGCTATGTATGTGACTCTGACAAACAAAATGAAAGAACTTACAGGCATATGTGTATCAAAGGGAGAATGGAGGAGACCTTCACTGGTGTTCTCCTAGAAGCTAAAAGGGCTGCAGTAGTTTATGGAGAATCTTTATTCTTAATAAACATGAGATACTTCCTGTTCTTTATTGACAAGGGTGCAATTGCAGTGAACACCCAATAGATTGCTCCCTACTCAACACAATAATGATATACAGAACATGGAGGTTACACTGACAACTCAAAAAGTGTTATTAATCACTTGTCCTCCACCCTATAGCAGAAATATTGCTATAGGGCGGCAGGGCTGTGCAATATCAAGTATATATATGTGATATGTATTTCCGTGTAGGGGGCGCGCTCGCCACCCTACCCATGCTGCTGTTGGCATCTAGAGATGTCAATCACCGTGTCCCGGACAGGGATTCAGATTGGCCGCCGCAGTCCCGCAGTCCTGCTTATCGCCGCCATTACTAGTATTAAAAAAATAAATAAATTCCAGTATATATACCGTCATTTGTAGACGCTATAACTTTCACATAAACTAATTAATTTACACGTATTGGGATTTTTTTTTTTAAACAAAGACATGTCGCAGAATACATCTTGACCTAAATTTATGAAGAAATTAGATTTTTTTTTGCATTTTTATTGGATATGTTTTATAGCAAAAAGTTAAAAATATTTTTTTTTCAAAATTGTCAGTGTTTATTGTTTATAGCGCAAAAAATAAAACCTGCAGAGGTGATCAAATACCACCGAAAGAAAACTATTTATGGGGAAAAAAATTACGTAAATTTCATTTATGTACAGCGTTTCATGACTGATCAAGTGCCAGTTAACATAGTGCCGTATCGCAAAAAATGGGCTGGTCAGGAAGGGGGATAAATCCTCTGCAGGGTAAGTGGTTAATAAAGTACAATATTTTCCCTCTAAACCACATATTTCATACACAAGGCTTGCTGACTGAATCTGGCTTGCACCTTTCCTGCAGCTGCCCACCTCGTCTCAATCTTGTCTAAGCAGTTGGCAGCAGAGAGGAGGACAGAACTAAACCAGAACCTGTGAACCTGTGTTTCTCTGTGTAGCCATGAAGAGGCTTGTCTCTGCCCCCCCCCATCTCAGTGGTCGCCAGCAGATTGGAGAACAAAACCCTTCCTACAGATCCTGCATCTCTCTGTGTAGGTGCACCTCTCCTGGTCTCAGCATTTAGCAGACTCCAGCAACTAGCTCCAGCCCTCCTCTGGTCCTCTTCCAGACTCTGCATTTTCTGCTTTCCGGCTCCACTCGCTGCTTCTTCCTGGCAGCAGCACAAGGTAAGGGGGTACAATGTAATGTAAGTGGGTGGGGTACCCTTGACTTCTGATAGTGGGAGTACTCTTAACATCTGATGTAAGAGGGAGTGGGGTGCTCTGGACAGCTATTCTTACAAATACAACTTGGCCTTTGACAGCAACAATAATGCTAATGCAGCCCGCAATGAAATTGCGTTTGACATCCCTGTTTTAAACCTCTACTTCCAATCAGCAAATTTTATTGTCAGTCTGTTTTAATACAACTTTCCAGTATTTCTATTTCTGCACCACATCCGGGTTTTGCTTTATAATATGTATATTAAAAAAAAAAAAGAGTAATAACTTATATATGATTTTGCATGACAATATACCAGATTAATATTTACAGGTGCTACAATTCATTGATGACTAACACCTCCAATTCCGGATGTCTCTGAGCACTGCTGTGTTATTCCCAGGGACATCGTCAGTCTGTGGTCACCTCTTTACCAAACAAGTCCATAGCGGAAATTGCTTGTTATGCTATGATGTGCTGAAATTAAACTTTTCTATTGCCGTGTTCATTGATAGATTTCCACTAAAATCACTTATATTTATGATTTGTAGAGAGTGCTAAACCTGACCCCAATAAAGGAGATTTCAGATTAAATGGACTAAGCAGTATGGTGGGGAAGGATAAAGCTGCTGTGCAATGTGTGTTGCAGGTACATTGCCAATTATTGTGGCCTTGGGCATTAGTGCGTCCATGTAGCATGCATTGCCCCAACACACATGTGTGAATGGTCCCTTAAACAAAGGATTGGTTTAAACCCCTCTCATAATTTTTTTTTGTCCCATTGGTATTATTTTCATTTGTTTCATGTCCTAGGGGCAATTGTTTTTAGATTTCCTTTCACTTTTAGCCCTTGTGACAATGGTCAAATAGAGATTCTCTCCAGACACAAATGACAATAAAAACCTGTCAGGAGTTATTAACACCTTCAGCTGCCATTGTGCCCTTGTAGGGCATCCAATGTCTTCCCATGTCTTTAGGGAGAAGTGGACTCCCTCCAGGCAAACCTGCCCTTAATTTATCCACTGCTCTGTACAGTATACTCCAACTTGGAGACTCTAAAATATAGACTTAGGACCGCAATATACAGAGGAGCCTTGGCGGAGCACTGCAGCTTTCTCATATACAAGCAGTCCCCGAGTTACGAACATCCGAGTTACGAACGACTCCTACTTACAAACAGAGGGAAGAACAAGAAGTGAGAGAAAATCTACCCCTAGGTAAGGAAATTTGCTCCTGTAAGAGTTATCATGGGAAAAAGGTGTTTCCACTGAAGGTTTATCACCAATCCTTGTTTTCACAACAACCCATAATTTTCAAACTCCAGTTGTCACAGGGACAGAAAATGAGGTGAAATCTTCTGAACAGAAGCACATACAGCAAAACAAACATTACAGGAATGTTAACCCTTCCCTATGCTATCCAAAAAAAAAGTAATGATTTTTTGGGCTGTAGCTACACTTACAAAATGTACCTGTTCCAAATTACATACCAATTAAACTTAAGAACAAACCTACAAACCCTATCATGTTCATAACCCAAGGACTGCCTGTATTAGCAAATGTGAGCAATTTGGTTTTCTTTTAGGCTAGCTGGTAAGCGTGCTTGGAAAGTTTTTATTATTTGTGAGTTTTTTTAAGATTTTCAAACTATATACAAAAAACCGCACATAAGATTGGGTTTTATTTATACTTTAGGCAATAAATATGAAGATAGGAGAACATAGCTTTTAAGATGGTTCTAATCAACCTAACCAATGCTCCTATTAACTTTTCCTGAATATTAATTTGGCTTGTATCTTGCACTGACACAATGGAAACCGGTAATGTGCATTCTACATGAGAAATAAAACACTTTTATTCCTCCCATGGAAAATCAGAACACTGTGTAATTCCTGTTAAATATGTATGAAAATGTACCTCACCTTATACTTGACACCACTTCAAGATTTGTAATATTAAGTATGTGTACATCAGAGCCAAGATTTCAATGCTCCACCTCACTCTTTGGCACCAGGCTTTTGAGTTGTTGCCACTGTGAGTTCCACATAAATTATCAGTCAGATGACTCATCAGAAAAACAGCACATAGTCAACACATAGTCAACTGTGTGTAACCCCTTGGTCAAGCCAAACACGGGGGCATGCTTGCATGTGTTTGTGTTTCAAAACAAGACAGCAAGGTTTATGTAAGGTCTTTGACTGGGTAAAATGTAAAAAGAAAAACTCTAGATGGCATTTAAAAATACCAAATCCAATCAAATGTTTACCAGTTTAACCAAGTTCAATGGGTGTGGTTTCGTCCAATTACTGTTAAACTTTGGGTCCCTCTTCTCAAAGTACAGATCCTTCCAGAAGAGATTTCAGCATTTTGGACACAAAAGGGCTGAATTTGATCTTTCTTATGGGTCTTTCCTACTGCTCAGGTGGGAAGTGGTGATTTCTACACACCGCCACCTCAGTTATGATTGTATGAAAACTAATCTTTTAGCATCCTACTAAGGATTCATCCAGCCAGGTGTCTAACAGTCACCTTGGCACTGTTGTTTATCTGAGGTGTAAAAATTTGTTGGGCGGTAGGCTTTCAAGTGATTGTATTACATTAGAATCTGTTAGACTTCCTCCTGATCCTGTGGCTCCTTCTTGGTCCCTCATGCCCATTTGTTGCTGCAAGACCTATGGTATCACCTACTGTGGCCACTCCAACTTTCTCCTGCCCTCCAGCCTCTGCATCACAGTGTGCATCTGTGGTCTGTTCATTGTGTCAGGTGTGGTAAAGCTTGCAGTAGGACGTTTGTGCATTGGCACCTTTAAATTCTCAGTTTAGTTTGTAGTTCTTTAGTAGGACTTCAGACTTTGAGTCTGGTGGTTTGTTGTGGTGTTTACTTGCAAGTGAAATTCTGTAATAAATTCTTAAATTGACTTTGAGTTCTGTCTGCCCTGGCTGCTCTATGACTATCTTTTCAAAAGTGGATGAGTTTGGCTTTGATGAACAATTGATGAACAGTTTCTGGATTTACAGGTAGTAAACTGAGACATATCATTCTATCATTCTTCTCACCCCTTGGTCTTGTCTGTGTCCAACTTGTTTGGCTCCTAGTTTGTGTTTCAGTCATCCTCAGTGTAAATTCATCCCACCAGGCCCGGAAAGGGACAAAAAAGACCAGACATTTTAGACTGAGCAGCCCATTTTACAATGAATGACAACTACCAGTTTCTTGATGTCTGTTAGTTATATTTAGCTTGCTACAGTCACTGTAATGTATAATTTATTTGGAATTATGTAAATAGATTACATTTTTGGCATTTATTTTTTATATTCAAAATCACAGGACATCACAGTATATCATTACCACTCACTGACTGGTTTCTTGAGGTTACTGTGCATCATTGCCACTCACTGACTGGTTGCTAGAGGTTACTGCACAACTTTAGTGCTCACTGATTGGTTGCTGGAGGTTACTGCACATCATGAATGCTCACTGACTGGTTGCTAGAGGTTACTGCACATCATTACCACTCACTGATTGGTTGCTAGAGGTTACTGTACACCACTACCACTCACTGATTGGTTGCTAGAGGTTACTGCACATTACTACCATCCACTGCCTGATTGCTAGAGGTTACTGCATATACTGAGCAGCGGATAACAGAAGGTAAAGAAAATGCAGCATATCAGCACACCAAAAAGTTACACTCACAAATGTTCCTTTTTATTAATAGTAGTTTGCACTCACTTTTTATCTTTGGTTTGCGGTGTCTGCAGCAGGCAGCAGCAGTGACACCCATGCCTGACATTAGGCCATGGAGTCTCCTCTATCTACTTCTGCTTCACAGTCAGCTGACCTGTTGTCTACATTCCCCTGCCCCGACAGGTGAGCGGCACAGGCTCAAGGAGCAGCCCAGCTGCTGCAGCAGCTTTGAGAGCCCCAAGGTCGTGCAGCCCAGTGGCGACCCCCAACCACCGGGTAAATGCCAGTGTGCCCTATGGCCAGCCTGGGCCTGCATCCCACCTTATTCATGCTAGTTTGATGTTGGACTCTGTAACAACTTTTTCTCACCTGCTTTCCTGCTACGTTACAGTACCTCTTATTAGGCCCCTGAAATAAGTACTGAACAACACATATTAAGCATACTAAAACAGGTACTGCTACAGGAAAAGAGCACAAATGGTTACAGAGATTAAGCCAGTAGCTACATCTTACACCAACATAAGTGTACTTATTTTTAAAGAAACCTTAAGTAAAAAAAGGTAAAAAGGTAGTTATTATTTGCAGTACTTGCGTTGATTGTGTTGCATGGGATTGATTTACTAAAAGAGTAGAAAGTGATCACTTTGCAATGCTCACCTAGGTTAGTGAATAAGGCGAAGTTAAGTTGTTATTATTACTATATAGGAATTATATAGCGTTAACAGTTTGCACTGGAGACAGTACAGTTACCCAACAATTCAAAAGAGGAGGGCTAGGAGGGTCCTGCTCATGGAAGCTTACAATCTAAAGTGAAGGGCAAGTGATATTAAAAGTATTAATTTGGGGGGGGATGAGTTGTAAAGTGTAAAATGAAGTTGTTAGATAGAGGAGAGTCAGGCTTCACTGAAGAAAATATTTTCCAGGATTGCCTAAAGGAGGAGATGAAGATAGCTATACAGGTTGGAGTAAGGAGTTCGGGGAATGGGAGAATTTCTGCAAAAGTGTTGGAGTTTAGCATGGGAGGAGGTGATATAGAAGCTAGAGTGCAAGAGGGCTTGGGAGGAGTGAATAGTATGGTTTGGTAGATATTTTTAGGTGAGGATGGTGACATAGCTGGGGGCAGAGATGTGAATGGATCTGTAAATCAATGCTTATATTTTGATAATATTGATAATATTTTAACATTAGTTGGGTGATCAGAAGCCAGTGTAAGAACTGGCAAAGATTGGCAATTGGGGTAGTATATACTGAGCGTGTGATAAGGTGGATGAGTCTGGCAGCAGATTCATGATACACTGAAAGGAATGGGTAAAGGTATGACAATGAGGAGGGAGCTGCATTAGTCAAGGTAGATTAGTAGCTTGGTAGTGTAGTTGGCTTGGAAGGAGCATATTTTGGATATGTTAGAGGTTAAAGTGGGTGGTTGTTAGGTCTAGGCATATTTTACCTTAATGTTTTCCCTGCATTAAGGTAAAAAACACCCCACTACTTGTTCCCCCCCAACCCTAAACACTTACTTGACACTACTCAAGATCCAGCATTATCCCCGCCGACAGCCCTATTCTCCTCTCCACCTGGATTCACAGGCTTTACTAAGAGCAGCGGGAGCCATAGTTAAATCTTTTGAGGAAGAAGCAGGGAGTGGGGCTGAGTTACGCTGTGTGTGTCTATGGATGCACACAGCCTGGCTTGGAAATGCGCCTGCACAGGTGTCCCTATGGCACATAACTTGCTATGGGAGTACTCAGAAGAGAGGAGGAACAGAGGGCGGGGGACCACCAAAGAAGAGGGACTGCTCTGTGCAATATTGTTGTACAGAGCAGGTAAGTATATCATGTTTTTTATTTCATAAATAAAACTTTGAATTTAATATTACTTTAAGGTGACAATATGTGGACAGTGGCTGGATAAGGGGCTGAAAGTTGAGGTCAGAGTCCAGGATTACACCTAGCACCCTGGCATGAGGAGAGAGACTGATAGTTGTGCTATTGATCTTGATGGAAATGTTGGGGGAGCGGACATAGGGAAGAAATATTATGAACTCAGTTTTAGGAAGACTGGGTTTTAGGAAGTGGTGTGATATCCTAACTGACATGTGCATTAGTAAATTAGTAAATAAATGATGTGCAAGGAGGCTGAAGGTAAGAATTGAGGTGAAAAGATAGGTTCATGTGTCATCACACAATTCACTTTGAATACCCAATCATGTGCACGGAATAATTAAAATGAGAGAACATTTACATGCACCTAATTGGACCATTGAAGTGAATATTTTTACATTTCTAAGATAAGTGAACCTTCTCTACATGTTAGGTTTATACCATATTCATTGAGCTATGTTAATCTTCTTTGATCAATGCAGGTTTAGTGCCAGGGTATGTCAAAATGATTGTTTTCTATGTGCCCTGTTCACTCTATACTTGTGCGGTGGTGTTTGCTGCAAAAAAATTAAACAGGCCTGCATTTTTATGCAGTGCAATGCACATCACCACGTAGCAGTGTGTTGAAACAGTAGTGGTGTGAACCTCCTGCGCTCAAAACAAACAAAAAAATATAAACCAAGAGAAGCTGCTAACATTAAATCATATACCAATGAATATGTGAACTAATAAATAAATAAAATGTAGCGCTACTCATATAAAATATTTATCCATGTATAAACCCACAATATGTGTATCAAATCATAATTATATATAACTTATCATGTGATATATCATATAATAATATTACCAATACCGTGCCCTTTTAAGTGAAACTTTCACACTGTCACACTAATATCAGCACGAGTTTTTGATTGGAGTGTGATCATCTATGTGTTTGGATTTTAAAGCACAGAAATATATAATTTTTGTGTTGTGTGTTGTTGCACTTTTTTCACATGTATGTACATTGATTTTCACTGAATGGGGGTATTTATGGATACACGTGTGTATTGATGTACACGTTGGTTCATATTTATATATATTTATTTATATATTCCTGTAGATGCACTAATATATTTTTTGGGAATTGATTATATATTATATATTTCCAATAGTTGGAAATATTGATTTATTTTTTATTTTTCATCACTATCACTGTTGAAATTTATTTTGGGTTCACTGATCACTGGATGATATTTATTTTTTTGTGAAAATTTCACTTAAAAGGGCACGGTATTGGTATTATTATTATATGATATATCACATGATAAGTTATATATAATTATGATTTGATACACATATTGTGGGTTTATACACGGATAAATATTTTATATGAGTAGTGCTACATTTTATTTATTTATTAGTGTGTTGAAACAGGCTATGGATAGAGGTGTCATTTCAATGAAGTTAAAGAAAAAAAGACAAACCATCCTTCAAAACATACTCCAGCATACACATATTTTACAGAGCATAACACCTGGCTGGTGTAAGTAAGTCCTTTAATAAAACAGCCCTATTATTTTATAATTCCATTGCCCAAAATGTTACTGATTATAATTTCACCTTTTGCTCAATCGTTAAACTGCACTGAGCTCCTTAGCGCAGTATGCAGTGCAGAAGAACAGCAAAGCTACCCCCCACACACCAACTTTTGGATAGGAAATGAGGGGGAGGGGGTATCATGCTAAGAAACACATTTAAGGTAAGCCTGGAGTTCCCGCTTACATCACTGGCTGAGGAACCATCTTATCTATTATTTTATATAACAAAACTGTGGAAACATACTTTTACATAATAGAAAATATAAAACCAAGCATATTAAACAATTCAATCCCCCTCATCACAGACAATAAGCCCATTAGTACTTGATGGTGCTGCTCCAGGCTGAGGTGTAGGGCCCCGTTAGCACTCAGGATAGTAGGAATGGTAGGGATAGTAGGGATGTCAGCGAGCTATCATCCAGTGAGCTATGAACATTTAAGCATGGAACCGCCTCTCACCATAGCCGATCCTAGTGTAGATATATATATATATATATATATATACTGTATGTGAAAGCCTCAGTCAATGCCGCTCCTCATGCCATGCCCCCTGGCATGTTTTGTCCCACCCACTGAGGCTTAATCATAGCCCCGGTGGGTGAGTTGAAACAAGTCAGCGGGCATGGCATGAGGAGCGGCATTGACCTACGCTTTCACAGGTATACAACTACACAAGTTTCGGCTATGGTGAGTGGCAGTTTCATGCGTCAAAGTTAATTGCCCCCTGTCTCAGACAGGTACAGTCAGGTCCATAAATATTGGGACATGGACACAATTCTAACATTTTTGGCTCTATACACCACCACAATGGATTTGAAATGAAACAAACAAGATGTGTTTTAACTGCAGACTGTCAGCTTTAATTTGAGGGTATTTACATCCAAATCAGGTGAACGGTGTAGGAATTACAACAGTTTGCATATGTGCCTCCTACTTGTTAAGGGACCAAAAGTAATGGGACAATTGGTTTCTCAGCTGTTCCATGGCCAGGTGTGTGTTATTCCCTCATTATCCCATTTACAATTAGCAGATAAAAGGTCCAGAGTTCATTTCAAGTGTGCTATTTGCATTTGGAATCTGTTGCTGTCAACTCTCAAGATGAGATCCAAAGAGCTGTCACTATCAGTGAAGCAAGCCATCAGTAGGCTGAAAAAACAAAACAAACCCATCAGAGAGATAGCAAAAACATTAGGCGTGGCCAAAACAACTGTTTGGAACATTCTTAAAAAGAAGGAACGCACCGGTGAGCTCAGCAACACCAAAAGACCCGGAAGACCACGGAAAACAACTGTGGTGGATGACCAAAGAATTCTTTCCCTGGTGAAGAAAACACCCTTCACAACAGTCAGCCAGATCAAGAACACTCTCCAGGAGGTAGGCGTATGTGTGTCAAAGTCAACAATCAAGAGAAGACTTCACCAGAGTGAATACAGAGGGTTCACCACAAGATGTAAACCATTGGTGAGTCTCAAAAACAGGAAGGCCAGATTAGAGTTTGCCAAACGACATCTAAAAAAGCCTTCACAGTTCAGGAACAACATCCTATGGACAGATGAGACCAACATCAACTTGTACCAGAGTGATGGGAAGAGAGGAGTATGGCGAAGGAAAGGAACTGCTCATGATCCTAAGCATACCATCTCATCAGTGAAGCATGGTAGTGGTAGTGTCATGGCGTGGGCATGTATGGCTGCCAATGGAACTGCTTCTCTTGTATTTATTGATGATGTGACTGCTGACAAAAGCAGCAGGATGAATTCTGAAGTGTTTCGGGCAATATTATCTGCTCATATTCAGCCAAATGCTTCACAACTCATTGGACGCCGCTTCACAGTGCAGATGGACAATGACCCAAAGCATACTGCAAAAGCAACCAAAGAGTTTAAGGGAAAGAAGTGGAATGTTATGCAATGGCCAAGTCAATCACCTGACCTGAATCCGATTGAGCATGCATTTCACTTACTGAAGACAAAACTGAAGGGAAAATGCCCCAAGAACAAGCAGGAACTGAAGACAGTTGCAGTAGAGGCCTGGCAGAGCATCACCAGGGATGAAACCCAGCATCTAGTGATGTCTATGCGTTACAGACTTCAGGCTGTAATTGGCTGCAAAGGATTTGCAACCAAGTATTAAAAATTGAAAGTTTGATTTATGATTATTATTCTGTCCCATTACTTTTGGTGCCTTAACTAGTAGGAGGCACATATGCAAACTGTTGTAATTCCTACACCGTTCACCTGATTTGGATGTAAATACCCTCAAATTAAAGCTGACAGTCTGCAGTTAAAGCACATCTTGTTCATTTCATTTCAAATCCATTGTGGTGGTGTATAGAGCCAAAAATGTTAGAATTGTGTCGATGTCCCAATATTTATGGACCTGACTGTATGTTCCAAGTACCCACAAGAATTATTGCTTTTACAAAGGTACCCTAATATACATGTAATATAAGGTGCATTTGTTCAATCAACAATACAAAATGACAATGTATCTTCTAAAAAAGTATTGCTCGTAGGGTATCCAAGTGGAAAGGGTAGACTCTAGTCTCCTTTCGCTGGTGAACCCCACTTCATCAGTAGAGAGAGTAACCTGGAAACTACATACAAAGAAACCATAGCAAAAACATGCATACATAACAAATATAAATCAAAATGATCATGTAATAAATGTACACATAGGGTAATACTGGCTCACCAAAACTGCAGAGGGCCACTGCATCCAGTCTTCTGGAGTTCCCTCGCCAAATTTGGTCTTGGCTCTCTTGGCTCTCACTGGATGCAGTGTCGGTGAGCCTTGTTATTAGGCCTACTAACCCAAATATATCTATTATGGTGAACAAAAACAATTGTCCCATTATGCAAACCAGGGATTGGGAACCTACCAAGGTTTTTAAATAAAGTTAACAGTTAAACAACAATATTGGTAAAATCTAAGTGATAATAAACGTATTATAATTGGTTACAATTAATAATTAAAAAGGCATTTGCAATTAAGGCATAGTGATTTATGTTTCACTTACAGTGATGTATGCCAACTGAGAACTGAGATCAGGAACAGGAAGTAAAAAAAATGAAAAAAAAAATATATACATATACAGTGGGGATCGAAAGTTTGGGCACCCCAGCTAAAAATTTGTATTAATGTGCATAAAGAAGCCAAAGAAAGATGGAAAAATCTCCAAAAGGCATCAAATTACAGTTTAGACATTCGTATAATATGTCAACAAAAGTTAGATTTTATTTCCATCATTTACACTTTCAAAATAACAAAAAACCAAAAAATGCCGTCTGCAAAAGTTTGGGCACCCTGCAGAATTTATAGCATGCACTGCCCCCTTTGCAAAGCTGAGACCTGCCAGTGTCATGGATTGTTCTCAATCATCGTCTGGGAAGACCAGGTGATGTCAATCTCAAAGGTTTTAAATGCCCAGACTCATCTGACCTTGCCCCAACAATCAGCACCATGGGTTCTTCTAAGCAGTTGTCTAGAAAACTGAAACTGAAAATAGTTGACGCTCACAAAGCTGGAGAAGGCTATAAGAAGATAGCAAAGCGTTTTCAGATGTCAATATCCTCTGTTCGGAATGTAATTAAGAAATGGCAGTCATCAGGAACAGTGGAAGTTAAAGCAAGATCTGGAAGACCAAGAAAAATATCAGACAGAACAGCTCGCAGGATTGTGAGAAAAACAATTCAAAACCCACGTTTGACTGCACGATCCCTCCAGAAAGATCTGGCAGACACTGGAGTTGTGGTACACTATTCCTCTATAAAGAGATACTTGTACAAATATGGTCTTCATAGAAGAGTCATCAGAAGAAAACCTCTTCTATGTCCTCACCACAAAAATCATCGTTTGAACTTTGCAAATGAACATATAGACAAGCCTGATGCATTTTGGAAACAAGTTCTGTGGACCGATGAGATTAAAATTGAACTTTTTGGCCGGAATGAGCAAAGGTACGTTTGGAGAAGAAGGGGCACAGAATTTAATGAAAAGAACCTCTGTCCAACTGTTAAGCATGGGGTTGGATCAATCATGCTTTGGGGTTGTGTTGCAGCCAGTGGCACAGGGAACATCTCACGAGTAGAAGGAAAAATGGATTCAATAAAATTTCAGCAAATTTTGGATGGTAACTTGATGCCATCTGTGAAAAAGCTGAAGTTAAAGAGAGGATGGCTTCTACAAATGGATAATGATCTTAAACATACCTCGAAATCCACGGGGGATTACATCAAGAGGCGTAAACTGAAGGTTTTGCCATGGCCTTCACAATCTCCTGACCTCAACATAATTGAAAATCTATGGATAGACCTTAAAAGAGCAGTGCGTGACAGACAGCCCAGAAATCTCAAAGAACTAGAAGACTTTTGTAAGGAAGAATGGGCAAAGATACCTCAAACAAGAATTGAAAGACTCTTGGCTGGCTACGAAAAGTGTTTACAAGCTGTGATACTTGCCAAAGGGGGCAGTACAAGATATTAACTCTGCAGGGTGCCCAAACTTTTGCAGACGCCATTTTTTTGTTTTCTGTTATTTTGAAAGTGTAAATGATGGAAATAAAATCTAACTTTTGTTGACATATTATAAGAATGTCTAATCTGTAATTTGATGCCTTTTGGAGATTTTTCCATCTTTCCTTGGCTTCTTTATGCACATTAATACAAATTTTAGCTGGGGTGCCCAAACTGTCGATCCCCACTGTATATATATATATATATATATATATATATATATATATATCAGGACTTAAAATTTCAAGTCCTGAGCTACTAGCCAGGCCTTAAGAGTTACTCGCCACCAACAAACACACACAAACAGAGACACCTGTACACACACACAGACATGTCCAAACACACACACATACACACACACACAGAAACATGTACACACACGCACAGAGACACATGTACAATGCACACACACATACAGACACATGTATACACACACAGGCACGTACAGACACGCATATACACAGATACATGCACATACACAGAAATACACATGTACATACACACAGACACATGTACATATATACACAGACACATGTAAACAAAGACACATGTGCATACATACACACATGTACATACACACACATGTACACCCACACACACACATGCATGTACATACACACAGACAAATGTGCTCACATACACATGTATGTACATACACACAAACACACACACGTGCATACACACACACATACATGTACATGCACACAGACACATGTACATGCATACACAGGCACACACACACACACATGTACACGCACGCATGCACGCTAAGTGCTCTCTCTTCTCCCCTGAAGCCACCACTGGCTGACATAGAGGATCATGTGACCAGAGTGAGCTGAAATTAGGTAGACACACACACACACCCTATAAAAAGTTGCAGTACTTCGTTGTTCACTCACAGATCCGGGTACTGCACTCTAGGGGGAGGCAGAGAGCACAGCACACACTCCTTGCTTTGCTTTCACTGCGCTCAGCTATTGAGCAGTCTGACGGCTCCCAGTGCCAATGACAGATCTGGCCTGAGCTCTGAGTCTGCTCAACAAGACGGCCCTGGGGGACACACTCGCCCCCACCATAATTTCCACTCACCATTGATGAGCAGGCGAGTGGAAATTTCAAGGCCTGTATATAGTATATATATAAAAATATATGTACACTTTAAAAAAACCTATAGGGTGACTCCAACACTACTTCTATTAGCCTTTTAAGAGGGAAAAACAAATATCTATACTCAGACAAAAAAAAGCAAACGTGATGTACCACTTGGTTTTTTTTCTACCGCACCTTTTCTACATTTCTATCATCTTAAAATGGACAGGAAATCTGAATATACGTTGCTGATATTCAAATACATTTCTGTTTAAAAATTTGTTTTCAAAAGATGAATGAGAAACAATACTATGCATTATTAATATTGCGTGGAACCACTACTCTCTTCAATTTTTAAAGCTCTAGACACATGTTGAGAAAATTATAACAAAAAAAATCCACTTATATCTTCATAGTTAAAAAAGTTCCCTTTATAACTTTGTTGGTAATGGTAAGCAGCTCTTTTAAATTTAAAAAATGAAAGAAATTGTGAATGGCAAAAAATAAAATTAAAATATTGCAAATCGTAGTTTGATATGTTTCTGTCCCTCCAAAAACAATTTGTAGCATGGGCTTTTAGTAAACAGAAGTTCCAATAAACGATCTAATGAGATTAGCTCATAAAATCTTATTTGCTTCATGTTGTTCTCATTCCAAATGCCAGCACCCCCTCCCTTTTCCATATGAGCCACGTTTTCCCCTAAAACGATAGGTATTTAAAAAGTTCAGAAATCTAGAACGTGTTTATAGACAAGTTATTTAATGGGCTGTTAGGTTTATGTTTCAGACTTGGTGAGTCGAAACAGAGGTTGTGGGGACGTTGCAACTGTGACCAGTTTTATTGCACAACTGGAGTTTTTGAGACAGATTCCAGGTACTGTAACTTACTTATGAGCAACAGCTGAGGTGTAATTTATATGGGTTATATAGTCAAAGAACCCTGGGTCAATGAAAGGTTAGAAAAACGATGTAAAAAGTGTATATAGGCAAATAGATTAATTTAGTAAATATTCACCTGAATCATTTTTTTTATTTGAAAATGCCTCAAACCTGGTTCCCAACAAAAACACATGAGGCGAACTGTACCACACTTTATTGCCAATGTTTTTTCACCTTCTTATTTCATTTTGTTTCTCAGTGCTGCCGATCACTTCTAGTCTCTTTCAGCCACTTCCTGTCTACATGCATTCGTTTCAGTGTCAGCTGCTTATCATTGCTTTGGATCAGCTTCCTGGTATTGACATTGGAGAAACGTCTTCAGCATGGCTGCCTGTAGTCTTCACCAGGGGTGTATATGATAGGGTGACAACAAAGATGAACAATTGGGAAACATGTGTTCTCTCATAACAGGAAGTGACTATACAAAACCCTCCTTGGTGGGATCACCAAGTGTTGATTTAAGTACAGTTCATCAGAATATTTTTTTTTTTTAGGTTTTGAGTTATGATCATTTTGTATGTTTTTTTTTTGTTAAAGAATATATTTCTGCTTGTGTCACATATAGTATACTGCCATATACAAGACAAGATTACTTACAAAAATAAATAACAGTGCATTTTGGTAAATTAATGTTCAAAAGGAAGTGACTAGACAAAGACAACCTTGCCAGGATCACCTGGTATTATTTTATTGAAAGTATATATATTTTTTTTTTTTCAGGTTTGTGAGTCTTGATCGTTTTTTTTGCTCAAGAAAATATTTCTGCTTTTGTCACTAATTCTGCCAAATTGCTTTGGATCAGCTTTCTGGTATTGACATTGGAGAAACATGTCTTCAGCACGGCTGCCTGTAGTCTTCACCAGGGGTGTATATGATAGGGTGACCACAAAGGTGAACAATTGGGAAACACTTGTTCTCTCATAACAGGAAGTGACTATACAAAAACCTCCTTGGTGGGATCACCAATTATTGATTTAAGTACATAGTTCATCAGAATATTTTTTTTTTTTTAGGTTTTGAGTTATGATCATTTTGTATGGTTTTTTTTTTGTTAAAGAATATATTTCTGCTTGTGTCACGTATAGTATACTGCCATATACAAGACAAGATTACTTACAAAAATAAATAACAGTGCATTTTGGTAAATTAATGTTCAAAAAGAAGTGACTAGACAAAGACAACCTTGCCAGGATCACCAGGTATTATTTTATTGAAAGTATAAAGTATAATGTTTATTGAATGTATATATATATATTTTTTTAGGTTTGTGAGTTTTAATCGTTTTTTTTGCTCAAGAAAATATTTCTGCTTTTGTCACTAATTCTGCCAAATAGGCTCAGGACAGCATCATCTACGAAAATAAATAACAGTGAATTTTGGTAAATTAATGTTCAAAAGAGAATAAAATAATCCCTTTTGAAGAAAATTGCATTATGTGTTTTGATGTATAAAGTCTTGTCCAGATAGGGTTCCACATTTAAATTACATTTTTGGAATGATTACGAAAGTTGATAATAAAGGGAAGTGTCAAGAAAATAATACAGCAATTTTCTAATTAAATCCAAGAGCATCCAGAAATACTGCCACGATGGTGAAATATTATGCTAACTGTAAACAATAATTTTCAGCTAAATTTTCAAACCTGGCATACTTATGTTCTTCATAATTGTCTGACATCATACCTTAAATAGGGTGTATAATATCTCTGAAAACTTTATTGCATACATCATTCCATTTCACACTCTTTAATGGCCTTTGGGGAATATAAGTGACACTTCCCAAAATGAACCAAGCTGCCATTTCAATGATGTCAACTAGATATTTTGCAAATTGAGACGGTTTATTTAACCAAGCTATTTAAAAAACAAAATGAAATGTAATGGCAAGGTTCCTAGAGTAAAATAAATAATGTTAATTGTATTTATACATTTAGGACATGGAGGTTCAATGAGAACTTTGGTAATAAAATTTGAGATTGTGGAAAAAACATATCACATCCTAAACTAAAGGCAGAGGAATGTGTCACTGTGTGTCCGAGGCAGCCTAAATCACCCTGGTCACTAAGGGGCAAAATTTCCTGTGAATTTGATTGACTATTTTAAAAGAACAAAATCCAGTATAAAATAAAATAAAAAATTGCAGAGTGCAAAAGTTTATTAACCTCCCTGGCGGTATGATTATTTCAGATTTTTGGTGCTGAAAGCGGTACCATTATTTTGCATGGAAATTTGGTGTTTTATATTGTAGGCCTGTAATTCTTAGGAATAACTCACTGAAATCTGTCCGAACAAGAGTCTAGTAAACATCCTGGCTATGATAAAACTTGAAACACGAAATCATAAATTATAATTTAATAAATAATCATAAAAAATAATAATATAATAATAAATTTAATTCAATAATATAATCAAACCAAAAACACTGAAATTTGAAATATAGCGCCAAGTTAGCACATCACTGAGCAAAGTCGCAAAATCGTTTTCAGTTTCTGATGACGAATTTCCCCACGAATCATTATCACTCAATTCTGGTTCTAAGTTTATATCACTGTTCTCTAGCTGGTCTAAAACCGCTTTTGACCTAAAGGGACGCTTTTTAGACACCATGGACGTTTCTCAGTTTCCAGGCAGAAAGAACAGTAAAAATGAAGGCAGGGCCCAGGACAAAGCACTCGGGACAAAATGTATATGAAATGGTTTGGTACCATAATGTTTTACTATGTTATTTTAGTGATTTTTGTGAATGTCACTTTTTGTCATTTTCAAATTTCCCGCCGTACCGTCCCCCGTATGTCCCGACGTCGCAGGAGACGGAACCCAGATGACAGATGCCGGCATCCGCCAGATTACATTGCCGGGGACACTGCAGGAGGGACATCATGGGAGCGCAGGACAGGGTAAGTGATCGAGGGATCCCGGAGCAGCGCCGCATGGTAAGCCCGAGTGTAGCTCGGGGTTACCGCTTGTGGTACTGAAAGTTTACCCCGAGCTACACTCGGGAATACTGCCAGGGAGGCTACATCAGCTTTAAAAAAGGCACTTTTTTATTTTCGTTATAGGGATAAAAATATGTTTGTGAGCCCACAGCCCCTCTGTAGACTAAAAGGTAATTGTGTGTTTGATGTTAATAAGTACATTATGTAAGTAAATGAAATAATAATTTGTGTTATTTTACAGTACTAAACATTACAAAAATAATTGCAACTAGAATGTTACAAAAAAATTAACAGTAGACCATAGGTACATTTCAGCATATTATGCCCTATGGTAAATCAATTTTATTTGTGACACTGCATTTATATTGAAAAGAGGAGCTATTGATTATGTTTGCTTATAATGTTCACGTTCCAAATAAATGTATTGTGCAAATTAAAAAATAATAATAACTGAAGATTGGTATGCAAAAATGATGTCTTCTCTTTGCAATGATATCAAATTCAATTAAAGTTTTTTTCCTTAAGTTTTTTTTTTCTTGTTTAAACCATGATTAAAAGCTCTTCTTAAAATAGTCGATTATGGCAGCACCCATGTGGCAGTGCAGATTTCTGTAAAGCGTCCAGTATAGCATGGGGAATGATACTCTAGGGGGTAAGTTGTGCTTAATTACTATAAAGAAATTTAGTCTGCCCGGTCACCATTCCTTTTGATGTGAAATCTCCTTAATATGTATAAGAAAAGTCAGAGTCCAGGGAATTCCCTTATCTGTACAGGGAGTAGACTAAGCAAGCAGTTTATCTGACTGCAGCCTTTTCGTTAGGGTAGCTCATTAAATGTACAGCCATGTATGAATACGGGATACAGTTGTACCTTTTATCTCATAATACATGCTAAAACACAAAGAATGATTTATTTCTTCTAAAACATTATTTAATGAGCACAAGTTCTGGTGACCACTATACCTTTATCAAGAGTTATAGTGGGCAAAATGCTTTTGGGTCACTTTACTTATCTCAGTTTCTAAGACTTGAAACCTTAAAGCAGTTCTGGTATGTTTTATGTTCCTACCACCTTTGTGCACATAACTAATTGTAAGGAAAAAGAGCAGGGATGATAAAGGGGTTTCCGTAGCGAAAGAAAAGAAAGAGAAGAATAGCGCAGGGCAGACATGACTAGGTGAAGAGGAAGAAAAAGACAGGAAAGTTAAAGAGGAAGGGGTAAAAGATAGGAAGGTTACCTGATTGGTGTTATTAGTATTGGGTGGGGGTCGTTAGTATTGAGGGGTCGGACGAGCCAGTGCTGGTTAGCAGCTGTAGAGAGAACTTTCCGCCAACCCTCCCCTGGGGTGTTTGTTTTGTTTGGCTTGTTTAGTTTGGTGGCAGTTGTTGGTCTTGGGAGGTTGCTAATGGTTTTGAAGATAAGAATGGTTGGGACCCAGCTGTGGTATGGGGTGCCCGGGTAAATTCCAGTTAACCGAGGTTTAACTGGAAGGTGGAGGTCTACCTGCGGAAGGTGCGTCCTTGTCTCTGAGTTGGTGCGTTACGGCTGGAGGCCTAGGAGGAACATTAAGGTTAAGGTTCCGCAGGGCGAGATCAATATTGTTTTGGATGCCTACCTAGACCAACAACTCACTTTGTAAGTTTATGGAGGTTTCTGTTTTAAGGAATGTTTTTCTTTGTATTTAAGTTAAATTGTTAATAAAAGGCCGTGAAGGCCATTTTACTCCAATAGTGTGTGGTCTCCTTTATTGGTGGAGGGAGTGTCGGGAAAATGGGGGGGGGGTTCAGAAGTTGGGTAAGTATGTTTTGGGGTGTTAGCATTTTCCAACACATCTCTTCTACACTAGTCATGTACTTTATATGCACTGCTACTAATTCTGTAAAATATAATCGCTCATACTGCACAAACTACTGAAGCTTTTACCATCTTCTAGACGTACAGATTGTGAGATAGCCAGGATGAACCCATTGGCACCATGTTGGCTTCACTCTGGGATCCGAGAAGTTTGGAGTGGGGAAATACACAGCAGAGAATGATGATCCAAGTTTATGTACAGTACCACCATATCTGTTCCTTCCTAGATAAATGTGGATGCACAAGAAATATCAGATCATTTATTTCCTTTGGTAACTTCCCTAATTTAATAAAAAAAATTGTTACCGAGACCTTAAATTAACATTGTCAAACACCAAAAACAATCAGGATGTGCAAAATGTGGCATCACTATAACTCATTGCACATTTAATTGTTTTACCTTCCTAACCAGAAAACAAAGTAAGGGGACAGAGGACAAGTGGGCACTCTTTACGTCTGGAGGAAAAGAAATTTAATCTCCAAACACGGAAAGATTTCTTCACAGTGAGAGCTGTAAAAATGTGGAATAGACTCCCTCAAGAGTTGGTTCGGGGCAGCTCAGTGGATTGCTTTAAAAAAGTCCTGGATTCTTTCTTAGATACACAGAATATAACTGGATACTAACATTTATAGGTAAAGTTGATCCAGGGAATATCCGATTACCTCTCAAGGGATCAGGAAGGAATTTTGTTCCTTGCAGGAGCAGATTTGATCATGCTTTGCTGGATATTTTGCCTTCCAACTGTGGGTATGGGATTGTGACTTTTTTTTTCAATGGTTAAACTGGATGGTCTTTTTTCAGCCAGACTATGTAACTATGTAAGGTGTCCCTAAAACATAACTCTTTACAATGGACTGTCCTAAGGCCAGCAGCAGACCTAAGGTCTCACCTTCAAGTCAAAGCAGTGTCTGGTCTTCACCCAAATTCCCAAATAAAAGTTGTTTGCTCTGCTGGTAATAGCTGACAGTAACAGGCAGAAGTTCAGAACAGAAAACAGACAACCATTGAAAATATTTAACTACACACTAGTGGCCAAATTACTGTAAAAACCAGGAAGAATGTCTAGAACATCTACGCTCTAAGGAACTTGCAAAAAACCAACAGGAATCAGGAATGCTCAGACACTGGTATAAGTGGCTATGTGACATGCCACATCAGCTTTAGCAGCATACTTCACTGTCACAGATCAATAGCAATTAAGACGTTCTAATGCTCAGTTGATACATCACAGCAAACATTTGATCTGAATTGCCAAGCCTATACAGAGTGCTATGTTTACATCCTTCAGTTCTTCTCGTCATGTCATTTGGGGTGGAAACTGGAAGGATATGCATTCAATAGAGCATTGGAGTCTGTGTCAAGTAGTGATGAGCAGAGTAATTTTTAGTTGATGATACTGGTTGTGCCATTGTTAGATTTTTATAGTAGCCTCAAATGTTGCCATAAGGACTGCTTAGGCAAAATGTGCCAAAATAAATAAATAAAAATAAAATCACATAGTTCCAGATTTTCATTGCAGACCACATGGTAGTGTTGATGCATAAAGCCATGCCAATGACAGCTTCAACTGTACTTATTTTTAGGTGCACTTGAGGTATACCAAAGAAGAGAGATATTGTTTTTGAAAGCTCTAAAAAATAGAAATAATATATATTTTTTTAAATGTTTTAAATTATGTGAAACATTAAAAATATGAATATGCTTCCCTAACCCTAAGCCTTTTATAGCCTTTTAAAAACTACAAAAACAACTTAGTTTCACTTTCTCTGTTGATTCCAATACATTTAACGAAGAAGGTGAACTTAGATTAGATATCCTGATTTTTCAAAGTTTTAGAAAAGTTTAGTGTTAAGTTAGTTACTTTAAACCTTTCTGGTACAGACCTCAATCCCAATTCTTCTTCAGGATAATGCTGCCCATTTTCTTATTGACACTAAGGCGTTCAGTTATAAAAGGAAGCAGATGTTGCTATCATAAATGAGTTGTACTTCGCAAGGTTACTCTTTACAGGCAGTCCCCAATTTACAAACATCTGATTTACTTACGATTCATACTTAAGAACAGAGATAGCGTGATACTACGCTGGTCCCGGAAACCGCCAGGCAGTCATCTTGCTGCTCACCATATGCTGCCACCTATTGTCCAGCGCAGGGGCGGACTGACAACTCATGGGGCCCCCGGGCAAAAAGGGATCATTGGGCCCCTGTGTCCTTGCCCAAACTCAAAAAAGCCTATGAAAAAGGTATCAGGGGCATCTCATGGGGCCCCCTACTGACCCCGGGCCCTCGGGCAGTGCCCAAGTTTCCAAATGGTCAGTCTGCCCCTGGTCCAGCGGATCTGTCAGCAATCTCTAATCACTACATGGCTAGGTAATCTTTCCCTATGCTATTCAAAACTTAAAAATAATTTTTTGGCTAGAGATACACTTAAAAAAAGGACCTCTTCCAGTTTACATACAAATTCACCCTAAGAAAAAACCTGTAGAGCCTATCTTGTTTAACTAGAGACTGCCTGTATCACAGCCTGAATTTTGTGGCACATTCCTAAAATTCAGGCTGTGGTATGGAGTATGTATCTCCCTTCGAATATCCTCCATAATTGAAGGAGAAACTAGTCATGTACCCAGGCTCTTCTCCCATCTTTTTTTTAATTCTGATCTTCCATTCAGAAGAATAGAGCTAAGCAAAAATATAAAGCACTTCCCTTTGTTTTATTAAAGCAGAATTTCACCCAAAAGGCGAAGTTCTGCTCTTCCTCCTCCCCTCCCCTGCCATATTTGGAATACATTTTTTCTTGGGGGGTACCTACTCCCACTTCTGGTGGGATCACCATGGCGAATGCACCAGAAGTTCTCAACCCCCCCCCGTGCCCGTAACCTTATCACACACGTAAGAAGTCCCAGAAGGCTGCGGAACCATTCAAACAAACACAGGAGTCACAGCGGACTGCCCACATTTAACATTCCGGTGCCGGGGGCCCAAAGACCAGTGAAGAACCGAACCGGGCGAGGATATCGCTGGATCCCTGGACAGATGACTGCCTGTTTATTAAAAGTTAGCTGTTACAGTTTTTGTAGCTTCTGACTTTTAAGTTTTTCAGAATTGACTAAAGAACCTCTTTAATGTTCTTTTTTCTTGCAGCAGCAGTGTGGCCAGGATAAGGCCATACCACTGCTGTTTAAATAGAACCCTATAACAGGAACCATGTGATGTTAATATTGCACAAGCCCAGTAAAGGTCAAGCAGTCAGGATTGCACATCCTACTTTATATAGGTTTATATGCAAAATTTGTACTTTTGCACCTTATTCACTACTTATTTCAGCTATGCATTTTTTGAAATACAGTTATGCTTTAATGTAGCGATCTTTTAATGTCCCATCTCAGCGTTTCAGTAGGCTTAGCAGCCTGTCATGATACAAATTTCTTATATTGTCATTCACCATTGTTTAGAAAAAAACAAGGAATGACTATTAAAGCCTCAGATTTCTTGGCTACAGTATTGTAGAGCAGAGATTTCACAATTAAGCCTTTTAAAAGAAGATTTACCTCACTTGAAAGTCACCCGCCTAGGCTACGCCTAAACACTCCAGAGAGTGAGGTCACTGCAGTTTGATCCTCATCATTTGCAGAGCAACCCACCCAAAATTCATCACAGTTCTCAGGTGACGTCCGAAGAATGGAAAGAGATTGCAAGGCAAGCTTTACCGAGAAACCAGAGCAGGGTGAGCTTAATGTCTTAAAGTTGCAACCTGGTAAACTGCTAAAACAACCATACAGACGATTATGTTTCCTCTGGACTACTGGCGCTCTTTATTGTAGAGTTATAGACACATTCAGAACACAAAAAAAGGATGTAGGAAAAATAAGACAACAGCAATACCGATATTAGAACCACGCAAGGGATTTAATGAAGGTTTGTAAAACATTAGCAAAAGTTGAGAAATTTGGGTTTCAGAAGATCGGCATTCAGTAACAACTCATTATAAGGAATATTGTTTAGTATTTTGTTATCGAGCTGAGTTTATTTCTTAGGCGGCAATGGAAAGAGAAATCTCACACTTTTCCTATTTACAGGACTAGCATCTATTACTGTGGCAAAACAAGCTAACCACAATTCATGTAAGCTTTAGGAGAAGCAATTCTGTGGCCTACAGATGTGAATTATTATCAGACCACCATAAAAGAAACCTGTCATGAGACAAATATGCAGGCTGGTATCGCTAAGTTCTCCTTCTGAAAATGGTAGTTGCCTGGCTGACACTCTTCCTTCAGCACATTGAGTAACTGACACAGAGCAAATAATGAGATAAGGGCTACTAACTTTTCTGAGGCCTCTTTACAGAATCCTGTGAAAGATGAGGATCTGAAGGTCTAATGCACAAAGGACAATTGCCCAGCTCTCCTAAATGCCATTCGTCCTGGTGAAACATTTTGGTAGGAAACATACATAAAGGAGTCTAAGTACATTTAGGCATATCGAGCACTTGGCATTATTTCATTTAATTGGCCAGAATAATAATTTGTTCTTGACAGTGAAATGAATTAATGTTCAAATGCTTGACACGCCTAGTATTAAAGTGCGTTCAGATGCATTTACACCCGTCAAGCATTTGTGTTTACCAGAATTCTCCTACTCCTGGATGCATTGGCAGTGTTTTTTTCACTGCCTCTAAATGACCATGAAGCCCCTAAAAACAGCATTTTTAACTCTCACTCTGCTAAAGGGAAGATGCTCCTTCACTCTGCAGGATCCTCAGCTTTTCCAGGATCCCATGAGAAGGTCCCTTGATGTCACACTGCAGGTCTTTAGCTGCTATTGTGTTGTGTTGCTCTTCTGGCACATTCCTGCATCTTTAACAGGGCATGGGCTACCTCCAGGCATGCAGTATTGTTCGGGCTTCCCCAGCCTTGTTTTGGAGCTGCACGACCTTTCATGCTCTGGTGGTCGTTTCGTTTGGATTTGATTTCACCTACTCGCCACCGGCCTGGGTCCTGGAGCGCACGAGGAATCGTATTTTGTCCACTACCTCCAGGCATACTTTCCCTCAATGTATTATTTGCTATATATGTCCCAAGATGGAAGTTTGTTAGAGTAGAATTAGGGACCATGCTTCTCAGAGAAACCTTGATAAGGCTGTGTGGCTTCCACATACTGTATTCAAATTTATGCAACAAAAAGCTCTGTTTTTGAACCTGAAGTTTAGGTATTGTCATTTTTACATTATCATAGTTACATTGCTCCAGCTTGGAACAGTGCAAGTATGTATGTGCCATAACAAAACAAAACACTTTGTGCACATAAGTTCAATAGTCTGGTACCAGTTCTTTATGCACATCTGCTTCTCTACATGGGTCAGGGACACTCCAAGTCTCGCTGCCCTCTCAGGACTCGGGAGGCCCCTTTAACACGCTACAAAAACACAAGCAAAAGAGGGTGCACCTAGTAATATAGTATAAGAGGGTACTACCCTCGAAACACATAAGCCAACTGGGATCCTGGTTGTGTCCTTCCAAGCTTTGGAGTACATTGAGGGGATTGGGCTACCTTGAAGCTGACACTTACTTTGGTATGCTGTGTGTATCACATGGTTTGTGGGTAAAACTATTTGTGGATTATTAATAATGGTACGTGGAATAATTCTCTAGGCTGATGTGCCCTTTTTTTTCTTGTGTTTTTGTAATGTATGCGCTATACCTGTGGGAGCCTGTGTAGGATGGGAATGACTCTAGTAGGCACACTGTATATGTATAGAAACTCAGCGAGCACTTGAAAATCATACAGCAGCAAAATGCACTAAAAAGGAACCTGTGACCTTCAAAATAGCATAAGTAATATAGGAGTACAGCGCTATAAAATCATATACGCAACTGATGAAGTACATAAAGTGCCCAGTGCATGTGAATCCAGAAATCTATATGTGAAATAAAACGATAAGTATAAAACGGACTTGTGTGTAATTAAAAATGGTAACTATCAATAAACAATGGATAATGTCCCATTTAAGTGCAAATAGTCTTTAAATGTGGAATAATTCTTGTGCTTAAAACAAGGAATTCTGTATTCCAATAAAAGTATAATTCATATAAGCAATGATTTGGTGAAGTGCGGAAGGTGGTAAAAATGCACACTCACCAGATGCGCATTTAAAATACACAATGTATAGTATATGATGAAATCTGCCAGATTTTCCCTTTAAGGTAGAATGGATGTACAGCCTGGTAAGGATATCTCTCCTCTGGATACTGGGCCGCTTATGGCCTGATGTCACCCGGGATTCTGCACATTTAATTGCTCAGTACAGAGCCAGAAAGAAGGGTGCCCATAGTGTAGTATCGTTTAGGTAACTTATTAGTTAAAAGACATGTCTCTAGTAGGCACACTGATTGCCGCTAGCTTGCGTGCCCCATGCATTGTGAACACAGTAGGCCACTTGCTCTGCATGGGTGCCATTTAAGGAACACTGCATATTCTCAGTAAATTCAAAGTGTTCTCTAATTGTATACAGTAGAGGGGCGAGGTGGACATATCACAATTTCCACCTCATCCAATGGTCACAGGTACGGCACATACATATAATACCAACATTGGTCTTACTTTTTGGCGAGGGTGGTTGTTAATTGGTTTCTGTGTGCCCTTCCCTCATTTCATTGCTTTAGCACATCCCTATCATTGTGAAATTGAAGATACTCTGTGTCCTAGGATATACGAAAAAGAAAGTTGGATTTTTGTCACCTGTAAAATATTTTTCTTTGAGTACATCATGGGGCATAGAAATCTGCCCCTCTTGCCTGCTGCCAAAACTCAAGGCTTGCCAAACGTGGAGGAGTTATATCTGGGAGTGGACTTGTTTGCTTTTTTGCCAGTGTTCCATCACTTGAACGAAAAGGATTTTACAGATAACCAAAAATCAAACTTTTTTATATGGCCTAGGTCTAGTTGATCAGTTGTCATTCTGATCCTCTGGCTTCAGTACTTTAAATCACTAACCTAAAAAATTTATGCAGATAAGAATTTCAGACCTGCTTGCCATGGGTCATTTTCATTATTTCTGTGGCGTTAAAGTGAAAGGATAGGGGACTGTCATTGCTGGCCTGTTTCTGAAAAGAGGCCAGCAATGACAGTCCCTTATCCTTTCACTTTAACGCCACAGAAATAATAAAGGAAAGTCTAAGAAAGGGAAATACACATAAATACGTGGCCTTTAATATTTCATTGAGGTCAATGGAGCGGTAAAATGTAAAATATTGGGTTGCACTTCTTTTAAAAGAGTCATTGGTAGTCTAGTTTGTGTCTAAGGGATGCCTACAGATATGACAAAAAAAAGCCTTAGAAATTGAAGAAGATGTCAAGTCAATATACATCTTACCTGTCCTACACAGTTTTCCCTCTCAGTAGTGATGAATTTCTTGCAATAAAGAGTGTTCCCATCTGCTCTCTATTGAATAGAGAAGATGGAGTGTCTTCTGCTAGCTTGGTGTACCTGTCACCACACTGCTTCAATAATGAACATGATTTTTCAAATACATGGGCAGAATTAAGGCCCGTAATGTACTATTTCTGAAATTAATAAGAATGAGGCCACGGCAGACTATTAGAGAAAATGATGGGGGCAGATGATGGCTTCCTTGAAATGAGAATATGTGCAGAGATAGAGACATAATTTTACATTAAAGGCAACATTCAACACATATGAATTTTGTAACCTAATATACACAATACACGTTAGACCTTTTTTTTTCTGGTAAAGCATGGCTGGATCTCTGTTCTGTAATGTGCTGCATGTCAGCAGAACCCACTGTCAGTATGAAGAATGACATGGGGTTATAACAGTGTAAATTAATCAGCACATAGCGATCCATTAATTGCATATGATGTCAGAGCTTTTTTAAAGTAATAAGCATTATGAAAAGGTCAGCTTCCTGGCCTACAAACTGGGGGTTCAATACCGCCAGCATACTAGATGGAGTGGAAAGCAGTCACCAGCCTGCACTCACAGTTCTGTCTACTTTCGATGAACTGTAACGAGGGGCAGCTCCTTTTCCAAACAACTTTTTTATCAAGAAGGAAAATTATACAAAACATATAGTATTAGAGGCTTTTCAGTTTAAGATCAATGCCATTCCATCTATAGCCCCCCCCCCCCCACAACCTAATAAGGAAATAATACACTTTATTATTAGGTGCCATCTGATTAAGGAAGAACAGCACTTCTTTATTGGGGTTGTGACAGTAGGCAGGTAAAATCACCTGGTTGTGTCCAGGATGGCATATATATCTGTCCAAGATTTATGCAGGCCATAGATGGGTCGAAAATCGGCCAATTTTTGGTCCGAAAATAAAATCGGCCGATTTTCAGATCGTTAGTGGGCTAATTGTTCCGCCGTTTTTCGGTATTTTGGCAGATTTGTTTTATCAGTAAAGTTGGAAAAAAATCGGCCGATTTTGCCGATCGGCCGGTTTTCACGGCAATGATGGGCAAATCGGCCGATCTTTTTACCGATAAAAAAATGTGCGCATGAGCAGTGACCTGCAAGAGGAAGACAAAAAGAAGATGAAAAAGAAGAGGATGAAGAGGAAGAGGAAGAAGAAGAAGAGGAAGAAGAAGAAGAGGATGAAGAAGAAGAGGATGAAGAAGAGGATGAAGAAGAAGAGGATGAAGAAGAGGATGAAGAAGAAGAGTAAGAGGAAGAAGAAGAGGATGAAGAAGAAGAAGAGGAAGAAGAAGAAGAGGATGAAAAAGTGGATGAAGAAGAAGAGGAAGATGAAGAAGAGGATGAAGAAGATGAAGAAGAGGATGAAGAGTAGGAAGAGGAAGAAGAGGAAGAAGAGGATGAAGAAGATGAAGAAGAGGATGAAGAAAAAGAAGAAGAGGATGAAGAAGAAGAAGAGAAGAGGATGATGAAGAGGATGAAGAAGAAGAGGAAGATGAGGATGAAGAAGATGAAGAAGAGGATGAAGAAGAAGAAGAGGATGAAGAAGAGGAAGAAGAAGAGGAAGAAGAGGAAGAAGAGGATGAAGAAGTAGAGGAATTCCAGTCTGGTAAAAAGTGTCCCTGCAGAGAGCTCCGCTATTTCTTTGACAGTTCCTTGACATTTATAGCGGTTGCAACAATGTATCTATTTGTTTACGAATAAAAACATCTGTATCCTAAATGGATACAAATAGATACATTGTTGCAACCGCTATAAATGTCAAGGAACTGTCAAAGAAATAGTGGAGCTCTCTGCAGGGACACTTTTTGCCGGCTGTAGACGGGATGAAAATCGGCCGATTTTTTTTTACCGTTCCTGGTAACGTCGGCCGCTTGAATGACCAATTGTTCATTTTTTTAAAGAAAAATCGGCCGGTTTTCTCCCCATCTATGGCCTGCATTAGGCTCTATGTGGATTTGTTCCACTAGGGGGAACTTCTGAGCCTTCAGCAGTGAGGTAATGAGCCCAGCTGAAGGTAGTGGGCTCATTAGGGCCTCTATAAAACTTCCCAGTCTGCTTAGGGAGTTGCTCCAACCTGTAACCAGATCTGTGCCTGAGTAGACTGGGGAGCACCATACTTGTCTGTGCGGTGAGACAAAGGCCTGTGTGGCTAGCCTTCAACTGATAGGGACTGGGTGTAGCATAAGGCTGTACCTAGGGAAGCTATTGTATAGTAAGTGGCCAAGTTGGCAAGGATTTAATTTCATGTTTCTTTTTGGTTTGATGTTTTTCTTGTAAATAGTGTAAATAAACGGCACCATTTTTTTTTTCACCTACACTGCTGTTTTGCTGTGCCTGTTTTTTTGTGTTGTGAACTCACCCAGGGGGTCACACACAAACACTGCCAAGCAAACCCCGTTACATATGGTGGAGGATGTGGGCAGTTCGTGGTAAATAAAGGCCAGGATGCAGGAGATAATAAGACAATTGGCTCTGGCAAATGCCAATCAACAACAGGCAAATGCCAATCAACAACAAACTAATGCAATTCTCCAGCAGAGCATTGCAGCCCAGCAGAAAGCCCTGGAACAAGCGGAGGCCTGCCATAGGGAATTGCTGGTGCAGCAGGACCAGAGACACCAGCAACAAATTGAGGCCGTCATGAAGCAGCTCCAGCAGAGGCAGCAGAGTGAGGCTGGGAGTGATTCTGGTAATACACTATCATTTTGTGTGGGCCGTTTATTGCAAAAAATGACTGGAGATGATGATCCTGAGGTGTTTTTAACCGCATTTGAACTGACTGCTGAAAGGGAAAAGTGGCCTAAGGAGCAGTGGGCTGGACTGATGGCCCCATTATTAGCTGGTGAGTCACAGAAAGCTTATTATGACCTGGAGCCTGACCAAGTAAAAGACTAAGATGTGCTGAAAGCAGAAATTTTGGCACGATTGGGTATGACCCTTGCTGTCTGTGCTCAGCGTGTGCATAATTGGACTTTTCAGCTTGGGAAACCTCCCAGGTCACAGATGTATGATCTCATTCACCTGAGCAGGAAATGGCTGCAGCCAGAGACTTTGACCCAAAAAATTGTGGAACGTGTTGTTATGGATCAGTTCCTGAGATCTCTTCCTAATGCTATTCAAAGGTGGGTCAGCCATGGAGACCCAGAGACAGCAGACAAGCTTGTGGACCTAGTTGAGAGGTACTTGGCTATGGAGAACCTGACCTCCTCTTCCAGAGACTCACAGACTTTCCACCCTAAGACCAGACCATCCCCAGCGGCGGGTAAGATGATACCAAGGGGTGAGGGTGGGGAGAGTGAGAGGGTGGGAGTTTTACCCAATGTCTGGCAAGAGCGGCCGGGAAGGTCAAGGTCACAAGAGGCGGTGAAAAAGATTATTTGCTATGGCTGCCGGCAAGAGGGACATATTGCAGCCAATTGCCCAGTGGTGGATGAGCCAATGCAATGTGACTTTCCAAGGGACAGACGTCAGTCGCTGTTTGCAACAGTCGCATGCACTGCCAGCCGGGGACCGGGGAAAAATTAATGTAAAATGTCTATTATTGGAAGTCATGTTGTGTTGCTGGATTCAGGTAGCCTGGTAACCTTGATAAAAAAGGAATTAGTCACTACAGAGGTCTCTGGGCATAAAAAGGTGGCTGTTATTTGTGTGCATGGGGACACCAGAGAGTATCCAGTGGCAACTGTGTCTTTTGAGACCCCCAAAGGTAACCTGTCTCATCAGGTAGGGTTGGTGCCTCACTTACCACATGATGCCATTGTGGGGAGGGATTTTCCAAAATTCTGGGAACTCTGGGATTGTCCTGAACCCTCCGCTGTCTCCCCGTCAGACCAGGAAGGTGAATCCCAGAAATCCTCTGAGTGTGGTGAGGACTCTCCCAAGTTCCCCTTGTCGGTACTAGAAGGGGAGATTTAAGGAACTACGGAGGAGCCCACCTCTTCAGACGAAATCCTGCCGGCTGTTGAGTTTTTGGACTTAGAGATTCATAGGGAAAATTTTGCCACCGAACAGCTGAAAGCCACCCCACACTGATAAAATGTGGTAAAAATAGATAGCGAACTAGTGAACCCAGATAAGACTTGTGCTTATCCGTACTTCCTTGTAGAAAGGGACCTACTATATCGAGTCGCTCAAGGGGCGGAAGAAACCATTGAGCAACTGGTGGTGCCCAGACCTTACAGGAAGCTGGTGTTGGAGTTGGCTCATGGACACATCCTTGGGGGTCATTTGGGTGCAGAGAAAACACGGGAGAGATTATTGCAGAGGTACTATTGGCCTGGGGTCATTAAGGAGATAGAAAATTATTGTTCATCTTGCCTGGTGTGTCAGAAGTCAGCCCCTATGCCCCATTTCCATAGTCCACTCGTACCTCTTCCCATCATTGAGGTCCCTTTTGAGAGGATTGCAATGGATCTGGTAGGTCCGCTGGTGAAGTCCGCTAGGGGGCATCAGTACATGTTGGTCATATTCAACTATGCCACCCGCTATCCAGAGGCAATTCCGCTCCGAAATACCTCTGCCAAGACGATAGGAGCTATTTCTCATTTTCAGCCAAGTGGATATTTCAAAGGAATTGCTTATGGACCAGGGTACTCCCTTTATGTTCTGGGTGATGAAAGAACTGTGCAAATTGTTCAAAGTAACACAACTGTGCACCTTTGTGTATCATCCCCAAACAGACAGGTTGGTTGAAAGGTTCAACAAAACCCTGAAACAAATGATAAGAAAGGTGTTGGATAAAGATGGAAAGGGGTGGGATTATCTAATACCCTATTTGATGTTTGCCATCTGGGAGGGACCCCAGTCCTCTATGGGTTTTTCACCTTTTGAATTGCTCTATGGGAGACACCCAAGAGGGCTGTTGGACATTGACAAAGAAACTGGGGAAAGTGAGAGTTCTCCCCACTGGAGTGTGATTGAGCACGTTGCCCAAATGCAAGATAGAATTGCAAAGGTAATGCCGATCGTAAAAGAACATTTGGCCCAAGCGCAGTTAGCGCAGCAGAGGGTGTACAATCAGGGGGCCCAGACCAGGTCATTTGCCCAGGGAGATAGAGTACTAGTATTAATCCCTACAGTAGAAAGCAAATTCCTGGCCAAATGGCATGGCCCATACGAGGTAATTGAGAAAGTGAGCAAGGTGAACTACAGGGTCAGACAACCAGGAAGGCGAAAACCTGAACAGATCTACCACATTAATCTGTTGAGGGCCTGGAGGGACAGGGAATCCCTAGTCGCAGAGGCTTTATCCCCAGCTCCATCTGATCACTTGGTTCCTGAGATTTAAATAGCAGTCACTCTATCTAAAACCCAACAACAGGAAGTTAAGGAGTTTGTGCTCCGCAACACAGAAGTTTTTTGTGAGCTGCCGGGACAAACCTCTGGGGTGGAGCATGACATTATCACCCCGCCGGGTGAAAGGGTAAAACTAAAACCCTATAGAATCCCAGAGGCCTGTTGGGAGGCAATACATGGGGAAGTGCAGAGAATGTTGGATTTAGGGGTGATAGAGGAGTGACTGGTCCAGCCCCATAGTGTTGATGCCCAAACCGGATGGGAGCTGGCGATTTTATAACGACTTTCATTAATTCGTTAAATAAAGTTACAAAATTTGACACCACAGATAGATTAATTAAACAACCGACTGGGAGCAGCCCGGTACATGACAACACTCAATTTGACAAAAGGTTATTGGCAGATTCCCCTAGCTAAGTCAGCAAAGGAGAAGACTGCATTTGTAACCCCGGAAGGGTCATTCTAGTATAGAAGAATGCTGTTCGGGTTACAGAATGCACTGGCCACCTTTCAGCGGAAAATGGATCAGATTCTCCACTCCCATCAGAAGTATGCTGCAGCTTACCTGGACAATGTGATTGCCCATAGCACAGATTGGGCCTCACATTTGCCAAAAGTTCAGGCTGTATTGGATTCAATACGGAAAGCTGGGTTTACCGCCAACCCAAAGAAGTGTACTATTGGACAGGAAGAGGCCAGGTACCTTAGGTACACTATTGGGAGAGGAGTAATAAAATCCCAAATCAACAAAGTTGAAGCGATACAGAGTTGACCACGTCCAAACAACAAGAAGCAGGTACAGGCCTTTCTAGGAATTGCTGGCTACTATTGGCGATTCATCCCCCATTTTGCTTCTCTGGCAGTGCCCCTAACCAACTTGAAAAAAGGAAAGAAGTCGGTCATGGTTAAGTGGTCCCCAGAGGCTGAAGCAGCATTTCAGCCTTTAAAAAGGGCTTTATGTAGTCAGCCAGTTCTAAACTCACTGGACTTCTCAAAAGACTTTGTGATCCAGACGGATGCATCCGATGTTGGCTTAGGAGCAGTGTTGTCCCAGGTTTGGAAGGGGGGGGGAGCACCCGGTAATCTACCTGAGCAGAAAGCTAAAGTCTCACGAGGAAATTTACGCCACGATTGAGAAGGATTGTTTAGGAGTAAAGTGGGCTCTAGATTCCCTGCGGTACTATCTGCTAAGCAGACATTTTGACCTGGTCACATATCCCTTAAAGTGGATGGCTCAAAATAAAGAGACCAATAGAAGGGTAAATAGGTGGTTCTTGGCCCTACAAGAATTCCACTTCATGATAAAGCATCGCCCTGGAGTTCAAATGGGGAATGTGGATGCTTTATCCCGGGTTCATGCCTGCCTGATTACTTGTGTTACAACCCCAAGGTTGAAACAAGAGGGGGGGAGGGTATGTGACAGTAGGCAGGTAAAATCACCTGGTTGCGTCCAGGATGGCATATATATCTGTCCGGGATTTAGGCTCTATGTGGATTTGTTCCACTAGGGGGAACTGCCAAGCCTTCAGCAGTGAGGTAATGAGTCCAGCTGAAGGTAGTGGGCTCATTAGGGCCTCTATAAAACTTCCCAGTCTGCTTAGGGAGTTGCTCCAACCTGTAACCAGATCTGTGCCTGAGTAGACTGGGGAGCACCATACTTGTCTGTGCGGTGAGGGAAAGGCCTGTGTGGCTAGCCTCCAATGGATAGGGACTGGGTGTAGCATAAGGCTGTACCTAGTGGATAGCTAGGGAAGCTATTGTATAGTAAGTGGCCAAGTATTTATTGGCAAGGATTTAATTTCATGTTTCTTTTTGGTTTGATGTTTTTCTTGTACATAGTGTAAATTTTGTTTTTCACCTACACTGCTGTTTTGCTGTGCCTCTTTTTTTGTATTGTGAACTCACCCAAGGGGTCACACACACTCGCTTCCGAGCAAACCCCATTACAGGGCGATGATTTCACAAGGTTGCTACTGTTGGGGGGGGGGGTGCATTTGGAGGATTCCCGCCACTTTATTATAGTCAACTGGTCAATAATCCAAATTACCATTTTTTACTAGTTTACTTTAATACCAGTCAAAGGCAACTATTGATAAAAGAAGCAAATAATGGACCAGCTTCACTAAATCAAGGACATACTTTCCATTTTTTTTCCATCTCTAATCCTTGGTGATGTCAAGTCACCTGGAAAACTCAGAAGTTACCTGATCTTCCAGGGACTTGATCAGATGCTCTCCCAGCAATGAATTCAGTGGATGTGTAACACTCCAAGAAAAAATTAATTTCTAAAAGTTATAGACCTATAAAATAAAAAAGCCTTGTTTTCTGAAATACTTACCTTTAATCTGGAATGGTCCCCTACAGAAATGTTTACTGCTAGATGTTGTTGTGATGGCTGGCATCATTCAATCCACTTCCTCTGTCCTGGAAATGCCCTCTAGGGGGGTTGTACCATTGCTGCTCTAAATAGCACTCACATATTCTTAAATTCAGTGCAGGAGTAAGGAATGTCCATTACTGCCCGTGAAGTAGAAGATGAAGGACTTGTGATGTCAGGGGATTATTAAGAAGACCTTTAGAAAAAGGTCTATATGTATGGGCAGCAAAGTGGCTTGGTGATTAGGTCCTGTGATTTCTTGGAATTATTAAGAAGACCCCTGGAAAAAAAGGTTTATACATATGGGAACCTAGGTGGCTTGGGGGTTAGCACTTCTGCCTGGCAGCGCTGCGGTTGTTGGTTTAAATCCTGACTATGACATCACCTGCATGTTCTCCTTATGCATGTATGGGTTTCTTCCTACTTTCCAAAGACTTGTTTTTTAATTAGATTCTGTCTAAATCAGACCTAGTATATGAGTTAGGGATCTTAGATTGAGGGCCCCTGATGTGAATATACTATATATATATATATATATATATATATATATATATATATATATATACATATATATATATATAAAGAGCTGTGCAAATAGTTGGCGCTATATAAATGCCTGTAGTAAAAATATTTTTTTTACGTTAAAGATAGTTTTATTTTGCCCATATTTATTGCCTTGGTAGCCATCGTCCATCCGCTCTCCAAAAATGCTGCTCTGTTGCTGAATTTTACATTGTTTAACCTACTTCTTCCAAACGTAATATATGTTAAGAAAGACTGTGTGATCTAATAGAGGAATATCAGGCTCAAATGAAAGTTAAGTACATGGGAAAACCTTTTTCTCCAAGGAAAGTCATAATGTGCATTAAATCAATTCCTGAGAAAGTGTATGTCTTCCTTGCTTAGCCCAGAGATATTGCTTTCTGGCGAGCCCAGCAATGATGTCATCTGCCGCCAGCTTCCAGGGAGCCTAATAACGCTGGATTCATTCTATAACACCATGCAATGTAACTTCTTCAAGACATTTACAATAAATACACTAGAACAATGTGCATGGGAGGATACCTGCAAGCCAATTTTATGTTATTACCACAAACTATTTTGGGTAACATTAAATATAATGTCCTGTCAGGATTAAAAAATAAAATGTATCTATAGCCAAAACTTATTTCTTAGTTTTGGATAAAGCGTAGAAGAGTTAGATCCTTTGTCAGCTTTATTGCTTGTCTGTGTTCCAGTTGGGGAGATTCACCTTTGCTATTTGTCCTAGTTACCATTATCTCCAGGAAATAGAGTGATAGTAAGCAACAGCTTTACAGTTGTCCCTTGAACAGGAGGTAAGGAGAAATCTTCCAATGGGGGTGTCTGTTCTGGAGACAACTAAGTATTTCCCCTTACCTTGGAGAGATTTCTTATCACTTTTTGTTGAGTTTCTGGGGCAAGAAATTAAAGGCTAAGTCCACTATTTAGACCTTTCTTTCATGTTACACCCATATTTAGGGTGTGACATAAAGCTTGGTCGAATACAACATACTCTAAACCCCATTTAAACCTGAAGTGTGGGTGGTTATATATGTAGCATTATCATTTATATTTTTGACACTGCCCTGTCAAAGGCCGCTGAGTTTGGTTCCCCCATTAGCTTTGCACGGCCAGGCAACACACATTTTTCCACATCTTCACACACACAGAGTCAGTAATACAGTCCTTGAGCTGTTTTTTTTTTAGTTGTTTTTATTAATTGGTTAAAAACTTGGATGCGATCTAGGGGTATATGGGATTCCTAAGGAACTGTAAACTTGAGGACAAACTTCTTAACAAACTGTACACTGTACAAAAAAATTGCTATATTTTCCTTTGGATACACTGAAGTCCCCTAGGTGTACCTCCTCAGACCCCAGATGAATCCTTCTCACCCAGCTGTGCTGGGTATCCCTGGGTAAGGGATTCCCACAGCTAACACTGAAGTAGTCCCGTATGAGAACTAGTTGGGTCTTGCACCTGACCACCCTTTCCCTTTATCTAGCCCAGGGGGTGTAGGAGTACTGTCACTGTCCTGTCCTGATAGCTTGGTGGGTTGGTGGCTGCCTTTAGGCCTTACACTGGGCTGGCTCCTTCCCTGCTGCTCAGGATGTCCTCCCTGCAAGACTTTTGGCAGTGGAGATCATTCTTTCCAGCATACTGTTTGCAGGTAAGCTCCCCTCACTGCCCCCCCCCCCCACACTCCAAGTTCCAGCCTTCTCTCAGTCCATCTTCCACCCGACTCCCCTGTTGCTCAGGCTCTGTCACATTTAAGGGTTGTCCTTGGTCACCATGCGCAACCTCTGCCTGGGGATTGGCCATGTTCCCCCAAACATGCAAATCTCCTCCCCTCCTCCATAAAGTTCTCTCAGTTTCTGGAAGGGTGGGAGGGCTCCAGAAGCCCTGACCTGTAGAGACTCCCAGCCTGTCCTGAGGTGAACTCACTATCTCACTCCCTGGCTGACTCATCCCAGGCTGCTACCCAGCCTCTTACTAACAAACAACAAAACTTAGCTACCTAGAGAGAGCTTCATATTCAACAGGGCTGTGCATGACCTATACACCAGCATCGTGTAGGTCCACGATGGTTCTTTCTGAATGACAACAGCACACAACAGCATAGGGGCTATGCTTGGAAATCACTTCTCTCTCTCCCCACTTTCCAGTTGAACCACAGTTCCTCTAGCAGGACCTCATCTCCAAATGGACCTGAAGCTGGGAAAAACTCTGCAAGAGCCTGTACATTGCATTAAAGGGATATTACAGGCCCAGTTTTTATTTTTTAAAAATAACAAACATGTCATACTTACGTGTACTGTGCAATGGTTTTGCACATAGCAGCTCCAATCCTCCTTTTCTTGAGTCTCCAGCTGACGCTCCTGCCCCCCCGCTGAGTGCCTCTATAGCAAATCATTTGCTATGACGGGACTCATGTATGCTTGCTCCTGAGCCCTGCTGTGTGTGTCTCCCTCCTCACTGGCTGTGATTGATAGCAGTAGGAGCCAATGGCTCCTGCCTCTGTGTGTGTCAGGAAGAGAGTCGGGAGAGCTCCCGCTCTCATGCATATGGCTGGATCAAAAACAGGCTCAGGTAAGCATTAGGGGAGGCTTGTGGGGGGATCAACACACAGAAGGTTTTTCACCTTCATGCATAAAATGCACAAAGGTAAAAAAAAATAATAATCTCTGCACTGCTCTGCAGGCTTCATTGCAAAAATGAGTAATCATGAGATCAATGTTGTTGCATTTACTGCTTTTTGCATAAGAAGGGGGTACCACTTTAAGGGAGATTCTCATAATTAAGGCACAAAATAAATAAATAAACTAAACTAATGGGATTTTACAATTTCCTACCATAGCCTTTCTCAACTTTTTTAACATGGAAAACCCTTGAAATGGTTTTTCATGCTCAGGGAACCCCTGATAATAATTACCATATCTACAGCTCAGGGAACATTAGCGTGATGTCAAGGTCCTACCTTTTCCCAGAGGTTATGTTACTCCATGTGCTGGCATCCATCTTGGATTTTTGCTGAGCATGGTGGGAATCTTTTATGCCTTTAGGTCTCTGAGGTCCATCCCCCAGAGGGATGTGGCTGAGTACATATAAGCCTGTGATCCGCACATGCTCTTTGCACTTGTGTCTTGTGTCTTTGTCTTGCTACAGCTCTGTGTATACGCTCGTGACTCTTCTGGTATTTGACTCGGCTTGTGACTAAGACCATTCTCTGTGTTTTCCTTCGATCTGACCTTCCGTTGCTGAACCCGGCCCATGACCTGTTATTCTCTGTCTACTGTTCTGTACCATTTTGTCCCGTTGTTGTCGACCCGGCTTGCCTGACTACGCTATTGTCATTCTCACCAGCTACACGCCATTGGCGGCGGCCATTACCGCAGCCGGGGTGTCTCGGGGGCTGCGACCTGGTTCCTGGCTGCGTCAAGTCCATCCCCACCATCAGGGGCCCTGGTGAAGGGCAGCCCTTGACTTAGACTCCGCGCCCTGAGGGACTTCGGTCTGTTGGTGGTGGTTGTCGTCAGCCAGTGCGTTACCCTGCCACTAGGCCTACCTGTCCGTTCCACAGCCCTGCCCTGACACGTGATGGCCACTGGATAGAATGCTCATAGCATTCTTGGTCATTGGGGATTCTTCCTTACAGATATAAATAAAAAGATCATTACTGTTAAAGGTTACTCATCTGAGAGGTAGAAGTCACTCAGTACTCAAAAAACTCCCAGCAATTTCTAGAGGAACTCTCGGGTTCCACATAACTGTCAGGACTGGTATATGAACCCATGACCTCTGCAATGAGTAGCTGTCATTGCTGAGCCTCCCTGTCTGATCCCTTGAATAATTTTGCCTTGTACCTTGTTTCTGGTGAACCTTGAACTCTTTGCACCTTCCATGAGCTTCCTATTTAAAGTGATTTTAAAGGCGTTTTTTAAACAACAAACATGTTATACTTACCTGCTGTGTGCAGTGGTTTAGGCCAGAGCAGACTGGATCCAACTCTTCTCGGGTACCCTTCCAGTGCTCCTAGCCCCTCCCTTCTGCTGAGTTTCCCCAAAGCAAGCAGCTTGCTATGGGGGCACCCAAGAAGGCTCGCTCCTGAACTGATGCTCTGCGTGTCCATTCACACACGGAGTTGCGTATCTGCTCCATTCCCGCTTTCTCCTCATTGACTCACAGCCTGTGATTGACAGAAGCCAATGGCTCTCGCTGCTATCTCAGCCAGTGAGGAGAGAGAGCCCCCCGGAGAGCGGAGTTTCTTATGCATCTCACTGGATCACGATGGGGCTCAGGTAAGTATTAGGGAGGCCCTGCACACAGAACTATTTTTTACCTTCATACAAAGAATGCATAAGGGTACAAAAACCTTAAGCCTTTAGAACCACTTTAACCACTTCAAGTCCGGACACTTTTACCTCCTTCCTGCCCAGGCTAATTTTCAGCTTTTTAGTGCTATCACACTTTGAATGACAATTGCGCGGTCATGCAACAGTGTACCTATATGAATTTTTTATCATTTTTTAAGACAGATAAAGCTTTATTTTGGTGGTATTTATTCACCACTGGGATTTTTATTTTTTTGCTATATAAATGAAAAGTCCAAACATTTTGAAAAAAAGGGTTTTTCTTATAAAATTTTGTAAATAAATAATCTTTCTTCATAAAGCTTGGCCAAAATGTATTCATCTGTCATTTTAGTAAAAAAAATAACCCAAATTAGTTTATATTAGTTTAATTTCAATTTTTTTTTACATTTTTATTTTATTGTATTATATTATTATTTATGTTTTTTTTAACATACCATCATCCTAGCAGTACAGTGTCACCATAGTGACACTGTACTACTTGTGGGGGGTGATGAAGATTTTGTTTCTTTTTTTACACTGATTGCTTTTACACCCATAAAGGCTGTAAAAGCAATCATTTCTCCTTCTCTCTGGCTGCATTCTTGCAGCCATTGAGAAATACTGTGTGAGCTGTGATTGGTCACAGCTTGTCACATGGTACAAAGCTGTTGTGAATAGCCTTGTACCATGTGACCTCTGTGATCATTCACAGATTTCACCCGTAGTAAGCAATGATGTCAGGAAGTGACATCTTGTTTACTACTATTCATGTGATCACTGATTGGCCAATCAGTGATCACATGAATTGGGACCTCACACAGAGGTTCCGTACAGCCACACGCTCCCAGTGAGCACACACAGGCAGTGAATGCGGAGGCCGTTTATAAACGGCCACCCGCTCCTGCACTGCTCTCGTCCGGCCGTTTATATACATGGGCCGGACAGGAAGTGGTTAAGCCATGTCTTGCAGTTCCTGTTTACCAGATTATTGTGCTCCCTCCAGCCCATATCTTGCACCTTTGCATACCTGCAACTGTCCTTATCGCCACTACTACTCATTACCAACCTTTAGCTTGTTCCCTGATTACACTGCTTCATTCCAACTTGACACTACTTATTACCAACCTTTGGCTTCCTTACTGACTTTATTTTTTCTTGATCCCTACCTGCTATATCTGCTACTGGATCCCAGCTTGCTCACTTCCTGGTGGGGTGATCCTGAGGACCCCAACCTGGCATTAACTCACAGTAAAACCCATCTCCACCATCAGGAGCTCTGGGGAACACCACCCGGGGGACCTGTTTGTGTACTTACTCCAGCTAGTTGGTGGGAGTATTTCTCTACTGCTATAGCTACTGCTCTCCGAGCTTGACCCCTGACTGTGACAATAACCCTTGTGGAGAAAAGATGCCCTACCATGTTGAAAATTAGGAAAAAAATGGGATGCATACAAAGATCACATTCCAGCTCAGGGCCTCAGCTCTTCATCTAGACATTGCTATACAGCTCTAGTCTACCTCAGTGGTGATCTCCTGTTTGAAACCAGAGAGGTGCTTACCCTACAAGTGAGGAGGCCTGGGAAAACTATCAAAAGGAAATACATTTGCTAGTCTCGCCTACTGAAAATTCTAATTTGCTGGCTGTTATGCTGTTTTTTGGCTTTGGGACTGTCTGAGTCACTAATTCACAAAAAATGTAAAGATAAGGAATTCTGACTACGCTAACTTTCATTTGCTCTCGACTCTTGCAAAAGTGTAAATTTTATTCTGAAACTGGTCTCATAGTAATGGTATTTATACATACAATAAAGGAGGCTTATTTGTGTAAAAAAAAATAAAAAGAATCACAATGAACACAAATGAAAAAAAAAGTAAAAAAAAAAAAACCTAAGGGGAGAATGGCACCAGTTAGTTAACTATGGTTAACTTAGGGTTATTACAAGCTTAAATTGCAACATATATATATTTATTTATTTCCAATTGGGGGTTTTTAGATCCAAAAACTTTGTGCAAGTACTAACCAAAGTACATTGTACCAATATTGTTATGTATGAATGAAGGATGCAGCCTCAATTATGATGCCTCCCCCCACGCAGTACCTGAGATGCACATCTCTTGTGCTTCAGCTTCTCCCCAGCCCTGCCTCGAGGAGTCACTGTTTTATGAAATTTTTCCCTAAGGTAGGTTGAAAAGAATATTTCAATGAAAATGTTTAATTTTTTAAATGATTGTGCTGAGTGTTGCACAAGTCTGTGAGATGCCCCTTTAAAGCAGTAGTAAACCACTAAAAAAATAAATAAATAAATACAATTTCCCCTTCAAAATAATAGCATTATGCGCTAGCACATCATGAAAGTCTAACCTTAGATTGAAGCCCTCCAGCGGCACGTTGTCACCATTGCTGGGGCATCCATCTTCACCAGGTCTTCCTTCCAGTTTCGTGGGGTCTGGGCACTTGATTGGGTGAGCCGCGATGACGTCACTCCCGTGCATGCTTGGCTGTGGCATACCGTAATGCCGTTCCTTCAGAGTGCATGCACTGGTGGCGTAATTGGCTGAAGGGACAATGAATATCACCTAAACGGTGCATGTTTAGGATTCCTTTATTATACTGTAAGCTTACCTGTAGGTACAAGTGTCCATTGGGAGTTTACTTCTACTTTAAGCCCCTTCCACTGTCAGCACAATCTGGCCACACCCAACATTCAGCGTGAAGTGCTGTGCGTGGTGCTTTATTACTGAAGACTATTTCTTGGTGTGGGGGGTGTTAAATATGTACCTGGCAGTACTAGGGTTGTTGGTTCGAATCCCAACCATGGCACCACCTGCCTGGAGTTTGCATGTTCTCCCTGTGCCTATGTGGGTTTCCGCTGGGTACTCCGGTTTCCTCCCACACTCCAAAGACATGCTGGTAGGTTAATTGGCTCCTGTCTAAATTGGCCCTAGTATGTGTATGTATGAATGTATGTATGGCGATATAGAGAGACATAAAGCAGCATGTCCATGCTAACAGGAGAATCCAACACAACAAACACTTTACTCCTGCCCTAGGAAAGGACTCAGTAGACCCAATAGGAATGTTCTGGAATTTTCTGGAATATGCACTGCTTGCTGCCCTCAACAGACCGGGGTGGTCCGAATACACTGGATACAAATGGAGAAAAAGAAAAAGGGCGCACCGACCTAGTGCATTATCATTTAAAATAATTTATTAAAGAAACAAAAATAGGTATCATACTCACAATGGACATAATAACACAGGCATGTCAAACTAAACAAGACGTATGATCCAAACAACATCTGAGTCCATACGATGGAACCCTGGATGACCAACTGGCTAACGCGTTTCGAGGACACAACCTCTTCCTCAGAGCCAACAGGAGAGCAGGGGCGGGCTGACAACTCATGGGGCCCCCGGGCAATAGGGGATCATGGGGCCCCTGTGTCCTTGCCCAAACTCAAAAAAGCCTATGAAAAAGGTACCAGGGGCATCTCATGGGGCCCCCTACTGTCCATGGGCCCTCGGTACCTTTGATTTGTACACCCCTTGAGGGTTAGGTACTGATGTGAATGTACAATATATATGTAAAGCGCTGTGTAAATTGACGGCACTATAGAAGTGCCTGAAATAAATAAAAAATAAATTTATAGGTGTCTGTAGTGTGGCATGGAACCTTGTTGGAGGTTCAACTCATGCTCTTGCACACAGGCCCACTATATTCAGAAAAAACTCCTGCTCCTTTTGCTGGGAATTTTCACCTGCATTTTTTTTAGGAGACTGCCAAGGTTTAAATGTATTTAAATACATTTAAAGTTGCTGGCTTGCTCCACTCTCCTGAGGATGCTATGAGCTGTACTATGTATAAAATACACAATTAGGTAGGAGAGTTCCCAGCATCCTTTGTAATCTCTATTCATAAATCTTTATTTGTCCATCCATGGCAATCAGAATATTAAGAATACAGCAATATGATGAGCAGGGAAACTAAGAATATTTTAAATTGAGAAGATGAATTCCCCACCAAATAATGGGGATCATGGGCTTAAGGGGTCAATCTTCCAATGTTCTGCAGAACTATTTAGGTGAAAATCCAATGGTGACCACAGAAAAATTACAGGTTTAAAAAATAATTATATGAATGCATGGAAAAACCGAAAAGTATCCAGATAATACTGGCATTATTTCAATTGCTAATATTATCCATAACATATATATTATATACTGCAATACAAACTTCAGAGGCTGAGCACATCAGCAGTACATTGAGAGCAATTTAATGCATAACTGTTGACTTAATAGTTCGGATGTGTAATATTTCCTCTCGGTATGAAACATGGAAAATGCCATAAACCTCTTAATTTGATTTATCCCTCTGCATTTAAAAGCAAATTTTAGTTACTAAGAAATCATCTCCAATGATTTTTTTTCCTGCATACACGATCTGTGAGAGCTGCTGAATGATTGGGGAGAAATTGTCTTTTTTTTTTTTAACTGAGTTTTAATTTGACTTTTAAGATATCCAAATGTTCACATCGGAGAGCTCTGCCTGCACTTTGGACATATTTAAAGCAGCTGTAAACCTTAACCACTTGGCCGCCGCCCCATAGCAGATGTACTGCTATAGGGTGGCTTTGCTGGGCAAAATCACATAAATATACGTGATTTCGCATTTCCAGAGGGAGCACATGCACGTGCCGCCCTACCCATGCTGCTATTGGCTCCTGAGGATATTAATCGATTGTCAGCCAGGTGATCGAAGCTGAGAGGGAGAGATCTGTGTGTAAACAACACAGATCTCTCTCCTGCAGGGGCGGACTGACCATTTGGAAACTTGGGCACTGCCCAAAGGCCCGGGGTCAGTGGGGGGCCCCATGAGATGCCCCTGGTACCTTTTTCATAGGCTTTTTTGAGTTTGGGCAAGGACACAGGGGCCCCATGATCCCCTATTGCCCGGGGGCCCCATGAGTTGTCAGTCCGCCCCTGCTCTCCTGTCAGCATGGACATGCTGCTTTCTATCTCTCTATACTATCTCTCTATATCTTTAGTAAGAATACTGGAATATGCAGTTCAGTTTTGGGCACCAATTCACAAAAAAGAACATTGGGGAACTAGAGAAAGTACAGAGAAGGGCAACCAAACTGATAAGAGGCATGGAGGAGCTCAGCTATAAGGAAAGATTAGAGGAACTGAATTTATTCTCTCTTGAGAAGAGGAGATTAAGGGGGGATATGATCAACATGTATAATACATAAGGGGGATATGATCTCCATGTATAATACATAAGGGGGATATGATCTCCATGTATAATACATAAGGGGGGATATGATCAACATGTATAATACATAAGGGGGATATGATCACCATGTATAATACATAAGGGGGATATGATCACCATGTATAATACATAAGGGGGGATATGATCTCCATGTATAATACATAAGGGGGGATATGATCTCCATGTATAATACATAAGGGGGGATATGATCGCCATGTATAATACATAAGGGGGATATGATCAACATGTATAATACATAAGGGGGATATGATCGCCATGTATAATACATAAGGGGGGATATGATCTCCATGTATAATACATAAGGGGGATATGATCTCCATGTATAATACATAAGGGGGGATATGATCAACATGTATAATACATAAGGGGGGATATGATCACCATGTATAATACATAAGGGGGGATATGATCTCCATGTATAATACATAAGGGGGGATATGATCAACATGTATAAATACATCAGTGGTTCATATAGTGAACTCGGTGTAGAATTATTCACCTTGAGGTCATCACAGAGAACAAGGGGGCACTCTTTACGTCTGGAGGAAAAGAGATTTAATCTCCAAATACGGAAAGGTTTCTTCACAGTGAGAGCTGTGAAAATGTGGAATAGACTCCCTTAACCTCCCTGGCGGTATGATCATGTCAGGAATTTTGTGCTGAAAGCGGTACCATTTTTTTGCATGGAAATATGTAGTTTTTAATTGTAGGCTGTAATTTTTAGGAATAACTCACTGAAATCTTTCCGAAAAAGAGTCTATTAAACATTTCGGATATGATAAAACTTGAAACACGAAATCATAAATTATAATTTAATAAATAATCATAAAAAATAATAATATAATAATAATAAATTTAATTCAATAATATAATCAAACCAAAAACACTGAAATTTGAAATACAGAGGCAAATTCGCACATCGCTGAGCAAAGTCGCAAAATCGTTTTCAGTGTCTGATGACGAATTTCCCCACAAATCATTATCACTCAATTCTGCAAGTGGTTCTGATTTACTATCGCTGTTCTAAAACCGCTTTTGATGTAAAGGGACGCTTTTTGGCCGCCATGGACTTTTCTAAGTTTCCAGGCAGAAAGAACAGTCAAAATGCAGGCAGGGCACAGGACAAAGCAGTGGGGACACAATGTATGTGAAATGCAGTGAAAAAGCAATGACAGCAAAAATGTCATTTTTTAAAAATTTCAAATTTCCCGCCGGTTCCGCCGCCCGAACGTTCCGACGTCACGGGGACCAGAACACGGAAGACAGATGCCGGCATCTGCCGGAGGAGATGGACGGGGACGCTGCAGGGGACACATCGTGGGAGCGAAGGACAAGGTAAGTGCTGCAGGGACCCCCAGAGAACGCTGCATAGTAAGCCCGAGTGTAGCTCGGGGTTACCGTTCTTGGTATAGAAATTCTACCCCGAGCTACACTCGGGAACACCGCCAAGGAGGTTAAGAGTCGGTTCAGGCCAGCTCAGTGGATTGCTTCAAAAAAGTCCTGGATTCTTTCTTGGATACACAGAATATAACTGGATACTAACATTTATAGGTAAAGCTGATCCAGGGAATATCCGATTGCCTCTCGGGGGATCAGGAAGGAATTTTTTTCCCAGCAGGAGCAAATTGGATCATGCTTTGATGGGGTTTTTTTGCCTTCTGGATCAACTGTAGGTATAGGATTATAACTTTTTTTTTTTTTAATGGTTGAACTGGATGGACTTTTGTCTTTTTTCAGCCAGACTAACTATGTAACTATACAGCAGGGAGATAGATTTTTTAAATATATTCTTCAGATTTTTTTTAACATATAAAAAAGTAATTTAAACATATATTTCTGAATATATTTGTAAATGCATTCCAAAAAATGTAGATACGTATTTTTAAAGACATACAGTATATTTGAAATGAATTTTTAAAAATATTTCTCATATATTTTGTAATAAAAACGCATTTCAACATGCAGTGTGTGTGTATATATATATATATATATATATATATATATTTAGTGAAATATATTCTTAAATATAGTGAATATGGCCAAAATTGTAGGATTTCAAATATCTGCCAATATATTTGAGAAGAATACTTTTAAAATATATTTCAAATATATTTTTCTTCCATGTGGGAATACTCGCTGCAGTCCCGCAGCCCCGCTAAAAGTCACTGATCGCCACCATTACTAGTAAAAAATAAATAAATAAAAACTTCAGTATATATACCAACCTTTACGTAAACCAATTATTATACACACATAGGGATTTTTTTTTAGCAAAGACATGTAGCAAAATACATTTTGACCTAAATTTATGACGAAATCTTATTTTTATTTTTATTTTTATTGGATATGTTTTTTTGAAAAAAGTCAAAAATATGTTTGTTTATTTCAAAAGTGTTGGTCTTTTTTGTTTATAGTGCAAAAAATATAAACCGTAGAGGTGATCAAATACCACCAAAAGAAAGCTCTATTTGTGGGAACAATTACATAAATGTCATTTGTGTGAAGCATTGCATGTCCACGTAATTGTCAGTTAAAGCATCGCAGCACCGTATCACAAAAAATGGCCCGGTCAGGAGGGGGGTAAATCCTCTGGAGGGCAAGTGGTTAAAGTAGTTGTAAACTCTTACATATACCCAGGGCTTTTTCTTAGCGGGAACACGGGGGAACGCACTTCCAGCACCTCCAGCACCTCCAGCACTGGATGTAAAGTATGTAATGGCGAGGAGTGCTGGGCAGTCTCTTTATGCTGGCTGCTAGATATGTTGTTGCTAGAGGGGAGCTATTTTTGCATGGCAATTTATTGTTGCTGGGAAGGTCTATTGTTGCTGGGGGAGGGCTTATGTTGCTGGTGGGGGGTCAATTGTTGCTGGAATGGATCTACTGTTGAGAGTGAGGTCAACTGTTGCAGGCTGCTGGAGGATCTATTGTTTCTGGTGAGGCATCTATTTTTGTGTGACAGTCTATTGTTGCTGGTGAGGTCTATCGTTGCTGGAGGGGGGTCTATTGTTGCTGGGGGGCTTATATCACTGTGGGGTCAATTGTTGCTGAAAAAAATCTACCTTTGAGGGAGGAGGCTATCGTTTCTGGCTACTGGAGAGTCTATTGATGCCAGATGCTGGGAAATCTGTTGTTGCTGCTGGGGGTCTATTGTTGCTGGGTAAATCTATTGTTGCTGGGGAGGGTCTATTGTTGCTGGGGAGGGTCAATTGCTGCTGGCTGCGGGGGATTTATTTTACTTATTTTCTTGTTATCATTAACAAATTCCATTCATATTACTTAGCACCACAAAATGATACTTGGCTCTGTATTCTCTAAAAGGGGTGGTACTGGGAGATGTGTAGGGGATGGAGCCAAGGGACTGTGCTCCAGGGTGGGTAGGGGGCGGAGACAGGAAGTGACTCAGAAGGGAGGAGTTCCTGCACCTATTGTTTCAGAAAAAAGCCCAGCATATACTTAGTGGAGTGACTGGCCTCAGGATATACACAGAGATGAAACAAATCTTCTTACATAAGTTGTACCTGTTTACATAAAGCCCTCTCTCCTCTTCATCCTTTCAAAGTTAAGAATTGATATACAGTTGTGCTCAAATGTTTGCATCCCCTGGCAGAAATTGTGACATTTTGGCATTGATATTGAAAATATGACTGATCATGACAACAAATGATCTTTTATTGAAGGATGATGATCATATGAAGCCATTTATTATCACATAGTTGTTTGGTTCCTTTTTAAATCATAATGATAACAAAAATCACCCAAATGGCCCGGATCAAACGTTTCCCTCCCCTGGAATGTTTGGCCTTGGTACAGACACACAAGGGGACACACACGGGTTACAATGCCAATTAGAGGTTAATGTCCCACATCTCTGGCTTTTTAAATTGCAATTAGTGTCAGTGTATAAATAGTCAATGAGTTTGTTAACTCTTACGTGGAAGCACTGACTAGGCTAGATAGTGAGCCATGGGGATCAGAAAAGAACTGTCAAAAGTCCTGCATAACAAGGTAATGGAACTTTATAAAGATGGAAAAGGACATAAAAATATGTCCAAAGCCTTGAATATGCCAATCGGTACTGTTAAATCACCTATTAAGAAGTGGAACCTTTTGAGCACAACTGTAGCTTGTGTGAGCTTTCAGAAAGCAGAGGGCAGAATGCTGAAATTACACTCTGAAGACCTCAGTGAGAAAATCTGAAAACTGATTGGTGGGTAAAGGACACACCCCCTTTACACAGTACACAGGAACAAAGCTGAGGCTATCAATCACAGGCTGTGCCTTCCCTCTCAACATTTTTCTCTTGGTATCAGGAAAACTTCTCAGAAGTGATTCATGCTGACAGCACAAGAATGAAGCAGCGGACAGAAATGATGCTTATTGCTCTGGATTGAGACAAGTACACACTATAGAGGGATATGCTTTCTTCATATTTCATTTCTACAGTTTATAACCACTTTAAGGCTCTACTCCAGCCTTGCCTTCAGTATTTCACAGGCTCGGTCCTGTACTGAAATTGCCTTCTCTGATTTAATTGCACACTGTGAATGTTTCACTGTGTGCATTAAAAGATTAAAAGCTGCAACAAGTTAGATAGAGCCCATCTCATTTCCTGCCTGGAGGATGTCCAGCATTATCTAGTTATTTTCTCCTAATCCAGACTGTCCCTGGCCCACCACTTTCATTACTTAGATTTCAGTTCTTTAAATCATGGAGCCTCAGCATCACAAGTGGGCATTACCTAAGGTGGTCTGCATGCAAATGCAGCCTGTCTAGGAATGCCCACTGCTCTAGATTGACAACTGATATTTGCATAACTCCCAAAAGCCAGCTCACTGCTTGTAACGGGGCTGAGCGCTCTTGAGAGGAGTACTGCGGCATGCTACTGTGATGTCTTCAGGAAGTGCCCTGCTACCCCTCCCATCAGCCATGATCTGACTGCATTGCATAGAGAACCACAGAAATCTAGTGATGATGCCACTGAGTCTAAAATAAGATATGTAATGAAAATGTTTTATTTATAAATGTCATTAGCATGTTTATAATAGGGTGAAATAGGAACCAGGGAAAGCGAAATATAAGCAGATCAAGCTTCAGCTTTAATTCACATTGTGGCTAACCACAGCACGTGCTATAAAAATATAGAGACCTTCTGGATTCAGATCCTCCTGGCACTTCTTCCTGAACTTTTTTTTCTGATGTTTTAAAAAAAAGCTTTATTTATTCCTGAAGCAGTGATTTTTGATGTTGGTACATTGTATATTGGCATTTGTTTGTGTGGATACAGGAGTACTTTCATCAACAGTTCCTGATATTTTTGGTGAGTATAAAGTAAAGGTGGATTATAAGGGGTTAACAAAGTATATCTAAAGCTGCTTTTTTTTTTTTTCTTTAGTTTAGGATAGATTGAATCACCCTGCTGGGAAAACGAACCCTCTTTATTTCGGGTTTATATATATGCTAATTATATTCTCTGATATACAGACGGTCACTAGAGGGCGCCTTTACAGATACAAGCATTATAATAAAGAAAGAATGAAAGTCACATATAAAAAATACCTTTAGATATACAACAAAATAATAGGTCACAAGAAGCTCTTACCGGATATATAACACGTTATAGTTCCCTTTTAAAGTTGTGATGGAATGACATTCTGTATCACAAGCAACCTTTTTAATTTCTTTTTTCAACCAAAGCTTTATAATTCCATCTTTTTTTTGTAATTTTGTTGTCTAGTGTTTTCCTTTCATGTTGACTGATATCTGTGTCTTAATACATCAGAATCGCAGGCAGCCGATGGCTAAAGCTGTCTCGGGGATCCTGTCTGGGCCTCCTGCTGTAGACAGCAGATGTTCGTTAATATGCCCAGGTCCTAATGGGAACCATGCCCTACTGGGAAATGACTTTTCTAAATGACCACTTAAAGCAACAGTGCTACTTAATAATGACCCCTATGCATGATTGAAAATGCATTAAGGCCATTAGAAGCCTCCGTACCTGAAGAGATTTTTATCTTTTTTCTTTCTGTTTTTTTTTTTTACCAGGAGATTTTTAGGTTACCTGAAAGACAGTATATTTTCCAAAAAGAAATAGGAAGAGAAGACACTAAAAATAATTGTTTTTCTCCAATTCTTAATACATGTTGGGGATTGATAATTAAGTTAAAATATCAAATAGACTTTCTTACTGTAGGCCATTTTCCTTGAAAGAAATAGATTTATTTTAATGTTATTTAAAGTGGTTGTGAGCAGGGGCAGACTGACAACTCATGGGGCCCCCGGGCAATAGGGGATCATGGGGCCCCTGTGTCCTCGCCCACACTCAAACCACACCCAAAAAAGCCCATGAAAGGTACCAGGGGCATCTCATGGGGCCCCCTACTGACCCACGGCCCTCGGTCAGTCCGCCCCTGACCTTGAGACATGAAATATGAACAAAGCATATCCCTCTATAGTGTGTACTGGTCTAAGTCCAGAGCATTAAGTGTCATTTCTCTCTGCTGCCTCATTCATCTACTATCAGCATGAGTCACATCTGTTAAAGATGTAGTAAACTAAAAGAAAAAAAAAAAAGTTTTCCCTTGCAAGGCAAAAGAATAATGTGCTAGTATGCATTGCAAACCAGCACATTATGAAAGACTTACCTTAAAACAAAGCCTTCCAGTGGCGCACTGTCAACCCTGCAGAGGCTTCCATCTTCACCTGGTCTTCCTTCTGGATTTGCAGCTGATGCCACTTGCATGGCCAAGCCATGCGTGGGAGTCTCAGTCGCGGCACACTGCTCTGAAGGAACAGCACGAGTATACCGTTCCTTCAGAGTGCATGCGCCGGTGATGTCACTGGCTGCGGCTTGCTAGAATATCTCCATTTAGGAGACATTAATTTTAACTACTGGTAAGCTTTATTATAAGTTTACTTGTAGGTAAAAATAAAAAAAAATGAGTTTACTACCACGTTAAGTCTTCCTGACACCAAGAGAAGAAAGGTGACAGGGGAGGAAGCTCCAGCACACAGCCTGTGATTGACAGTCTCAGCACTGTTCTGTCCTGTGTGCTGTGTGAAGGGGGAGGGAGTGTCCCTTCCCTCCAGTCAGCTCTCGATGTAACTTCAGCTCCTCACCACCTGCTTTCTGGAAGCTACAGACAAGCTTTATAAATGGTTTAGCTAAGAGAATCCTACAGATAAACAGGTACAACTTATATAGGAGGATTTGTTTCATCTCTGTGTATCACCTGAGGCCAGTCACTTCCCTGGGTATATGTAAGGGTTTACAACCACATTAAAGGGGAGCTCCACCCAAAAGGGGAAGTTCTGCTTTAAGCCTTTGTCCCTCCCCATTAAGGATTGGCACCTGTGGGGAGCGGGTACCCAAATTTGACAGGTAACCACTCCCACTTCCGCTTCACCTAAGGTGATCAGAGGCGGAAGTTACCCTCCCCCCTCCCTCCCCATAGTCTTCTGGGACATGTGACAGGTCCCAGAAGACTACAGGACCATTCATAAAGTGCAGGGCTTCTCGCGCATGCGCAGTGGGCACGGGGCTGTGAAGCTGTCATAGCCGGGTGACCACACTGAAGATGCTGGCGCCGTGGACAGTGGTGTATTTAGGTTTTGTGCTGCCCTAGGCAACACAAAAATTGGATGCGCTCCCACCCTGCCCCAGCAGAGAGAGCCTGCCACCAACCAACACCAGACAACCCCCTCGCAGAGAGAGCCTGACAGTGACAAACAACACCCGAGAGAGCCTTCCACTAACACCCACCCTGGCAACAGAAAGAAATACACTCACCTTCACAGCTCTAGCCATCCCCAGCGACAGTTGGGCTCTGCATACACCATCAAGCAGCCCACAGCCTCTCTGAGATCCCACTTGGTCCCCATGTCCCTACTGCCGGTGGGCAGTGGTGCCCCCCTAAAAAAATGCGGCCCTAGGCAAATGCCTTCTTTGCCTTGTGGTAAATATGCCCCCGGCTGGGGAGAGAAGACAGCCGGTGAAACCAGCCATGGTGAGGACACCGCTGGACCGAGGGTCAGGTAAGTGCCTGTATTTTACAGTTTTTGTAGCTGCTGACTTTTATTTTTTTTTTTTTTCAGCTGGAACTTCCCTTTAACCATTTCAATACCGGGCAATTTTACACCTTCCTGCCCAGGCCATTTTTCACGTTTCAGCGCTCTCACACTTTGAATGACAATTGCGCGGTCATACAACATTGTACCCAAACTAAAATTTTATCATTTTCTTCACACAACTAGAGCTTTCTTTTGGTGGTATTTAATCACCACTGGGGTTTTTATTTTTTGCTAAATTAACAAAAAAAGACCAAAAATTTTGAAAAAAAACAAGTTTTTCTTTGTTTCTGTTATAAAAGTTTACAAATAAATAATTGTTCTTCATAAATTTAGGCCGAGATGTATTCTGCTACATGTCTTTGGTGAAAATAACCCAAATTAGGATGTATTATTTAGTTTGTAGGAAAGTTATAGAGTTCACAAACTATGGTATAGATCTGAATATTGATCAATCCTGAAGTACTGACAGCCAATCTAATTTCTTGAGGTCCAAGAATGTCAGAATAGTACAGATATCCCCCAAATGACCCCTTTTTGCAGAGTAGACAGTCCGACGTACTTCATAAGAGGCATGGCGAGTTTTTTGAAGCTGTATTTTTTTTGTCATAATTTTTCGGAAAATGAAAAAATTAAAAAAATTATTTTCACTATTTTTTTTTTTACATACTGTCACCACTGCAGTACAGCGTCATCCTATAACTGGCATGGCGGTGAACAGGGACACTGACTGGTGACAGTATGAAAAAAAATATATATTTTTTTTTTTTAATTGTTTTTAATTTTTTTATTATTTTTAATTTTTTATTACATTTTTTTTATTTTTTTTAAAGATTTTTTTTTCATATTTTACTATGACCAAAGTAGTACAATGTTACCATAGTAACATTGTACTACTTTGGGGAAGTGATCAGTATTTTTTTTTTATAAGCAAGCATTTACCTTTAAAGAATTACTTTGCTATAAGCAAGCATTTACCTGAATGAAATCGATTCATTCAGCTTTTTTTTTTTTGTGCTTAGCTGTGATTTGGTCACAGCTAATCACATGGCCATTCACAGCTAGGCACTAGTATACAATGAATGGCATGAATGAAGCCATCCGTTGTATACAACTGTCATGTGACCTGCTGTGATTGGTCACAGCAGGTCACATGGCACCAGCAACGGGGCCGGTGCTCAGATCTGTCATCGGCCGCGTCCGAGGTACGCGGCCAGTGACAGATCGCGCTGCTGCGCCGCTCTGCATTAGCGCAAACTGCGCATGTGCGGGAGAACGCCAAATGGCATGCACCCGGAGTGCAGCTGCACTTTTGAAGCCGCCAAACGGCCATTGGCCGGGCGGCTAATGGTTAAGGACCTATTCACAGGTCATAATTTCATATAAGGGTTTGTGCATTTAAAGAGACACTGTCACCTTTTCCATGCAGGGCATAGGGACAGTGTCTTTGCTAAAGCCCCCCATCCCCCTCGTACCCACCATACCAGTTCCAACCCGATGCTCCTTGCTTTGTTGAGGTCAGCAACAATAATCGGCCCTTCCAGGTACGGGGGAGCATGTGATCTCCTCTGCTATGACAGTGCTCAGGCCTAGTAGCCAATCATTGTTCCCAGGCACTATCACATGGTCGAGTAAATGGAGGCAAGTTGAGTACAAGGAGGTCTGTGAGGGGCCCCTTGAACAGAAACTGTCCCCTTGCCTTCAAGTGTCTCTTTAACTTCATTTTGACACATTGTAACTCATCACTTTACATTTTCTATACATTTTATACCAATTTTCATTATTATTATTATTTGCATTTTGTAGATGTTCTTACACAAAACATGAAGGCTGCATTGGTGAGCCCTACTGTTCCGTCAGTACTTTGGGGTCTATTTATGAAAGATCCAATGGGCAATTCCTGGGCATTCAGCAACATCTATTCTTGAATAGGAAAAGGTCTTTATTTTAACCATGCAAGTGAAAAATTTCCCAAGAACTTAGTGAATGAGGTGAAGCACCGCTGACTTCATTATCCAATCATATGCAAGCAAAAATGTTATTTTTTTTTTGCCATTTGAACAGTAACTTATGCCAGAAATACGACTGGACAGACTGGACTTTCAGTGTTAGTCTCCATGATGATAGAAAATAACTTATTTTTGGAACTGAACTCTTCTTGAGGAAAGTATGCAGGATGGATTTTGTGAACAATTAACCGCTTGCCCACCGCCCTATATTAGAACTACTGCCACAGGGCGTTAGGGCTGCGTAAAATCATATATATATACGTGATTTGCATTTCTGGGTAGGGGGCGTGCTTGTGCCACCCTACCTGTGCCACCATTGGCGGCTAGGGATGTCTATCACCGGGTCCCAGCTGGAGATTTCTCACCAGCACCCGGCGATCGTGTGCAAACCTGACAGGAGAGAGACCTGTGTGTAAGCAACACAGGTCTCTCTCCTGCCAGCAAGGACATGCTGCTTTGTATTTCTCTGCACAGCATGCCTCCCTTTTGAAACAGCACACACAATAAAACAAACACAGTTAACCCTTTGTCACCCAAAAGTAGCACTGACCACCAGGGGCGGACTGACCATTTGGAAACTCGGGCACTGCCCGAGGGCCCGAGGTCAGAAGGGGGGCCATGCGATGACCCTGGTACCTTTTTTCATAGGCTTTTTTTAGTTTGGGCAAGGACACAGGAGCCCCATGATCCCCAACTGCCCGGGGGCCCCATGAGTTGTCAGTCCGCCCCTGCTTACCACTGTATTAGTGTCACTGGGGATGTCAATAACAGTTAGTCAGTCCCACCCAATGTCAGAATGCCTGCAGCAGTCCCACTATAAGTTGTCAATCGCTGCCATTACTAGTATAAAAAAAAAATTTTGGCCTAAATTTATGACAAAATTTGATTTATTAAATTTTTTTACTGGATATGTTTTATAGCAAAAAGTAAAAAATATTGTTTTTTTCAAAATTGTCATCTTTTTTTGTTTATGGTGCAAAAAATAAAAAATACAGTGGCGATCAAATACCTTCAAAAGAAAGCTCTATTAGTGGGAAAAAAAGGACATAAATTTCATTTGGGTTCCATGACCGCACAATTGTCAGTTAAAGTAACGCAGTTCTGTATTGCAAAAAATAGCCTTGTCGGGAACGGGGGTAAATCCTCTGGAGGGCAAGGGGTCAATCAGTAGTTTTTGTGAGTATAATGCATTTTATTTACATTTTTTTATACAGTCAACCCTGGCTAATCTAAGCCCTGCTTTTTCCTTATCTCCCTTTTTTTTTCTGTACTAAAGGTTAAAGCCAAAAATTGTTGGATTAATTCAGGTAAGACATCACTGAAGGTCTACATTTGAAATGCACGCCCCATCACTAGTACCACTTAGGTCCCTTTCACATTGATGGTCTGATCTTTTCTGCCTGTCAGTTTTTCAGGCGGACCTGATTGGACCAGCCACAGCCCTCTATGGACCGATGGACGGCAGCAGTTATGTGTCCACTGACATTTACCAGCATCCGATTAGATCCTGTATGCTAAAAACAGATGGATAGCGATTCATTCCCCATCTGTCCAGCAGATCGGATTGGATGACAGTCCGGTGGAAACGGACAGGTTATCCATTTCCATCTGACCGCCCCATAGAAAACAGTGGGCTGTGTCTGTGTGCAGAGCGGACACAGACCTGCCCTCCATTTGCTCGACAGTGAGATCCCCTGCTGAGCAGGCAGATCCACTGATTGGTCCACCCCATTTGAAACGGGCCTTAGTGTATCAACGGTGTAGAGTTATTCGCCCTTAGTTCTCCACAGAGGACAAGGGGGCATTCTTTACGTCTGGAGGAAAATACATTTAACCTCCAAACACGGAAAGGTTTCTTCACAGTAAGAGCTGTGAAAATGTGGAATAGACTCCCTCAAGAGTTGGTTCTGGCCAGCTCAGTGGATTGCTTTAAAAAAGTCATGGATTGTTTCCTAGATACACAGAATATAACTGGATACTAACATCAGGGGTTAAAATTTCGAGTCCAGACCTACTAGCCAGGCACAAACCTTACTCGTGTCCCCCTAAGGCGGTGTAGAGCGGGCCTCGTGTCCCCCAAGGCGGTGTAGAGCGGGCCTCGTGTCCCCCAAGGCGGTGTAGAGCGGGCCTCGTGTCCCCCAAGGCGGTGGAGAGCGGGCCTCATGTCCCCCAAGGCGGTGGAGAGCGGGCCTCATGTCCCCAAAGGCGGTGGAGAGTGGGCCTCATGTCCCCCAAGGCGGTGGAGAGTGGGCCTCATGTCCCCCAAAGAGGTGTAGAGTGGACCTTGTGTCCCCCACAGCGGTGGAGAGCGGGCCTCGTGTCCCCCACGGCGGTGGAGAGAGGGCCTCGAGTCCCCCGCGGCGGTGGAGATGGTGTCTCCTCTCAGCGTAGGAGAGTCCCCTCAGCAGCGCTGCCACTGTAATGGCGATGTCGTGGAAATCAGAAGTTGTAAACCGGAACTCGGCTTCACAATGAGGCTTGGAGCGCATGCTTCTTCATTTATGCTCGCCACTCGCAGCCGCTCGCCACAGAGGAATTTCTCCTTGCATTTGGCGAGCGGCTTTTTCAAGCCCTGCTAACATGTATAGGTAAAGTTGATCCAGGGAATATCCGAATGCCTCTCGAGGATCAGGAAGGATTTTTTTCCCTGCAGGAGCAAATTGAATCATGCTTTGCTGAGGGGTTTTTACCTTTCTCTGGATCAACAGTGGGTATAGGATTATAACTTTTTTCTAAATGGTTGAACTGGATGGACTTTTGTCTTTTTTCAGCCAGACTAACTATAACATGATATGATATAACTATAACAAATTCTACAATGCTCATTGCTTTCCGCGGTCCTGTCTCCATCTCAGGCTTTCATATAATACCTTAGAATAGATGCTCTTTGAAACCTTGAGGTACACAAAAGGCAGAGGAATGAAACAACAGAATTTGTAACTGTTAAAATTAAAATAGCTTTTAAGGTTCTAAAGGGCTTTCAATTGGTTATTTTGGGTTATAGGTTTGTTTTTTTTTTCCTTTTTTTTAAGCTCCATGCTCACTAGTGTTTTTTAAGCTCAAAAAATGCTGGATAAAAATTGCTGGTAATAGCTTTTTTGGTAGTGTTTCAGTAACGTTCCAGTAGCGTTTCAGTAGTTTACAGTACATGTAGGAAAAGTGCTAGAAAAAAAGCTTTTAGGAGCATTTTAGTAGCAGTTAGGAGCATTTAAGAGCGTTTAGGAGCGTTCAGGCCAGGTTTTTTTCTGCTAGAAAAACCACCCCAAAACCTCTACAAAAACAATTTTTTTTCTACTCCTAAACGCTGAAGCTTGAAGAATGCCACTAGCCTAATGGTGTGCAAGTCCTATGTGTCCATGCAAACTGCTTTAGGATATTACCTTCTCAAGCTCCTCGTCCTCCAACGCCAACCCCTCCAAATGTCATACTACTACCAGCCGTAACCTCCGCAACCTGAACCCTGCCCCCCCTCCACTCTGCAGCTGATCAACTCCATGACAGCATCCTCCCCCTGTCCTGCCCCGACCTGGCTATGACTGCCTATAACAACGCGCTGTCAACAGCCCTTGACTCACTAGCGCCTTTAACCACACGAAACATCAGACCCCGACCTCTCCAGCCCTGGCAGACTGATCACACCAAAACTCTCAAATGACACAGTCGTGCCCTGGAGTGACTATGGCGCAAAACCAAATCCCAACAAGCCTTCACCTGCTATAAATCTGCCTTCCACACCTACACCTCCTCCCTCCACGCCGCCAAACAAGCCTACTTCCTGACCCTCATCAAGACCCTCTTCTCCAATCCTCGCCGACTCTTCTCCACCTTTAACTCTCTACTCTCTCCACCCCCACCTCCACCCAGCACCTCACTTACCGCCCTTGAGATTGCCAATCACTTCAAAAACAAGATTGACACAATTCGCAAGGACATTGCCGCAACTCACACGCCCTCTCAACACGTCCCCTCTCACACAGCTACCCCCTCATCACCCCTCTCCCTCGACACAATCCGCAGGGACTTCGTCGCTGCTCAAACTCCCTCCAACCCTGCCCCCTCTCACACAGCTACCCCCTCATCACCCCTCTCCCACGGCCCCACCACTGCTCTGACCTCCACCCCACCCAACATTCCTCACACTGAAACCCCCTTAACACTCCACGCCTTTGAACTTACTACCATCGAGGAGGTCTCCAAAGTCTTATCTGATGCCTGCCTCACCACCTGCCCCCTCGACCCTATCCCCTCACAACTCTTACGACCTCCCTCCCCCCCATCCTACGCTCCCTCACCCACATCTTTAATCTCTCCCTCTCTTCCGGCGCATTCCCCTCCCCTCTGAAGCATGCACACATCACCCCCATACTTAAAAAGCCCTCCCTGGACCCCAATGACCCGAACAACCTCAGACCCATCTCCCTGCTCCCATTCACATCCAAACTCCTCGAGCGCTTAGTCTACACTCGCCTAAGCTCTCACCTCAATGACAACAACCTCCTCGATCCCCTACAGTCTGGCTTCTGTCCCCTACACTGCACTGAAACTGCCTTACTCAAACTCTCCAATGACCTTCTAACCGCCAAAGCTTATGGCCACTATTCAGTGCTCCTACTCCTTGACCTCTCCGTGGCCTTTGACACAGTCGACCACCCCCTCTTCAAAAAAAAACTACACTCCCTCGGCCTCAGAGGTTTCGCTCTCTCCTGGCTCTCATCCTACCTGTCACAACTCTCTTTCAGCGTTACCTATAACGCTACCACCTCCCCCTCACTCCCCCTCTCTGTGGGGGTCCCTCAAGGCTCCGTCCTCAGGCCCCTTCTCCATCTACACCTCCTCCCTTGGCCAACTCATACACTCTCACGGCTTCAACTACCACCTCTATGCCGACGACACACAAATCTATCTCTCAACCCCCCACCTCACCCCCTCGGTCTCTGCCAGAATCACAAACCTACTGAACGACATATCAGACTGGATGTCGCTCCACTTCCTTAAACTGAACCTCTCCAAAACCGAGCTCCTAGTCTTCCCCCCAGCCTGCTCTCCACCCCCTATTGACTTCTCCATCACGTCCAACAATGCCACTATCAGACCCGCCCCGCAGGTCAGAGTACTTGGTGTCATTCTGGACTCCAACCTATCCTTCCAGCCCCAAGTCCAATCTTTAACAAACTCATGCAGACTCCACCTCATCCACTTCCTCATCATATCACGACTCGATTACTGCAACCCCCTCCTCACTGGCCTCCCTCACCACAGGCTATACCCACTTCAGTCGATCCTGAATACGGCGGCCAGACTCATCCACCTTACCAACCGCTCCATTTCCGCCACCCCCCTCTGCCAATCCCTTCACTGCCTTCCGATTGTGCAACGGATCAAATTCAAAATCCTAACACTGACATACAAAGCTGTCCACCATACTGCCCAAATTACATCACCGACCTAATATCCAAGTACCACCCAACACGCACACTCCGCTCCTCACAAGACCTCCTTCTCTCTAGTTCCCTGGTCTCCTCCTCCCATGCCCGCCTCCAGGATTTCTCCAGGGTGTCACCCATCCTCTGGAACTCCCTGCCCCAACCCATCAGATTATCACCTACTCTCGTCTCCTTTAGGTGCACCCTGAAAACCCATCTCTTCAGGGAAGCCTACCCCACCCCCTGCTAATTTGCCGACCTCCTCCACTCTTCCTACCACTCCATCCCCCACAGCTATCTCCTCCTGTACCACTATCCCGTCCCTTCTAGATTGTAAGCTCGAAAGAGCAGGGCCCTCGAACCCCTCGTGTATCGCATTGTATTGTTACTGTTCTGTCGCATGTTCTGTCCCCCATTGTAATGTACAGCGCTGAGAGAACTGTTGGCGCTTTATAAATACTGTATAATAATAATAATTAGCATTTTTTCTGTTTCAACACCTAGTAGCAGAAAAAAAAATGTTTTGCAGAGTTTTTTTGCATAATTTTTCTAGCAGAAAATAAAAACACTAAACTCCTAAACACTGTAAACACTACTAAAACACTCCTAACAGCTTTTTTCTAGCTATTGAATTTTTTTGTATTCTACACGTACTGTACAAAAGTACTGCTTCTGAATGCTACTAAAACGCTATTAAAAAAGCTATTACCAGCATTTTTTATCTACCATTTTCCCAACGTTTTTGAGCTTAAAAAAACACTAGCCTAAACATATTTTTAAAAACATATTTTTAAAAACACAATTTAAGCATTTATTTCTAGGTGTACACTGAGCACTAACAGGGTGTCAGAAAAGAGAATCATGATCGGGGCAGACTGACCATTCGAACACTCGGGCACTGCCCGAGGGCCCGGGGTCAGTAGGGGGCCCCATGAAATGCCCCTGGTACCTTTTATAGGCTTTTTGGGTGTGCTTTGAGTGTGGGCAAGGACACAGGGGCCCCATGATCCTCTATTGCCCTGGCGCCCCATGAGCTGTCAGTCCGCCCCTGATCATGATTTTTTTTTAAAGCAAATATCCCATAAGAGATCCGCACTGTGAAATTATGGTTCATTATTATTAAGTTTGGTGAAATCACATCATCCCAGACATCCCGTTGTCTATGCAGAAGTCCACTGCTTTTTGCAGGGAGGGCTGCCCGATATTTACAGTCATTGGCACAATAAAGCAGAACTCAACCGTTCAGTGTCTGCTACCCCTCTCTGCCAATCCCTCCACTGGCTTCCACTTGTTCAACGAATAAAATTCAAAATACTAACAACAACATACAAAGCCATCCACAACTCTGCAACCAGCTACATCACCAACCTGGTCTCAAAATATCAACCAAACTGTTCTCTCTTCGATCCTCCCAAGACCTTCTGCTCTCTAATTCCCGTGTCACCTCCTCCCATGCTCGCCTCCAGGACTTCTCCCGAGTTTCTCCCATACTATGAAACTCCCTACCCAAATGTGTCTGGCTGTCTCCTAATCTATCCACCTTTAGACGATCCCTGAAAACCTTTCTCTTTAAAGAAGTCTATCCTGCTTCTACCTAGTACACTGCCATTTATTTCCTCCATCAGCACATCATCCCACACCTATTACTTTGTGTATCACTCAACCCTTCCTCCTAGATTGTAAGCTCTAATGATCAGGGCCTTCTGTTTCCTCTTGTACCAAATTGTATTATAACTGTAATGTCTACCTTCATTTTGTAAAGCGCTGCACAAACTGTTGGTGCTATATAAATCCTGTATAATAATAATAATAATATTTGAGCATTGCACACTGAAAAGGCTATTTAAAGCGTTATTAAACCCATAGCAAAAAATTTGATATGTAGCATTACCCCCTGATTGATGAATTGGGTCCCCCTATAGTCCTGCACAGCCAAGCAATCTGCATTCTCCACACAAGCTTGTGTTCAGAGTCAGAAATCAGTCCGTGCACTTTTGTTTTGTTATTTATTGAGGCAGATTTAGAACTGGGATAGGGTAAGGGGGTATAGGATGCCCAAGGGAATCTGAGAGTAAACTTCCTGAAACTATTCACAAGCTTCTCTTCTGCAACACAGTCTCTGTTGAAGTGCTAGCCAGCTGGTTGAAAAGCAACCCCTCAACATTTCTAGCTATGGCCATCTTGAGTAATGGCAGATGTAGCATTTACTTCCTGGAATCCATCTGCTCTTAGCTTATACAAGCAGGCAGGGGATGTGCCTAGCTGAGAAAGCCCATCCTCTAGATGAAAGAAATAAAAATGTCCATGAAGACACCTGGGATGTATGACATAATTTTGGCCTAGAAGAAAAGAATGAAAAATCTCCTGCGCTAAAAGGACTGTATATGTCATATATAGAAAAATCTTCTAAGACCGTAGCATTCAAACCAATACGGAAATGCAGTGCAGCCCCCTGAGGGCGGGGGTAGCCCAATATGGCACTAGAAAATAAGAAAAGAAAAGGGGCGCACAAGCTTTGCACATTACCTAAAAAAAATGTAATCGTAAAAAATTGTAGATACATACTAACAACAACTGTGAAGAAGCATATCATGACCAACAATGGTCCATGGTCTGAAAAGGTGCACGAATCCCACATGTGAAAAGGACACTTGGAAATGTCTAATGCGTTTCAAGGAGTGATCTCCTCTTCATCAGAGACTACCTTTTTCATTTTGGCCTAGGCCAGAAACCAGGAAGCAACTGAAGAAAAGAAATGCCTGCAGCGATAAAAGAAGAAAGAATTTGTGCAGGGCAGGCATGACTAGGCCCAGAGTGGGAAGGAAGACGTGTAAGGGTTAATGATAGTATTAGGGTTGGTAAAGGATAGCTGGGGGATCTGGTTGGTAGAGGGAGAGTGTAGGTGGGGTCTTCTGTACCTTAGGGTGGGGTGTCCTGGGGAGGGGCGTGAGTTGGAGCTGGACGTGGGAGAGAGAGCTTCCCTCCTGCCCTCCCTGTTTGGTGAGTGTTGTGTTCCTCCTGGGGGGGGGGTTATTTCGGTTCCTGGGCAGTGGTTGGTCTTTGGAGGCGGTTCTTATTTTGGAGGTACAAAAATGATGTGGGACCCATCGTTGGTATGGTGTGCCCGGGAACATTCCAGTTAACCAAGGTTTAACTGGAAGGTGGTGGTGCTGCACTGCGGACGGTATGGTTGTCTCCGAGCTGGTTGGTTGCGGCTGGAGGCCTTGTGTAATATGGTTGTCCGCAGGTGCATTTCGGATTGTTTTGGGGGTGCCTTCAAAGACCAACGACAACTCTTTATGTTTTCTGTTATAAGGAATGGTTGATGTGTGTAAACTTGATTTGTTAATAAAAGGCCGTGTTGGCCATTTTACTCCAAAATTGGTGTTATGTTTTCTGTAAGTACAGTAAGTAAAGGGGATTGGTATGGAAGGGTAATGGTGGTGTAGTGGGGTCTGGATGAACCTATCTCGGGTGCACTAGTCATGTAAAAAAAAAAAAAGTTTAAAACAAGTAAATATATTACAGTTTCCTACTATCCTATCAATTTACTAATGCTAGCAGCAAAATGATTAAATTAGTTAATGTTGATTGGGAGAGTATAGTCCTGTTTTAGCGGGCCTCTGTCTTCGGGGAAAGTCCAATACGAAAAAAGAAGCCTGATCCTCAAACCATCTGCATGTCTATATTGGCTTCCATAGGCACAGTACAAATCTGCAAGACATATTTCATACTATTATATTCACAAAGCAGTGATAAGTAACCAGCTCTGAGCTTTAAAGCACAGAAGGAAGCAAATAAAGCAATGGAGTTAGCAAGTCTTCAGGAAGACACACAAAAACCAGTAAATGAAAGCCGTCTACCTTCAGACATTGACATGCAGACAGATGTAACCTTTAACCTGCAACTTTAAGCTCCTGGTGGGCTCCCCAGCCATGATTGACAGAGAGAGGCTGTACACAGCTTTATAGTCTATGGGGCTAATGATGAACATACTGGAAGGTATAATTCTCTATAACAGAGAGGGCTGCAATCCTCCCAGCAGTTTTAAGACCAAACAGGGAGCTCTGAGATTTGTTACTAGAGAGATACTCAGCATCATATCACACTGTATATCTATATTTTAAACTTCTGAACTACTCTGAATGTTAATGTGAATTTATTTAGATTTATATATATATTAATATTTTTTAAAATGGGATTTTACGTTAATAAATACTAGGGAAGAGAGTGGTGATATCAATTTAATCGCAAAGTTACCTTTTTCGATAAAAACTTCCCAAAAACAGAAACTTTCAGTTTAGCTTTTTGAACTGCTTTAGTGAAGTTTGTTTGAAAAAAAAACCTATTTTTTTTTACCTCGCAATTACCCAGTGTATGTGCCTTACATTCTGTGGCTTTTTAAATATGAAGAGCTCTGTGAAAGCAATTATACTGAAGATCTTTGTAAAAAAAAAAAAACAAACAAAAAAACCCACAATTTATTTCTTTATTTAGGAGTAATTTGTTTATTTTAGTGTAATTTGTATTTTTGCATTTCCATTTTTTGTATGTGTGTAGTTGATCATTTTTGTGTGCTGTTACTTTACTTTTTTTTTTTTTTTTGCATGTTTGTTTTAATTGTTTTATTGTCAGTTTTTTTTTTCTGTCAAAACTAAAATTGTAGATTTTAAGGCTGATATGTGGACATTTTTTGGCACAAGAACAAGTCCAGGTTATCTGAGCTATGTTAACCTTCAAAAGCTATTCTAAAACCACTCTAATTTCACCTTCCCTACTGACTCCAAAGCATTTTTTTTTAAATATTTAAATTTCACTGAAATGTTTGCTGATTATTGAATTTTATTGAAAGATGTACATCGAGCCAACACTTTTCGGGGGGATGGATTCCTCCTACAGGGCTGTTTCTGCGTATTTATGGGTGGAAGTGGTTCTCAGAAGGAATTCTTGATTTCATAGTGCAAACTGAGTGCCAGCTAAGGATGATGCAGCGAAAGAAAACTTGATGAACATGTACATCCTTCTGGGAATCACTTTCACCCATAAGTACACAGAAACTGCCATGAAGAAGGGATAGTTCATTCCCTCGAAACACGTTGGCTCGGTGTACATGTTTACATTTTTAGTTAACATACTATGAACTGTGCATCAAGGGATGCATTTTTCAAACACTGGGTGGTCCTTCCTCCCCACCCAAGTGTTCTTGCCAAAACATCCACATGGCCGCACCAGAAGGGTAGCAGCTCAAGCCTCCAAGACGGTCCACCACCACCGTCCAATGTAAAGCACATGACTGTCCACAGAGCCACTTACTTACGACTAGTGGCTGATCCAGTCAGTCCAGTTTGGTCACCAGCCTCAATCGGAAGGCTGGGAAAGGAGAAAGGACTAAGGAAGCAGACCTTCGGCAGCCACTTTTTCTTCATCAGCTATGTGAATTGTACTACCATTTGGTGGTGATATTTCTTTTACCATCTCCATTTGGTGGTGATAGTGGGGGAGAAGGGAGTAAACAGGGCACAAGAAGAGACTTGCAGCTAAAACAACAAGGTTGGGGCATACATTTAAGATCCTGAAATAATTATTTTTGCCTAGAGTTCTGCTTTAATGCTGCTCTAAATTTGAGTTCTTGGCTAAATATGCATCCTTGTGTTACTACACCCACAATTCTTGGCTGGAGTTTTTTCTTTAAACCAAACAAAATTTGAAAAACATTCTGTAATGCTAAAGGAGAAAAAATAGTAAAGGTTAATAGCAAAGTAAAAAATACAAAAAAAGAAAGAGATAAGTAATTTGCCAGAATGTTACCTATAAAGTTTGTTTTTATAAGGCAACCCTTACACCTCATTCAGGGAGAGGTCCTCCTGTTAAAAAAGTCAGCGTTGACTGTCCAATCTGTTTATGATTTTCAGCATTACACAAAATAAATACCAGGAGACTGGTGAGGTTTATACAAGGGCTTGTAGGAAAAAATATCCGCCCTCCATCTCCCTCGCTGAGGATTATGAGTAGACGTAAGCTGCCAAGTTCTGTGTTTAGGTAGAGCCATGAGAAAATCTTCCAATTTTGTTTTTTTTCCTCCTCTGGGTCTCAGATGGGTTTCAATGACGGGGGGCAGTGGGCCATTGACAGTTTCCTTCCATATAAAAGGCAGCTGTTCTGTCTCAGGTAGTATCGTTAGAGAGCACTACTGTAATGTTCGCTCAAAGATATACTGTGGAGAAATCATTTTCTGATCTGGGAAAATTGTTAAATGTCTCTTGTGCGCATATGGGCCAACAAATGTGCCATGTCAAGAGGAACTAATGTGATGTGTTCAACTACCTGTGAAAAATAACTCTCAATTTATGTGAAGAAGGTGTTCTAAAGTTGCTAAATTTTCTGAGTTTTGAAATATTTGTGTTTTTTTTAGTGCTTTCTGTGATGATGTGATACAATTTTCAGCTAAAGGTAAACCCATCGATAATTTTACATTTTAAAATAAAAGGACTACCTAAGAAAAGGCACCACAAGGTGCTGCTACCTTAGCAAGCCAATAAATCCTCTTGTGTGTGTCCCTTTGATCCTAGTTTCTCTTTGTGATGGAACAAAGTCTAGAAATCAGACCGCAAAAAAAATTTGACAGAGGTTCCATCCCTTCCCCACTATTCTTTTCTGTTTAAAGCAGTGGTTTCCATATTGCGGCCCAGGGGCCAGATACAGCCCTTTGCTTCCCTTTATCCAGCCCTTTGGACACTATTCCTCCCACTGACACCAACGATGGGACACTATTCCTCCCACTGACAACAACGATGGGACACTATTCCTCCCACTGACACCAATGATGGCACACTATTTGTTATGGACCGACTGGCGGTAGCCTCTAGCGACCCACAGGCCGGAATCCCTCAGGGCGCGTAATCTAAGCCTCAGTCTGCTGTTTTACCAGAGCCCCTGATGGTGGGGATGGACTTGAAGCAGCCTGAGACCAGGTCGCGACCCCCGAGTTCAACCAGCTGTGGTAGAGGTGGATTTGCCAGTGGTAGGTAACAAGTGAGAGCCAGATGTGAAGAGGTAGTGTGTAACGTAGTCAGACAGGCCAGGTCGGTAACAGCAGAGGCAGACGGTACAGATCAGCAGGCAAAAGGATATATGGGTCACAGGCCAGGTTCAGCAACAGGAGGTCAGGTAAACAGGAGAAAGCAGAAGAATGGTCAGACAAGCCAGGGATCAGGGCAGGAGTGAGTCACGATAATCTAGTTCAGGCAGGTTCGGCAACAAAGGCAATCTCAGGTACTAGGAACAGGAACACAGGAATAAGACCATACGGCAATGTGAGCATTGCAAGAGCTGGTTTAAATAGCCCACCCGGCACTGACAGGCTCGCCTGGGTCCTAGTGCCTGCCAGCACTGTCATTGGTGACAGGCGTGCCTGGGTCCTAGTGCCCGCCTGCCTCTATGTCTTGTCGGGATCCTACGCATGTGCAGATTCATGCGTCGTGGCGATCTTCTCGTTCCCTGACACTATTCCTCCCACTGACACGAATGATGGGTCACTATTCCTCCCACTAATGCCAGTGATTGGACACTATTCCTCTCCCTGATGCCAATGATGGGGTATTATTACAGACCCCAGGACATTTTCTATTCCTATTGGCCACAGTCCAGCCCCTGCAAATTCTGAAGGAAAATAAACTGGCCCTTTGTTTAGAAGGTTTGGAAACCCCTGGTTTAAAACAACAACAACAACAACGTTTTGTTTGGAGCTGAGCTTTAAACCTTAAAATTTTAGGAGCACTTATAGCATCTTACCTAGGCACTTACTCTGCTGCAGAATTCCTCTTCTGGGGTGGCTCCATTTGTAAGTAAGGGTTTGGTAATGGCTAGTAAAGGCGCCAAGAGCACTCCTGCCCCACTCCTCCTACCAAAATAACAACCCACCTGCTTGAGGTTTAGCCCTTCACCATCTTGTGCCCATCTCCACACCAGGGGCCTCTTCATGACATTGCCTTCTGTTAACATTTATATCCCAAGGAAGAAATGTCCACACAGAAAGTTAGGATTACTGCACTTTACTGAGTCACATCACATGGACATTTTTCATTTGACAGCATTTTGTCAATCACATATTGTGGAAAAACCACAGCAATTACATGTGAAAACAGCATAATTTGGTAAACTTCCCTACTGTCGCTCTTTTCTTAAGGTCATCAGTACTCCCAGGGTCCTGGTTTGCCTTAGGTTGTCTGTGTCCAGTTCACTGGTCCTTGTAGGTAGTCTTTTTGAGAGAGGATCACTGCAGTGACCTCTGACTTGGGTACAATTCTCCCAGGTCCTCCAGGGGAATAGTCTCACTTGAAGGAACATTTGACCTAGCCTAAATGGGTTTTTGTAAACTGCCATAGCCTCCACCACCATTAGGGTCAGGAAGTTTACAGCTGGCTTTTTTGGGAGAAGTTCTACCTCTCCCTGTCCTCCTGCCCAGTTCAGGGCCTCCACTTGCTGACTACATCTTCCTGATGGTGGGGTCCCTTGCTCTTATGCTCCAACTTCAATAGGGCTACTCCTATCCTGGCTTATATGTGGGCACTGACTCACTAAATGACTCACTAACTGCACTTGCCTAAATGTTGCCTTGCTTGGTCATTAGGAACCACCCTTACATGCATGCTTCCAGGAGAGATACACTGCTTGTGTCAACATGCACAGGCAGCAAAAGAGAACTAGATGGGGCAGGCATGCATTGGGGGTGTTTGAAATCATGTGACATGTAGGCCCAGAGTGGGGAAGCAAACAACTTTCCTGTGTTGTTATTGTACATTTTCCAACTGGAAGTTCATAAGGACCAGGCTGGAGGCTGTTCTACTAAGCACATCACTTTTGCACTTTTTTAAGTCCTCTATGTCTTCTGCTCAAATGGCCTATATACTTCTGATCCAGAGAAAAAAAAGTGAGGCTTTCATTTGACTTTAATCTGGTCAAATAACACATACCACCATAGCTGCAAACTTTCTCTCATTGGGAGGGACTGACCCTTTTCTTTTTTTTCTCCACAGTTGTCCCTCTTTTTGGCTTGATGACCATAAACCTCTATTTAAATAAATGCACTATTTAAAGAGTCCTTGTCGCACAATGGTATCCCTTGACCCCCATTTACTTTCCTGCTGTCTCTTGTGTTGACCACCTGGGGGAGCAGGGGTGACACCACAGCCCTGTTTATATGACAGTGCTCAGACTTGTGTAGCACCCTCCTAGTTAGCCAGGGAGAGCTAGTTATTTTTTAGTTATTAGTTTATTAGTTTAGGTTGATAGTCAGAGGGTCAAAATTTGGGTCAGGGCCCAGAGACTCTGCAGATCAGCTCACTGATACCTCCTCCTGATCTAGAAGACTTTGAGAACTCTCTAGAACACAGTGGGTGGGGGTGAGGAGGATCTGGTCTGCACTCTTGAGGGATCCTGGCCAATCCCCAGAGAGGAGGCTTGGCATGGGGTCAGGACACCCTTAAGAGTGATAGAGCCTGCTCAGTAGCGGGAGAGTTCGGTTGGAAGATGGAGTGAGGAGGATGACGTGTGGAGCCTGGGAGGGGGCCCAGGAGAAGGGCTCACCTGCAGGCAGAGGAGCTGAAAGACAGGATCTCTCAGCCTCAACCGTCCCCTGTGAGAGGACAGCCTGAGAAGAAGGGAAGGAGCAAGCCCAGCATAAGGTCTGAAGGCAGCCACCAACCCATAAGCTTGCAGGAGAGGACCGAGTGAGTAATCCCACACACCCTGGGCCAGATAAGGGGAGAGGGCATTCTGGTTGGAAACCTGACTAGCCTCATCTGGGACTGCTGATTCAAAAGTGGCAGATTCTGGGTCCCCTTGCTCAAGGATTCCCTCAGGCATCTGGGTGAAGAGGAGGATTCATCTGGGATGTGTGGTGGCACACCTGGAGGGCTGGAGAGTTCTTCCAACCAAAAGACTTTGTTGTCCCTCAGGCATCTGGGTGAAGAGGAGGATTCATCTGGGGTGTGTGGTGGCACACCTGGAGGGCTGGAGAGTTCTTCCAACCAAAAGACTTTGTTGTCTAATAGACTTGTATATAGTTGCTAATGTGTTTGACCTCAGTTAACATTTTTCTTGGGCATCCTCAACCCCATCCAAGGTCAATATCCCTTAAAAACATACAAAATACAAGCTCAAGGATTGTATACTGTTTCCTGTGTGCAAGGACTGAAGAAAATGCGTGTTGCCTGGCTGTGCAGGACTATAGGGGGACCCAAATGTCAGTAACTCCTAAGGGTGTAGTGCTACACTTGGAAAATGGCTGAATGACTGTCACAGTTGAGCAGGTCACATGCTCCTTCATATCCCGAAGTGCCAGACATTCTTGCTGGATGATGTGGAAGACAAAGGAGCTGGAAGAAACACAGGTAAGGTGAGTACATAAACAAGGAGACATGGTTTATTTAACTCCCAATGGTGTTGCATTACACTAAAACCTTTCATCCAACCTCTAAATTATTGCATTTGTGTTTTTGAAGAGCCTGGGCAATGGAAAAACACTAGTGTAAAAATCATGTGTGGGTTTAAAGCTTAAAGTGGAATATAACGCCTAGGAAGCGGTGGGCCTTCTCTGTTATGTGCCCATTGTGATTGGCTGTCACAGCATTCACAAGATAAGGAGCCCATGTTGCTGGCTCTTGATCAGAGGCCTTCACCAAGAACTGCTAGTGACAGCTCGATCAGCATGCTAGAGCACAGACTGTGTGCACTCCTCAGGCCACTATGGCGGCTTGGGTGGTTAAGCCCACCTTTGATCCTGCTGCATATACAGTAGAGCTTTCTTTTGGTGGTATTTAATAACCACTGAGTTTTTTATTTTTTGCTAAACAAATGAAAAAAATACAGAAAATTAGATTTTGTTATAAAATGTTGCAAAGAAGTAATTTTTCTTCTTCACTGATGTGCGCTGATGAGGCTGCACTGATGGGCACCGATAGGTGTCACTGATGGGCATTGATAGGCGTCACTGATGGCCACTAATAGGTATCACTGATAGGCAGTATTGATAGGCACTGATAGGCGGTATTGATGGACACTGATGAGGAGGCACTGATAGGTACTGATAAGGAGGCACTAATAGGTGGCACTTATGGGCACTGATAGGCAGCACTAATGGGCACTGATAGACAGCACTGATGGACACTGATTGGCTGCACTGATCATCAGGACACTGATGACCAGTGCCCTGATTATTAGAGTAAACATCCCTTGATAGAATCGCCATTTACCAGTTCTCTTTTCCTCATACTGTGACAGTGCATAAGGAAAGGACAACTGATAATCGGCAAGTCTATTTACAATGTGATCAGTTGTGATTGAACACAGCTGATCACATGGTAAAGGGCCACTGTGATTGGCCCTTTACTGTGATCTGTGGTAGGCTGTCCGAAGGACACAGTGATGACAGAGTGCACCGGATGCAAGCCCCAAGGGGCACATGGGGGGGCATAGTTCTGGGAGGACGTCTATAGATGCCTTCCCAGAACAGGACTACCACACTGTAGCCGTCTTTTGGCTATAGCATGGTCGGGAACTGGTTAAGCATGAACAGAGCCTATTGGTGTGAGAGATTAGGTAGCTAAAGGTCTTATTTGCTAGTATCCTAAGCAAAACTGAGCAATTAAGATCCCATATATGCAGGATGAGAGATCAGAGTTTTTAGCCTTCACTTAGCTGTATGCTTGTTCCAGGTCAGTGACTTACAACATACTCATGCTAGGATCAGATTTTCCCTCTCTTCCCATCCCAACAACACAGCTGGTAGCAATAGGAAATCTCTTCAAAGGGAGTAGGAATACCTTCTTAGGGACCATTCACACGGGTGAGAAACAATTCCCATGCACACTGTGTATATATAGAAATCAGTGGGCAGTGTTGCTGCTCTTCACATGTTCATCCAATTAGGGACTCTGATCAGCTCTTGACACAGACAGTTTGGGGTTTATTTACTAAAGCTGGAGAGTCCAAAATCAGACTCCCTTCTGCATAGAAACCAATCAGCTTCCAGGTTTCATTGCCAAAGCTTCATTGAACAAGCTGAGGTTAGAAGCTGATTGGTTTCTATGCAGAAGGGAGTCTGATTTTGGACTCTCCAGCTTTAGTAAATAAACCCCTTTGCATCCAGAATTGGCATTTCTGGATGCATACAAAGTGGTGGCAGCTACTACTACCACCACTAAATGAAAACTTCCCACTATGCAGGCCACAAGCATCTTTGGTTACTAGGATGCAAGCGGCTTCAAAGCCTCATTGGTTACCAGGACTCTGGTGGCCCACTGTGCAGGCTGGCTACCTGCATCCTTGAAACTGATGATGCTATTGGTTGCTAGGACATTGGTTTTTGCTTGGTTTGGTGCATTATAAAATAAAAACGTGGGGCGAAAACTAAAAAAAAAGATCCCAAGCCCTTATCACTGATCTGGGTCTGGCATGAATTTTAGGGGGTTACCCCATGGAAAAAAAAAACAAGAAAAAAAGTGTTGAGTTCTCCCGAAAGCTATACTAGACCCCTATTCATTGTGGTGACTATATTTAGTAAATGACATCCCCAGGTACCACCACCCCCTTTATTTACATTCAGCTTCTGGGCCAGGAAATGTGATTTGTGGTGAGAGTCCATCAGTGCATTGTGTCAGTGGTCAGCATGTTTTGTCTTGGCTGGTTGGCGGACGTCATTCATCATTAACTGGATTGACATTGCTTATTACTAAAGGGGCTTTGTCAAATGTGTTGAACATTTATTTGCTACTTATCCACTTGAAGAGCAAGCCTATTCTAACACTTTTTGTTTACAAGTAAAATAGCATTTTTCTGGTAGAAAATTACTTCGAATTAGGGGCGGACTGACAACTCATGGGGCCCTCGGGCAATAGGGGATCATGGGGCCCCTGTGTCCTTTCCCAAACTCAAAAAAGCCTATGAAAAAGGTACCAGAGGCATCTCATGGGGCCCCCTACTGACCCCGGGCCCTCGGGCAGTGCCCGAGTTTCCAAATGGTCAGTCCGCCCCTGCTTAGAACCCCCAAACATTAAATACACTCACTGGCCACTTTATTAGGTACACCTGTTCAATTGCTTGGTAACACAAATTGCTAATCAGCCAATCACATGGCAGCAATTCAATGCATTTAGGCATCTAGATGTAGTGAAGACAACTCGCTGAAGTTAAAGTGACATTGAATGTGGCATGGTAGTTGGTGCCAGATGAGCTAGTCTGGGTATTTGAAAACTGCTGATCTACTGGAATTTTCGCACACAACCACCTCTAGGGTTTACAGAGAATGGTCTGAAAAAAAGAAAATATCCAGTGAGCAACAGTTGTATGGACGAAAATGCCTTGTTGATATCAGAGGTCAGAGGAGAATAGGCAGACTGGTTCGAGATGATAGAAAGGCAGCAGTAACGCAAATAACCACTCGTTACAACCAAGACATGCAGAACACCATCTCTGAATGCACAACATGTCAAACCTTGAAGCAGATGGGCTACAGCAGCAGAAGACCACAGTGTGTGCCAGTCCTGTCAGCTAAGAACAGAAAACGGAGGCTACAATTCACACAGGGTCACCAAAACTGGACAATAGAAGATTGGAAAAATGTTGCCTGGTCTGATGAGTCTGGATTGCCCTAAAGAAGGATGTGCATGAAAATCCCAGTCGGTCAGCCATTTTTGAAATACTCAAATACTCAGACCAGTCTGTCTGGCACATTCAAAGTCACTTAAATCCCCTTTCTTCCTCATTCTGATGCCCGGTTTGAACTTCAGCAAGCTGTTCCACCATGTCTAGATGCCTAAATACATTGTGTTGCTACCATGTGATTGACTGATTAGCAATTTGTTTTACTAAGCAATTGAACAAGTGTACCTAATAAAGTGGCCAGTGAGTGTATATATATTTTTTAGCAGAGGCCCTACCCTGGAAAGCATGAGATAAAAAATATCATTGATCTCATGCTTTGCAAAAAGAAGGCAGCATCTACATATGTCTCCTAGACCGTAGAAACGACCAGGGACCTTCTAGCCAGCTCTGTGATCACCTGGAGATACTGCATTCCCTGACCACACAGGAGAGTTTGGAGAAGCACTGCTGGGCAGCAGGGACGTCCCTTCCTGCTGCCTGTAAAAGCAATGCAGCGACTAATCAGCCGCTAGGATTGCTTTTAGATGAAACAGCATCTCCAGCTATATGTATGTGATTTGGCTTCAAATGTTTTTTTTTTTTTTGTGTGTGTGTATGAGTAACCAGAGGTGCAAAGAGGCCGGAAAAAGTCATTTAGTCCTGATTCTAATTAGGGAGCCATTGGCTCCTGCTGCTGTCAATCAAAATCTATAACGAGGGAGCAGGGGCAAAGACCCTCTGTCTGTGTCAATGGATGCAGGCAGCAGGGCTCAGGAGTGAGCATTCACGAGTACCCCCCTTTAGCAAGAGAGACCCCAGAAGAGGAGGATTGGGTCTGCTCTGTGCAAAATCATTACAGAGAACAGGTAAGTATAACATATTTGATATTTAAAAAAAAGATAAAATTACTTTCAAATGGAAAGAAATCAAATCATTTTTAAGATTTGCCTCCCATTGACCTCCATGGGGTTCACATTAGAGTTCCAAATTTGCCGATTTTTGGTCATGTTTGTTCAACTGCCAAGCAGGTTATCACTTTTACTACTTGCTGCAAGACTCCTTAAAAAAGGGCAATATCCAATCCACGGAGCTCCACCTATAACTGAAAAATCACTTTTGGATTGACTGCCAATTTAAGACACTTTAAAAGATGAATTCTGCTGATCTATGCCATATAGTAAATATTAGAAGGTCACAAGAAATGTAGAGCGATGTACGATACGGCCTACACCGCAAGTCATAAAACACTTCCTGAGATCAGGCAAAAATCTGAAATAGTGAGGTATACCGTAATGTTTATTGTGTTTGCTGGATGCAGTAACATCACTGCTCATACCCTTGTGTGCGAATCCACCAATCTGTTCACACAGAACCACCCAGGTTTAAGATATATATAAATGTAGAATAGATTGCTTGCTCTTTCAGTTTTAAACAGATTCTGACACATTTTATGAAAAGAAACAGATATCATTGAACGCTTGCCAGCGACTCCGCTCCGAGAGCTCATACGGAGAAGACGTTCCTTTTTTAATGTTTGGAACGAAGTGCAGAATGAGAAAATCAAAGGTTACATATATTATTATTGTTACTATTATTGTATTAATTTTTATACTGCCATCATTACTTGGATTGTGCAAAGTATGTGTTAAAAACAAATGTAAAGAAATATTATTAAAAAATAATAGCGTTGATGGCAAAATAAAAACATTTCTGCTCCCATCTGTTACATTTGTAGATACTAAATTAATCTCTGAAATATTTTAACCACTTGCCCTCCAGAGGATTTACCCCCCTTCCTGACCAGGCCATTTTTTGTGATATGGCGGTGCATTATTTTAACTGACAATTGCGCGGTCATGCAATGCTGCACCCAAATGAAATTTATGTCTTTTTTTTTCCCACAAATGGATCTTTCTTTCGGTGGTATTTGATCACCTCTGCTGTTAGTCTTTTTTTGTTTATAGTGCAAAAAATAAAGACAATTTAAAAAAAAAAAAAACAATATTTTGGAGTTTTTGCTATAAAACATATCCAGTGAAAAAATTTTAAAATTCTAATTTAGTCATAAATTTAGGCCAACATGTATTCTGCTCCATGTCTTTGCCAAAAAAAATCCCAATACGTGTAAATTAATTGGTTTACGTGAAAGTTATAGCGTTTACAAATGGCGGTATATATACGGGAAATTTCTTTATTTTTTTTATACTTGTAATGGCAGTGATCAGCGACTTATAGTGGGACTTCAGGACTGTGGCAGGCATTCTGACACTGAGGGGGGGGGGGGGACTGACTAACTATCTCCAGTGGCACTAATACAGTGATCAGTGCTAATAAAAAGTACTGACAGTGTACTAATGACACAGGGCAGGAAGGGGTTAACATCTGGGGCAATCAAAGGTTTAATTGTGTGCTGTGTGTGTTTTACTAGGGAGACATCTTGTGCAGAGCAATACAAAGCAGCATGTCCTTGCTGACAGGGGAGAGCTCTGTTGTTTACACACAGACCTCTCCCTTTTCACTGTTCCTCGGTGATTGCCCGGTGCTGGCGGTGAATCTCCAGCCAGGACCCGGTGATTGACAGCTGTAGCCGCCTATGGCGGTGCAGGTAGGGCAGCGCGCACATGCCCCCTACCCGGAAATGCGAAATTACGTATATATACATGATTTAGTGCTGCCCTGCCACCCTGTAGTGGTAGTTCTGCTATACGGTGGTCGGGAAGGGGTTAAAAGATAATTGCAGGAATGGAAAATAACCAGATGTATACTTAACTAGATGGCTGCAGCACCGATCTGCCTGCCGGTCAGGCGTCTGGGTGGATCCCGACATTATTGTCAAGATTTCTGCAGAGTCTGGCCCGGCTCTGTCATGTTAGCAGACAGCGGGCTTTAGTCTGCTGTTGGTCAAATCTGGGTCACAGGAGTGCAGAACGAAGTGTACTCCTGTGATCCACAGGAGAAGTAGGGTCAGAAGAGCTTTGGTCATACTTCTCCTTTCAAGTTGACTTCCAGGTATGGATTTTTTTTTTCATATTTACGTTGGGCCAGCTTGGACCGATGTAAATATACATATACCTGGCTGAAACCTGTGAAAATGGGGAATCATTGTCTTCCTAGTCCTGCTGTCTAGCGGCTGCCCTGCTGCATAGTGACCACAGGGGGCACCATTCAGAGAATGCCTTACATTTTCTCAGTGAATACAGTCTCTGATTGTCCAGTCAAAGAACTCTTTGCATTGCTTAAGAAAAATGCAAGGCGTTGTCAGAATGGTGTCCATGCAGGGGTGGACTGACCATTTGGAAACTCGGGCACTGCCCAAGGTACCAGGGGTCAGTAGGGGGCCCCATGAAATGCCCCTGGTACCTTTTTCATAGGCTTTTTTGAGTTTGGGCAAGGACACAGGGGCCCCATGAGTTGTCGATCCGCCCCTGTGTCCATGTCAAGCAGTGCAACCCATGTGTTCACTTTGTAGCGGGGCACCCGCTGAGCACAGGACATTGAATACAACGAGGATCACTTTCGTAGCTGTTGCTATTACAGTTATTTTCACCTTCCACAGGGATAAGCCAGGAATGGGCTATGTATACTTGCATTGATCCAAGCTGGACTAAAAAACCCACACCTGGAATTCAGCTTTATAGCTAGGTTCACATCTATGTGGGTGATTACCGTCGTGGAACCGCAACTGTTCCTGGAGCCACAACCACCTGCACAGAAAAACGCATGAATCTTAATAGCAAGCTGCATGCACTGGAAATCGCTCCCACACTGGGAAGCACACGGTACCTATTGTTCCCATGTGGGCTGTGATTCCAGAAATGGTGCAGGGACCTTTTCCCTGCCTTTCAGGAGGCAAGTCAGCCCATTCAAATGAATGGTCTGCCATGCCTGCGCAAAAGGCATCTCGCAGAGCCGCATTCCGGCTGCTCTGCATTGCCACTGCTCTAGGGGGCAGTGTGATACATGATTCATTGCATCAACACTGCTCCCTTTTTTTGTACTAACTTTATTCGAAGTGTACAAAACATACACTTCATTCACTGCCAGGAAGCGTGATGCGCTGCACTGCCCGACATTGCAATTTGGGCCAGTGCACTAAAACGCAGCATGTCTGCATTTTATCGCAGCACGCTGCAGTGCAGTGATAGGCCGCGTTGCAGTGTGGTGAATGGGACACATAGGTATGTTCTTGCGGTCACATGCTTTAAAATGCGGAAACACGTCTGTCACTGCAGATAGTGTGACTTGGCCCTTGGATGTGTCTCACCAAAAAGGATATTTTTTTGCAGGGGATGCCCAAAATCGGACTTGTATCTTAGTGCAAACTTCTGTAAAAAAAATCAGTAAACCAATCACACAAGCAGAAAATGACATTGTGGGAGGGCGTTCCGTACATCTTCCAGGTTACATAGTTACATAGTAAGTCTGGCTGAAAAGAGACAAAAGTCCATCCAATTCAACCATTAAAAAAAAAAAAAAGTTATAATCCTATACCCACAGTTGATCCACAGGAAGACCAGAAAAAAACAGCAAAGCATGATCCAATTTGCTCCTGCAGGGAAAAAAATTTCTTCCTGATCCCCCGAGAGGCAATCGGATATTCCCTGGATGAACTTTACCTATAAATGTTAGTATCCAGTTATATTCTGTGTATCTAGGAAAGAATCCAGGACTTTGTTACAGCAATCCACTGAGCTGGCCAGAACCAACTCTTGAGGGAGTCTATTAACTCTTGAGGGTGGTTGCCATATTGCATTACATTTTCAGAAAATGAATAGCGCTGCAAATTAAAAAAAAAGGTAATTTTTAATAACATACAATTACAATAAGTGAATATGACACAATTGTATACACTTTATTATTATTTTTTATTTTCTATTTTTTTGCCACAAAAGTGGAGTTAGCCTTTAACACTAAATAAAAGCTTAGAGTACTTGGCCAGTGACCCCAGTGGGGTATAAGTGCCACATCGAGCTACTAATTACTCTCTGACGCTGTGATCCTATGTGCCGAATACCACCTTTTCACGCTGAAAAATACTGGCGCTGGACTCCACCGTTCTGTACTAGTAATGAAGCTGCTAACTCCTTTGCGGCGATTGCGTCCATAAGCCAGAAGGAACAATTTTACTTTTACTTGAAAATGTTCACTTAAATAAAGCAGGGCAAACTGTTATTTGCAAGGGCATACCATTACATGTCGAATGTACATTTGAAAGAAGGGAAAAAAAAAAAAATCATGATTAATCCTGTTGTTCTTGGCCCCTGGAATACAAGGCCTATAAATGCTGTCATCACAGGGAGCTTAAGATAAAGGATAAAGAGTCGGAATGTAACTGCGAGCAACGTTCTCTGAGAACATTGCTGGGAATAACCTGAAAGGAGAGCGAGCTGCCTGGGAGCATAAGGCACTGTGGGAAAAGGAACAGGACATAATGCCTGGTCACTGACCTCCTCAATGTACCTTCATCAAATAACACAGTCAGAGATTCAGCTGTTAAGGACGAGGAACTCTCAGATTTAAAGATGATTTACCCGTCCAGATTAAACAATCATTGAGTAAACAAACAGCGACTTACAACTATCCAAGTGAAATGATTCGCGGAATACAGGAAGACGCTGGCTGTAGATGGAAGATAAAGCCAAATTGGCCATTTACTTTGCCCAGCTACAGATGTACTAAGACTGGCTTACATCCTACGGGGCCTGCTTTGGTTTTCATCCAGATTTCAGAAATGAGTAGATGTACTCACCGATTTTCATAGATGGGGAAAAAGGAATACTTTTCTGCACAGAGTAGGCAAAGGACACACCACACCTGAAACCTACCAAGTGCAATGGCCAAGAAGATTGAATATCCAAATATGTTGGTTAAGGCTGGCCATACGTTATACAATTTTTCTTAGAATTTTGCTTTAGATTTACCAAAAACCATATAATATGAGGTCAAACCTAAACAACACTTTCAATTTGCTGCATAGAGTAGGCAAAGGACACACCACACCTGAAACCTACCAAGTGCAATGGCCAAGAAGATTGAATATCCAAATATGTTGGTTAAGGCTGGCCATACGTTATACAATTTTTCTTAGAATTTTGCTTTAGATTTACCAAAAACCATATAATATGAGGTCAAACCTAAACAACACTTTCAATTTGCTGCATAGAGTAGGCAAAGGACACACCACACCTGAAACCTACCAAGTGCAATGGCCAAGAAGACTGAATATCCAAATATGTTGGTTAAGGCTGGCCATACGTTATACAATTTTCTTGAGAATTTTGCTTTAGATTTACCAAAAAACATATAATAGGAGGTCAAACCTAAACAACACTTTCAATTTGCTGCATTGAGTAGGCAAAGGACACACCACACCTGAAACCTACCAAGTGCAATGGCCAAGAAGATTGAATATCCAAATATGTTGGTTAAGGCTGGCCATACGTTATACAATTTTCTTGAGAATTTTGCTTTAGATTTACCAAAAAACATATAATAGGAGGTCAAACCTAAACAACACTTTCAATTTGCTGCATAGAGTAGGCAAAGGACACACCACACCTGAAACCTACCAAGTGCAATGGCCAAGAAGATTGAATATCCAAATATGTTGGTTAAGGCTGGCCATACGTTATACAATTTTCTTGAGAATTTTGCTTTAGATTTACCAAAAAACATATAATAGGAGGTCAAACCTAAACAACACTTTCAATTTGCTGCATAGAGTAGGCAAAGGACACACCACGCCTGAAACCTACCAAGTGCAATGGCCAAGAAGATTGAATATCCAAATATGTTGGTTAAGGCTGGCCATACGTTATACAATTTTTCTTAGAATTTTGCTTTAGATTTACCAAAAACCATATAATATGAGGTCAAACCTAAACAACACTTTCAATTGTATCCAATTAGGCAGATCTTTGCATTACAAGGTGTATTTATTTATTTCATGTACTTATATAGCACCATCAATTTATGAAGCGCTTTCCATATATATTGTACATTCACATCAGCCCCTAACCCTCAAGGGGTGTACAATCTAAAGTCCCTAACTCACATTCATACGTACAGACAGGGGCGGACTGACAACTCATGGGGCCCCCGGGCAATAGGGGATCATGGGGCTCCTGTTTCCTTGCCCAAACTCAAAAAAGCCTATGGAAAAGGTACCAGGGGCATCTCATGGGACCTCCTACTGACCCCGGGCCCTCGGGCAGTGCCCAAGTTTCCAAATGGTCAGTCCGCCCCTGCGTACACATACTAGGGACAATTTACCTATCAGCATGTCTTTGGAGTGTGAGAGGAAAGCGGAGTACCTGGAGGAAACCCACGCAGGCACAGGGAGAACATGCAAACTCCAGGCAAGTGGTGCCGTGGTTAGGATTTGAACCAGGAATGCATAAGGCACTGTGGGTAAAGGAACAGGAACAGACCCTTGCACTACAAGGTTGGTTGAAGGTGAATCTAAAGGACATTGGGCAGAAATTGGACAGAAAATTTTAAAGTGAATGGCCAGCCTTAAGGGCCGGTTCACACCATAGAAATGCAGTCCAGATGCATTCCAGATACGTTTCCACATGTGTGTCTTTTAAGCGTTTCAGTGCATTTTTTACGCGTTTCAATGCGTTTTTTATGCATTTCAGTTAATTTTTTCCCCTCTCTTTTTCTTCAATTTAAGGGCTAGTTCACACTAGATGCAGTTCAGTGCGCTTTTTTTTCTGCATAAAAAAATGCATTCACAGTGTTTTGCATGTATTCCAATGGCCCTGGTTCACACCAGTGCAGTCAGTTTCCGGTGCAGAAAAAAATAGAACATGCTGCATTTTTTTCTGCACAGAACTGTACTGGAACATAGCAAACTGCCTCAAAACTGATCCGGAACTGCGTGTGGTGTGAACTGTAAGCAAAAATGTATACAGAGTGCATTTTTGTAGTGTGAATTGGCCCTAAATAGGGACATGTGCTTTCCAGTGTGTGTTTGGTGCATTTTGATGCATTCTTCCAGTGCGTTTTTAATGCGTTTTACTGCATTCAAGTACAGTTCTGTGCAGAAAAAATGCAGCATGTTCTATTTTTTTTTTCTGCAACTAGAACTGCAAGCACCGATGGGGACTATGACATTAACCTCCCTGGCGGTATGATTATTTCAGATTTTTGGTGCTGAAAGCGGTACCATTATTTTGCATGGAAATATGTAGTTTTTTTATTGTAGGCTGTAATATTTAGGAATAACTCACTGAAATCTGTCCGAACAAGAGTCTATTAAACATCCCTGGTATGATAAAATTTGAAACACAAAATCATAAATTATAATTTAATAAATAATCATAAAAAATAATAATATAATAATAATACATTTAATTCAATAATATAATCAAACCAAAAACACTGAAATTTGAAATATAGTGCCAAGTTCGCACATTGCTGAGCAAAGTCGCAAAATCGTTTTCAGTGTCTGATGACGAATTTCCCCACAAATCATTATCACTCAATTCTGCAAGTGGTTCTGATTTACTATCGCTGTTCTCTAGCTGATCTAAACCGCTTTTGACCTAAAGGGACACTTTTTGGACGCCATGGACGTTTCTAAGTTTCCAGGCAGAAAGAACAGACAAAATGTAGGCAGGGCACAGGACAAAGCACTCGGGACAAAATGTATGTAAAATGGGTTGAGACAGCAATGTTTTACTATGTAAAATGTAAAAAAAAAAAAATGACATTATTTAAAATTTTTAAATTTCCCGCCGCCGCCCGTACGTCCCGACGTCACAGGGACAGGACACAGAAGCCGGATGCCGGCATCGGCCGAAGGAGATGGCCGGGGACGCTGCAGGGGACACATCGTGGGAGCGCAGGGTAAGGTAAGTGAAGAACAAATGCCGGAGCAGTGCCGCATGGTATTCCCGAGTGTAGCTCGGGGTTACTGCTCTTGGTACTGAAATGTTACCCCGAGCTACACTCGGGAATACCGCCAAGGAGGTTAACAACCATATCACCTACTTTCTGTGCATTTTGGATACAGCAACTGAAATGCATGTAGTGTGAACTGGCCCTAAAGCTTAAAGTGTCATTAAATCCACATCACTAAAAACCACCATTAATTGTTCATACTCAATCAGTCACTATGAGATTTGTTTTCTGTGTTCTGCAAGAATCTAGTTGATCCTGCTGTTCTCTGCCTCTCCCTCCTGTCCATGTCCCCACTGCAATTGGGGATTTTGCAGAGCAGTGTTAGCAGCTAGTGCACATGCTAAGTTTTCAGTGTATTTCTACCCTGAGCATTTCCTCCCTATCACATCTGAGCAGCCCATGTGGCTACTACATCTGAGCAGGCCATGTGAGTCACACATGTGAGTATATACACAGTGGTAAATGACAGCCCACTCCCTCCCTCCTCCTCCTCCTTCATGTCCACTAACCAGCTAAACATAATGGGGGTGGAATATTACATCTTGATTGATGGATGCTTCTCCTCCTTGTTATTCTAAGACACAGGCTGGAGGGGCGTGACACAGACTATGACTGGCAGAAATCTGCCCACACCATGTTGTTGCCAAAAAATATAAATATTTTATTTCAAATATATATTTGTATGACAATTTAAAACAGTTTATTGATAGGCTGGAAAAGATCTGAGCCATGTGCCAGCTGTGTATTGATTAGAAAAAAATGTACTATATTTTTTTTTTACTAAAATAATTACAGAGCCATCATCCACATACAGAAAGAAAAGGAATAATGTAAAAATTAAAGTGGTTGTAAAGGCTGAAGGTTTTTTTTACCTTCCTGCATTCTATTTCTATACATGAAGGTAAAAAACCTTCTGAGTGCAGCAGTGCCCCCAGCCCCCTCAAAACTTGAGCGCCATCATGATCCAGCAGCGTGAATGACAGCCTCATCTGTCCCGGGTCTCTGGCTCCTCATTGACTGAGACAGCAAGCAGGAACCATTGGCTCCCGCTGCTGTCAATCACAGTTAGTCAGCCAATGAGGAGATAGGGGGGGATGGGGCCAAGCCATGGCTCCGTGTGTGAATGGACACACGGAGCAGCGGGTGCCTCCATAGCAAGCTGCTTGCTGTGAGGGCACCCGACAGACAGGAGGAGCCAGGAGAGCCTGCGGGGGACCCGAGAAGAGAAGGATCCGGGCTGTTCTGTGCAAAACCACTGCACACAGCAGGTAAGTATAGACATGTTTGTTATTTTAAAAAAAAGAAACCTTTATAACCTATAGAATATATATAATTGTTTGTTTTAAATCAGTATAAGAGATGGTACTTACATCGAATGACAAGTGTCCCTTGTGCTGGTGGCTGCAATATTTGGTGAAATCTTCATTCCTCTGCCCCCCCCCCCCCCCAATATCCCCACAGCTGTGATCCTCTGGTCCTGTGGAGGTTGAAACAAGTTGCTGAACCTATTGCAGGCATTGATCAGAAGAAAAAGCATAACACATACTGTAAATTATACATTTACATTAGTCCCTGCCCTCAAGGAGCTTACAATGTAAGGCCCCTATCTTACATTCATACATACACATACCAGGGCCAATTTAGAGAGGTGCTAATTAACCTACCAGCATGTTATTGAAGTGTGAGGGGAAATTTGAGTACCCCTAAAGACCTCAATGGCCCAAAATAGCACCACTCCATGGCCCCCTTGGCTGCCAATGCCAGGCTTGTCATGGTGTGCTTCTCTCCTCGTTTCATCTGTATGATGAATGTAGACCCTAAAGGAACTTCTCGTTTTTGCTAATTTTTGATCTGTTAAATATACCATTGAAAGCAATTTGGTATATCTGTTGATCCTGCCAGAAGTCTTGTGAGCTGCTAACTTCTTGTCATCTGTTTTGTTGACCCTTATTAGTTGTCATTGTTTCCAGTTTTCTCTGTGGATGATAGAACACCCCCATGTTACTAACACTGACCACAGATGGATAAAATCTCAGCCAGTTCAGCAGGGACTGCCTGAGATTCAATCAATCTATTGTAGAACCCTCCTAGTTAGCTTGGGGTGAGCTAGCTGATTTTTTTTTTAGCAAGAACGCTGAGTAGCAGCCTGGGCACTCGTCAGCTGAGTAAACTTCAAGTCAGGGCTGAGAGGCTCTGCAGATCAGTTCCTTGATACCTCCCCCTATTTTGGAATCTTGGAGAAGATTCTAGGAGCAGTGGGTGGGTGTGAGGAGGGACTGGTCTGCACTCTTAATGGATCCTGACCAATCCCTGAGCAGGAGGCTTGCCATGGGGTCAGGACAGCCCTTAAAAGTGTCTGAGCCTGCTCAGAGAGTTCGGTGAAAGATGTGAGGAAACTGAAATGCAGAAGCCTGGGAGGGGGCCTGGTGGGAAGGAGCCTATCTACAGGCAGGGCGCTGAAAAGGAGGCTCACTTAGCCTCACTAGCCCCCAGAGCGAGGACCACCTGTAGAGCCTAGAAAGGAGCCCACCCAGCAGAAAGCCTGAAGGCAGCCATCTACCTAAATCTGCACTCACGACTAAGACTGAATGAGTAATCCTACACCCACTGGGCCAGTTAAGGGGAAAAGAGCACTCTGTTAGGAAACCTGATTAGCTCCTTACCCAGAACTGTTTCATCTTAAAGTGGTAGGTAGAGATGAGCGAATCGAACTTGGCGAAGTGGAATTCGTTTCGAAGATCAGGAAAAATTCGATTCGCGCCGAATCCGAAAATTAGCAAACTTCGGATGCACGAATCGAATTTTCCCAAAAATGGCGGCGACATGTGTGGCGACGGAGCGGGGATCTCTGGGAAGGCGCGCAGACAAGGCGCGCTGACCCATAATGCATTCATTCATGACATGTGATCGCATTAGCCAATCAGCAGCCAGCCAGCCAGCACTGTGTAATGGTGGAGCTATAAATTGCGGCCATCTTACAATTCTCCATTAGCCTCCGGTCATTCAAGAGAGACAGACCTGTCTGTATTAGGGACAGAGTTAGGGCAAAAGAGAATTTAGGGCCACAGAATCGTTACTTAGGGACACAGAATCGTTACTCAGGGACACAGAATTGTTACTCAGGGACAGAGATTCGTTACTCAGGGACAGAGATTCGTTACTCAGGGAAAGACACAGAATTGTTACTCAGGGACACAGAATTGTTACTCAGGGACACAGAATTGTTACTGAGGGACACAGAATCGTTACTCAGGGACACAGAATCGTTACTCAGGGACACAGAATCGTTACTCAGGGACACAGAATTGTTACTCAGGGACACAGAATTGTTACTCAGGGGCAGACACAGAATTGTTACTCAGGGACACAGAATTAGTACTCAGGGACACAGAATTGTTACTGAGGGACATAGAATCGTTACTCAGGGACACAGAATTGTTACTCAGGGAAACAGAATTGTTACTCAGGGACAGACACAGAATTGTTACTCAGGGACAGACACAGAATTGTTACTCAGGGACACAGAATTGTTACTGAGGGACACAGAATCGTTACTGAGGGACACAGAATTGTTACTCAGGGACACAGAATTGTTACTCAGGGACACAGAATTGTTACTCAGGGACAGACACAGAATTGTTACTCAGGGACACAGAATTGTTACTCAGGGACACAGAATCGTTACTCAGGGACACAGAATTGTTACTCAGGGACACAGAATTGTTACTCAGGGACACAGAATCGTTACTGAGGGACACAGAATCGTTACTCAGGGACACAGAATCGTTACTCAGGGACACAGAATCGTTACTGAGGGACACAGAACTGTTACTCAGGGACACAGAATCGTTACTCAGGGACACAGAATCGTTACTCAGGGACACAGAATTGTTAATCACGGACACAGAATTGTTACTGAGGGACACAGAATCGTTACTGAGGGACACAGAATCGTTACTCAGGGACACAGAATTGTTACTCAGGGACAGACACAGAATTGTTACTCAGGGACACAGAATTGTTACTCAGGGACACAGAATTGTTACTGAGGGACACAGAATCGTTACTGAGGGACACAGAATTGTTACTCAGGGACACAGAATTGTTACTCAGGGACAGACACAGAATTGTTACTCAGGGACACAGAATTGTTACTCAGGGACACAGAATTGTTACTGAGAGACACAGAATCCTTACTCAGGGACACAGAATTGTTACTCAGGGACACAGAATTGTTACTCAGGGACACAGAATCGTTACTGAGGGACATAGAATCGTTACTCAGGGACACAGAATCGTTACTCAGGGACACAGAATCGTTACTCAGGGACACAGAAATGTTACTCAGGGACACAGAATCGTTACTCAGGGACACAGAATCGTTACTCAGGGACACAGAAATGTTACTCAGGGACACAGAAATGTTACTCAGGGACACAGAAATGTTACTCAGGGACACAGAACTGTTACTCAGGGACACAGAATTGTTACTCATGGACACAGAATTGTTACTCAGGGACACAGAATTGTTACTCAGGGACAGACACAGAATTGTTACTCAGGGACACAGAATTGTTACTCAGGGACACAGAATTGTTACTGAGGGACACAGAATTGTTACTGAGGGTCACAGAATTGTTACTGAGGGACACAGAATCGTTACTCAGGGACACAGAATCGTTACTCAGGGACACAGAATCGTTACTCAGGGACAAAGAATCGTTACTGAGGGACACAGAATCGTTACTGAGGGACACAGAATCGTTACTCAGGGACACAGAATTGTTACTCAGGGACACAGAATCGTTACTCAGGGACACAGAATTGTTACTGAGGGACACAGAATTGTTACTGAGGGACACAGAATTGTTACTCAGGGACACAGAATCGTTACTCAGGGACACAGAATCGTTACTCAGGGACACAGAATTGTTACTCAGGGACAGACACAGAATTGTTACTCAGGGACACAGAATTGTTACTCAGGGACACAGAATTGTTACTGAGGGACACAGAATCGTTACTGAGGGACACAGAATTGTTACTCAGGGACACAGAATTGTTACTCAGGGACAGAGAATTGTTACTCAGGGACACAGAATTGTTACTCAGGGACACAGAATTGTTACTGAGAGACACAGAATCCTTACTCAGGGACACAGAATTGTTACTCAGGGACACAGAATTGTTACTCAGGGACACAGAATCGTTACTGAGGGACATAGAATCGTTACTCAGGGACACAGAATCGTTACTCAGGGACACAGAATCGTTACTCAGGGACACAGAAATGTTACTCAGGGACACAGAATCGTTACTCAGGGACACAGAATCGTTACTGAGGGACACAGAACTGTTACTCAGGGACACAGAATTGTTACTCATGGACACAGAATTGTTACTCAGGGACACAGAATTGTTACTCAGGGACAGACACAGAATTGTTACTCAGGGACACAGAATTGTTACTCAGGGACACAGAATTGTTACTGAGGGTCACAGAATTGTTACTGAGGGACACAGAATCGTTACTCAGGGACACAGAATCGTTACTCAGGGACACAGAATTGTTACTCAGGGACACAGAATCGTTACTCAGGGACACAGAATCGTTACTCAGGGACACAGAATCGTTATTCAGGGACACAGAATCGTTACTCAGGGACACAGAATTGTTACTCAGGGACACAGAATCGTTACTCAGGGACACAGAATTGTTACTGAGGGACACAGAATTGTTACTCAGGGATACAGAATCGTTACTCAGGGACACAGAATCGTTGAATTAAAGAGTATGTCAGACAACACGCAGAGGAGTGGCAGAGGAGGCAATGTTTCAGGAGCGAGCAGACGTGGCAGCAGAGGAAGGGGTTGAGGCAGCACTAGTCGCAGCCAGAGGCCAGTGCTCCCGGTGTCATCCAGCGGTCGTGTCTCCACCGACAACCCTGCCGTCATCGATTGGTTGGCTCGGTCGTCTTCCTCTTCCCAGGTCACCTCTGACACCTACAGCCAACGGTCGGTGGGTACGTCAGACACAACCGTTAGTTGGCATGGCTCGGGAGCAAGCCCACTGAAATCACGTGTCCTCTACCTGCCCCTGTCCTTTGGTGTTCCCTCACCAAGCGAAGTATCGCATGCTGTGGGCTCAGCCCCACTGTACAGTGAGGAAGAGCTAACAGAGGGCGGTCAGGAAAGGGGGGAGACATCCGCCTCTTCAGCAGCCAGGCGAAGAAGTACTGGCGAGGAGAGTGGCTCGGTAGCCGGTCTAGAGACAGGTCTGTCTCCTGACCCACACGCAGCCGAGGGGGCTAGTAGTGAGGCGGAGACCCTAATTGATGATGATGAGGCTGATCGCACTTGGCAGCCTCGTCGTCATCTGCCAGGCCCGTAATCTGCCATGGGCCCCCGTACCGACTCCTCATGCTGCTGCCAGGTCCAGAGTGTGTCATGGGTCCCTGTACGGCCTCCCATTGCTGCTGTCTCCATCGCCACACTCTGCCATGTGCCACTTTCAGGTCTCCTCACACTGCTGGTGGGTTCCATTTTGTCATAGGGTGCTGGCAGATTACGGGCCTCCCATTGCTGCTGCCAGGCCCGTAATCTGCCATGGGCCCCCGTAACGACTCCTCATGCTGCTGCCAGGTCCAGAGTGTGTCATGGGTCCCTGTACGGCCTCCCATTGCTGCTGTCTCCATCGCCACACTCTGCCATGTGCCACTTTCAGGTCTCCTCACACTGCTGGTGGGTTCCATTTTGTCATAGGGTGCTGGCAGATTATGGGCCTCCCATTGCTGCTGCCAGGCCCGTAATCTGCCATGGGCCCCCGTACCGACTCCTCATGCTGCTGCCAGGCCCGTAATCTGTCATGGGCCCCTGTACCGCCTCCTCATGCTGCTGCCAGGTCCAGAGTGTGTCATGGGTCCCTGTACGGCCTCCCATTGCTGCTGTCTCCATCGCCACACTCTGCCATGTGCCACTTTCAGGTCTCCTCACACTGCTGGTGGGTTCCATTTTGTCGTAGGGTGCTGGCAGATTACGGGCCTCCCATTGCTGCTGCCAGGCCCGTAATCTGCCATGGGCCCCCGTACCGACTCCTCATGCTGCTGCCAGGTCCAGAGTGTGTCATGGGTCCCTGTACGGCCTCCCATTGCTGCTGTCTCCATCGCCACACTCTGCCATGTGCCACTTTCAGTTCTCCTCACACTGCTGGTGGGTTCCATTTTGTCATAGGGTGCTGGCAGATTACGGGCCTCCCATTGCTGCTGCCAGGCCCGTAATCTGCCATGGGCCCCCGTACCGACTCCTCATGCTGCTGCCAGGCCCGTAATCTGTCATGGGCCCCTGTACCGCCTCCTCATGCTGCTGCCAGGTCCAGAGTGTGTCATGGGTCCCTGTACGGCCTCCCATTGCTGCTGTCTCCATCGCCACACTCTGCCATGTGCCACTTTCAGGTCTCCTCACACTGCTGGTGGGTTCCATTTTGTCATAGGGTGCTGGCAGATTACGGGCCTCCCATTGCTGCTGCCAGGCCCGTAATCTGTTATGGGCCCCTGTACCGCCTCCTCATGCTGCTGCCAGGTCCAGAGTGTGTCATGGGTCCCTGTACGGCCTCCCATTGCTGCTGTCTCCATCGCCACACTCTGCCATGTGCCACTTTCAGGTCTCCTCACACTGCTGGTGGGTTCCATTTTGTCATAGGGTGCTGGCAGATTACGGGCCTCCCATTGCTGCTGCCAGGCCCGTAATCTGCCATGGGCCCCCGTACCGACTCCTCATGCTGCTGCCAGGTCCAGAGTGTGTCATGGGTCCCTGTACGGCCTCCCATTGCTGCTGTCTCCATCGCCACACTCTGCCATGTGCCACTTTCAGGTCTCCTCACACTGCTGGTGGGTTCCATTTTGTCATAGGGTGCTGGCAGATTACGGGCCTCCCATTGCTGCTGCCAGGCCCGTAATCTGCCATGGGCCCCCGTACCGACTCCTCATGCTGCTGCCAGGCCCGTAATCTGTCATGGGCCCCTGTACCGCCTCCTCATGCTGCTGCCAGGTCCAGAGTGTGTCATGGGTCCCTGTACGGCCTCCCATTGCTGCTGTCTCCATCGCCACACTCTGCCATGTGCCACTTTCAGGTCTCCTCACACTGCTGGTGGGTTCCATTTTGTCGTAGGGTGCTGGCAGATTACGGGCCTCCCATTGCTGCTGCCAGGCCCGTAATCTGCCATGGGCCCCCGTACCGACTCCTCATGCTGCTGCCAGGTCCAGAGTGTGTCATGGGTCCCTGTACGGCCTCCCATTGCTGCTGTCTCCATCGCCACACTCTGCCATGTGCCACTTTCAGGTCTCCTCACACTGCTGGTGGGTTCCATTTTGTCATAGGGTGCTGGCAGATTACTGGCCTCCCATTGCTGCTGCCAGGCCCGTAATCTGCCATGGGCCCCCGTACCGACTCCTCATGCTGCTGCCAGGCCCGTAATCTGTCATGGGCCCCTGTACCGCCTCCTCATGCTGCTGCCAGGTCCAGAGTGTGTCATGGGTCCCTGTACGGCCTCCCATTGCTGCTGTCTCCATCGCCACACTCTGCCATGTGCCACTTTCAGGTCTCCTCACACTGCTGGTGGGTTCCATTTTGTCGTAGGGTGCTGGCAGATTACGGGCCTCCCATTGCTGCTGCCAGGCCCGTAATCTGCCATGGGCCCCCGTACCGACTCCTCATGCTGCTGCCAGGCCCGTAATCTGTTATGGGCCCCTGTACCGCCTCCTCATGCTGCTGCCAGGTCCAGAGTGTGTCATGGGTCCCTGTACGGCCTCCCATTGCTGCTGTCTCCATCGCCACACTCTGCCACGTGCCATTTTCAGGTCTCCTCACACTGCTGGTGGGTTCCATTTTGTCATAGGTTGCTGGCAGATTACGGGCCTCCCATTGCTGCTGCCAGGCCCGTAATCTGCCATGGGCCCCCGTACCGACTCCTCATGCTGCTGCCAGGCCCGTAATCTGTCATGGGCCCCTGTACCACCTCCTCATGCTGCTGCCAGGTCCAGAGTGTGTCATGGGTCCCTGTACGGCCTCCCATTGCTGCTGCCAGGCCCGTAATCTGCCATGGGCCCCCGTACCGACTCCTCATGCTGCTGCCAGGCCCGTAATCTGTCATGGGCCCCTGTACCGCCTCCTCATGCTGCTGCCAGGTCCAGAGTGTGTCATGGGTCCCTGTACGGCCTCCCATTGCTGCTGTCTCCATCGCCACACTCTGCCATGTGCCACTTTCAGGTCTCCTCACACTGCTGGTGGGTTCCATTTTGTCATAGGGTGCTGTATGGCCTCCCATTGCTGCTGCCAGGCCCGTAATCTGCCATGGGCCCCGTACCGACTCCTCATGCTGCTGCCAGGCCCGTAATCTGTCATGGGCCCCTGTACCGCCTCCTCATGCTGCTGCCAGGTCCAGAGTGTGTCATGGGTCCCTGTACGGCCTCCCATTGCTGCTGTCTCCATCGCCACACTCTGCCATGTGCCACTTTCAGGTCTCCTTACACTGCTGGTGGGTTCCATTTTTTCATAAGGTGCTGTATGGCCTCCCATTGCTGCTGCCTCCACCGCCACACTGTGGCTCCACACTCTGGTTTTGGCCCCGTGACTGCCCAAATGAGTGAAGTGTGCGGTGATTCTAAGATCGACGGCACTCATCTGCATGTCATACTGACTGACAGTATTATTTCTCTTCCCCAGCAGACTCCAAGGGCATTTAAATTAAAGGTACAGTGTTCTGCACTAATATAAAGGCTCTCTGAAGCCTAGAAACACCCTTTTTATAAGTTAAATTCGCAGCGAATATATTCGACTCGAATCGAATTTATTCCGCGAATTCGCCGAATCAGCCGAATCGAATTTTTGAATAATTCGCTCATCTCTAGTGGTAGGCACTGGATTCCCTTGCCCAGGGATTCCCTCAGGAATCTGGATAGGAAGAGGATTATCTGTGGTCTGGGGAGGTACACCAGGAGAGGCTGGAGAGCTCTCCAAGAAGAATTTCTGCTGTGTAAAAACTTGACCTCAGTTTGCAGTTCCATTGGGCATCCCATACACCCCTTACCCTATCCAAGTTCAAATCCCCCAATAAAAACCCCAAAAAATAAGTTCAAGGACTGTTTACTGGCTCCTGTATGCAAGCTGGAATGTGAATTGCATGACTGTGCAGGGCTATAGGGGGACCCAAATCTTCAACAACTTCTAAGGGGCAGGTACTATGGTCAGGCTGATAAGTCGATCCATCGATTGTTAAAAAACAGAAGATGCTATAACATAAATCCTCAAAGACCAAAAAATTGTGTAGTCCAAACCCTATAAGTCCAAAAAAAAGTTTTACATAAAAGACTGTCAATCAAATTCTTCTTAAATAATGTCGTGTTTAAAGAAATCCTTCCGAAACTTGCTTCAGTAATAAACCTCAAAAAAACCTAAAAAAAAAAATCCATCGATTGACTTGAGTACAACCAGCATATCATATTTTTTGCATTTTATTACTGCCCGTGGCTATAGCTGTTAGCAGTATAGCAGTAATCATTGTATTCTGCCAGCTGGGAAAGCTCCCCGCGTGCACCCCCCCCAAGGCAATTCTCCAATCTACTCTGACTGGTTGATGGGGTGTTTTTAATCTATGGCTTGCCTAAGAAGAGTAGATGTGCTGTTCAGCAGTCATATTATAGTACAAAATAATACATTTTGACTCTGCCAGAAATCCTGTGCTGTCCTGTGCGTGGTGCAGTGTTATCATAAGTAGTGTTATCACCCCTGCACAGTTCATCTCTGTGAACAACAGAACACCAGAGGCGGACTGACCATTTGAAAACTCGGGCACTGCCCGAGGGCCCGGGGTCAGTAGGGGGCCCCATGAGCTGCCCCTGGTATCTTTTTCATAGGCATTTTTAAATTTGGGCATGGACACAGGGGCCCCATGATCCCCTATTGCCCGGGGGCCCCATGAGTTGTCAGTCCGCCCCTGCAGAGCACCCTGTGTTATGAAGAAGAGTAGAGGAGGGGGTGTTCTGTAGTTCTCTGGCAGCTGGAGTTCAACTCTTTAACCTGATGCTCTGTCTTGTGGGGGGTCTCTCTGCATCCTAACCTACAATGACAGGGCATATATCACCAGCATGACGTAGATCTTTGAAAAAGCATCCAAAAGAGGTCATATGCCATTGCTGCTCAGAAATATCACACTATTATACTGTGATGTGATTGCTTAAATTCATTTCTGGACACTGTTTCAAAAATTCATGGTGTCCTGGCAATATATGCCTTAACATTGTGTTAATCTCAGTTCTCAGCCAGCAGTTGTTACAGCACCCACGTGTTGCAAAGCTATTTTCAACAACACGTGGAATGGAAATACCTAACTAGTCTAATCCACAATGCAGCCCTACATTGTACTTTATGATGTCAGAATGCCGGCTACCATCTAAGTGCCTTACAGAACAGGCTGTAGTGACCAGTCTTTAACCACTTCAATAATATGCACTTTCATCCATTTCCTGACCAGGCCAATATTCAGCTTTCAGTGCTGTTGAACTTTGAAATACAATTCCGCGGTCATGCAACACTGAACCCAATTGAACATTTTATAATTTTTTTGAGACAGATACAGTACATTTGTAAAGTTCTGCATAACATTGTTGACAGCATATAAGTACCTGTAATAAAATAAATACATTTAAAAAAGGTATAAAGCGGTGGATCTGATATTCACCAACCATTCACTGCAGATGAATATTCCTGGTGCATGTGTTTTAAATGACAGTGATTGCTTCAATAAGGCTGGCCATACATTATACAATTTTCTTGAGATTTTTGGTTTAGATTTACCAAAAACCATATAATAGGAGGTCAAACCTAACAACACTTTCAATTGTATCCAATTAGGCAGGCTCTTGCACTATATAGTTGAAGTTAAATCTAAAGGAAATTGGGCAGAAATTGGAGAGAAAATTGTATAGTGTATGGCCAGCCTTAGGCTAGGTTTAGGCTGGTCCAAATTATCACACCTTTAAAAAAAATGATCCATGTTCTGAATGCTTTTCAGAGGTGTTTGACAGGTGGTGAGGAGGTGAAATGATGCCTTCTCACCTGTTTTAACCCCATACATTATGCAACACCGTGCAGCAACCGAGTGCATGGCACATTGTTTTCGGCATGCCCCTATTTGCCTGAATGGGATGTGTTCAGTGATGCTACTGAAATGGGGGGGTGGTCATTTTTCGGTGGTGGTACTGCGATAGGGGGAATCATTTTTCGGTGGTGGTACCGACCTAGGGGGAATTATTTTTCGGTGGTGGTACTGTGATAGGGGGATCACTTTTCGGTGGTAGCACTGCAATAGGGGGGGGTCATTTTTCCATGGTGGTACTCCGATAGGGGGGATAATTTTTCAGTGGTGGTACTACTATAGGGGAGATCACTTTTCGGTAGTAGCACTGCGATAGGGGGGATCATTTTTTGGTGGTGGTACTGCGATGGGGGGATCATTTTTCGGTGGTGGTACTGTGATAGGGGGGATCACTTTTCGTTGGTAGCACTGTGATGGGGGGATCATTTTTCGGCAGTGGTACTGTGATAGGGGAGATAATTTTTTGGTAGTGGTACTGCCATAGGGAGGATCATTTTTCGATGGTGGTATTGTGATAGGGTAGATCATTTTTTGGTGGTGGTACTACCATAGGGGGGATCATTTTTTGGTGGTGGTATTGTGATAGGGGGGGATAATTTTTCAGTGTGTTACCAACATAGGGGGATCACTTTTCGGTGGTAGCACTGCAATGGGGGGGGGGTCATTATTCCGTGGTGGTACTGCGATAGGGGGGATAATTTTTCAGTGGTGGTACTGCGATAGGGGAGATCACTTTTCGTTGGTAGCACTGTGATGGAAGGATAATTTTTGGTGGTGGTACTGCAATAGGGTGGATAATTTTTTGGTGGTATTACTGGAATAGGGTAGATCATTGTTCACTAGTGATACTGCGATAGGGGGAATCATTATTCGGTGGTGGTACTGTCACGGGGGGATCATTTTTTCTGCAGGCATGAACTAAAGCATTGCAACCATGGCATGTGTACACCCCTGTCCGCTGCCTTTGCAACTTAAGAGGGGGTAGTAGGGGAAGGCGACAAAAGAGCATAATTTTAAGCTTCCCCACCAACTGCAAGTCTAAACTAATCCTACAGACAACTGGGAGTGCTGCTCAAGTTGCTGAATTTGCTACTCCAGTGACCCACTGTATGGATGGGTGCTGACATCTAAAAGTTCATCACAGGAAACATAGCAACTATGCAGTATGTAGGTGCCCCACTACCAATAGCCCAGTAAGTGATAGTTGTGGACTCCTTCCAAGCCGCGGGTCTCACACATTTTGCCCTGCCCTCAGGGCTTAGTCTTAGCCTACCAGTGAATGTTCAGTGAAAGTCACATTCAAGGCTTTATAACAATTTCTATTAGCTTTACATGTTGATCTTCAATCAATCCAGTTTTTTTCTGTACAAACGTCTCAATATAAAAAAAAAGAAAAGAAAAAGAAGAAAAATACAATGCATCAGAATGTTATTTCTATTACTCTACCTGGTAGTATAGCAGGAATATAATATTCTTTTTGTGTAAACCATTGTCCCACAGATAAATATATTTTTTTCCCATTTTTCATTTAAATGGTTCCAAAACGCAATAAAGCCAAACGTTTAGCCTATTTTACAGCAACATTAAGGTCTCTTCAATTTGGTATATAGCAGATCATCTCGAAAAAGTCAATTACTTTATTTAATAGGCTGAACGTTTATCTTTACTTATATACAGCTGTAAATCTAAACCGCTAAGGTACGAAGGTTCTATAACCCATCTGTTTAACCTCAATATCCTTTTTACGTATTACAATGTGTCCTAATGAGGTGATATTTTCTAGGGGTACATCCTCTACCTCCCAGGTTGATATCCAGTAGCCTCTGGAACAGGACGGAATGTGACCAAAGGCTCATATATCATATAGCCAACTCTCCTGGTGAATGTAAAGACAGCTATAGTCGTGGATGTAATAACATTTTTAAAGTTTAATAAACTCTACTTTACATTTCGAGTGTTTGGGGATTACTGCTGTAATTGAGACTCAAGTCCAATGTTAAATTGATTTTTGCTGTATCTGTCTTAGTATTTGTAGAGATATGTACAGTTTTAGTTTGGAAAAGAACCGCATTGTTTTTACTAATACTTCTCATACACATAATAGAAATCCTACACGTTTTACTTATTTATTTAGAATTTTTGCATACGATGTAAAATTCCAATCTATTATGTGATATTAAAGACTATTCCAACTTAAACTAAAAAGATAGCATTGTATAATTTTATGGTGTTCAAAGGATGTTGGAGGCCAAACATTACAAACTTTGGTAACATATTGCTGAGTAACAATATTGCAGTATGAGCCTAAAGCTGAAGTCCAGACAAACTGCTAAATAAACAGATTAAATATATATATGGGAGCTAAATTATACACCAGAAGATTTTTGTCCAACCAGTCCTGAGATTTATGTAGCTGTCACACAGTACAGCCCTGTCCAGCAGGGAAGGGGTCCTGATCTTTCTCTGTTGCAGTTTCACTTTAACAGTCTGTCTACCCCCCCAACCCTGTAACTGGACAATGAAAGGAATAGTGGCACACTGATGAGCTCATCTCTCATTCTCTGTCATTCGGCTCTATCATCCTGCTCATCCTACATGCTCTTTGCATTTAGGCTTTTTGGTTCCTTGTGCTACTTCTCCTTTCCCCTCTCTGCTTTACAGGCATTGCAATATACTGATATCCCGTCAAATTTAGGTACTTACACTGTTTGGTTTAAAAATTAATTTAACCACTTGCCCTTGTGAGGATTTACCCCCCTTTCTGACCAGGCCATATTTTGCGTTACGGTGCTGCGTTACTTTAACTGACAATTTTCCTGGTAATGGCGGCAATCAGTGACTTATAGCAGGACTGTGGCAGACATTCTGACACTGGGGGGAACTGACTTGGTGTCACTGTGACATCCCCAGTGACACCAATACAGTGATCAGTGCTAAAAAAAAAAAGCACTGACATTATACTAATGGCATTGGGCAGGAAGGGGTTAACATGAGCGGCGATCAAAGGATTAACTGTGTGCTGGGTGTGTTTTAATGTGGGGCTGTGTCTGTGTGCTTCACTGTAAGCACACTGCTTTGGATAGCTGTGCTGTGCACAGCCATCCAAAGCAGTGTACCCGAGCCGACAGGGAGGAGAACTATTAGTAAACAAAGCAGTCCTCCTCCCCTTCAGGATGCTCAGTAATCACCGGGTGTGGTGGGTAATCATCGTCCAGGACACGGTGATTGACAGCTGCTGCCGCGAATGGCAGTGCAGGTAGGGTGCGCGCGCAACTCGGGCATGCCCCCTACCCGGAAGTGCAAAATCACATGTATATATATATATATGTGAATTTGCGCACCCGTGCTGCCCTGTAGCAGTATTTCTACTATAGGGCAGTGGGGAAGTGGTTAAAATTGTAGTAGTGTTTAAAGAAGTGCACTAACGTATGCCTTTTATATCTTCCAATATATAAACATCTCATTATAAATACCTTTTTTTCAAGCGATTATATGGCCTCTGTTCTCAGCTGCATAAGAGGCTTAGAGAGCTGGGGATGGAGAAGAGACTGCAGGGGGCGTGTCAGCAGGAGGCAGAGAAGCAGCAGTACTCTGATCTTCCCAGTGATTGGCTGTGTGTGTGGGGGGGTCTCAGCACAAATCTGACCATTGGACAATAGGCAGACTGTGCTCCCAAGTAGAATGCAAGGAAGAAGATCACACTGGGATGCATGCCTTCCATGCTTTGCATGGTCAGTTGGGAAAGCAGGGAAATGGCAAAATCACCAGGTATATCGCACAAAGGAAGCACATGGTAAAGCAGACACAAATCAGGAATATGAAATGTTGGGGTAACCTGAACTTTAAAGTGGATTTGTGGCTTGCCCAGTCAAGTATAACTAAAGGAAAAACTTACTAAAGGCAGAACTTATTTAGTATTGGACAAAGTGTAAGTAGATTAGAACACCTGTTAGGACATTATTTCTGCCTGTGCCCCCATTAGGGAGATTCCCCCTCTCTATTTACCATTATCATTGAGTGTTAGTAAAAGAAAATCCCACATGTTGGGTTGTCGCCAGAAAGTGATAGAGGGAAAATTTTCCAATGGGGACACTAGTTGTGGTGACCTGGGGGGGCCCAAAGAATTCCCTTAGTTTGTTGATATTTCCTTTCCCTTGACATTTTGGCTATTGGACAGGAAGTGAAGAAAAATCTTCCCTATGGGACACAGATGGCAAAATTAAAGAAAAAACTGACAGGGGTTGTAGCCCTCCTTACTCTATCCAAAATAAAAATAATTCCTACAGTTCTACTTTAAAGGCAAAGCAACAAGTGTGGTTTAGCCATCCCATCCACAGCATCATATACTCACCTTTGTTTCCTTCTCCCCACAGTCCAGATCCATGGCAGGAGCCAAAGAAAATGCCCAGGTTTGGCAAAGGAAAGTAAGTGTAACTTCTGTGGAGGTCTGCATTTTAAGTGCACTTGCCCACACACAGGAACGTTAAAGTGAACCTGTTTTGCTCAGGTAGGGCAAGCAAAAGGTTCACTTTAGTGGTGGACCCAACAGATTCTTAGAAGAAGCCTTGTGAAAGCTCCAATTCATGGCTCTCTCCCCTTCCCCATGTGGCTGAACTGGTTGCCTAAGGAGCCAGTCACCAAGCATCAGTGCTGTCACATGATAAGAACGTGAATAATTAACCTGACTCCCATACCCAGAAGTACCAGGAATATGACTTTGCTACCAGCAATCAGAGTGGCTTGTGAGTGAAAGAAGGGTACAAATAAGCAAGTGATGGATCTGTCCTGCTATGAGCAAATCACATGTTCACTTTACATGTGTATGTCCACTTCTGCAGCCAAATTTTAATCACATGTGTTCTTCTCATAGCATATCTTAAACACAATAAAATAAAAATGGCTGTTTACCATTTTCCTTAGTACTTCAAATCCTACTCAGATCTCTTTGTTTATGAGAAGGCTGGAGAGCTGTGTTTGACATAATAAACCCTGTACTGGCTGATCTCATTATCAATTGAAAACTCGATTTGACCACTGTTTGTCCTAACAAGGATTTAAAGATTAAATAGTAAAGATTTCAAAGCCTGGGTTCTCCATTGCATGTTTATGTAATAACATCTAAATATGTACAGTGAAGGAAATAAGTATTTGATCCCCTGCTGATTTTGAATGTTTGCCCACTCACAAAGAAATTATCAGTTTAAAAATTGAATGGTAGGTGTATTGTAACACTGAGAGACAGAATAGCAACAAAACATTCAAAAGAAATGCATGTCTAACAAATTATGCACGGATTTGCATGTTCATGAGGGAAATAAGTATTTGATCCCCTTCACAAAACATGACTGAGTACTTGGTGGCAAATCCCTTGGTGGCAATCACAGAGGTCAGACATTTCCTGTAGTTGGCCACCAGGTTTGCACACGTCTCAGGAGGGATTTTGGTGGCTGATGTTTGGCAACTCAAACTTTCAGCTCCCTCCACATATTTTCAATCGGATTAAGGTCTGGAAACTGGCTAGGCCACTCCAGGACCTTAATGTGCTTCTTTTTGAGGCACTCCTTTGTTGCCTTGGCCATGATTTTTGGGTCATTGTCATACTGGAACACCCATTCACGACCCATTTTCAGTGCCCTGGCTGAGTGAAGAAGGTTCTCACCCAAGATATGACGGTACATTGCCCCGTCCATCATCCCTTTGATGCGGTGCAGTTGTCCTGTCCCCTTAGCAGAAAAACACCCCCAAAGCAGAAGGTTTCCACCACCATGTTTGACAGTTGGGATGGTGTTCTTGGGGTCATAGGCAGCATTCCTCCTGCTCCAAACACGGCAAGTTGAGTTGATGCCAAAGAGCTTGATTTTGGTCTCATCTGACCACAACACTTTGAACCAGTTCTCCTCTGCTTTATTTAGATGTTCAGTGACAAACTTCAGACGGGCCTGGACATGTGCTTTCTTGAGCAGAGGGACCTTGCGGGCACTGCAGGATTTCAATCCTTGTCGGTAAAGTGTGTTACCAAATGTTTTCTTGGTGACTGTGGTCCCAGCTGCCTGGAGATCATTGACAAGATCCTCACATGTAGTTCTGGGATGATTCCTCACTGTTCTCATGATCATTGACACTCCACAAGGAGAGATCTTGCTTGGTGCACCAGACCTAAGAAGATTGACAGTTGTTTTGTGTTTCTTCCATTTGCGAATGATTGCACCAACTGTTGTTACCTTCTCACCAAGCTGCTTGGCGATAGTTTTATAGCCCAGTCCGGCCTTGTGGAGGTCTACAATCTTGTCCCTGACATCCTTGGACAGCTCTTTGGTCTTTGATTGTTTGATTGCTCCTGTGGAGAGGTGTCTTTTTTACAGGTAACAGAATGAGATTAGCAGCACTCCCTTTAAGAGGCTGCTTCTAATCTCAGCTTGTTACCTGTATGAAAGACACCTGGTAGCCAGAAATCCTGCTTAATGATAGGAGATCAAATACTTATTTCCCTAATGAACATGCAAATCAGTGCATAATTTGTTAGACATGCATTTCTTTAGATTTTTTGTTGCTATTCTGTCTCTCGGTGTTACAATACACCTACCATTCGATTTTTAGACTGATCATTTCTTTGTGAGTGGGAAAACATTCAAAATCAGCAGGGGATCAAATACATATTTCCTTCACTGTAACAGATGAATTCATTACTTGCTCACATTTTAGATAGCCATGTTTGTTGAGTCATTGTTCGTTTTTGTTCCATCATTGCTTGCTCACATTTTAGGCAGTCATGTTTGCTGAGTCAAGGGAAAATTAGATATGTTCCCCTGGCACTTTGTATGGCAAAAACCACAATGAGTATACAAAAAAATATATAAAACAATATTGTTTATTATAAAAGATTAACATAATAAAATGAATTGGAAGATTCAATATAGTAAATTGTGATACAATGATTCCTATATCACATACAAAACATACACAATGTGCATAAAGCCTGACAATCTGTAATACATCAACTGGCAGATGGGTAAACAGCCCAAAAGACAGTGTACAGTGATGTTGTTCAGACAAATCCAACGTGTTTCGGAACTCTTATTTCCTTCTTCAGGGACTAAATGCGTCAGGTCTAAAATATAACAACTTATGAAAGAAATGTCAACGATAAAGTAAATAATATAGTTTTAAAAATATGTAGGGAAAAGCTGATTACTCAAACACTTACAAACTGCACCACATTGGATAATAAATAACAGGTATTCATAAAAAATTGAAAGCGAATGCTCTCCAAGTGACATGTCAGGCAGGGGACAGGCAGATACACCCCACTAGGCCATCCACCAGCGAGGACTGCATGGCAGCAGCCAATGGGGGGATCTGGCAAGTATAATAAAGGCCACATATAAAAGAGTCTAATATTCATTATTTGGCACAAAAAATAAATAAATAAATAAAGTATGGCTCAAACAAATAGATTGTTGGCATAAAGGGCTCAGTTGCAGTATGTACTATAGTAAAAGACAAAATAAGTCCACCCCAGATAGAAATAATGAGAAATGCATATGTGAGCCCGCATACAAACAAACAAAACAAAATGACCCCTCCTTACTCCTATACGCTCCCTTTTTGGAGTGGTAATTTTGTTTGTTTGTTTCCATATGGGCTCACATATGCTTTTCTCATTATCTCCATTTTACTATAGTACATACTGCAGTTGAGCCCCTATGACAACAAACTATTTGTTTGAGCCATACTTTATTTATTTACTTATTGGCTGCTGCCGTGTAGTCCTCGCTGGTGGATGGCCTAGTGGGGCGTTTCTGCCTGTCCCCTCCCCGACGTGTCACCTGGAGAACATCCTCTTTCAATTTTCTATGAATAGATGTTATTTATTATCCGATGTTTTGTATTTGATATAGGAATCATTGTATTACAATTAACTATATCGAATCTTCCGATTCATTTCAATATGTTAATATTTTGTCATAAACACTATTGTTTTATATATTTTTTGTATATTCATTATGGTTTTTGCCATACAAAGTCCCAAGGGAACATTTCTAGTTTTTCCTAGTCTATTCATATTGGGATGTTAGCAAAAACAGTTTAATGGTGGGACATCTTACCATATTGTTTATTTTTGTATGTTTGCTGAGTCATGGTTCGTTTTTGTGAAGATTTTCATATTATGCAGGACAAGAGACATCATGCATACATGAAGTTACTAAAGTGAAGATGGCTATTTTGAGAAATGAATATTGAGTTACCCTATAAATGGTCACCTTTATGCATGCATGGGTCAACTGTTTGATTGAGCAGTATTAATAGCGATTAGAAAATCAGTTTGAAAACCATAGGAACAGCATTTTTAAAATTCCTATGAATAGATAGATGCAGGTTTGTCCTGCAGATAATCATATAATTATTGTATTATAATTGCTTGGATTCCTGAAGCTGGTTTCTCATTAGGCTACATCTTTTGCATTTTTGGAATGGCAGTCCACCAATGTTCTAACCACTAACATATTGACTATATAGCTGCAGCCCAACCACAGTCCACATATTTTAGATAATGCCCAGCCCCCTCCCTTCTCAATTCACTTACACATAGGGATGAGTTGTGTGATTATGCCAAAACTGATTTTTTAAATGATATTAGCCTCAATATTTGCCATGCAGACTGCTTAAACAAATTTGCTTTATTTTCTAACAACAGGAACATGGTGATCAATGGCTTTGTTGATAAACAAAGCCAACCCTAATCTAAAGCTACTGCTGATAGTAAACCTAAGGCTGACAGTAACACTTTGTTTATAAAAAATAGCTAGCATTAGACTTAAGGTTAGAGTAAGTTAGGGTTCCTCTGGTCCTTAATATCTCACATCATGTTTCCAGTTTATGAAGGTTCAGTTTTTGGTAGATCCCGGTGTCACAGAGGTAGTTGACCCTCTGCGTAGCCAAGCAAATGTAGACCCTAAAGATGGTCAAGGCACAGGGTTCAAGAAACTGTCTGGTGTTCACCAGAGCACCCTCTGTGACAAACGCGGCTTCAGACCCCCAGCCCTTCTCATAAAAATCGTGACCGAAGGACTAGCCAATCTAAAATGCGCTGTCACGTACGTAACAATGCCACGCTCAGCTGCACCCTACACAAAGATTTTCCAGCTCACTGGACCACAATCTATGTGCCGCAGCCTGAGAGAGATTGTTACTGGGTCAGGTTAATTACGCAATTAACCCTTCACACTGCCACCACCACCTTTTTTTGTACAGAGAAGGAGGAAACTCACCAATCTTAGCAGTAACACTATGATGTTTGAATAAGCGTCTGTATACACACTGGCAGATGTGTGCAGAAGCTTAAAATACACAGTAGCGCTCTTCAGAGACAAGGATTCTTATTTTGAATTAAAGAGCTTTAGAAACAGTTCAACACTTTTCAGAAAATAGGATTTATTACTAAAAAGGTCAAAATGGTGCAATAAAAATATTTACAGAAAAAGATGTAGCCAATATATATATATAAAAATACAGAGAGCAATAACACAGCAGAGAGATAACAGAAAGAAGTTTAGAAAGGTAGAATACTTGCCAGAGTACTTGGTTTTAGCAGATTCAAGTGTTCTGAACAAAAGGGTACCGTTTCTCCCAAAGTTGGTTCTGATGTTAAACAGGAGAATCTTGTCATCTTACTTCTCCATGCCTGACAGCCTATTTTCTAGTCCACAAGCAGGGGGTGTCTCTGAAGACAAGGGCCAATAGCCTCATGTGGGGAGGGGGTTTAGGCGGAGACCCCGGCTGTCACCCAAATCCCACAAGTTTATACCAGGGTCAATAACCTTCCATAGGTACATGTAGCATCTTATCCACTGGTAGGATAATATGCAGAATGATATTCTGAACGTCCAGATATCAGATATGACATATCTGCATGTGACGGTTAAAGAGATATCGCTTTCTGTCTCGGGCAGACGTAATCTAGGGATATAAGGTATCAGGTGATTTGCATTAAACTGACCTATCTGAATATATGCTTTGTGTTATTGTACGTATTTCCTGCGAGAAGTTATGAAATTGTATAAAAAAGTGGTTTCCAAATGAGATGTATGTTTTACTGCTATTCCGGAATGCTTTCAAGTCTAGTGACTGACGGGTTTAGAGCTTTACGAGCAGCTCAGAGCAAGAGTCGGACAGACACCATGACATCAGCTAATTGGGTTTACAACCATGAAGGGTATTCAGCTGTGCCCTGTGCACTCCTCAACTCAGCCACACCAGACCACATGCCATTCAACAAAAAAGGGAGGGGGGGACTGATTTGGAGTGAGAATGGCACAAGATGGAGGATCTTTAGCAACATGGATGTCCGCGTCCATATCTGTACGTACAATTGCTACACCCCCAAGTGGCACTTAGAGTGCAAATACTGACATCAGGCAGAAATTAAACATGTTACAGGAAGGTAAGGTTGTGCTGAAACAGGAAAAAGGCAAAAGCTGGCATGTAATAAGGACTGTTGATGGGCAGGCAGAGTTTGTGAATGTGTTGGGTAGGTGCAACCAAAAACAATGTACAGTATTGTTGAACAAGTAAAATGGTGCAACCAGGCCTAGCGGGGCACTTATAACAGTTCAGTGGAGAGACATCTGCCATGAGGAGTGGAGTGCAACCTGGCCAGTCTGACCCAATGGAGAGCCTTCCTGAGAAGGTAGACATAATCCCTACTCTTTCCCAACTCCCTAGCCTTTCCCTACTGCTAAATCTGTCCCTGACAGTCAGGTGATCTGTCCCAACACTAGCCACTCGCATAAAGCTTTCAAAACCCAGGGTCAGAATCTTAAAAAGACTCTGCTTGACCCAGAAAGGTGGCCAGGGTCACATAAAACAAGAGCATCCAACCAGAGCACTGTCCTGTGTGACCAAGGAAGTCATGGATAAACCCAGTTTCTCTCAACTTCCTCTCGCCTTACCACTGCAGTCCAGCAGCACCTGCCGTGGAGAAACAGACCGCAGCTGCCTACAAATGGGTATCAAAACTGGAAAAGAGATCACGGGTACAGGAGCCTGAGAACAGTAAGGTCTTTGTTCAGCCAACTCCCAAGTGTACTGAGCGGGTTTGAATAGCTTTCCCAGACATTAACTCAGAGGAAGTGTGAGACAGGAAAAGACATAAGGCAGTTTTCTGAGGATTCATAAAGCTTTTGCACCAATGAACAGAAATCAAGCACGGGGTCCAATTGCAAAACAACAGACTAATCCTACAGAGGCTCAGCTGCAAGAACAAATATGGACAACAACAACACAGGTTGGCTCTGAAGACAAACTGTGACAACAAGATAGTTGAAAAGAGCTTCCCTAACCCCAGGAGATATTTAAAGCCAACTGTGCACCTAAAGTTAAAGGCAGCCCGTATATAGCACTATCCCCTTAGGGGTCAGTGAGTTTTGGGTCCCCCTGAAGCTCTGCACAGGCAACATGCATTTTCTTCCACATGTTTCACTCAAAGTCAGTAAACAGTCCTTGAGCTTGGTTTTGTGATTGTATTAAGGTGTTAATAACTTAGATGGGATTGAGGGATGTATGGGATGCACAAGGAAACTGCAAACTTGAGGATGAATTCCTTAGCAACAGATATGGACAAAACAGTCTCTCCTTTGAGAGCATTCCAGCACTCTGACCCCAGATGAATCCTCCTCTTCACCCAGCTGCACTGAGGTATTCCCTGAGCAAGGTGACCCAGAAGCTGCCAATTTAGCACAGCAGCACCAGATGGGAAGCTAGTTGGGTTTTCCACCTGACTGCCATCTCCCCTTATCCAGCCCAGGGCGTGTAAGGGTACTCACACTGTCCTTCCTGTCAGCTTGTTGGGCTGATGGCTGCCTTCAGGCCTTTCACTTGGCTGGCTCCTTCCTTGCTGCTTAGGATGTCCCTCTTAGAAGATGGTGTTGCCATGGAGATTCCAGCACCTGCCTGTAGGTAGGCTACTTTCCTGGGACCCCTCCCAGGCTCCACATTCCAGCCTTCACTCCATCTTCCACCCAATACTCTCCTGTCTCTGCACAGGCTCTGCCACTTTTGTGGGTTGCCTGGACACCATGCACCCGCCAGGGTCCCTCAAACATGCAGACCTGGGCCTCCTCTCCTTTTCCATTCCTCTTCCAGAAATTTCCTGGAAGAGCGGGATGGCTCCAGAAGCCCTGACCTGTTAGAACCTCCAAGGCTGTCCTGAGGTGACCTCTCTACCTCACTCCCAGACTGACTCATCCAAGGCTGCTACTTAGTCTCTGCCTAAAAAAAAATAAAACAAAAAACTCTCTCTGGCTAAGCTAGAGGGCAGTACACATATATGAACAATTTGTATTTGTTCAACCAGTGGGTTAAATGAAAAAAAAAATATGAACATACCCCCCCCCCCCCCATCCACACATTTAATATGGATAGGAAAATCACTCCTGCTGAGCTCTGCATGCTAGGAGCCTTCCCCACCAGCAGAATACAATGATCAGTGTTGCCGACAGGCTGAGGCTGGTTGTACACAAGTCGACCAATAGATTGACTTGTGTACAACCATCCAGCCCATACGTGGATAGAAATTAGGCCGGTCCCTGCTGAACTGGCCAAATTTTGACTTATGTATGGCCAGCTTAATTCAACCCAATATACATTCAGTGCAATAATACCTGTTGTAGTCAGAAAATCAAAGCTGTCCTTTGTCATACTTCCTGTGTTATCTCATGGAGTTTAATGAGTCCTCCCAGTCCTTATCATGGAAGACAGAATTCAGTAATTTAGTGAGGAAAACTAGATGGGGCTGACACCTTTCTTGTGAATTTCAGATCACAAAATCCTGTTTTGTCAGCCCACAACAGGAAATTAAGAGCTATGTGCATTTCAGGCAGACCGACTTACAATCTATTTTTCTGTACTTGGAGAGTAAATGGTCAAATGTGCAGTAATTGCAGAGATGTAGTCATGTGTTTTCCTTTTTTTTTTAATTCTATGTTAAAAAAAAACATCTTAAGGAGGAACTAAACGCTCTTAATCAACATTAAAGCCCATCTTCATGCAATGTAATATAAAGGGGCTTAAAGGGTTAACTGCTCATTTTCATCTATGGGGGAGAAGAAAGGAAATATACTTACCTAATCCTCCAATCCTCCCAGCACAAGACCGGTCCGGCACCCTCAAACTCTAGCAGTCATGAGTTGTGGACTGTTCCTGACATCATCAAGCCCAGAGCAGGCTCCATAGACCAGGCACAGTCCATCACTTCACAGTGGAATGAAGGATCGGGTGAGTATAAGCTTTCTCCTCTGTGCAGTAAGGGCATGGTAATATTTTTTTTTTTTGCCTGGAGTTGGGCTTTAACTTTTTTTAATCCTTATGCTGCTAGCAATAGTAAATAGATAGGAAGGTATAATATATTTACATGTTTTAAACTTTTTTTTCACATTTCTTTGGTTGATTACGGGTTTCTGGTCTAGGTCAAAATGATGTCATAAATCCAAGAAGTATTCATGGATTTCAGGAAGTAAATGCTACATGAATCACCTTCCCTTATTCAAGATGGCCGCAGCTAAAAATGGGGGAGCTGTTTTTCAATTGATTTTATACTGATGGCAGCAATTGAATGAAGAGTAAGCTGTCCCTAATCAGCAGGGTTCATGTCCCTACACTATCCACTACACAATGCCCCCAAAAGCAGTGAGCCAGTGCTTTTTATAAGCACTGCCTTCACTAAAGAGGACCAATGGGTCTTCCAGGGTTGCGGCATCCAATCAAACAGCTGTTACCCTAATGACATGAACAGAAACCTCAAAGAAACAAAGTTCCTCTTATCCTCCATTTTTCTCCTTCAGCAGCGCTGTGAAACAGCACCGCCTACAGCTAGGAGGCTGCACTACACCTGCTTACAAAGGTTTTTTTTATGTTCAGTGCACATATAAATGTAACACTTTCAGGTATTTATTACCTTTCACAGAGAACACAGTACTTCCCTTGACACTGCTTTCATCTGCTTTTCTAATCGGACAGATGGTGCATTCTTTTTTAATTCATTATCCATGGTAAGTGTCTACTCCCTGGACTGAAATGCTGGCACAGAGATGATACACTCATGTAAATCCTCTACAGTTTTAGCTGTGTTTACGAATTTCTACACTTGATCAGCCCTCACTTAAGTCTCTCACCTGCTACAAAGTTGCAATGTACAGTCTGATCACTGGAGGAAAGGAGACCGAGGAAATACTTCCACCTGCCTGCAGCAAATTGATGACATCATCCTGGGCAAAGTCTGAAGCTCACAGTTTTAATTTTTTAGACCATTCCTGCCTACTCTGGCATCCTTTTATACGGTTCTGAATATCTGAGGAAGGTGGGATAGATTGGCGATCATGTGATCACCATGAATGGCTGTCACAGTGGTCATTTGATTGGCAGCCGGTCCCGCCAGCTACTGATTAGACTTTTGCAGAATGAAAAAAAGTGTTTTGTTTCAATTTGTTAATTACATCATTTTGTTTAGTTAAATTCATTTAATTAATTTTCAGATTTCATTTAGTTTTGTTTTGTTTATTCATTTTCAAATTAGATTAAAATTTTCTGAATTCAGTCAAATTGAATTCAATTAGGCCAAATTGAGCTCAAATTTATTCTATTCAAAATTTGAATTTTGGAAGACAGTTATATTATTTCTATTTCATTCTATTGTTTTTTTTTCTATCCTTTTCTATTTTATTCTATTATTTTATTTTCTATTCTTTTATAATCTATTTTATTGGGATTTGAATATATTCTATTCGAAATTTGAATTTCGGTAGACAGTTATATTCTATTTTATTTTATTCTATACTTTTTTTTTCTATTATGTTCTTTTGTATTCTAATCTATTCTATTCTTTTCTATTCTATTCTATTCCCCTATTTTCTATTATATTATATTTTATTCTTTTCTATTATGTTCTGTTTTACTCTATTCTATTCTGTTTTATTCTACTGTCTTATTTTTAATTTGAATTTCAGAAGGGGGCTATAATATATTCTGTTTATTTTCTACTCTATTTCTTTATATTTTATTCTGTTTTATTCTATTCTTTCTTTTAATTAAATTTTGTTTTCAAATTTGATTTGAATTTTGGCCAAAATTTAGTTTCACTCTTTTGGATTCGTAATCTAGAAAACCGGATACATCTGAATCTTCAAATAACGAAAGATTTGTCAAAATTATGATTCGGAACGAAATGAACTTCACATGTCTACTACTAATCTTTATTTGGGGCTGAGCACTGTCTTTGACAGCTCGGTCTCTGTGCTGGTAGCATGCAGGGAGTATGCTCTCAGCACATAATCTTGGATGCCCACCGATGCATATGTGCAGTGTGTGAGCTCTAAATCCCACCCTTTTGCCATTTCAAATATGTGCTAAGCAGATGGCAACAGTGTTTGTAAATTCTCAAAGTTTTTTTACCTTCATGCATGCTATGCACAAAGGTAAAAAAAAACCTTCTGTGTGTAGCAGCCCCCCTTTCCCAACACTTACCTTAGCCCCATCCCGATCCAGCAATGTCCAAGAGAGCCTTTGTTCCCACTCTCACTCCTGATTGGCTGAAGCAACAGCATTGGTTCACGCTGCTGTCAATCACAGCCAGTGAGCCAATCAGGAATCAGAGGAGGTAGGGCCAAGCCGAGGCTCTATGGACACGCAGAGCCACAGCTCGGGAGCACTCCTGATTGTGTGCCCCATAGCAAGCTGCTTGCTATGGGTCACCTGACAGGAGGGAGGGGCCAGGAGCACCGGCGAGGGACCCAAGAGAAGGAGGATCAAGGCTGCTCTTTGAAAAACCATTACATATAACAGGTAAGTATGATATGCTTGTTATTTGAACCCCCCCCCAAAAAAAAACAAGACTTTACTATTGCTTTAATTACTTGCCCTCCAGAGGATTTACCCCCCTTCCTGACCAGACCATTTTTTGCGATATGGTGCTAAGTCCTTTAACTGACAATTGCGCAGTCATGCAATACTGTACATAAATGAAATTTATGTCCTTCTTTCCCACAAATAGAGCTTACTTTTGGTGGTATTTGATCACCTGTGCGTTTTTTATTCTTTGTGCTATTAAAAACAAAAAAAGACCAACAATTGTGAAAAAAAGCACAATATTTTTGACTTTTGCTATAAAACATATCCAGTAAAAAAATGTTAAAAAAGTCAAATTTCTTCATGAATTTAGGCCAAAATGTATACTGCTACATGTCTTTGCTAAAATAATACGTGTAAATTAATTGGTTTTCGTGAGAGTAATAGCGTCTACAAATGGTGGTATATATACTGGGTTTTTATTTTTTTTTTATACTAGTAATGTGGCGATCAGCGACTTATAGCAGGACTGCGGTGAGCATTCTGACACTGGGTGGGAACTGACTAACTGCCACTGACATCCCAATGAGACTAATACAGTGATCAATGCTAATAAAAAGCAATGACACTGTACTAATGGCACTGGGCAGGAAGGGGTTAACATCTGGGGCGATCAAAGGGTTAACTGTGCGCTGTTTTACTATGAGGTCTGCTTTGCAGAGCCATGCAAAGCAATGTGCAGGAGCTGACAGGGTAGAGATCTGTGTTGTTTATATACAGGTCACTCCCCCGTCCGTGATACGCGGTGATAGCACTGACACTGTACTAATGACACTGGGCAGGAAGGGGTTAACATCTGGGGCGATTGAAGGGTTAACTGTGTGCTGTGTGTGTTTTACTAGGGAGACATGCTGTGCAGAGAAATGCAAAGTAGCATGTCCTTGCTGGCAGGAGAGAGACTTGTGTTGCTTACACACAGGTCTCTCCCCTGCAGGGGCGGACTGACAACTCATGGGGCCCCCGGGCAATAGGGGATCATGGGGCCCCTGTGTCCTTGCCCAAACTCAAAAAAGCCTATGAAAAAGGTACCAGGGGCATCTCATGGGTCAGAACAATGTTCTTGGACAACTTGCCAGCCAGCTTGCTAACAACCGAATTAACCTGTCTAACAGTATGCGTTTATAACAGGGGTTTAGTTAGCACACATTTGCAAATACATACGTAAGCCACAGAGCCACGACACGGCACCCTGATCATCTGTGGTCCTAACTCTAAAATTTGTGAGTCCCCATAGTAGAGGCACATGCATTTAATGGATAGATCAAGGGCAGGTGGACCTGAGGGAGCCACCCCTCTTAAAGGCAAAGGAGCGCACTGGACCCCAGCATGTAGCACAATGGCAACCAGGGTCCTAGTGCACCCACGTACCAAAAAATCAAACATGCATAAAAGTGGCCACCCGCCCAAGTCTATAACTGGCTTATGAAGCAAGGACACATAAACAGGCATCACATAGTGAAAAAAGAGGGAGAGAACAATGTTCTTGGACAACTTGCCAGCCAGCTTGCTAACAACCGAATTAACCTGTCTAACAGTATGCGTTTATAACAGGGGTTTAGTTAGCACACATTTGCAAATACATACGTAAGCCACAGAGCCACGACACGGCACCCTGATCATCTGTGGTCCTAACTCTAAAATTTGTGAGTCCCCATAGTAGAGGCACATGCATTTAATGGATAGATCAAGGGCAGGTGGACCTGAGGGAGCCACCCCTCTTAAAGGCAAAGGAGCGCACTGGACCCCAGCAGTCCAGTGCCCTTGATCTATCCATTAAATGCATGTGCCTCTACTATGGGGACTCACAAATTTTAGAGTTAGGACCACAGATGATCAGGGTGCCGTGTCGTGGCTCTGTGGCTTACGTATGTATTTGCAAATGTGTGCTAACTAAACCCCTGTTATAAACGCATACTGTTAGACAGGGTAATTCGGTTGTTAGCAAGCTGGCTGGCAAGTTGTCCAAGAACATTGTTCTCTCCCTCTTTTTTCACTATGTGATGCCTGTTTATTTGTCCTTGCTTCATAAGCCAGTTATAGACTTGGGCGGGTGGCCACTTTTATGCATCTCATGGGTCCCCCTACTGACTCCGGGCCCTCGGGCAGTGCCCGAGTTTCCAAATGGTCAGTCTGCCCCTGCTCCCCTGTCAGCTTTACACAGCGATTGCTGGGTGATGGCGGGGAATCTCAGGTGGGGACCCAGTGATTGACATCCGTAGCCAAAGGTGGCGTGGGTAGGGTGGCGCGTGCGCCCCCAACCCGGAACTGCAAATCACATATATATACGGGGGGGGGGGGAGAATCACATACCTCCATACCCAGAAGTACTGAATTTTTAGCTCCGCTCACTGAACAGAACAGAGGAAGAGTGAAAGGAAGGTGAGTATGTGCAGCTCGGAAGGAGGACACTCAACTGTTGATCCTACAGGTTCACTTTAAGTCTGACTTATCCTGTCTTTTTTTATACAAGGCTTCTCATTGTATTTCAGCACTGTTTGCTGTGATGACTAATTTGTCACTTTTAATTAGCATTATATTCTTTACAAATGCTAATTACGTTTCTTTTTATCAAGATTACTTGATTGCTAATGACAACAGTGCCATGGTTACAGATTTTTGCAGAATTCCCAAACTGAGCCGGTTGTGTGTTTTTCTGCTCCCTCCGGATTTGGGAGCCTGCAGTAAGGATAATTCACAAGAAAAACACATATTTGCTGACAGGGAGATCAGCAAAATTAGTAGTATCCTTTTTGGCAGTAGGATAATTGTTGAAATATTTACTGCAAACAATTACAAATGGCACAACAGAGGACTTACAATATCTACAGGGATAACGACAAGAGTCTACCTTGTTTTATCCCGTAAAACAAAAGGCTTTTTTTTTTTTTATTCTCAGAATTTTTAATGATCAGATTCATGTGGAGAATGTTGTTTAGCAAGAAAAGAAAAAACGTTTGAGTAATAATTTTTGTATCCCCTGGGAAAAGAGTGCGATGATCGTAAAAGATCTATACTATACATATTTGCATAGTGCAATAATGTCTTTATATTGTAAGGGAAAAAAAAAGCACTTTATGTATTTGCAGATTTAATTGCAGTAGTTTATTGTATCCTGTTTCACTTTAAAAAGACTTAAAAGCAAAAAAATGAGTAAATATGTTGATGTACCAAAGGGGAAGGTGAACTGCATTGAGTCATCGTTCTTTAGGATGTCTTTTTTTTTTTTTTTTAAGAAAATAACACTGTGGATATTCAATCCATGGGAGGTTAATTTTGAATTACCCAGACTTATTAAACCCTGTTAAAGGTAGACTGGCAACACAGAGAGGGCTGGACACTGCTGTTTCTGGGATAAATGGAAATCACACTAACCCTTTCCTTACCAAGGTCTCATAAGCAGCCAAAATACTTTTCAATTCTTAGCCTAATGTATATGTAAACCCTCACCTTGTAAAACAACCCATTCAGTTTAAAATAGAAATGAAAGTCAAAACATTTGTGCACAGATATAAAAAAAACCCAAACCATTATAAATACCTTTTTTCTCTTTTTTTAAATAAATTATCACATTTCCTCTGTTTTTTGTTGGGGGGGAGGAGAAACAACAGAGCACTGAACTTTGCAGTGAATGGCTGTGCACCAGTATGTTTCTGGATCATTTCTGTTGGTTTGAATGCCTACAAACTTTTTTTTTAGTATAGGTATGTGTAAGTATAGCTAATTTTTATTTACTTTACTCTGATTCTGCAAGGGGTAATATTTAATGCCGGTGTACAATCTAAAGAGCATGTGATCTTGGTCCTCTCTTTGAATTAGACTGTTTGGGACCTTGTCCTGCTTGTTCAGTGGTATGTGTCCTGGGTGTGAAGTGCCCCCTGTATGTGTACCCACCTTTATAGGGGACTGCAGACCTAGGACGATGTTGACATATCCCCTCTTCTCTATGTTTGAGTCACCCATACATGTCTTTATGCCAGTTCACCAGAACAGGATCCTGAAGAAGTACGATCTGAAAAATACGTAGAGATTCAGCAGTCTTTCAAGCTCCACTTTCTTGCTGCAATGATGATGTCTATATAAGCCTAGAAATCTAGAAGCCTATGATCTAGTTACTATGTATGGCTTCCTTTTATATATATATATATATATATATATAGCACTGCGCAAACTGTTGGCGCTATATAAATCCTGTATAATAATAATAATAATATTATACTGCTGAAGGTGTCTTGTATATAGATGTAGATTGGCTTCATTACTAATGTTTTTATCTCGATCTGTTTTTAACCTTGGATATTGAATAACACTTTATGTTTTAATATAATAAGGTGTTTATGTTTGTTCCTGCATTTTTTAGCACCTAAAAATCCCATTCTTAGCTCTATACATTTTTATATACATATTTGTTTAGTTAATTTGTTTTTTGATAGAAAAGGGTATGGTTGAAACCTCTACAACTTATTTTTTGCCCCATTGGGGAGATTCTTCTTTAAGTTAATTCTAGAGATGAGCGAATCGAACTTGGCGAAGTGGAATTCGTTTCGAATATTAGGAAAAATTCGATTCGCGCCGAATCCGAATATTAGCAAACTTCGGATGCGCGAATCGAATTTTCCCCGATCGGCCGATTTTCATCCCTTCTACAGCCGGCAAAAAGTGTCCCTGCAGAGAGCTCCGCTATTTCTGACAGTTCTCTGACAGTTCCTTCACATTTACAGCGGTTGAAACATTGTATCTATTTGTTTCCATTTAGGATACAGATGTTTTTATTCGGAAGCAAATAGATACAATGTTTCAACCACTGTAAATGTGAAGGAACTGTCAGAAAACTGTCAGAAATAGCGGAGCTCTCTGCAGATACACTTTTTGCTGGAATGGAATTCTTCTTATTTTCATCCTACTTCTTCTTCTTCTTCTTCTTCTTCTTCTTCTTCTTCTTCTTCATCATCCTCATCCTCATCCTCATCCTCTTCTTCTTCTTCATCCTCATCCTCTTCTTCTTATTCTTATTCTTCTTCATCCTCATCCTCTTCCTGTTCTTCTTCTTCTTCTTCTTCATCCTCATCCTCTTCTTCATCCTCATTCTCTTCTTCTTCATCCTCATCCTCTTCTTCTTCATCCTCATCCTCTTCTTCTTCTTCATCCTCATCCTCTTCTTCTTCTTCTTCATCCTCATCCTCCTCTTCTTCTTCTTCTTCTTCATCCTCATCCTCTTCTTCTTCTTCTTCTTCTTCTTCTTCTTCCTCACCATCATCCTCTTCTTCTTCTTCATCCTCATCCTCTTCTTCATCCTCATCCTCTTCTTCTTCTTCTTCTTCTTCTTCTTCTTCTTCATCCTCATCCTCATCCTCTTCTTCTTCTTCTTCTTCCTCATCCTCTTCTTCTTCATCATCCTCATCCTCATCCTCTTCTTCTTCTTCTTCTTCTTCTTCTTCTTCTTCTTCTTCTTCTTCTTCTTCATCCTCATCTTCTTCTTCTTCATCCTCATCCTCTTCTTCTTCTTCTTCTTCTTCTTCTTCTTCTTCCTCATCCTCTTCTTCTTCTTCTTCTTCTTCTTCTTCTTCCTCATCCTCTTCTTCTTCTTCTTCTTCTTCTTCTTCTTCTTCTTCTTCCTCATCCTCTTCTTCTTCTTCATCCTCATCCTCATCCTCTTCTTCTTCATCATCATCATCATCCTCATCCTCTTCTTCTTCTTTATCCTCATCTTCTTCTTCTTCTTCTTCATCCTCATCCTCTTCTTCTTCTTCTTCTTCTTCATCCTCATCCTCTTCTTCTTCCTCATCCTCATCCTCTTCTTCTTCTTCTTCTTCATCCTCATCCTCTTCTTCATCCTCATCCTCTTCTTCTTCTTCATCCTCATCCTCTTCTTCTTCTTCCTCATCCTCTTCTTCTTCTTCTTCTTCTTCTTCATCCTCATCCTCTTCTTCTTCTTCTTCTTCTTCTTCCTCCTCATCCTCTTCTTCTTCATCTTCATCTTCTTCTTCTTCTTCATCCTCATCCTCTTCTTCTTCTTCTTCTTCTTCTTCTTCTTCATCCTCATCCTCTTCTTCCTCATCCTCTTCTTCTTCTTCTTCTTCCTCATCCTCTTCTTCTTCTTCTTCTTCTTCTTCATCCTCATCCTCTTCTTCTTCATCCTCATCCTCATCCTCTTCTTCTTCATCATCCTCATCCTCTTCTTCTTCCTCATCCTCTTCTTCTTCTTCTTCTTCATCCTCATCCTCATCCTCTTCTTCTTCTTCTTCTTCTTCTTCTTCTTCTTCCTCATCCTCATCCTCTTCTTCTTCTTCTTCTTCATCCTCATCCTCTTCTTCTTCTTCTTCTTCTTCATCCTCATCTTCTTCTTCTTCTTCTTCATCCTCATCTTCTTCTTCTTCTTCATCCTCATCCTCTTCTTCTTCTTCTTCATCCTCATCCTCTTCTTCTTATTCTTCTTCCTCATCCTCATCCTCTTCTTCTTCTTCTTCATCCTCATCCTCTTCTTCTTCTTCTTCATCCTCATCTTCTTCATCCTCATCCTCTTCTTCTTCTTCTTCTTCTTCTTCATCCTCATCCTCTTCTTCTTCAATTGAAGCTGCTTCTGCTCCGCCACTCTGCCATTGGACTCTTGATAGTTGTCTCCCCACACTGCTGCTGGGGGGACTTTTTAACATAGGCCTCTGTATGGCCTTCAATTTAAGCTGCTTACGCTTCGCCACTCTGCCATGGGCCCCCGTACCGCCTCCTCATGCTGCTGCCAGGTCCAGAGTGTGTCATGGGTTCCTGTACGGCCTCCCATTGCTGCTGCCAGGCCCGTAATCTGCCATGGGCCCCCGTACCGACTCCTCATGCTGCTGCCAGGCCCGTAATCTGTCATGGGCCCCTGTACCGCCTCCTCATGCTGCTGCCAGGTCCAGAGTGTGTCATGGGTCCCTGTACGGCCTCCCATTGCTGCTGTCTCCATCGCCACACTCTGCCATGTGCCACTTTCAGGTCTCCTCACACTGCTGGTGGGTTCCATTTTGTCATAGGGTGCTGTATGGCCTCCCATTGCTGCTGCCTCCACCGCCACACTGTGGCTCCACACTCTGGTTTTGGCCCCGTGACTGCCCAAATGAGTGAAGTGTGCTGTGATTCTAAGATCGACGGCACTCATCTGCATGTCATACTGACTGACAGTATTATTTCTCTTCCCCAGCAGACTCCAAGGGCATTTAAATTAAAGGTACAGTGTTCTGCACTAATATAAAGGCTCTCTGAAGCCTAGAAACCCTTTTAATAAGTTAAATTTGCAGCGAATAAATTCGCATCGAATCAAATTTATTCCGCAAATTCGGCGAATCAGCCGAATCAAATTTTTGAATAATTCGCTCATCTCTAGTTAATTCCCACAAAGGCAGCACGAATTGAGATGACTTTTTTGGGAAGTTAGGGAAGTTTTCCACATAGAGAGTTATCCATTGAACAGATGTTCCCATTGGAAGATTTACCCTTTAATATTGTTCTAGTGACAACTCTAATATTTTTGGGCTTTCTATCGCTTTTTGTCTCAGAAATGATGGCCAGCAGGACAAATAATGAATAAAGATGAATCTGCCTAACTGGGGCAAGGACAGTAATCAAAACTTGAGAGGGGTACTAACCTTTCCCTACTCTATTAAAAAATTAACTGCATTCCCGCTATCCTATAGCAGAAATATTGCTACAGGGCCGTAGGGGTGCGCAAAATCACGTATATATTGTGATTTAGCATCTCCGGGTAGGGGGCGCGCACAAGCCCTATCCATGCCACCGTTGATGGCCTCACATTTTGATCACCAGGTCCCAGTCATTGATTCCCCGCCAGCAACCGGCAATCACCATGTATCACGGACGGGGGAGAGACCTGTATGTAAACAATACAGATCTCTCCCCTGTCAGCTCCTGCACACTGCTTTGTATGGATTTCATAGCAGAAAAATATGAAGCAGTGTGCTTACAGAGTAAAGCACACACACAAGCCACAGTAAAACAGCACACAGTTAATCCTTTGATCGCTCCAGATGTTAACCCCTTCCTGCCCAGTGTCATTAGTACAGTGTCAGTGCTTTTTATTAGCACTGATCAGTGTATTAGTGTCACGGGGATCTCAGTGGCAGTTAGTCAGTTCCCCCCCCTGTGTCATAATGCCCACCGCAGTCCCACAGTCTCGCTACAAGTCGCTGATCTCCGCCATTACTAGTATATTAAAAAAAAAGAAATTCTAGCATCTATACCACCATTTGTAGACACCAGAATAAATTTTGACCTAAATTTATGATGAAATTTGATTTTTTTTTTTAATTTTACTGGACAAGTTTAATAGCAAAAAGTAAAAAATATTGTTTTTTTCTCAAATCTGTCAGTCTCTGGAGGGCGAGTGGTTAAGCAAAAATGTACACTCACCAGCCATTTTATTAGGTACACCTGTTTAATTGCTTGGTAACACAAATTGCTAATCAGCCAATCACATGGCAGCAACTCAATGCATTTAGGTATCTAGACGTGGCAAAGACGACTTGCTGAGGTTCAAAGCAAGCATCAGAATGGGGATGAAAGGTGATTTAAGTGACTTTGAATGTGGCATGGTTGTTGGTGCCAGATTGGCTGGTCTGAGTATTTCAAAAACTGCTGATCTACTGGGATTTTCACGCACAACCATCTCTAGGGTTTACAGAGAATGGTCTGAAGAAGGTAAAATATCCAATAATCAGCAGTTGTGTGGACAAAAATCCCTTGTTGATGTCAGAGGTGACTGGGCAGACTGGTTCGAGATAACAGAAAGGCAACAGTAACTCATGTCAATATGGACCAAAATCTCTGAGGAATGTTTCCAACATCTTGTGGAATTTATGCCTCAAAGAATTAAGGCAGTTCTGAAGGCAAAAGGGGGTCCAACTCGGGACTAGCATGGTGTACCTAATAAAGTGGCTGCTGAGTGTATATACACATGCACTCATTGTATTGGATATAGTAGAAAAGGGTTTCTCTTTCACTTCATTGCTGAAGACAACTGAGACACCAATAGAACCTCTTTCATTGTTCTCTTGCTGTGTTCTACCCTGCTGATACCTACCATATACATTACATCTATTGGTAGTTGGTCATTTTCAAATGGTCTGGTTCTGCAGTTTTAAAGAATTTTCATAGCTTATCCAAGCCACTTCTAATGAGTAGTTCAAAGAGGCTGCTTGGATACGTTATGAAACATCTCCTACATTATAGAACACATCCAGTTGAATGTGAACAACTACTACTAGATATACCATTACCCAAATAATTCAGAATCTTCATAAATATATACATAATATATAGCTTCAGCCCCACTACTGAGTTCTTCACTGTGTGGCTCTGCACCCTTCAGAGAGTTTTCGCTGCATCAATCTCCTCCTGAATATGTATGCAGACAGGCATTCTTATTCTTCTGGATGGTCCATATTCATGTCAGACCACAATCATCTAGAACAGGGGTATCAAATTGGCGGCCCTCCAGCTGTTGCAAAACTACAAGTCCCATCATGCCTCTGCCTTTCGGAGTCATGCTTGTAACTGTCAGTCTTGCAATGCTTCATGGGACTTGTAGTTTGGCAACAGCTGGAGGGCTGCAAGTGTGACACCGGTGATCTAGAAGAATACAACTAAAAATGAAGTTGTTCTTTAAATCTGAGAACCACACCTATTTACACAGAAATACAATGAGATACAAATGGTATCTTCTTGACACACAAAGAAAAAACTAAGAAAAAAATGGTCACCTACCCAGGTCTATAACTGGCTTTTTAAACAGTGAACATGGAAGGCATCACAAAGTAAAAAATAGGACTATCCAGTTAAACTTGCCAGCCTACCCCAGTCTAATAATGGCTATTGTCAGCAAGGAACATGGATAAGTATAACCTATCAAAAAAGGGGGATAAGAAAGCCAGTTCAAACTGCCAGCCAGTTAGCCAACTATCAAAAACCAAATTAACCTGTCTAAGAACATGCGTTTAAAAACAGGGGTTTAGTTAGCACACATTTGCAAATACATACGTAAGCCACAGAGCCACATCACGGCACCCTGAGTATCTGTGGTCCTAACTCTATAAATCTTGAGAGTCCTCACAATGGAGGCACATGCATTTAAATGGATAGAAACAACTGCAGGTGAACCTGAGGGAGCCCACCCCTCATTAAGGTCATGGGAGCGCACCTGACACCCAGCATGTAGCACAACGGCAGCCAGGGTGTCCAATGCACCCACTGAACCTCCAAAATTAACATACAAAGAAAAAACTGGTCACCTACCAAGGTCTATAACTGGCTTTTTAAACAGTGAACATGGAAGGTATCACAAAGTAAAAAATAGGACTATCCAGTTCAACTTGCCAGCCTACCCCAGTCTAATAATGGCTATTGTCGGCAAGGAACATGGATGAGTAAAACTTATCAAAGGAGGGGGATAAGAAAGCCAGTTCAAACTGCCAGTCAGTTAGCCAACTATCAAAAACCAAATTAACCTGTCTAAGAACTTGACACACAAGTAATATTAGCTGATGAATTTTTGGGAAGGGATTTATGTTTACTAATCAGTTTTCAAGAGGGTTATTGTATAAGGGTGAGGGTCTTCCAGTGCTCTGTGATGGCACAGGTGAGCAACAGCCTCCCCCTCTCTTACACAGACCTTGTAGAGGGGAGGAAGAGAGGAGTTCCCTGGGAAGCTTGGTCAAACTCTAGTGCCTAATGCCTACACAGTCATATTTAGACACATTTCCCAACTGCAATAAGCATAAACATTGAGATAAGACTATGAAAATGGAGGTTGGTAGTACAATGTCAGACTAGATATTAGTTTTTGTGACTTTAATTCCCTTTTTTTACTTGCTGTTTTTACTTGTTCAGGCCTATGTAAGCCAGGGGCCATTTTTGGGTAAGCCCCAATTTCAGTTTTTACAGCAAATAACTTTAGACCTCAGTTTATGTAAAACATATTTAGCAAATTGGGGGCTCAAAGTGACAATAACTTGGAGTCAGGACCCACAGACTGTACATCTTTGTAATAAATCATGATGGCCCTATATCTCATTAGCCAGACCCGATTCAAATAATGAGATTCCATGCTCGGTCCCTGGAAATGTCACAAAGAAATCCCATGTGTAATTCCCTTCATTAGAATATGGTATTCTGGAGGAATTTCTGGAAACTGGTCATTAGCATTAAACTGTCTTTAAACACCTACTATAATTTAAATTTCCAACATTACTTGGCTTCCTGTATTTACAGGCAAGAAGTTTGTTTAGAAAGTCATTCTAGCTAAACTACATATTAACTAGCCTCAGCATGGATAATTTGTTTATTTGTTTTATTACAATTTTTTTTTTACAACTTTCAAATGCCTTTCCAGCTTCATGTGCAACTGTAGGCAATAAGTAACGCCAAAAAGTTAACTGTTGATGCTATTCAGGCTAAAATCAGAAGTTCACCCATTTTAACATGAATCTAATTTTTTAATAATCCATTAAGGCTAGATTCAAGAAACTCTGTCATAAAACAATAATAATTAGAAAAAAACCCTGTAGGCACTTTGAATTAAATTGAATGATAGATCATTCTGGTAGCCACCAAGGCACGGTAATGGACCTTTTAAGGTACCTGCAGTTAATTTTTTCAGCTACCACAATGCACAGATCATTTCTAGTTGTACATCATGGTTTGTTTAAAGTGGAACTAAACTCACCTAACCTTGCCAACACTGACATCTTCACCTTGTTTTCTTCTGGGTTGAGATCTTTCTTGGCTGGACCAAGAAAGATGACAATGGTCACCAGAATAAAAAGAGGAAGGTCAAGCTCCACAGTAGGGGTACAGACAGCAGTAAAAAACTGGCAGAGGGTTTAACCTTTCAGTACTAAATCCAAAAATAAGAAAAAAGTTTTGCCTTTACACAGACTTTAAAGCCAAAGAGCAGCCAAAATCACAAGCAAAAAAAATCATCACCAGGGGCATAACTTACAGTCGGTAGGATGTGTCCCGTGTGTCAATTCCTCTTTTGTTAGTGACAAATGCTCCTCCATCCCATCCCCCCAACCTGCGCCAATGTAATCATCTGGTGCTGCGTGAATTGATACAACTAACAGGCTGTTACAGGCTCTCATCAAGAGAGTTTTACTATAGCCTCCATTTTCGCCCAGTTGCTCCATTAATAGAAGCTGTACTACAGCGTCTATGAATGACACAGGATCTATGAATGGAGAGAGAAGACCTATCAACCATCTACCTATCCTCCATTCATAGATCCAGTTTTATTTATAGAAATTGTAGTATGGCCTCTGTGATTGGAGCAGCTGCGCAGAAAGGGAGGGCATCATCAAGCTCTCTTGATGAGAGCCTGTAACAGCCCATTAGTTGTTTTAACCCCTGCCACATTGGAAGATTTATGGCAAAGGGGTGGGAGAAGGCAAGAGGGAGAAGTATGTTCAGTAACAGAAGAGGAAATGACACATCCTACTAAATGCAAGTTATGTTCTTTGTGCTGATTGGTTTGACGCTATAGACTATCACGTACCTGGTGAAGACCGGAATGTTGTGGAGGCTTCTCTTGCACCTCCTGCCCAATACTCCTGAAGGTGGAGACAGAGAGTGTGAGGGCATGGAGCGGCATGAGTGCTGGAGTAACTGGCTGATGATGTCCACTCTGTAAGGGGGTATAGCTGGAAGTTACAGTCCTCAGGACAGGATACAAAAGAAGCGTGGCACCAGAGCAGGAGATGGAAGCAGAGCTGGGAAGCAGGCAGCAGTCAGCGAACGTAATGCAGTGAGGGACCGAATCAGCTAACAGAGCAAGTCTAAGAAGCAGGGCAAGGTCAGGAATAGCTGGGCAAAGCAATAGAGAATCAGCAGGCAGAGACAAGTCCAGTAAAGAGGCCAAGTTCAGAGTAATCAGAAGAGCAAGGTTGAGGTGAAGAGCAGAGTCCAGGGAGAGGCCGGGTCATAGATGGGTAGACAAATACAACGGATCAGGTCTCAAGACACATGGAAAAAGTTGAAGACCATTCAGCAGCTTCTCCCAGTGAGACATCCATTTAAAAAAAGGCTGCAGGGCACCAAGTGTGCACACAATTGCTCCGTGTGAACACAGGTCATCACAGCACGTGTTTACCGTACATATACAAAAATCTTTTTCTTTTTACTTTGAAACTTTTTTTTTCTTCTGAACTTGCACTGTACTAAAGTTATGTAATCAGCTGATTGAGAAGTTAGAAGTTTTTTACATCAACAAAGAATGAAATACCTTCACTTCTGAGTTCATTATAGCCCACAGTCCCTGATTTTTGGGTCATCTTTACTGTGTAAGGAGGACCGGCACCCATTAACCTGCACTGAGTGTGAAATCTAAGCAAAGTCGCCACGACACTGTTAAAGTCTTATTATTTTCTAACTGTAGGACTTTTGAAAATCCAGCAAACTTCATCAACAAACCTGAGAAATGGCATGTAACGAAGAAGAAATGTATTTCCACCCATTTTATAAAACGTTGACTGGATCAAACAGAGCATAAACTCTACTTGCAGTTTTAATTAAAAGAAAAACTGATAAATTGCTGAGATTCCAGTGTTTACAAGGTGGTTATCTGTTAAAGGAAGGAGTTCTTTAACGTGTGAGTAATCAAAGATGAAACGCTGCTTGGATTTATATTATCATAAGCAGAAATGGTGGCAGAAATAGTTTATCTTGTTACAAAAAAATGATCTCTTTTCAGACGTGACAAACTAAATCAGAATCATTACACTGTGCGGGCGAGTCAGAGAGATTAGCGCTATAAATGGGTTTAACGTGTTTAAACCTGATTACATTATCAATTAAACATGAAGAAAAACATTACACCACTATCTTCCCATAAAGAATATAACATAGGCTGGATGGGAGAACGGATGAGACAGAGGAAAGTAAGGGAGTGAGGATGGAAGGAAGGAAGAGATAGAGGGAGGGAGGGAGGGAAGGGAAGAAGGAAGGAAGAGAAAAAGGGAGGGTAGGGAAGAAGGAAAGAAGAGAAGGAGGGAAGAGAGGAAGGATGGAAGAGAAAGAGGGAGGGTAGGGAAGAAGGAAGCAAGAGATGGAGGGAAGGTAGGAAGGAAGGAAGGAAGGAAGGAAGGAAGGAAGAGACAGAGGGAGGGAAGGGAAGAAGGATGGAAGGAAGGGAAAGATGGAGGAAGGGAGGAAGGAAGGAGGGAAGGAAGGAAGGAAGGAAGGAAGGAAGGAAGGAAGGAAGGAAGGAAGGAAGGAAGGAAGGAAGGAAGGAAGGAAGGAAGTGATGGAGGTAGTGCAGAGAGGAAAGAAGGAAGGATGAAAAAAAGGAAGAGATGGAGGGAGGGAAAGGAGGTAGGAAGGAAGGAAGGAAGGAAAGAAGAGATGGATGGAAGGAAGGGAGGAAGAATGGATGGAATGAAGAGATGGAAGGAGGGAAGGGAGGAAGGGTGGATGGAAGGAAGGGAGGAAGGACAGATGGAAGGAAGGAAGAGACGGAGGGAGGGAAGGGAGAAAGAAAGGTTGGAAGGAAGGAAGAAACAGAGGGAAGGAAGAGACAGAGGGAGGGAAGGGAAGAAGAAAGGAAGGAAGAGACAGAGGGAAGGGAGGATGGATGGAAGGAAGGAAGAGACAGAGGGAGGGAAGGGAGGAAGAATGGAAGGAAGAGATTCTATTGCTACAGTCTATGCATAAAGGTAAAAAACCTTCTGAGTGTAGCTCTCCCCCCCTTAATACTTACCTGAGTTTGATCTGCACAAGAGCAGCGACTCTCCCAGCTCTTTCCCTCCTCACTGGCTCAGAGACAGCAGCAGGAGTCATTGGCTCCCACTGCTGTCAATCACAGCCAGTAAGGAGGCAGAGGGGTGTGGGGCTGAGCTACACTATGTGTGTCTTATAGAGAGAGCAAGCACGAGTGCCATCAAAGCAAGCCACTTGCTATGGGGGCACTCACCAGGGGGTAGGAGCCAGGAGCACCTGCAGGGGACCCGAGAAGAAGAGGATCAAGGCAGCTCTGTGCAAAACCATTACACAGAGCAGGTAAGTATTACATGTTTAGAATTTTTTTGTAATACATTTTTACTTTTAATATCACTAAAAAAATTCCCAGGGCAATGCCCAGCCCCGTGTTCTTTGCTTGACCATCACGTGCCTATTAGCCTAAAAAATTATTGGTTTTAAACATTCGCCTCCAATTGATTTCTCCTCCTATTCTCAGCCAGTGAGGAGGCAGAGGGGTGTGGGGCTGAGCTACACTATGTGTGTCTTATAGAGAGAGCAAGCACGAGTGCCCCTAAAGCAAGCCACTTGCTATGGGGGCACTCACCAGGGCGTAGGAGCCAGGAGCACCTGCAGGGGACCCGAGAAGAAGAGGATCAAGGCAGCTCTGTGCAAAACCATTACACAGAGCAGGTAAGTATTACATGTTTAGAATTTTTTTGTAATACATTTTTACTTTTAAATATCACTAAAAAAATTCCCAGGGCAATGCCCAGCCCATTGTCTTTTGCTTGACCATCACGTGCCTATTAGCCTAAAAAATGATTGGTTTTAAACATTTGCCTCCAATTGATTTTTCCTCCTATTCTCGATCTACATTTTCTCCCTGGGTCAATTAATAGCCTCCTATGGCTTCCAATACCATTTCTGCGCTGATGATACCCAAATCTATCTCTCTACCCTCAGTTCACTCTATCAGTCTCTACACTCATTACACTCATCACTAATTTACTAACAGACATATCAGACTGTATGTCAGACCACTTCCTCAACTCAGTCTATCCAAACATGCCCATGATATTTCCTCCTCCACACGCTCCTTCCCCATATTTCTTTATTAGGATCGACGGCTCCAGGTGTTATCCTGGACTCTGAACCCTCCTTTTGGCTTGACATCCAATCACTGTCCAAAGCTTGCCTCATCAACCTCCGCAACATCTCCAAAATATGCTCCTTCCTAACCAATGACACCACAAAACTCCTAGTTCTCTCCCTGGTCATCTCTCACCTTTAATATTGCAATTTCCTCCTCACTGGCTTACTTTTACATAGACTACCTCTTATTCAGTACATCATGAGTGCTGCTGCCAAACTCATCCACCTTATCAACCATTCAGCATCTGCTACCCCTCTCTGCCAATCCCTCCACTGGCTGCCATTCACCCAACTAATTAAATTCAACATACCAATAACAACTTACAAAACCATCCACAATTCTGCCCCCAGTTACATCACTAACCTAGTCTCAAAATACCAGTCTTATCGTTCTCTTCGTTCTTCCCAAGAACTCCTGCTCTCTTGCTCTCTTGTCACCTCCTCCCATGCTCACCTCCAGGACTTCTCCTGAGCCTCTCCCATCCTCTGGAACTCCCTGCTCCAGTCTGTCCGACTATCTCCTAGTCTGTCTACTTTTAGGCGATCCCTGAAAACTCAACCCTTCAGAGAGGCCTATCCTGTCCCCACCTAACAGCTGTACTTTTATTTTCTCCATCAGTTCATCCCCCACCGCTATTACCTTTTGTATATCTTTACCCTTCTTCTTAGATTGTAAGCTCTAATGAGCAGGGCCCTCTGATTGCTGCTGTATTAAACTGTGTGTTGTAGCTCTGCGTAAACTGGTATATAAATCCTGTATAATAACAATAATTAACTGGTGCAGTTGTACATAGTACCCATTCGGCATCTAACTTCAGCTTCTTCAATTAAGCTTTGACAATAGAACCTAGAAGTTGATTGGTTACTATTCACAGCTACACCAGATTCTCTGTACTTCAGTTTTAATAAATCTCCCCCTATCTATTTTTCCTGAAAAATAAAGACTGAGAATGACGGAAAATACAAAACTCAAAATTATCACCAGAAATGGAATTTGGGGGAAATATTCCAATGGGGATATGGCGACATACTGTATTTTAACAAATAGGACATTTCTGTAATTTTGTGAGATTTCCATTAACTTCCATTCTACAAGACAGGAAGTGAAGGGAAATATCCCCAAACATTAACAGATGGCAAAAAATCCCATCATAGAATTTACTCCTTTACTAAATTAAAAAAGTAACTGTATTTCTATTAACATGAGCACCCTATGCATTTGAGTTACCAGCCAGTTTAAAAAGTATGAAAAAAAAAAAGGTACTGACTCTATTAGTTACAAATGGAACAAGAATATAATGAAGTTCTTGATCAATGAAACCAGAAAAAGAGAAAAGACCCTTTCACAGCAGGAACTAAATTTCCACTATTATTTTCAATCACCAGAATTTGGAATCGATTGTTTTGTCAGCAGGGGAAATACTAAAGTAAATGACTACAGTTAAGAAATTGTCACCTATCCGTTAGTTTTTTGTGCTTTGTGCTGGCTAGATCGTTGTAACACTCCTGCGACCAGACAGTAAGCTAGTTAAGTGTTGAGCGGTGCAGTGACAGCCCGGTCTGATCCGTTCAGTGTACATTTGCAATGATGTAAAAGAAAATTAAGGCTGGAGTATAGGTTATTACACTGGGGGCTCCTGGCCAACCAAGGATAATAAAATTCAGACTGTTCCAATTTCCTTTGAACACATCAACATGTACAGGACTTTATTTCCTGAAATCCATAGCCCCCTACACAGGTACGGGGGTCCAAATTTAATTGCTGCAGCCAAAAGTGACAGAATGAAACATTCGAGGAAACAGAAACTTCAATTAGAGTTCATTAAGGGAGGATAAAATTACACATTCTTCTGGGGTAACAATGAAGGCCATAAATGGTTATATATTTATGTTAGAGATTTAAAGTTTCTGTACAGTGTTAAAGGACCTGAAAACTAAAAATACAAGCTCAAGTATGCTAGAGAGGTTGGAAAAATCCTGTAGGGGTCCCACTGCAAATGTTGCCTGTGCACATGTCCCCTGAACAATTGTTCCCATTGGAAGATCTTCCCTCTATCCCTGCTCTGGGGCATCGGTCACCAAGATAAACAGAGATAATCTGACAGCGGTTCTATCATCTAATCCAAAACTCTATCCAAAACTGAAAAAAAGTTTGTGTCTTAACCACTTGAGCTCTGGAAGGTTTTACCCCCTTCATGACCAGGGAATATTTTTTGCTGTTCAGCACTGCACTCCTTTAACTAGCAATTGCGCGGTCATGCAACACTGTACGAAAATTACAATTATTTCATTTTTTTACACAAATAGAGCTTTCCTTTGATGGTTTTTTTATCACCACTGGGATTTTTATTTTTTTATTATGTAAATGAAAAAAGACTGAACATTTTGCACCAAAATATATTCTGTTACATGTCTTTGTTAAAAAAAAAATCTCAAAAAGTGGATATAAATTGGTTTGTGCGAAAGTTATAGCGTCTACAAACCAGGGACGGACTGACAACTCATGGGGCCCCTGGATAATAGGGGATCATGGGGCCCCTGTGTCCTTGCCCAAACTCAAAAAAGCCTATGAAAAAGGTACCAGGGGCATCTCATGGGGCCCCTTAACTGATCCCGGGCCCTCGGGCATTGCCCGAATTTCCAAATGGTCAGTCCACCCCTGTTACAAACTATGGTAAATATACTGGAATTTACACAGCGATGACGCTATACTGGTAATGGCGATGATCAGCAACTTACAGTTGGACTGTGATAGTGTGGTGGACAATCTGACGCTAGCTGACACTGACTGGGAGGTGCACTGACTGACACCAATAGTGACACTAATACAGTCATCTCTGCTACTACTGTACACTGTCGCTCTACTAATGACACTGGCTGAAAAGGGGTTAACATCTAGGGGAAATCAAAGGGTTAACTGTGTGCCTAATAAGTGTAATGTGTGGAATATGTGCTGCTTTTACTTTCAGATCTAGCTGTTTCCGCTGGCTGAGGAAACAGCCACATCACTGCTCTGTGTACAGAGCTCTGTGTTGTTTGTAAGCACAAGACTCTGTGCTGTGACTGGACACAGCTGATTATCAGGTGCTGACCATAGATCATTGGATAGGACCTGTTGACAAAATCAGGCTGTTTTAACTGTGTGGGTCAGCAGAAAGCATGCACATGAAGCATAAAAGAAGCTCCTGCTGCATTTCGGGTGGCAAGCTTCATGCAATTTTTAATGGCACATTTTACAGCTCTTTTGGGTTGTACAACAATTGCAGCAAAATTGCATCTCACTGTATATGGGGTGGCATTTAGAATGAATGGCACCAAACACACTCACGTGTTTTGCAGCAATTGACATGCAATTTGTCATCATGGGCAGAATTGACTGTAATGGTCCAAAATCCTCAAGGAGTTCGTTGCCGGCGCCAACGTCTTGTCCTTGGGTGCCAGTCTTTGCGCATATTCATTGGTTGGTGCAGGATAAAGTATCACCTACACACGTGCAAGATTCAGTCATCCCAGAACACAGGGCCCATGCCGGCGAGGTAAGCTGAACTTTACATTCTGCAGAAGACTGTGAGCAGGCAGGTAGGTGTATTTTATTGCAGAAGAGACATTAGGAGTTATTTCTTAAAACTGGAGAGTGCAAAATCTGGTGCAACTCTGCATAGAAACCAATCAACTTCCAGGTTTTATTGCAAAATTGAACAAGCTGACGTTAGAAGCTAATTGGCTACCATGCACAGATGCAGTAGATTCTGAGTGCACAAGTTTTAGTAAATGTCCCCCATTGCATGTCTCTTCTGCAATCAACAGCCTGTCTTCTCACATTTTTTGTAAAATGACTTCAGTTCTGCTTTAACAGCTATCATGCCGAGTGTCTGGTGAGAAATCATGACTAGGGTACCCCATATGTCTCCAAGACATTTAACTGTCACCATAGATACCCCTCCCCCAACTTATTCTAAGAAACAAATAACAAAGGACACAATCTGGAGAAAATTGGCCAGCTTGGCCATTTATTACCAAATAACCAAAGATAACATTCCTTAAAACAGAAACCATACTCATAATCCAGTAACCATAACATGCAGGTTGCCGGTCTTGGGAGGCACCTGAGAACCAACATCAGGTTGTGTATCTGCATTACTACTTAACAATCCCCAGTCACAAAACACCGGCTTGGGGTCAAATCCATTTCTGTGCAGATACCTACTTGTTACCACTTCCCAGATAATACCCCATTAACTGGGATCCAATAGAGGATGCCATACCTTACATGGGTTGCTATTATGAACTGCTTCGAAAATGTTAATGCCTCCAAAGACCCCAACCGCCTAAGGCCCTAAGACCCTAAGGCCAAATAAACCAAACAAATGCAGGGCAGGAAAATTCCTTCATGTTCGCTGCTCAGAGGGATTTTCCACTCTTTAGATCTCCTTCCCGTATACCCCCAGCAGCTCCACCTACTCTCCGTAAACTAACCAATAAAGGTAAGTGGCCGCCCTTCTAACAAAACTATGTTTTAAACCTGTCCTGCCTTGTATCCCCTGTCCCCTTGGTCATGTAACCCTTCACCTATTTATTTTTGCTCCGGGTTAATCTATCACATGATAAGCCACCCATAGGTTGTATTGTGCTCAGCTTGCATGTTCACATTTTTTTGTAAAATGACTTTTTGCTTCAACAGTTATCATGCTGAATGTCTGGTGAGATAAAATCAATCACAGGATAAGTCACGCATAGATTATATTGTGCTCAGCGAATCATGAGAGCTCTGTCCATACATTCCCACCGAGAAAGCCAAAGCATACACATAGATCATTACATATCATTGCAAACTAAATGTACAAACTATGTTTTTAATATCAACATTGATAAGATAATTCATATCATGCTAAGTGGATCACAATCACATACATGGCATATTTATAAACTTTACAAAGGTTCTAGTTTCCCTTTCTAGGCTTTAGATTGATAACGTGTTTGCTTTGTAGTATAGACAGCAGACCATATTTCACGGGGACGATGGCCACCCATACAGTGAAAGGGTTAAGTTATTGTAGCTCTTAATATATACTGTAAGTCATTAAAAGCAAAGTACGAAACTTGCCAAAACAAACATTCCCAGCGCCTGGATGCTGGGCTCTCTGCTTGACGCTCTCTACCTGGATTTATAGCTGGGGATTCGGTGTCACGTATACAGTGCATATGTTGGCCCACTGCCTAATTAAAATATAAATACTGTGTAAGCCTCACTCTTCAAATAACTTATGTTAAATCAATATCGCCTGGCACAGCCTTAACAATCATTAGATCCCATGGTGATTTAATTCTACACAATGAAAATGACCTTCACAAATGAGGCTGGTCTGCTACAAACATGGAGATAGAGGAGGGGAGAGGAAGAATTTACTAAATGTTCAGGATTTCATCCAAGTGTAATGTGCGGGCCATGTTATAGGACTGATAGAACTCCTTCCAACTGAGACAAGGCTTGGTTTACAAAACTGGAGCAAAAGTAGAGCAGCTGCCTATGGCAACCAGTTAGGATTTACCTTTTAAATAGGAAATTGATAGATTACTACAGGTAATTGCTCCATTCTTGCTTTACTTTTTTTTAATTTTCCCCTCTGGGTAGTGGCATACCTAACATATCTGGCACCTGGGGCTCATCATTTTTATTTATTTATTTCAGGTACTTATATAGCACCGTCAATTTACGCAGCGCTTTACATATCTATATTGTACATTCACATCAATCTCTAACCCTCAAGGGGCATACAATTTAAGGTCCCTAATTCACCTTCATACATACACATACTAGGGCCAATTTAGACCAATTATCCTCCCAGCATGTCTTTGGAGTGTGGGAGGAAAGTGGAGTACCTGGAGAAAACCCACGTAGGCACAGGGAGAACATGCAAACTCCAGGCAGGTGGTGCCATGGTTGGGATTCAAACCAATGACCCTAGTACTGCTAGGTGGAAGTGCTAACCATTTAGCCACTGTGCTGCCAAATTAGCCACTGTGCTGCCAAATTTTTAACAACGCCTTCTGGTAAAATATGCTTTAAAGCTGAGCTCCATCCAAAAGGGGAAGTTCCACTTTAAGGACTGGTCCCCCAATAAGGATTGGGGAGCGGGTACCTGAAATTGACAGGTACCCACTTCCACTGCAATCGCCTTGGCGACCGGAAGCAAAAGTTGTCTTCCCCTCCCTCCCTGTAGGCTTCTGGGACACAGCTCCCAGAAGACTACGGGACCAGTCACAAAGAGCAGTGCTACTTGTGCATGCACAGTGGGCACCCGGTTGTGAAGCCGCAAGCTGTCACAGCTGGGTGCCCACACTGAAGGTGGAGAAGACGGCTGGTGAAACGGGCTGCAGGAGGGACACTGCGGGTTCGAGGGACAGGTAAGTGCCTGTTTTTTAAAAGTCAGCACCTACAGTTTTTGTAGCTGCTGACTTTTTTTGTTTTCATTTTCACTGTAACTCTGTCAAGGTCCTACCTTTTTCCTGTGGTTATGTTACTTCATGTGCTGGTGTCCATCTTGGATTCTACTGTGCATGATGGGAGCCCTTTTATGCCTTCAGGTTTCTGTGGTCCATCCTCCAGAGGGGTGTGGCTGATGACATATAAGCCTGTGGCCCGCACATGCTCTTTGCACTTGTGTCTTGTGTCTTTGTGTTGCTGTTACTCTGTTCTGACTCTCGTGACTCTCCTGGTATCTGATTCAGCTTGTCTTGACTATTCTTTGTATTCTCCTTTGATCTGACCCTCTGTTGCTGAACCCGGCTCGTGACCTGTGATTCTCGTCTGCTGTCCTGTACTGTTCTGTCCTGTTGTTGTTGACCCCGGCTTGTCTGACTACTCTTTTGTCTCTTCCACCAGCTACACGCCATTGGCGGCGGCCATTACCGCAGCTGAGGTGTCTCGGGGGCCGCGACCTGGTTCCTGGCTGCGTCAAGTCCATCCCCACCATCAGGGGCCCTGGTGAAGGGCAGCCTGGGACTTAGACTCCGCGCCCTGAGGGACTTTGGTCTGTGGGTGGTGGTTGTCGTCAGCCAGTGCGTTACATTGTTAGGCCTGCCTGTCCGTTCCTCAGCTCCTGCCCTGACATTACACAAGTGCCATGAACCCTGACGGTGCAGGCACGCCTTCGCTCCCAATGCTAGTCGCCAGACTCGATCAACAGGATCACCTGTTGGATCAGTTCGCTCAGGCGTTGCAAACTCTGCTTGCACGCACCGCGCACCTTACTCCTGGTGTTATTAGGCCGGTTGTCACTCCGGTGGTCGCTTCCGATGCCGTTCCGCTTGCTGTGCCTACCGCCGCGGCTGATGCGGCACCCGCGGTGTCCAGAGGTATGACCGGTTCAGCCCCTCTTCCACAGCGCTTTGGGGGTGAGCCGAGTCAGTGTCGTGGGTTCCTCAACCAGGTGGGTATTTATTTTGAATTAATACCCCACGCCTTTCCGTCTGAGAGGTCAAAGGTGGGGTTCCTCATCTCACTACTCTCAGACAAGGCCTTGGCCTGGGCAAATCCCTTATGGGAGAGGAACGACCCGGTGATTCAAGATTTTTCTGGTTTTGTCGATGCCTTCCGTAGGGTATTCGACGTACCGCCTCGGCGGCGAAGCTGCTCATGACCATGCATCAGGGTTCACGGACCGTGGCCGAGTACGCTGTAGAGTTTCGTACCCTGGCGGCAGAGGTCGGTTGGAACAATGAGGCTCTGGTGGCTGCGTTTTCCCATGGTCTTTCTGACTCATTGAAGGACGAGATTGCAGCTAAGGAACTGCCTGTGGTGTTGGAGGAGCTCATCTCTTTCCTGATCCTGATTGACACCAGGCTCAGGGAGAGGCCTTCACTCAAGGAACGCCTGCGGAGGCCTTCCAATCGACTGGCACCTGCGTTTTCTGTCCCACCCGTTCCTCCCTCTCCTCCCACGCCTCCTGGGGATGGCTTGTCTGGTGGGGAACCCATGCAGCTGGGGTTTGCTCGCCTTTCCGAGGGGGAGCGGGCCGCTCGGCGTCGGGAGGGTCGCTGCCTGTACTGTGGCCTCGGTGGGCACTTTCGGCAGTCTTGTCCAGTCCGTCCGGGAAACGCTCGCACCTGAGATCATGTCGGGGACAGATCTTGGGTGGAGTTTCCTCGTCCCCGACGTCCCGCAAGGATAAGCCACTGATCACCGTGGTCCTTTCTTGGACAGGGGGCTCGGTGACGGCCCAGGCGTTGGTAGACTCTGGGGCCGGTGGGTTGTTCTTGGACAGCTCGTTTGCTGCGCAGCACTCCATTCCCCTGCAGGCTCGTGCTGCCCCATTGGTTCTCGAAGCAATAGATGGCAGGCCCCTGCAGCCGCCGCAGGTTACCCACGAGACCCTGCCAATAGAGGTAGCCATTGGGGCTGTTCACAGGGAGTTGGCCTGTTTTCAGGTGATTTCTTCCCCACACTATTCGGTGGTTTTGGGGTATCCCTGGCTCCAGAGGCACAATCCAACCTTCAATTGGCAAACAGCCGAGATTCTCTCATGGTCTCCACAGTGTGGGGCCGGGTGCATCCGGGGGCCGGTTAAGGTATTGTGTGCCTCCTCAGACTCTGCGTTGCCCACCGACTATGGGGAATACCGGGACGTGTTCGATAAGGTACGCGCTGGTACCTTACCACCGCATCGTCCTTACGACTGCGCCATATCCCTGCAACCCGGGGCCACTCCTCCACGTGGCAGGGTGTACCCTCTCTCGGTTGCGGAGAATAAGGCCATGGAGGAGTACGTGGTGGATGCGCTTTCCCGGGGGCACATTCGTAAGTCTACTTCCCCAGCAGGAGCGGGGTTTTTTTTCGTAAAGAAGAAAGGTGGGGAATTGAGGCCCTGCATCGATTATAGGGGTCTCAATCGGATTACCATTAAAAATGCATATCCAATTCCTTTGATTCCTGAGTTATTCGACCGCCTTAAGGGAGCAACGGTCTTTACCAAACTCGACCTTAGGGCGGCGTACAACCTCGTACGGATCAGACAGGGGGATGAGTGGAAGACCGCGTTTAACACTAGAACTGGGCACTACGAATACCTGGTGATGCCCTTCGGATTGTGTAACGCGCCCGCGGTCTTTCAGGAATTCATAAACGATGTCCTTCGTGATTTGTTGCAGCAATGCGTAGTGGTTTACCTGGATGACATCTTGGTTTACTCTACCTCCATGGAGTCCCATGTCCAGGATGTTAAGCAGGTGCTGCAACGATTGCGTGAGAACGGACTCTTTTGTAAACTCGAGAAGTGCGAGTTCCATCGATCCCAGGTTGCCTTTTTGGGCTACATAATTTCCGCGGAGGGATTTTCCATGGACCCTCAGAAGGTTGCGGCAGTTCTGCAGTGGCCTCGTCCCAATGGTCTTCGGCCCATTCAGCGCTTTCTGGGTTTTGCCAACTACTATCGGAAGTTCATCAGGAACTTCTCCACATTGGCAAAGCCTCTCTCTGACCTAACCAAGAAGGGGAGTAACCCTCACGAGTGGCCATCCGAGGCCATCAGAGCTTTCGAGGCTCTGAAAGCTGCCTTTGCTTCGGCTCCGATTCTTTCGCATCCCAATCCTGGGTTGCCCTTCGTCCTCGAAGTTGATGCTTCCGAGACGGGAGTAGGGGCTCTCCTGTCTCAGCGTCGGTCGCCCGATGGACCCCTACTTCCCTGCGGGTTCTACTCCAGGAAGCTTTCCTCGGCTGAGTGCAACTACCAGATTGGAGATCGGGAGTTGTTGGTCATCATTCTGGCTCTCAAGGAATGGAGGCACCTGCTCGAGGGTTCCGCGGTTCCGGTCCTCATTCTTACCGATCACAAGAACCTGACTTATCTTTCGGAGGCCAAGAGATTGACACCCCGCCAGGCCAGATGGGCTCTGTTCTTGTCACGCTTCAACTATGTGGTTTCATATTTGCCTGGTTCCAAGAATGTCAGGGCTGATGCGTTATCACGGCAATACTCTGAGTTGTCCAGGGAGGACTCTGAGCCAATCTCACTTATACCTCCAGATCAGATCCTGGCTGCCATTCGCACCAGTCTGACCTCTCCCCTTGGGGAGCAGATTTTGGCGGCTCAAACTGATGCTCCTCCCGGGAGGCCGGAGGGTAGATGTTTCGTACCCGAGGGATTGCGCACCCGCCTGCTGCGTACCTACCATAACGCCAAAACTGCCGGGCATCCAGGGAAGAACCAGCTGTGTTGGGTCGTCTCTCGCTTATTCTGGTGGCCAACCCTCCGTGCCGACATTGCCTCTTATGTAGCGGCATGTTCGATCTGTGCCCAGAATAAGTCTCCACGGCATCTCCCTTTGGGTCTTCTGCAACCCATTCCCAATGGGGAGCGTCCTTGGTCACATCTAGGGATGGACTTTATTGTAGACCTCCCGGTGTCTCGGGGTCATACGGTCATCCTCATGATCGTCGATCGGTTTTCCAAGATGTGCCATTGCATTCCACTCAGGAAATTACCCACAGCGCAGGAACTGGCCACGGTCTTTTCCAGGGAGATTTTTCGCCTGCATGGGTTACCTAAGGTGATTGTCTCAGACCGCGGGAGTCAGTTCGTGTCCAGATTCTGGCGTGCCTTCTGCTCCCAGTTGGGTATTAGTCTCTCCTTTTCATCAGCCTACCACCCGCAGTCCAATGGGGCTGCGGAGCGTTCCAATCAGGCCTTAGAACAATTCCTTCGGTGTTATATTTCAGACCATCAGGATGATTGGGCCGATCTCCTGCCGTGGGCAGAGTTTGCCAGGAACTCGGCGGTCAACTCCTCCACCGGGATGTCTCCCTTCATGGCCAACTATGGGTTTCAACCCGCGGTATTACCTGAGAGGTTCTCACCACAGGACATTCCGGCTGTGGAGAACCATCTTGCTGCCCTGCGTTCTTCTTGGGGGCAGATCCAGAGGGCCTTGAGGGACTCAGCTCAGCGCCAGAAGTTCCAGGCTGATCGCAGACGGTTGCCCGCTCCTTCATACCAGGTCGGCGATCGGGTGTGGTTGTCTACTCGCAACCTCAATCTTCGGGTGCCCACACCCAAACTGGCTCCCCGTTTTGTCGGTCCTTTCCGCATTCTCCGCAAAGTGAATCCGGTGGCCTATGCACTTGCCCTTCCGTCTGGGATGCGGATCTCCAATATCTTTCATGTTTCCCTGTTGAAACCTCTGATCTGCAATCGCTTCACTACCTCTCTTCCTCGGCCCCGTCCTGTCCGGGTTGACGGTCATGAGGAGTATGAGGTGAGCCGGATCCTGGACTCTCGATTGGTGCGCGGTCAATTACAGTTCCTGGTTCATTGGCGCGGTTATGGTCCCGAGGAGCGTTCCTGGGTTCCTTCCGCGGATGTCCATGCTCCTGCCCTCCTCCGCGCTTTTCATACCCGCTTTCCTCAGAAACCTTTTGTTGAGCCGCGGAGGGGGAGGGGTCCTTGAGGGGGAGGTACTGTCAAGGTCCTACCTTTTTCCTGTGGTTATGTTACTTCATGTGCTGGTGTCCATCTTGGATTCTACTGTGCATGATGGGAGCCCTTTTATGCCTTCAGGTTTCTGTGGTCCATCCTCCAGAGGGGTGTGGCTGATGACATATAAGCCTGTGGCCCGCACATGCTCTTTGCACTTGTGTCTTGTGTCTTTGTGTTGCTGTTACTCTGTTCTGACTCTCGTGACTCTCCTGGTATCTGATTCGGCTTGTCTTGACTATTCTTTGTATTCTCCTTTGATCTGACCCTCTGTTGCTGAACCCGGCTCGTGACCTGTGATTCTCGTCTGCTGTCCTGTACTGTTCTGTCCTGTTGTTGTTGACCCCGGCTTGTCTGACTACTCTTTTGTCTCTTCCACCAGCTACACGCCATTGGCGGCGGCCATTACCGCAGCTGAGGTGTCTCGGGGGCCGCGACCTGGTTCCTGGCTGCGTCAAGTCCATCCCCACCATCAGGGGCCCTGGTGAAGGGCAGCCTGGGACTTAGACTCCGCGCCCTGAGGGACTTTGGTCTGTGGGTGGTGGTTGTCGTCAGCCAGTGCGTTACATTGTTAGGCCTGCCTGTCCGTTCCTCAGCTCCTGCCCTGACAAACTCCACTTTAATTACTGTCCCACAATGGGGGAGTATACCAGACACATATAAACCTCAGCACAATCGTTTCTAAAACATAAATTCCTCCATTACTTAATATGCTTTTCTACACACTGCCTACCTTAACCACTTGCCCTATAGAATATTTACCTCCATTCCTGTCCAGGCCATTTTTTGCTTTTTGGCACTGCGTTACTTTAACTGAAAATTGTGGTGTCATGCAACTCTGTACACAAATGACTTTTTTTTCACAGAAATTGAGCTTTCTTTTGGTGGTATTTGATCACCACTGGGTTTTTTATGTTTTGCGCTATAAACAAAAATACCAACATTTGAAAAAAAAATGTTTCTTCATTTCTGTCATAAAATTTTGCAAATAAATAATTGTTCTTTAGAAATTTAAGCCAAAATGTATTTTTTGTAACTATATTTTTTTTGCTATAGAACATATTCAATAAAAAAAAAATAAAAAAATCAAATTACTTCTCTTAGATTGTAAGCTCCAAGGAGCAGGGCCCTCCTTTCCCTCTTGTATTGAACTGTATTGTTGCTGTACTGTCTCCCGTTCTATTGTAAAGCGCTGAGCAAACTGTTGGCACTATATAACTCCTGTATAATATTAATAATAATAAAAAACTTAGGACAATATGTATTCTGCTACATATTTTTGGTAAACAAAAATCCCAATAAGCTTATCTTGATTTGTTTGTGTGAAAGTTATAGCATCTACAAACTAGGATATATATTGTGACAGGAGGTCAGGAAGAACTAAGGGATGTGTCCAGGATGGGAGGTACATTTGTCCCAGGTTCATGTTATACATTGACTGTTTCTCCTTTGGTGCTGTGTAGTGAGCCTATCTGGCTCACTGATGATTTAATGAGTTCAGGTGTAGTGAGTTAAGGGCTCTGGGCTCTATAAAACTCCCAGGCTGCATAGAGAGAATGCTCCAACCTGGAACCAGTTTGCTGTGCAGGACAGACTGGGGAGCAACCAAACCATCCTGTGGTGAGAGAAAATCTGTGTGATCTTAGACTGTGTGAACACCCTGGGGTTTATTTACTAAACCTGGTTGACTCAGAATCTTGGGCACCTGTGCATGGTAGCCAATCAGCTTCTAACCTCAGCATGTTCAGTTAAGCTTCAGCAATAAAACCTGGAAGCTGATTGGTTTTTATGCAAAAGTGGACAAGATTCTGAGTCAACCATGTTTAGTAAATAAACCCCCCTGTGTCTGAGCAGCAGTAGGCTGTATTCAGACAGCTAGATAGGAACCTGTGTCTGCAGTTAGACGCCCACTGTGGCAAGGCTTTATTTGCTATTTTTATTTTGTTTGCTGTTTTGACTATATGCACCGTGTGTTCACCAGACTTGAAAATAATGCACCACTTTATTCACTAAGATCCTGCTGTTGTGCTGAGCCTCTTTCACAGTGCCCTGACCCATCCAGGGGGTCAAGCACAACCCGCTACTGGGCTAATCCCTCACAATATATATACTGGAATTTTTTAAAATTTAATTACTTATTTTATACTAGTAATGGTGACGATCAGCTATTTAGAGCGGGACTGCAATAGTATGGCGGGCAATCTGATACTGACACTTTTGACACTTTGTGGGAACCTATGACACTAATATAGTGATCAGTGCTAAAAATATACATTGCCACTGTGCTAATGGCACTGGCTGGGAAGGGGTTAAACGTCTAGGGCAATCTGTGTGTGTGCCTAACCAGTATTTATGTGTGTACTGTGAGGTGTATTCACTAAGGGGTGTGCCAGTTTTTATTCCCTGCTTTGCAGGGAAACAAAATCCGGCACATCCCCACTGACAGGATAGAGTTTTGTATTATTTACGTTAACAGAACTCTGCCCTGTCTTCCTCTTTGCTGATCAGCGGGTGCCGACAGTCAGTCATTTGCCAGCACCCACTGATCAGCTTGAGCTGTGACTAATACGTGATCCAGCACAGGAGAGCCACTCTGCCACTGTACTCCTATACAAGAAGGTTGACAAGAGGTTAACGAAGAACTTCAAGAATATATAATGTATTTAGAGTGAATTGGATAGAAATATGTAATTTAAAGCCCAGTGCACAGAATGCAGTAGTCAAGAGTATAACTTGTACAACATGAGTTCGAAAGACAGAGAGTGCAGTGGTCAGGAGTGATTAACACATACAGTGTAGGGGTTAGGAATGGGTAATGCAGAGAGCGAAGGGCTCAGGAGTGTGTAACACAGAATTTGCAGGACTTAGAGTGTGTAACACAGAGAGTGTAGGGGTCAAGAATGGGAATGCAGGAATGCATAACACACAGAATACAGGTGCCTGAAATGCATAATGCAGAGTTTGCAGGGTTCAGAAATACATAACACAGAGTGCAGGGATAAGGAGTAGGCAAAGGACAAAGGCCAGGAGTTAGGAGTGTATAGCACACAGAATACAGGTGCCAGAAATGTGTAATGCCGATATTGCAGGGGTCAGGTGTGTATAACACACAGAATGCAGGGGTAGGAGAGTTTAGCGCACAGAATTCAGGGGTCAGGAATGTATAGTGCAGAGAGTGCAGGTGTAAGGAGTAGGTAATTAGCAGTGTGCAGGGCTCATGAGGTTGTAACATAGCGTTTGCAGGGCTCAGAAGTGCATAACACAGAGAGTAGAGGGGTCAGGAGTAGGAAATGCACAGAGTGCAAAAGTCAGGAGTATGTAATACACAGGTGCTAGGAATGCGTAATGCAGAACTCCTGAGATCATCACTGTCCCAGCCACACCCAGCTCCAATTGTGTATGAAGACAACTAGGCCCACTCTTTCCTTTGGCTGGAGCTGTAGTCTTCTACATGGCCGAGGTCTGCCATCAGTAGGGACCTGCCAAAGAATAAAGGGAGAAAGCAGCACACAGTTAAGTCGTCTCTAAAAAATGAACACCGGGCATTCAATCTAAACATTCTCAAAGCTCCCTCTTAATCTCCAAGAAACTTTTCAAAACATCCCTCAGATGTGTCCAGCGGCTACTTGCAAAAGGGGTCTGTAGGGTGCTCAGCTTGTTTTCCTTCCCATGCACCCTTCAGGCAGCAGTCATTCAGCGGGCAGGCTCCTTGTAGTTTCACACTTACGCAAAGTGTTTAGATTAAGTTTTTTTGGGCATATGTAGTACGCCCAAAGTCAAAATTTTCTGCATTGATTGATGGCTAACATAGCACAGCACTCTGCAAATGCTAGTATAAAATGTATAATGAGGATATTCAATATAAAATATGGGAAAAGTCATATATAATTAAGTGGTGGAATAGAGATGTTGTATATCAAGGTAATACATATTTTTTTTAAATAATGGTCTTAGAAATCACATTAAAAATGTTAAGAGTCTGCAAACATATCATAGCAGATACAAAATGATTGCCAGAACTCATAAATACAATTATGTTTTAAGTGGACCATCACTTTGAGAACATTTATCAAGCACAATTTAATATTAATATTTGCATGTCATGACTTTAGCTTGCAGTGTCATGTAGCTGCACATCTGGAGGGTTATTGTCCAAGTCCAATGACAAGCGTATGCTTCCAATAGCAGCTCAGCTTTATCCAGATCTGTTTAAACTAACCTCTGCAGGAGCGTTTCCTGTTGAAGAATACCATGTATAGAAGACAGCCAGCTCAGGAGATACTGTATCATGTTCTTTTTTTGTTTTTGTATGTTTGCTAAATGTCCTCCCCCACATGCGTCCCTTGGAATTCGTTTGTCTACATCCTGGACTGAAAGCAAAAAGAATGCCTGGGATCTGCCAGAAGGAATGTTTAGGGGCATGGGAATCTCAGTGTCACGGTGGTCACCAGTGCATTTTTTGGCGTGTGTTAAAACAAGCAAGCACCGTTGGGCTTACCGCAAGACAGTCACAACGCTTCTATCAGGATACCTATCGCACGCTAAAGGCCTGAGAAAAAGTGTTTGGGTTTTTCCTTCATGACAGAGACTAAGATTTTGCAGATCTCCAAATGAGAACTTGTATTCTGGCTCTGAGCTGTAGTCTGACCTCGGCAGCCGTCCAGAGTACCGCTACAGTTCAGTTCAATAAACACTTGAGAGAGAACCAAGAGAGGGGGGTATTCACAAATATTTTAATATATTTTTTATAGTTTTAGAGCCACAAAAGAATAGTCCTATAATTATTTCTGCAGCTACATTTTGCTTATAAATTTCAGAAAACTGTCCATGGGCAAAGGTATTAAACAATGGTGGACCACTGAAGCCTGGTTCTGCCAGTATGACTGGATAATGCAGCTGCTGCTTTGTCTGTAGGTAATTTTACTGCTAAGGGAAGGGGAAAAAAATTGTTTTTGGAGAAAAATAGTCAATCAACCTAGGTTTGATTTCCGAGACCAATCACTATGTAGAGAATATAGTGTAGAATGTAAGCATAAGAAGAGGGATATCACCAAAAGTGATTACCCACAAAATTAAGAATTTTGCCTTGCAGACTGGTTAGACAAATTTTACTTTAAAAAAAAATTACTTTATTTTTTTATAAAAAGCCTCTGACACAGTGATCACTTGACTTTGTTTATACACAAAGCCATGGCGTTAAATCCTAAAGAAAGAAGATAGTACACATTAAAGAAAATGTGCTAATAATAATAGTTATTATTAATAATAAACAAAGCTTCCATGAACCTCAGGAGCCACTTAATATCAACTGTATCCTTAAAAAACACATTAGAATGTATGTAAAGGCAAACCTTTTTTCTTTCTGGGTGGGTGAGGGGTGTGGGGGATAGAGTTGTGGGTGGGTGAGGGGTGTGGGGGGATAGAGTGGGGAAGAGTTAGACCCCAGTTAAGTTTTTATTGCTGTGTCCCTGATGGGGGAATGCACCCTCTCTATTAGCCCTGGTGACCATTTTCATTGAGACAGAAAGTGAGTTGTCACATCAGCAAGGGATGAAGGGAAAGTCACTAATGTGGACAAATGTTTGGTAAATTGTGAAGGGAATTCCCTCACTTCAGGGCAATTTTCTCTAATTACTTGTTAATTTTCCATGATAGGAAGTGAGGGGAATTCTCTCCTGCAAGACACAAACAGCAAATAAATAACATGATAGGGGCTCTACATATTCCCTGCTTTATCTAAACTAAAAAATATTTTTTTAAAAATTGGCTTTACAAACACTTTCATTTCTCTTTCCCCATTCAGTACAATGCATTTTCCCAAAATGACAAAATATTGCTAAAAATGTCCAATCTTCAAGGAAATGCATAAGGAGATTTTAGCAAAAATAAAACTCTCAGTTTCATTAATTTCTAGAAGAAAGTAGGGATGAGCAAATCGAATACAGTAATAATCTGTCAGTGTCAGTCCAATCAGCTGTGGCCAGCCCATCCCTCAACTTGCAGCTGCATATACACAAAGCTTATGTGACAGCTTATGTCCGAGTTTAGCCGAACTTGGGTTTGGACCAAACCCAAGCTCATGCCAGGAGGCCTCAATTTTCTTTAGGAATCACAGTACAAACAACACAATCAGATTGAATGTTGACTTTAGCATACCATATGCTTTGCTCTAGTTGCAATTTTCTGGCCTCTACTTTCTTGGAATGCACATGTGCAGAATGATATTAACTAGAGATGAGCGAATCGAACTTGGCGAAGTGAAATTCGTTTTGAATATTAGGAAAAATTTGATTTGCACCGAATCCGAATTTTAGCAAACTTCGGATGCACGAATCGAATTTTTCCCGATCAGCCGGCAAAAAGTGTCACTGCAGAGAGCTCCGCTATTTCTGACAGTTCTCTGACAGTTCCTTCACATTTACAGCGGTTGAAACATTGTATCTATTTGTTTCCATTTAGGATACAGATGTTTTTATGTGGAAATAAATAGATACAATGTTTCAACCGCTGTAAATGTGAAGGAACTGTCAGAGAACTGTCAGAAATAGCGGAGCTCTCTGCAGATACACTTTTTGCTGTACTGGAATTCTTCTTCTTTTCATTCTTCTTCTTCTTTTCATTCTTCTTCTTCTTCTTTTCATTCTTCTTCTTCTTCTTTTCATTCTTCTTCTTCTTCTTTTCATTCTTCTTCTTCTTTTCATTCTTCTTTTCATTCTTCTTTTCATTCTTCTTCTTCTTCTTTTCATTCTTCTTCTTCTTCTTTTCATTCTTCTTCTTCTTCTTTTCATTCTTCTTCTTCTTTTCATTCTTCTTTTCATTCTTCTTCTTCTTCTTTTCATTCTTCTTCTTCTTCTTTTCATTCTTCTTTTCATTCTTCTTCTTCTTCTTTTCATTCTTCTTCTTCTTCTTTTCATTCTTCTTTTCATTCTTCTTCTCATTCTTCTTTTCATTCTTCTTCTTCTTTTCATTCTTCTTCTTCTTCTTCTTTTCATTCTTCTTTTCATTCTTCTTTTCATTCTTCTTTTCATTCTTCTTCTCATTCTTCTTTTCATTCTTCTTCTTCTTTTCATTCTTCTTCTTTTCATTCTTCTTTTCATTCTTCTTCTTCTTCTTTTCATTCTTCTTCTTTTCATTCTTCTTTTCATTCTTCTTCTTTTCATTCTTCTTTTCATTCTTCTTCTCATTCTTCTTTTCATTCTTCTTCTTCTCATTCTTCTTCTTCTTCTTTTCATTCTTCTTTTCATTCTTCTCATTCTTCTCATTCTTCTTTTCATTCTTCTTCTCATTCTTCTTTTCATTCTTCTTCTTCTTTTCATTCTTCTTCTTCTTCTTTTCATTCTTCTTCTTCTTCGTCGTGCCCCGTGACTGCCCAAATGAGTGAAGTGTGCGGTGATTCTAAGATCGACGGCACTCATCTGCATGTCATACTGACTGACAGTATTATTTCTCTTCCCCAGCAGACTCCAAGGGCATTTAAATTAAAGGTACAGTGTTCTGCACTAATATAAAGGCTCTCTGAAGCCTAGAAACCCTTTTAATAAGTTAAATTCGCAGCGAATAAATTCGCATCGAATCGAATTTCTCCCGCAAATTCGGCGAATCAGCCGAATCGAATTTTTGAATAATTCGCTCATCTCTAATATTAACCTTACAGCGACGGACAACATTTTTCTAATTTTATAATCAGGAAGCAGGACATCTGCTACCATGCCATAAAGACAGGGAAAAAACATATAGTTTTGACAGTATGATGGTTGCAGAAAAGTATATTTTCCTTTATGGACCTGTGCCAGAAGGTAACAGAATAAGAGGGCAACATAATATGTACAACTTGTTTTTTCTTTTAATTTTTGTTTTCCGAGTTTCACCATCTATGGTTACAGAATCATACCACCATTGGACAAAGCTTCTTATGTGAGGGGTGACTTCAAACTGTCTCAACCTGTTCAGATCTTTGCCTGAACAATATGTGAACTGTGCTGTAATTGGCCTACTTCTGACTGCTGCCCATCTGGCATAGCGCAGTTCACGTCCTTTTTGGAAAGACATATGAATAATTTTACCTGCAGGGATACACTCTTGAAGCCCCCGAACTTCAAAGGCTTTTTACTAACAGTGGGGCATCTGTAGTGACCAAACAGGTGGTGCAGGGCAATTTTGTCACTGTATTTATCAGAGAGGGGTGATTACATCCTAGGAAGCAGGTGCCCCAACCCCATACCACTGAACAGGTTCCAAAAATAAAGGTCAATCTGCCTGGACACCTATGGAGTGTAGAAGAATTTTAAGCGTAAGGTGGGGACTTGCAGGATCCACTCAGAATAGTCACAAGACAAGCTCACTTTGCCTTTTCTTTCTCATTTCCCTGCATGTTTCTATAATTCCATGATGGTATTGTATATCAAAGGAAATCACTGGATGTCTGAGTCGTGCTGTTTTTTTGCATTTTTAAGTCAATCATTCACTTCAGTTGGTAAAAAAATAGTTTGAAACCTCTAGAAAAAATTGTCATCATATACATTATACAGTATGTACATGATGATATTTGACTGCAGCCATGGTTTGGAGGGAACTGCACAATTTCAAATGCCTGCAAGTGAGAGACTTATGTAATTCCATCAATATAGCAATGCAAAACTTTGAGTGAAAAAAGTTGACAACAGAAGGACATGAAACTGAATATGTCTTCTTATCTCTGTGCATTAAATAAAAGACCAGGAAAAGTATTAGCCTTTAGCAAATCAAACAATTAGGTTGACTTCACCAATCCATTGACATCCATGATCTATTCTGAGCTGTAAAAAAAAAAAAATCTTTGATTAATTTGCGGGGCCTGTCAAATTATGGATGCAAATAGAAAACGGTGTATTTCTTGGTCTGAATGGGCGAGCAGTGTGGATGTTTCAAAGCTTCGCCGATATTGGTAGGAAACCATTATCTACCAGCAGATGTTAACTATAAATGTATTATTGTTTAGGAAAAGAGTTAATTACCAACTTATTAATTAAATAGAAAGTATGAATCTGTTGTACTGCTAACAAATACATAATTTTCCTGGAGTATTATTAAAGACTTTTTGTTGTACCTATTAAAGATTCTTGTCTGGAAGTTAATTTCATTATGCTAATGAGCTATCATCATTACCAAAACCTAGGCTTTGATCCATGTTAATTGTCGTGATCTTCAAAGACAAAGTCGCCACTTACTTTAAATGAATTTTACATCTTTTTAAAGAATCATATGGAAATTAGGGGAAGTAATTAATTTTTTATTATGTCTCTCCATATTTTTTTTCGAGAGGAAGTCAATGGTATTGGCTGGAATTCATTTTAGCATTTAACTAGGGAAAACAGCATGAGGCAAAAAATGTTCAGATGCAAAAGATTAAAGAAAATTTGAAGCTAGGACCTAATTTGTCTTGATAAACTTTGGTGTTTAATATGCTTCTTTTGTTCTCCGTGCGAAACTGCAGGGTTTTGATTTGTAGAAAGAAATCTTCAAAAACTTTCCATTTCGCTCCTCATTTCATAGTCTTTCATTTGTGGTAAGACAGCCAAGTTGACCTTCAAGCCATAATACTTAAATATCTGTGAACATAGCCAGTTAAATCTATTTTATCGTCTGATATCAGCTGTTGTGCACTCAACACTAAGGGGGCTTTTTTTGTAGATAACAGATTTCTTTTTTCAATATGACAAGCATCACAAACTGACTGAGTCTAACTCATAATTATATTCAAATATTTTAACAACTAGTTAGCCTTATGAGCCTTACATGTCTTGCTTTGGCTAACTTTGCGGTACATGTGTCCAACTACGGACATTTATGAGGTCTTGTGTCTTGCAAACATTTTGTAGTCAATTATTGCTGTGGTCAGTTAGGTTAACCGTAGAGAAGGAAAAAAAATATTAAATGTTAAGGTTCTACAAGCAGTTTTACCCTAAAGTGTATATAAAGCCATTTATTCACATTTTGGACAGAGTAGAAAGGTTAGAACTGTCAATGTTTTCATTGCTGTCCCTCACAGGGGATTTACACTCTCTATTTTTCCTGGTGATTATTATCTCTGAAAATGAAGAATATCTTCAAATTTTCTAGAACAGGAATTGAGGCAATACCTTTAATTTGAACATTTAGACCAGTAACAACTGTCTAAGAAGGATTTCCCTTATTTTGGAGAGATCTCCTCTCACGTTCTGGCTTATCTGGAGGCAGGACACAAAAGGACACAAACAAAAAAATTAAAATGACAAGAGGTCATTTCCTATTCTTTCCAAAGCTAAAAATTCAGATTGCTCCAGCAAATATCTGATTTCCTCTTGGGGAATCAGGAGGGATTTTTTTTACCCCACTGGAACAAATTGGATCATGCTTTATTTTTATTTATTTATCTTGCTTTTCCTCCGGATCAATTGTGGGTATAGGATTGTGTCTGTGGAGGATTTCAATTTGTGTGGGTCTGTGTGTATGTGTGTGTGTGTTTTTCTATGGGTTGAACTGGATGGACTTGTATCCATTTTTTCAACCAGACTAACTATGTAACTATGTAAAAACAGCCCTTAAATATATCTATATGATTGCATCAAAATGGACCTCTTTAAAAAATCTTATGAAAGAATAAAGTGTTGTTAAACAACTGAAAATTATTATTATTTTATTATTATTTTAATCAACACCACATTTGATATGCCTTTTAGTGAAATGTATTTTTAGACATTTAAATCCAATATATTTACAAAAAAAAAAGTCACCACCTAACTCAAAAGACATTTATCTGTATTTTATTATTTATTACATTATTATCTAAAATGGAGTCCCGTTCAATAAAGGTTAAATACAAAGAAATACAGACATTGATGCAGTTTTATTAAATAGCATTTTCCTCTAGCCTATGTTTATTTTAAAAGGTTCAGAAGAGTTTAACAAAATTACATTTCCCCCAAATCTAACAGCTCAGGCAAGTGGAAGTGTACTATTTTTCTACCCAGCTCAATTATATTAATTGTTTAAAATCATCATCATCATCCCAATAATAATAATAATCTTCATCATCATCATCCTACTTCTACTACTATTACTAATAAAACTATTTTAAAAGTATTCAATTACTACTACTAATAATTATAATATTATTATTATTATTATTATTATTGTAATACCAATAATAATGTTATTTAAAAAGTACATTTTTTTATCATGTAAAGATCTAGATTACTATCAGTCATCCCACTTTGGTGTGCAAGTGTGTTTTGTGTGTAATCTGATATATTGCTGCTCAATTTGTGATTTATAAACAGACATATGAAATATGCCAAAGCTGTATAAATGTATATTAATAATGAAAGAAAAAATGTATTTAATTTACAAATGGAAACAAGTCATTAGAAAAAATACTATATTTGATGTCCAGTTATCAAACAGGCTAAAAAAAATCAATGTAATATTCTAGAATGAAAATATATTTATCCCACTTTCACATAGATTTCTATTCAATTAAATTAGAAATTAGCACACTTCATATCCATCAAAGTTAGGCATACTAGTCAATGTAATCATCTCTTTTTATTTGATCTACGTTTAGCGTGATTACTGAGTATTCCCCATACTAAAAGCTCAGTTGACTCTGTATACATCAAGTCATGCTATGGGTACAAACTGATATTTTATTATATTATCGATATATCTGGATTTGCAGGGCATTAATGGCAATGGTCTAAAATAATTTGAAAGTTTATATTGAACCAGTTATAAGCCTGTGAAGGGAAAATGAAAATGACAGATAACTAGCAGGGCTACAGAGAGTTTTGTGACTACTTTTTGCAGCGCCCCTTCCCCCCCTCACAAAATGTTACCTTTGATTTTGTGCCAAATATACCCATGTCAGCTGCCAGATAAGGAAAGCTGTGATCAAAAAGAAAAATATCTACATTTCTATGCCTCAACCCTATAGTGAGTGTACTCACCATTCCTATTTTATCTGTTGCCCCATTGAGCTGTCAGGGTCACAAATTACCCAGTACTTCCAGGTATGTCTTTGACTCTTCTTTCTCATCATGTGACAGCACAGGTATTTAGCCCAATCCTGTTATATAGGAGATGAAAGGCAGTCCTTAGCCCTGTATAAGTTTCAACCAGAACAAATTTGAGTTTACAAAGAGCTACCTTTTTCCATTCTTGGTGGTTGAACAGGGCAAAGGAAAGGTAAGTATGTGCTCCTGGGGAGGGAGGCATTAATGGGAACTATGGGTTTGGCATGTATGTTTACTGGTACTGAGTTGCCCCCAAGATTTAATACACAAAGCTATAGACTCTGACTGTAGAATTTCATTTGTGGACCCAACCCTAGCAGCTGAGACACATGCTACTTCTGTGTGCAGAGAGACCTCTACAACTAAAACCTGTGGGTGGGAAAAAATGCATCAGAGGTGTGGCCTGCACAGACCTGGGCTGACCATTTGACCATCGGGTTTTGCTCATGTGTTTCTTTCCTTCCCATATTGTGTGCAGAGGGAGTTGAAAAAAGACAGCTGGTGCTGCCAGTGGATGGGTAAGTATCTGGACTGCCTCACATTGCTAGGGAAGTCCTCTCCAGTGGGCAGCAAGTCTGATCTTTGCTTTTGTGAAGAGCTTTAGTGGCTGTGGAATCTTCAGCATCCAACACACTTATTGGTATGTCAGATGCCTGGTGCCCCACTGTGCATTGTGGTTTCTTTCACCATCCTCTATGTCTGTACTATGTCCCGTAATAACGTAGAAGCTGATGGATCAAACCACAGCGTAAGTTCGGAGAAACAAGTATCCGACACACAAGGAAATTTCAGAATGTTCTGCTGGAGGCCATAGCTCTTAAAAAAGTTTCCTTTTGTAGGGTGCTGCAAAGTGTATATAAACCCATACATAGGGGTGGACTGACAACTCATGGGGCCCCCTGGCAATAGGGGATCATGGGGCCCCTATGTCCTTGCCCAAACTCAAAAAAGCCTATGAAAAAGGTACCAGGGGCATCTCATGCGGCCCCCTACTGACCCCGGGCCCTCGGGCAGTGCCCGAGTTTCCAAATGGTCAGTCCGCCCCAGCCCATACACAAAACCGTTGACATGTTGTTGTCACTTCCAAAGTATTTTCATTTGTTTTTAATCTTTTCTAATGTCATTAAACCAGGGGTGTCAAACTTAATTTCGTCATTGCGGGCCAAATCAGCATTATGGTTGCCCTCAAAAGGTCAGTTGTATCCATAAGGCTAGGTGCCCAGAGCATACAAACCCCTCTTAGATCAGATGTCAAGAGCTTGCCCACCATCAGAAGTCATGAGCTCCCCAACTTCCCTTAGATCACAGTGCACCCACTTACCTTGTGCTGCTGCCAAGAAGAAGCTGAGGGCAAAGCTTCCAGGGTCTGGAGGAGGACCAGAAGAAGGCTGGAGTCAGCTGCCAGAGTCTGCTGAATGCTGAGACCAGGGGAGGTGGAGATGATTTGTAGGAGACGTTCTGTCCTCCTCTCTGCTGCCGACTACTGAGATGGGGAAAAGGGGGGGGGGGGGCAGAGACCAGCCTTTCTGCAGCTGCACGGAGAATCACAGGATCTGGCGGAGGAGTTCTATTCTCCTCTCTGCTGCCGACTGCTGAGACAAGGTGAGGGCAGAGAAAGGGGGTGCTGCAGCTGCAGGAGAGAGGTGTGAGGACCACATGAAGTGGCCTGGTGGGCTGGATTCGGCCCTCAGGCCTTGAGTTTGCCACTTCTGCGTTAAAATAATAGTTGCTGATTCTACCATGAAGATCCATTTTCAGGCACTTCTTGACAACTTTCTTTCCTTCTTTCCCAATTGCTCTCCTACACTGTGCCCCTTTCCTGGAGACTATTGGTTTTTATGACACTTAATGCATAGGCATGTTCCACCACTGAGCAAGACAATCCAGAGCAATGCAGCTGAGATTGGAGTGCGTGCATGTAGACAGGAAGTGGTTGAGAGAGGCTGGAGCAGATCAGCAGCATTGAGAAAAATGTATTCTCTAAAAACAGGGACATTTTTTATTTTACACTGAGCTTTTGGCAAACTAAATACCGTCCACATAAGGTATGAAGTCAAGTATTTCAAATGCTTCTTTGTAGTGTTTTTCCTTTCCATAAATTCTTTTTTATTCATTTGCAATATGCTTTGAGCTTGCTAGAAAAGTTGAATTTTGTAGGAGAATCAATTGCCTAGCACAGCCTCTCCTCCTTGCACATTATAGCCCTTTCCTCTTCTGAGAGTGTTTAGTTACTCTTTGTGCTGGCCCAGCTCCTCTACTTGTCCCTTCACCCTAAAAGGCAAATACTATAAAAGGTCACCAATGTAAGCATGTATGTCTCATACCTGACCAATCGCTGTGTACACTGCAACTCACTGTAGTGGTTACCACTACTACAGTGATAGCAGCAGTCTTCCAGCGTGAGTGTTGAGCAGATTCAACTGCATAGGATAATGCGCTTGGCACTGCCACCATTCAGATATATCCTTGTATTTTTTCATGAATACAAATCATCCTCTGACTGGAAGAGGTGGAGATGGTGCTGGCACCTCCCTTTCCCTGCTCCATCCATTCAGGTTATTCCTTGAAAAAAATACTTTTTCTGAGCAGTAGAAGACTGGACCTGGAAGACTGATGTGAGGCTCACACAAGAATCATCCAGGTATGAGATATGCATACTTACAATGGAACAATGGACCTATGTTTCATGTTATCATAGTTAAACCTCAGCTTTATGTAATATGAGGTTGTTTGCACTTTTTCTGTGAGCTGCACCAAACTCCAGGTAAAGGTTACAAACCACTACCCAACAGCTGAAGGCACTTTTCTACTTAAAGTAGAATTAAACCCCAAACCAAAAATTTGTATCTATTGCAGCTTACCAATCATTAGATGTGGTCGCTGCATTTGTTTTCTTTTTTAGGCTTACTTAATACTCCTGTATTATAATACCCCCACTCTGGATGAAGGAGTATGGGGGGCACTTATGGACAGCAGCATTGTCAGTTTGGAGGGAGGGGAGTAAAAAATTTAAGATTTAAATACACTAACAAAGTAAGGCCAAACTCCAGCTAACACTTTATAATTTAGTTACAGCAAACCTTTTTCCTTTTGAGATAAAGGTTTTGCATGAATAAATAAAAATTGATCATTGTAGAATCGCAAAATATACCCCTAACTACTCCCCCGACTGTTTTAGAGGTTGTGCAGTTCCGGGTACACACTATCATATCTGGTGGAACTGCCCGATAGCCCATAGTTTCTGGACTGGTGTTTATGCTATGTTACCCAAACTTTGTGCGTACTTGCTTCAACCTGATCCGACAACAGTTCTTTAATCTACGCCCTCCTGGCGTAACTTCGCCACAATTCAAACTTTTCCTTCAAATAACCACAGCAGCCAAACAGGTCATTGCAAAATCCTGGAAAACCCCCACCTTAAGCATTGCTGCTGTCAAAATCAGAGTAATGCAAGCCATGGTACATGCAAAGGTTGAAGCCACAATTTTCGATACAATCCCTAAGTTCCTGAATGTCTGGAATCCCTGGGTAGAGTGTTTCCTCCCGCAAAATTTTGATGAATCCCTCCTTCTACCCTGATACACAAACAACAAATCTTCCGCTTTTTCCTGATACCATCCCTAGCCAGGCAAACAACCTAATTTCACTCTTCCCCACAAATCATGGAGCCACCTTCCTCACCACCCTTCTTCCTCCCTCCCTCCCTTTTCCTTGGTTGTCCCCTGTCTCCCCCTAACTCCCCACGTAGCTCTGGAGAGTCTTAATCCCCACTGAACAAACTCTCTTTGACATGTTATTACCTATTGCTACTATATTTCTTCCTTTACCCCCCCCCCTTTTTTTTTCTCTTTTTCTTCTTATTAATATATTTAACAACATAAGTTATACAACATTGTTACCTTGACTCTTTCTCTCCCTCTTTATTTGAAGACAGTAATACTGTACATACATTTCCCCGATATTCTGTTGTCAATATGCTGTCTATTGCCTACAATTATTGTCTTTACCCTTACGTTTTGATACCAATAAAAAGTTTGAACAAGAAAAATTGATCATTGTAAGCATCCTTTTAAGTGGTAAATGGTTTTTCTCATCCCTGTAAACTGATACATCTGGAAGAGAGCTTTTTCTTTTGAAAAAACAACAGCCATATTGGTCAAACCACCAGAAGAAAAAAAGAAGAAAGAACGCTTAGAAAAGGAAAACTAATGCATACATCACATCTGAATATTGGTAAGCTGCAATATAATAAATGTTTGTTTTTTGGGTTTAATACTGCTTTAAGGGAAGTAAAGGATAGAGCGGTCATTCCTAGATGATGCTTTGTGTAAATTGGCTAGTTAGTAACTCAAACTTGGAAGTTGCAGAATACAGACTATGCTTCCTGCCAAGAGGAAAAAATTATAGGACTTTATTTGTATCTGCTTTTTGATGTATTGTTTGAATAAAATGAACAGCTTTTTTATTTTACCTAGCGTGTGTTCTGTTTGCATTTCTCTTTGACAGTACATAATCTATGTAAGTGGACATAAAAGGTACAAAAACAGTTCACATGTCCACCATCATATATTAATGCCATCACGTTGCCATTCTTCTTTATACCTCGTGGAGTGGAGCACAGCTAGATTACCAGGGGAATAAATTATTTGATTCAAATATTTATGAGGTAGACTATTATGCAGGGCTATCGGTTGGAGGAATAATTATTGCCACCAAAACACAATAAAGAAAACGATATATACCTTCAAACAAGAACAAAGGTTGATTAAAGTGTTTTGGGAAAATGGTTTAGAATCAATAAAGAACAAAGAGAATTTTAGAGCATGAGCCGCCTCTAAAGGAGAACTCTGGGCGATAAAAGAGCAGAATATTGTCACATTATTAGGAGCTTTTGAGATCGCTTGATAAAACAGATAATACATTTTATCCAAATTTTCTTGCAAAAGGAGAGAAAATAACTTGTAGTCTAGGATCTGACACCCTAGAAAATGTTGTGCTCATGGCACTCCTCTTTACTGCATCATGTGAATTGCTGGTACATCCTTCATACAACACAATAGAGGAATAAAGAGTGGTTACACAAATGTTATACAGTATGTCCTAGTGCAGTCTTTCTTAGTCTTTTAACCCCACATTAAAGTGTTACTAAACCTACAGCAGTAAAATCAGTCTGTATATGCAGTAAAACATGCTTGCTATACTCACTGTGGGGTTAACCCTCTGCAATGTGTAAACAGGCTGTTTGATCCTGTCTTCTCTGATCATCCCTTGTTCAAGTGACCACCTCTTATCTCCTGATAAGACAGACTGAACCGTAGGCATTTTTCGGACATGCTCAGTTTGGTGTGTTTTGCTAGAAAGTTTTTTTTTTGCTTGGGAGAGCGCATGTGATCAGCACAGGGCCAATCAGCGCTGGTCAGACAGAGGTCAGGGGTTTTGCATCATCCTAGAGCAGAAAGAAAACTCCTCCTACGAGATTTAGCTAATGCTTGTCTGAATACTGATAGAAGCCACAAGACTGCTCTAACTCTTGATGAGAAAAAGTATTTAGCAGTTTATATTTACTAAAATAGTTTAATTTCCATGTTCTGTGTACTGTGGGAGACCACATATAGTGGATGTAGGGTCCTGGGTTTAGTAACACTTTAACTATTGAAATATTTTCCAGGTCTTGGTGAACTCCTGCTAAAACGTATTTATTAGGAATCATTTGTCAGTGGGAAGAGTAATCCTTGTACTGGTGGTCAGTGGGAAGAATAATCCTTACATTGGTGGTCAGTGGGAAAAATACCTCTTACATTGGTGATCAGTGGGAAGAATATCTCTTACATTGGTGATCAGTGGGAAGAAAATCTCTTACATTGGTGGTCAGTGGGAAGAATATCCCTTACATTGGTGATCAGTGGTAAAAATGTTCCTTACATTGGTGATCAGTGGTAAAAATGTTCCTTACATTGGTGATCAGTGGTAAAAATGTTCCTTACATTGGTGATCAGTGGTAAAAATGTTCCTTACATTGGTGGTCAGTGGGCAGAATGTTCCTTACTTTGGTGGTCAGTGAGAAGAATATTCCTTACTTTGGTGGTCAGTGGGAAGAATGTTCCTTACATTGGTGGTCAGTGGAAAGAATGCTTCCTTCTCAGGCAGCTAAATAAATCATTGATGCTATGGCTCTCCCAAGTTGCATTGGCACTGGAACTATGGAGATACCATCCAGTTTGAAGTCAATCAGTCACCGTTCAGAGTCCCTTTAAACTTCTGAAAAAACCCAGGGGTTCCATGGAACCCTAGTTGAGAATAGCTGTCCTAGTAGTTTAAACCTTTCCAAGTTCTCCAGACTGGTAGAGCCATAAAGCATTTTAAATCGCTTCCCATCTACCCTATAGCAGAAGTACTGCTACAGGGTGACAAGGGTGCACAAAATTACGTATATATACGTGATTTTGCACTTCCAGGTAGGGGGCGCACACGATTTGCGTCCTTGGCTGTCAATCGCTGGCACCGGGTGATTTCTGAGCATCTCCAACAGGGGGTGGGGGAAAACTGTTTGTAAACATTACATTTCTCTCCCCTGTCAGCCTTTGCACACTGCTTTGCATGGCTCTGCATAGCAATGTGCTTACAGTGAAGCACTAACACAGGACACAATGTAAAACAGCACACAGCACACAGTTAACCCTTTGATCACCCCAGATGTTAACCCCTTCCTGTCTAGTGTCAGTAGTACAGTGTCAGTGCTTTTTATTAGCACTGATCACTGTATTGATGTTACTTGGGATGTCAGTGACACCAAATCAGATCCCCCCAGTGTCAGAATGCCCGCCGCAGTACCGCTATAAGTCACTGATCGCTGCCATTACTAGTAAAAGAAAAAAAATCCAAGTATACATACCGCCATTTGTAGACGCTATAACTTTTATATAAACCAATTAATTTACACGTATAAAGATTTTTTTTTTTTTAGCAAAGACATGTAACAGAATACATTTTGGCCTAAATTTATGACAAATTTGATTTTCAAAATTTTTTTACCAGACATGTTTAATAACAAAAAGTCAAAAATATAGTTTTTTTCTCAAAATTATCAGTCTTTTTTTTTAATAGCGCAAAAAAATTAAAATCGCACAGGCAAACAAATACCCTCGAAAGAAAGCTCTATTAGTGGGAAAAAAGGGTATAAATTTAATTTGGGTGCAGCGTTACATAGTTACATCGTTAGTCTGGCTGAAAAAAGTCCATCCAGTTAAACCATTAAAAAAAAAAGTTATAATCCTATACCCACAGTTGCATGACCGCGCAATTGTCAGTTAAAGTAATGCAGCGCCATAATGCAAAAAATGGCCTTGTCAGAAAGGGGGGTAAATCCTCTGGAGGGCAAGGGGTTGAAGTGATTCTAAAGGCTTGTTTTTTTTTAAGAAAAAATAACAAACATGTCTATACTGCTGTGTGCAGTGGTTTTGCACAGAGCAGCCTGGATCCTCCTCTTCTCAGGTACCCTGCAGGCTCTCCTGGCTCCTCCTTTGGGCTGGGTGCCCCCACAGTAAGCAGCTTGCTATGGGGGCACCCGCTGCTCCGTGTGTCCATTCGCTCGGCCCCACCCCCTCTCTCTTCTCATTGGCTCACTGGCTGTGATTGACAGCAGTGGGAGCCAATGGCTCCTGCTTCTGTCTCAGCCAATGAGAGGAGGGATTCCCAGGATAGCCGAGCTCCAGTGCATATCACTGGATCGAGAGGGAGCTTAGGTGAGTATTGGGGGGGGGGCTGCTGTAGACATAAGGTTTTTTTACCTTCATGCGTAGAATACTTGAAGGTAAAAAGCCTTGAGTCTTTAGAATCACTTTAACTATAAATAATATTAAAAAAAGGTTTTCTCCCAAAAAGATTTCTTGTTATTTTAAAATTGCACTGTAATTTTAATAAATAAGTCATTGTAATAAGTAATATTATATACTTATTATTACAGGAAGTTATAAACAATTTTATGCAACACTTTACATTTTGTACATTTAGATCAAGCCCTGTCCTCAAGGAGTGTATAGGTCCCTATCTCATGTACACCATACACTGTAGATTTTCAAACAAATGCTTTTACAAACATTCATAAAAAATTTGTTTGAAAATGCTCACTACATTTGATGACCTGACGAATGTCATTCGAAAGTTCTTCAAAATTTTATTCAATTTTAACATTTGTTTTTGAAATGAATAGAGTTTACCAAACACAACCACATACAATGTTAAAAATTTGTTCAAGAAAAATTTTCCATTCCGCTCCTTCCAATTTTCACGTCACTTTGATCAAAAGCAAAGGTTGGTTTGTCCCCATTAGAAAATCAGATGAATGTTCTTGAAATTAAAATTTTCAAATGAAGCTCTACTAGTGTCTGGCCAGCTTTTGTAAATTCCCCCCAGTATATATAATAGTCAATATAAATTTCATGTCTCTTTTACTAGCTTTCGTTCTTTCCCTGCTGCAAACACCATTCAATCAGTCTTGTCTAAGTTACACAGGCATTACCCAGATGATTGAGTCCCCTCTCAGTGACCCCTGAAATGTACACCTTGAATTCACCTCTTGTTCTTCAGCGGCGGAATTGTTTGTGTCTCTTAGGCGTGTCAATCACAGGTTCTGTAATCGAAGCCAAGCACAAGATTTATTAATTAAAATGAGGTAAAGGGAGTTGCGCTGCAAGTGACCAAAGTGAAGGAATTCTGCATCTTTCACTTTTCATGTTGTAGCTGATGAATTTTAGACTCTCAGCCTAAATGCATTGTATGGACTCCGTTTACAGAACTCCAACCAATTAAAGTGGTAGTAAACTAATTTTTATACTTTTACCTACTGGTAAGCTTATAATAAAGCTTACCTGTAGGTAAAATGAGTATCTTCTAAACGTATACCATCATACTCGTGCCATTCCTCCTGAGCTGTGTGCTGTAGCCGTAGCTCCAGTGCGCATGCGTGGGAGTGACGTCATTGTGGCTTTGGCCATTCAAGTGGTCGCAGCCCGAGAACCCAGAAGGAAGACCGAGTGAAGATGGAAGCCTCTGCAGAGGTGACAGCGTGCCGCTGGAGGGCTTTGTTCTCAGGTAAGTCTTTCATAATTTGCTAGTATGCAGTTATATAGTTAAATGAAGTAGCTAAGACCATTTTTTTGCCCTACGTTTTCATCAGGCAGGACTACTAGGAACTTCCCTGCACAATGTTGCATCTTTTGCTACTCTTTAATGCACATCGACTTCTTTTGGGACTTTGGAAATTCCAAATATCTGATTATAACTTCATTGGGTCTTCAAAAACTTTGCCAAATAAATACTTATTAAACTCACCAGGAATTTTGGTCATCTCTATTCAGCAAGTCAAGCCAAGCCAAGCCTAGACAATGTCATGTGATAGGTGGTGTTCTTTTTAGTAATGTCAAATAAAAATGTGGAAGATGCTAACAAACAAATATGTCAATCACCCAAGGGTCATTATCTCAACCCATACTTATAACCAAATAGAGAAAATAACACCAGGGAAAATTAAAGGATGACCGCAAGGTACACAGAAAAGAATATGGTGTATTAAAAAAACAGTGTTTATTACAAATGTCTTGGTTAAAATATCACAATAATCTCCAAAAAACCACAAAACGCATGTTGTCAGTTGTGTCCTAGTTAGTCTACGTGTTATCCGGATGATCCACTTCTTCAGGACTATAACTGTATTTTAGGAGAGGTATATATTGTAAGAGAAAATCTATCTATAATGAAAATGAATACATTTCCATTGAACACTTTTAGTCTTTGTATACTTATTGATACATATTTTCTGTATTTTCATTGAATATGGATTTTTGTACAATATATGCCTGCTCTATAATACAATTATAGACCCGAAGAAGCAGATCATCTGCAAAACGCGTAGGCTAACTAGGACACTTTTTTTGTTGTTTTATGAAGATTATTATGATATTTTAACAAAGACATTTGTAATACAACATATTTTTTCTGCATACCTGGTGGTCATCCTTCAATTTTCCCTGGTGTTCTTTTTGTTTATGTTTTTTCCCTTTTTGTGTAATTGATCATTATTCATGTACCGTCACTTTAAATTCTTTAAATTTTTTTTTTAATTTAGTTTTTTTTGCTGTCTGTTTTTATATCTGTGAAAGAACCATACATTTTTACAGGTAATGGGAGATAATGTTTGGCACAAGAACAGGTCCAGGATAGTTAAAAAGAGGTAATGCAACTGACAAGAGCCATCTAAAGCTTATTGCTTAAAAACCACCAGAAACCACCTTAATTCCACCTATCCTATTGACTTCAATGGATTCAGCCAAAATGGGGAATTGTTGCTCAAAACTCGCATATTTTATGGGAAATTTTAGGAAATGAAAAACTTCCCAAGGTATTAAACCAAAATGTAGAAATGTTGCCAAAAGCTCCTACATTTCACTGGAATTTTGGGGAATGAAAACTCTACAATGCATTCAGCCAAAATTGAGAATTTTTGCTGATAATGCCTATATTTCACTGGAATTTGGGAACAATTCTGGGAAAACTCAAAATTTCGCGCATCCATTGTGAAGGAACGAGCATCATTTCTCCACAAGGATACTGAACACAGCTTGCCTCATTACTCTTGAGTAAGCTTGACTTATGTAAATCAGGACTACTGTGTATAGTGAACTATATTACAAATCCTTTAGCAAACTTGATTTCCTTTCCATCTTCCTTTAATATAAAATGTCACATGTACCTAATCTAAATTGCAGATTGTTTGTATGTGTTTATTTCCAACAGTAAAAGTGGGAAATAAAACTGTGATGATTGGCTACACACCAAAGATGCTCTGGGGACATGTTACGTGTGTTGCACACTCTTCAGGAAGAAGGCTGCTAAAATACTACAATATCAGATTCAGTGTCAGATCTTGAGCACACTTGTCAGACACAGTGTAATCAGTCATTTTAGTGTGCTTGACCAATATTTCTGATTGTGCAGCTTGTCAAATGAAGAGGACAAATAACAATCACAGTGACGCAAGGCAATGGCTGCTTCATGGTGCAATGATGCCACAGTTTCCCAGTTAATTTTTCAGCTGAAGACTATTTAAAGCGTATTTAAAGTGGAGCTTATCAAAGCTACAAGAAATGAGAGTCAACAACTACAAAAACTGTAGCTGCTGACTTTTAAAAAACACTGACTCACCTGTACCATGATCCAACGATGTACTGACTGCACCCGGTTTCACAGCCGGCCTTGCTCCCTGGTGCCAGCTTCTGAAGTGTGGGCACCTGGCTGTGACAGTTTGTGGTTTCACAGCCGAATGCTCACTGTGCATTCGAGAGTAGCGCTGCACCTTTTGAATGATCCCATATGTGGCAATTGTGTGCATAGGGACAGGGACGCTGGCAACCATTTTGTTAGGTCTACCATTTTGTCTCATGAGTCTCATAATCCCCCCCCCCTTTCTGAATGGAATGTGAGTCTGCAGTGAAGGGGGGTCAAAAGTGTATAGGCACAGCTGAATAAGCTCCATGGTTGTAAATTCCTAATTAGCCTGGTTCCGGAATGTCTGCTTGACAACCACTTTCTTCTGCCCGGTCGTAAAACCATAACTCAGTCGGTCTTGACCGGTAAGCATTACAGCAGAGGGTGCCATAAAACGTACATCCCACATGAGTCATTTTTCATACAAATTCATAAACTTCAGCAGGAACTGGGCACATTGATATGAAGTATAAATTCGGATAGGTCATTTTAATATGAGTCACATGACACCTTACATCCCTATGTAACGCCTACAAGAGGGTAGAAAGCAATAACTTTTATCCGGAGTGGCAGGATATGCTACAGTTTGGTATCTGTACATTTGGAATATGATTTTAAATATTAATCTGCCTGTTGCTAGGCTGCTACCTGTACCTATTGAAGGTTAATGACCGTAGTATGAACTTGGAAGGGATTTGGTCATAACCTTGGTCACCGCCTAACACCCCTCCCCAAATTAGGCTATTGGATATTTGCTTTCAGGAAACACCCCTTTGAGATAATAGAAAAAGACTGACAGCCTGGATAAAGTAAGATCTCTCCCTTTTAACATCAGGAACCATCTTTGGGAGAAAGGCAACCTTTTTGTTCGGACGATTGGACTCTGCTCAAACCAAGGACTTTTGCAAGTATCCTGCCTTCTGAAACTTCTTTCTTTTATTTCTCTATACTCTCTTTATATATATTTGTTACATCTTTTCTTTAAATATTTTAATTGCACCATTTTGACCTTTTTAGTAATAAATCCTAATTTCTGAAAAGTGTTAAACTGTCTCTAAAGCTTTTAATGCAAACTAAAGAATTCCTGTCTCTGAAGAGTGCTACTGTATGTATTAATCCTCTGAATACATCTGTCTGTGGTGACAGTGTGTTACAGAGGCTTATTCTAATATCATAGTGTTACTGCTAAGATTTGTGAGTTTCCTCCTTCTCTGTAAAAAAGGTGGTGGTGGCAGTGTGTAGGGTTAATTGCGTAATTAACCTGACCCAGTAATAATCGCTGTCAGGCTGCTGGCACATAGATTGTGGTCCTGCGAGCTGGAAAATCTTTGTGCAGGACGCAGCTGAGAGTGGCATTGTTACGCAAGTGACAGCATGGTGCGAGATCGGCTGGTCCTTCGGTCACAAGTTGGTGAGAAGGGCTGGGGTCTGACGCCACGCACCATTACACCATAGTCTTCTCGGACCTGTTACATCCCAGAGGACTACAGGGAGGAGGAGGGAGGACAACTTCTGATAGCCTAGGTGACTGCAGCGGAAGCGGTAGTGGGTGCCTGTCAAAATCTGGTACCCGTTTCCCAAACGTGCCAATGCCTCACAGGGAGCAAGAGACCAGTACTTAAAGCAGAACTTCCCCTTTTGTGTGGAGCTCCGCTTTAAGATGTTGTAGCTTATCAGCCGTTATATGTGGTGGCTGCACTAGCTTTTCTATTTAAGGCTTTTTTCCCTTTATTATCCTTTGAGTAACACACTGTCCTAGAGTGACAACTCTCACTCTTGAACTTTATCTACAGAGGAGCAATGTTGGAAGCATGTTAGAACTACATAACAACTCTCCATCTCTTTATCTTCATAACATAGAGGAGAGGTGTTTTGTAGTCCACAGTGATGACTTTGGAAAATGCTAACTGTTGACAGTCAGTATTAAATAGATTTAAGAAAACACTTCCAATGGTATCAAGGTATCAAATAGGGATAAACAAATGTACCTGGGTTCAGTTTGAGATGGGATAGGTGAACTGTACTGAAGTTTGGGTGCCCGAATCCAAACGCCTATTAAAGTCAATGGGAGTTGAAAATTAACAAACAGTAAGGGACATTTCCTAGGCTAATAGAAAAGGATTTTCAAACAAATGGCATGAGGGCTGGGCTTTGCCCTGGGGAACATATATCAAAGCAAAAGAAAAACTAAAAAAAAACTAAATTCGGTGAGGATCAGCAATTTTAATAATGCTTTAAAGGCACTATTAAAAATGCAAAATTCCTTTATATAACATGCCTGGGAGATGCCTTGCCTGTGAGGTGGTGCATCTTTACAATGTGTACAACCTACTACAGTAATACTGACATTTCAAAAAAGGAAAAATCTGTCTAAATTGCCAATAAATTACAGCTCCCAGTCACTTACTGTTTGTAAACAATGAAGCTGGGGATTCCCTTGAACTATATTAAACTCTTATCATAGCAGGGGCGGACTGACCATTTGGAAACTCGGGCACTGCCCGAGGGCCAGGGGTCAGTAGGGGGCCCCATGAGATGCCCCTGGTACCTTTTTCATAGGCTTTTTTGAGTTTGGGCAAGGACACAGGGGCCCCATGATCAACTATTGACCGGGGGCCCCATGAGTTGTCAGTCCGCCCCTGTATCCTAGATAAGGGTCTGGCATAGATGTTATTGAGGGACCACACAAAACAAAACAGCATGGTCCCCTCTCCCAGATTCTATACCAGACACTTTGAGTCTGTATGGATTTTAAGGGGGAACCCCACGAAGAAAAACAAAAAAAAAGTGGGTCCTCCTCACATTCCATACCAGGTCTTTATCTGAGCATGCAGCCTGGAAGGCCAGGAAAGATAGAGGGGGGTACAAGTGTGTACCTCCTCCAACTAAATCATACCAAATGCCCTCAACACTGAAGGGAGGGTACCTTGTCACCCTGGTAAAACACCTTGTCCTAATGTTGATGGGTACAACAGCCTCTTCCCAACAACCCTGGCCCAGTGGTTGTGTGGTTGTAGGGTTCTGCAGGTGGAGTGTGTTGGAATCTGCCCACAATGTTCCATAATGTAATTCCATTGTCAATCACATCGTCTAGCAATGTGATCCTCATCAATAACAATGAATGATGACCACTGACTCACCAAAAGAAAAACCCACAGACTGACTGACACATCCAAAGTTTTTCTTGTTCCTAAGGTGGGAAATAGAAAAGCTTTGATATCTCAGTCAACTCATTCTTCATCCTTTTTTCGTCATTCAGCCCTGAAGAAGGGGGATTCTTGTGACCCCTGAAAGGTGTTGAATCATTCTTGGTGAATTCAAATAAAACCTTAGACTTTTTTTTAAGTCCTCAACAAGAAGGACTTGACAAGGGTTCTAAATCTTTCCTACTATATCCAAGACTAAAAGAAAAAAAAAAAACTTGGCTATATATAAACATTAAACAGAAGTTATAATTCTTCTCCACTTTCCAAAAGAAAGAGAAAGTCTAAATCTCTTAAAACCTATTAAAAAATAATCATTATGGGTTCAGCTCCAAAAATGGTGGTCTACACAGCAAAGAGGCAATGAGTAGACTTTATAAGTCATCAGCAAGAAGGACTTGACAAGGGTTCTAAATCTTTCCTACAATATACAAGACTAAAAAATTAAAAACAATGTGGCTATATATAAACCTTAAACAGAAGTTAGAATTCTGCCCCATTTTCTAAATGGAAAAGAAAGTCTGAATCTCTTAAAACCTATAAAAAAAGAATCATTATGGGTTCAGCTCCGAAAAATGGTGATCTACGCAGCAAAGAAGCAATGAGTAGACTTTAGAAGTTGTCAGCAAGAAGAACTTGACAAGGGTTCTAAATCTTTCCTACCTAATACAAAACTAAAAAAAGAAAACAAAACTGGCTATACATACACCTTAAACAGAAGCTATACGTTTGCACATTTTTTGAATAAAAGAGAAAGTCTAAATCCCGTAAAACCTATAAAAAAATAATAATGGTTCTGGGTTCAGTTCCACAAATGGTGGTCTAAGCAGCAAAGAGCCATTGGGTAGACTCTAAAACATAAAATGCCCAAACAAACCACATAAACAAGATTCATGGGGAGTCCACAGGGTCGTCATATAATCCCTGCTATGAAATATGTGTCGTTTTCAGTAGTGTAAACAAACGTGAAACAAATATGTATTCTCTAAGTGCTGGTGGCGAATGCCAAGTTTACATTCTCGTTAATGTGTTATGTTTTGCAAGCCGTGGGGTGTGACAAGGAGGACACGGCCCCAAATTCACCTTTCTGTTAACCTTGTGGTTAACAACATAAGCTAAACTAAATTAAACAAAATATTTGGAGGAATCAGATTGTATATGGAAAGTTTAGCATTTGGTATTATTTTACAGTGAACTGTTTATATGTGCTCCCAGAATTTTGTTTCTTTTCTCCAAAAAAACTTTCTACAAATCTTCATGGGGCAGATGTGTGTAAACTGTCCCCTGTAATGATCAGGGGAAGCACCCTGTCCCTGAGAACTGGAAGTCACAAAGATAACGTCGGCTCATTGAATTTACTGCCTTCAATTAAGGTTCTTGAAGGCTAAGATTAAGAAAATTCCAGCAATAGACATTACATTCCATCATGTCCGTACAGCAGTTACCCCTGTTAAAAATTTTGAAATAAAAATGTGTCAAAAACATTTACAGTTATTTAGAAATATTTTATATTTAAAACGATATACTCAAATTTATAAGTTACTCTTACATTCAATAAACATTCACTGCAGGCGAATCTTCCAGGTGCATGTGTTCTAAATGACAGTGATTGATTCACCACCAGTAAATGTTTAATAAAAGTTACATTGTTCATTGCTTTATGGATATTTCTCTTAAAGTGTAAGCTCACTTTTAGACAAAAAATGAAAAGGCCATACATGGATCGAATTCTGAAAGTATTTTATTTCAAAAATCTTTTCTAAGAATTTTCGTTAAAATTTTGCACCGTTAGTGGGCCACAGAAATGGTTGATTTTCATGCGACCATCGAATTTGAGTGATTAGGCATGTTGGAAATTTTTTTAAAAATGAACAAATTTCTAATCAATCATGGGAGAGTCTTGCGAGGAATATAATCGAAAAAAGAAACAAGCATGAGCTGTGACCTGGAAAGAAGAGAAAATTCTTGGCCAGAAATTCTTTATTTTAGCAACGTGTGAAATTGAAGGCTTGGTTGGTCAAATGGTGGCACCATCGATGTACAAAACGTACGAAATTTCCGATTTTTAAAAAAAAATTTGTTCGGAATTTGACCCATGCATGGCCTGCATTACATCCCACACCCTCTTCACCCTCAGGTTCCTGATGCACTTATCTTCATTAGTGATTAGTTGTTAATGCCCATGCAGGTGGTGTAGCAATCTGGAGATTTTAAATCCCTAATCTTCTCCTTTTTTTCTGTAGGGCTTTCAGGTCAGATCAGAGTGATTCTGATTTGTCAAAGTGGTCACGTGCAGGTGCTCACTAATAAGCAGTCCTCCAGCTCTACAGAAAGAAGGGGAAGAAGAATGGGGATTTGACCAGACTGACTGAAATGCCAGCTGTATGGGCACTGACAGCTAATCACCAACCAAAGTGAGTGCAGCAGGAACGGGAAGGTGGAGGGGGAATAGAATTAGTTCAACTTTTCATTTTTTTTAACCCATTAAAGAAAATCTATCATTATAATTTTAACCACTTCAAGTCCAGACACTTTTACCCCCTTCCTGTCCAGGCCAATTTTCAGCTTTCAATGCTATCACACTTTGAATGACAATTGCGTGGTCATGCAACACTGTACCCACATGAATTTTTTTGCATTTTTTTGAGACAGATAAAACTTTATTTTGGTGGTATTTATTCACCACTGTGATTTTTTTTTTTTTGCTATATAAATGAAAAAGTCCAAAAATTTGGGAAAAAAAGTGTTTTTTTCTTATAAAATTTTGCAAATAAATAATCTTTCTTCATAAATCTTGGCCAAAATTTATTCAATTAAAAAAATAACCCAAATTTTTTAAACCAAAAATTATCATTTTTCTACGATGTTTTACATGTTTATTTTTTTTTATATTATTATTTATTTATTTTTTACATACTGTCAACCTAGCATAACAGCATGTAACCCTAGCATGTACTACTTATGGGGGGAAAGGCTGTAAAAACAATCATTTTTCCTTCTCTCTTGCTGCATTCTTGCAGTCATTGAGAAATACTGTGTGAGCTGTGATTGGTCACAGCTTGTCACATGGTACAAGGCTGTTGTGAATAGCCTTGTACCATGTGATCTCTGTGATCATTCACACATTTCACTAGTAGTATGCAATGATGTCAGAAGTGACATCATTGCTTACTACTCTTCATATGATCACTGATTGGGCACCAGATCACGGTGCTGCGTGCTCCTAGGGAGCGCACACAAGCAGGGAGTGGGGAATCTATTTTTGAGGGAGGGGTCTATTGTTGCTGGGGGGCCCTCATGTTACTGGGTGGTCAATTGTTGCTGGGAGGGATCTACTGTTGAGGGAGGGATCTATTGCTGGCTGCTGGGAGATTTATTGGTGCTGGTGGAGGGTCCATAGTTCCTTGGGTGGATATATTATTGGTGGAGGCATTTTGTTGCTGGGGGATCTATTGTTGCTGGTGGGTCTACTGTTGCTGGGGAATCTATTGTTGCTGTGGAGGGATATTAATGCTGGCTGTGGAATATCTATTTTACTGATTGTCTTGTTATCATTAACAAATTCCATACAAATAACTTAGCACCACAAAATAATACTTGGTTCTGTTTTCTCTAAAATGGGCAGTACTGGGAGATGGGTAGGGGGTGGAACCAAGGGACGGTGGTTGAGAGGTATGTAGAGAGTGGAGACAAGAGGTGACTCAGAACAGAGGAGTATCTGCATCTATTCTCTGAGGAAAAAAGTCCTGCCTGTATTACATGTAGTTGCTAGGTGCTTCCTAACCCTAGTTATGAAGTCTGATCTGACTCCCTGCCCTCCTGTGACCGATGATCTGACAACAGTTATGAAGGAGACATCTGATTAACCACTTGCCCTCCAGAGGATTTACCCCCCTTCCTGACCAGACCATTTTTGCATTATGGCACTGCGTTACTTTAATTGACAATTGCGCGGTTATGCAATGCTGCACCCAAATGAAATTTATGTCCCTTTTTCCCCACAAATTGAGCTTTCTTTTGGTGGTATTTGATCACCTGTGTGTGTTTTTTTTTTTTTGCTATAATTTTGAGAAAACAATATTTTGGACTTTTTGCTACTAAACATATCCAGTAAAAAAATGTAAAAAAAATCTAATTTCGTCATAAATTTAGGCCAAAATGTATTCTGCTCCATGTCTTTGCTAAAAAAAAATCCCAATACGTGTAAATTAATTGGTTTACGTGAAAGTTATAGTATTTACAAATAGTGGTATAGATAATGGGATTTTTTTTTCTACTAGTAACGGCGGCTATCAGCGACTTTTAGCAGGACTGCGGCAGGCATTCTGACACTGGGAGGAACTAACTTGGTGTCACTGACACCCCAGTGACACCAATACAGTGACCAGTGCTAGAAAAAAAACACTGACACTGTAGCAATGGCACTGGACAGAAAGGGGTTAACGTGAGGGGCTATCAAAGGGTTAACTGTGTGCTGGGAGTGTTTTACTAGGGGACAGGGGGAGGGGGTGTGTTCTTCACTGTAAGCACACTGATCGAGATGGCTGTACTGTACACAGCCATCCCAAGCAGCGTGCTCAAGCTGACAGGGAGGAAGATTGTTTGTAAACAAAACAATCTTCCTCCCCGTTGGAGATGCTCGGTAATCACCAGACGCTGGTGGGTAATTACCGGTGATTGACATCCGTGGCTGCAAATAGCGGCGCGGGTAGGCCGCTCGTGCAGCTCACGTGCACCCCCTACCCGGAAATGAAAAATCATGTGTATATATACGTGATTCTACACACAGGTGCCGCCCTGTAGCAGTATATCTGCCTTAGGGCGGTCCTTAAGGTTAATAGATGGAGCTTGTCTCAGCTGTGATCACTTTCCCAAGGCAAGCAATGCAAGAAGGATGTAGATAGAGGGGTGATATGTCATCTTCTGCATTTCTCTTGCCATTGCTTGTGTTGAAAAAATACTCAGGGTAGGTGGGCAGGTCTAACCTCATAACTAGTTAGCAAGTGCTTAGAAACAGAAACAAAGTAATACAGGTACTTTGACCCATTAAAAATTATAACACTACATCTTCTATAAGGTTCAGTTAATACTTTTCTATTTTGAGAACATATTGTTACTTATGTTGGTACAATACAGTGCTATTCATTCTGAATGGCATCCCAAACAGGGGCTGACTGACAACTCATGGGGCCCCCTGGCAATAGGGGATCATGGGGCCCCTGTGTCCTTGCCCAAACTCAAAAAAGCCTATGAAAAAGGTACCAGGGGCATCCCATGGGGCCCCCTACTGACCTCGGGCAGTGCCCGAGTTTCCAAATGGTCAGTCTGCCCCTGATCCCAAAACACCTTGCCAATGGACATACTCCCTAGTGCGATGTGAGACAATGCACTGACATGGTGTTGGTCCAGTTTCTGGGATGTTGAGGTGCTTTGTCAGTCCATTTTTTGAATGGGCTGCCTAATGCAATGCAAGTTAATGTGTAAAAGAATGCGCATTAATGGGTGAGCAGTAATGTGCAACACCTCAGCTGGAAAGTGTGAAATTAGTCTAAATAAAAATCTGGACAAATACATACAGTTGCAAGAAAAAGTATGTGAACCCCTTGGGATTACGTGGAGTTTTGCATGAATTGGGCATAAAATGTGCTCTGAACATCATCTAAGTCACAACAATAGAAGAACACAGTCTGCTGAACATAATACTACACAAACATTAGATGTTGCCATGGTTTAATTGCACATAACATGTAAACATTCACAGTGCAGGGAGGAAAAAGTATGTGAGGCCCTAGCTTAATGACTTCTCCCAGAGCTAATTGGAGCCAGGAGTGAGCCAACCTTGACTCCAATCAGTGTGATGATATTGGATGTGTTGCTGACAGCTGTCCTGCCCTTATAAAACACACACCTGTTTTGGGTTTACTGATTTCAAGAAGCACTGTCTGATGTGAACCATGCCTTGCAGAAAAGAGCTCTCAGAAGACCTACGATCAAGAATTGTTGACTTGCATGAAGCTGGAAAGGGTTACAAAAGTATCTCCAAAAGCCTTGATGTTCATGTATCCATGGTAAGACAGACTGTCTACAAATGGAGAAAGTTTAGCACTGTTGCTACTCTCCCTAGGCGTGGTCGTCCTGTAAAAATGACTACAAGAGCACAGTGCAGAATGCTGCATGAGGTAAAGAAGAATCCCAGAGTGTCAGCTAAAGACCTACAGAAATCTCTGGCACATTCTAACATTTTTGTTGACACATCTACAATAAGGAAAACATTAAACAAGAATGGAGTACATGGGAGGACACCACGGAGGAAGCCATTGCTGTCCAAAAAGAATATTGCAGCACGTTTGAAGTTTGCAAAAGAGCACCTGGATGTTCCACAGCATTCCTGGCAAAATATACTGTGGACAGATGAAACCAAGATTGAGTTGTTTGGGAAGAACACACAACACTATGTGTGGAGAAAAAATGGCACAGCACACCAACATCAAAACCTCACCCCCACTGTAAAACATGGCGGAGGGAGCATCATGGTTTGGGACTATTTTGCTGCCTCAGGGCCTGGACGGATTGTTATCATTGATGGGAAAATGAATTCCAGAGTTTATCAAGACATTTTGCAGGAAAACGTACGACCATCTGCCCGCCAACTGAAGCTCCGCAGAGGATGGGTGATGCAACAGGACAATGACCCAAAGCATACAAGTAATTCAACAAAACAATGGCTGCAACAGCACAGAATACGCCTTCTGGAGTGGCCCAGTCAGAGTCCTGACCTCAATCCAATTGAAATGCTGTGGCATGACCTTAAGAGAGCGATTCACACCAGACATCCCAAGAATATTGCTACACTGAGACAGTTTTGTGAAGAGGAGTGGTCCAAAATTACTCCAGATGGTTGTGCAGGTCTGATCTGCAACTACAGGAAATGTTTGGTTGAGGTTATTGCTGCCAAAGGAGGGTCAACCAGTTATTAAGTCCAAAGGTTCACATACTTTTTCCTCCCTGCACTGTGAATGTTTACATGTTATGTGCAATTAAACCATGGCAACATCTAATGTTTGTGTAGTATTATGTTCAGCAGACTGTGTTCTTCTACTGTTGTGACTTAGATGACGTTCAGAGCACATTTTATGCCCAATTCATGAAAAACTCCACGTAATCCCAAGGGGTTCACATACTTTTTCTTGCAACTGTACAAACTCCCTTTTATTCACTTACAAAACAAAGTGTTGGAATTATTTTTATTACAATTAGTGCATTACCCACAACTATTGAACTCAAGGTGGATGGCTAAATACACTTATATGGGATCTGTCAAAAGGATTTGCAATTCTGCCATTCGTTTTTTGAGATTTACAGAGCTCTATCCTAGAGCACAACCCTGCCTAGCAGGACAAAAAAAAAAATTTTCTTGACTGTAGTTCAGTAACACAGGTCTTGTCCATCCCCCAGTTTTTTGATTGCATAGTGAAAGATGAAGGAATAGACTGATGAGCTCAGTTCTGACAATCTGCTCTCTCGTCCTATCAGCATGCTCCTTGTTAGCACTTGAGCACTGCAACACAGCTGACTGGCTCTTTGTGCTGCTTCTGTCTACCAATCTAAGCTGCAGTGACTACAAGAGGTGGATGACAATTCAAATTTAGATACTTACACCGTCTGTAATTAAATAAAAATAGAGATGATGTATTTTTGAACATAGAACTGCATTCATGTGTTTTTCTTATCTGCCTGAAGTTCAGCTTTAACCACTTTACGCACAGTACTTTTACTGAGGCCAACTTCCCACGGCTCAGCAATGTAAATATACTTTGCTGAACATATGTGCACTGGCATACCCCCCAGACACAGCAGATTATGGTTCCTGGTATCTGGCCGTTTTGAGCTGCTGGGGTATCATGTGATCGCTATGTGATCACATGATCACAATGTCAACAAAACTGTTACCTATGAATTGAATTCATAACAGCTATGCTTTCTTCAGTGATGCTGTGATTAGTCACAGCTATCACATGGTACTTGGGCCATTCACAGCACCCTGCATCATGTGATAGCTGTGGGCCAATCACAGCATCACTATAGGAAGCACAGCCTTTTTGAAAGAATGCCATTCATGACAGATCAAACCCTTGCTGTTACAGTGATTTTCACTTCAACAGCAATCACACTGTAAAAAAATAATAAATAAATTCCTGATCACCACACACACACAGTAGTACAGTGTCTACTATGTTCTGATGTGTAAAAATAGAAAAAAATTGTGAAGAAAATGTAAAAAATTGAATAAAAAAGTATTATAATTAGTCAGTATCTGGGATCACTGCCACACCAATTATATGATGATGCTGTACTGCACTGGTGACAGCAGATATAAAAAAAAATGCAGCAAACTCGCCATGACTCTTATTAAATACCTCTGATTGTCTACTTTCCAAACAGAGGTCATTTGTACTGTCCTGGCATTTTAGGCCCTCAAGAAATGGGATGAGAGGCCGGCAGTACATCAGGATTGATCAATTTTCAAATATGCAGGGCTTTTTTCTCAGGGAATAGGTGCAGGCACTCCACCCTTCTGAGTCACCCCTTGTCAGGGCCCCTACCCACCTCAGGACACCGTCTCCTAGTTCCACCCCCTACCCACATCCCAATACTGCCCCTTTTAGAGAATACAGAACCAAGTATCATTTTGTGATGATAAGTTATTTTTATGGAATTTGTAAATAATAAGAAATAAAGTAAAAAAGATCCCCTGCAGCAGCAATAGATTTCTCGGCAATAATAGATTACACAACAACAAAAGCCCCCCCCAGCAACAACAGACCCCTTCACAACAAAATACCCCCACAACAATAGATCCACCCCAGCAACAATAGACCCCTGCTAGCAACAATAGATCTTCCAGAAGCCAAAAACAATAGACTCTTTCTTCAAAACTAGATCCCTTCCAGCAACAATTGAACCCCTCCCTCAGCAACATAAGACCCCCAGCAATAATAGATCCCCTACCAGCAACATTAGACCCCCCAACAATAGATCCCCCACCAGCCGGCAGCAATAGACTCTCCAGCACACCCCAGCACCCCTTGCCATTACATACATTCAGTACTAGGGGTGACTGAGCTGTGTTGCCCCCGCATTCCCGCTGAAGAAAAGTCCAGCAAATATATATACCATAGTTTATAGACTCTATAACTTTCACACAAACCAATTAATATACACTTATTTGGATTTTCTTTTTACCAAAGACATATAGCAGAATACATTTGGACCTAAATGTATTAATTAATTTGATTTTAGTGGATATGTTGTATAACAGAAAGTAGAAAACATGGGATTTTTATTTTTAAATTTCACTCTTTTTTAATTTCAGCAAAAAATTAAAAACCCAGTTGTGATCAAATACCGCCAAAAGAAAGCTCTATTTGTGTGTAAAATTATATAAATATCATTTGGGTACACTGTGGCATGACCAAGCAATTGTCAGCTAAGCACAGAAGCACAGTGATGAATAGCAAATAATGGCCTGGTCATAAAGGAGGTAAAACCTTCCAGAGGGCAAGTGGTTAAAAGGGTAACTATTGTGAAATTGATTGTGTTGTGATGCCATTAGAGCACATAATGATAGTATACAGCATATAAATTACTTTTTTTAAATGTCTTTATATTTTATTCCACACTTAGGCTCCATGCAGAATTTTTTTTTCCCATGCCTAGAAGCAAATAGTGTTTTTCTATGTGCCCATGCACACTATTGTAGGCTAGAAGCGTTTTTCAAGCTTCAACTTCTAGAAGCATAAAATAATGTTTTTTTTGGTGTTTTTGGGAGTGATTTGCCAGCAGAAATAAAAGCTGAAAGCTCCTAAATGGTCCCAGCATTTTTTTTTAAGTATGTGTCTTGTAACAAACAGTAACTCATTAGGTGTCAATGGGCTTTCCTGCTGTCAGCTGAGTGTAAACAAAATAATTGGCAATTCAAATTTGAGAAAAAAAAAACAGCTTGGGGCACCCCTCCCCCCTTCCTAATCCATACTAGGCCCTTCAGGTCTTGTTTTTATCTTATTTTTAAATGTACTCCCTACTCATTCACATGGGGGGGCGGGGGCGAGATCTCAGGACCCCCTTGTTAAAGGGAGCCTCTAGATTCTGAAAAGCCCCCTGCCCACAGACCACCACAACCACCGCCCAGGGTTGTGGGGAAGAGACCCTTGTCCCCATCAACATGGCAACAAGGGGCTTTGGGGGGGAACCTCCCTACTCAAAAGCACCCCCCCCATGTTGAGGGCATGTGGCCTGGTATGGTTCAAGAGGGGGGGGGGACGAGCAGGCCTGGCAGGCTGCTTGCTCAGATAAGGGTCTGAGATTTTGGGAGGGCCCCACGCCATTTTTGTTTTAAATCTTGGGTTGGGGTTCCCTTCAAAATCCATACCAGATCTCAGGGTATGGAATGGATTTGGGGGGGACCCCATGCCGTTTTGTTTTTTAATTTTGGTATGGGGTTCCCCTTAAAATCCATACCAAACCTGATTGGCTGGTATGGTTGGGGGGGGGGTACCAATCCGTTTTCATCTCTAATTTTATTTGCAATTCTTTTGTTTACATTCAGTTGTCAGTGGGTTCCCCACTGACAGCTGATGAGTCTTCAGTTGTTAAGGACGCAGGCCGCTCTGTAACAACCAGCTACACGCTGGCAAAATGCCGTCACAAACTGCTGAAAAAAAATGTTTTTTTATCCAGCATTTTTCCACCGGTTTTTCTGCTCCTAGTGTGAAAGGAGCCTTACAGTATATGGAGACCAAACTGTCCAGCAAAAGTGACAGGAGTTAGAAAAACTGGTAGTGCTTTCAAGTGTGCTGACAATAGGTTTTGATAAAAACCCATGCAGTCACCCCTTCACAATCAAATTCTATCTATCTATCTATCTATCTATCTATCTATCTATCTATCTATCTATCTATCTATCTCTCTATCTATCTATCTATCTATCCATCCATCTATCCATCCATCTATCTATCCATCTATCCATCCATCTATCCATCCATCTATCCATCCATCTATCTATCTATCCATCTATCCATCTATCTATCTATCTATCTATCTATCTATCTATCTATCCATTCAGTCGTATCCGACCCTTGGCGATTGCATGGACCGTCACTTGCAAGCGACTTTTTCCATGAATTCTCTTAGCACTTATTTTTACAGGGTAGGTTGCCAGGTCTTTCCCCAAACCCTACCATACAGGAGATCCCGCATGGCCAGGGATGAACTAGGACAATTTTAGACAGGATCCAATTAACCTATTAGCATGTCTTTGGAGTGTGGGAGGAAACCCACGCAAACACAGGGAGAACATGCAAACTCCATGCAGGAGATGCCATGGTCGGGAATTGAACCCATTTACTGCATGGCAGACATGCTAACCACTAAGCCATTGTGCCGCCCCCACAATCAAATTGCTTGCTTCCAAAAAAATTACGATTTGTGAAATTCTCCATGCTTGCCCCATTTTTCTCTTTTCCAGATTTTGTAAATCAGCCCAGAATTTCCAGGGTGTCAGCAATACAGCTCAAATCTTCAAACATAAAAATAATTTTTAAAAAGCTGAAATAATATATTGCCTTCAGATGTCTGAGGTGAATATTTAAAGAAGTTTTTTTCAGGCAGCCATATCACATGCCTTACACTTCTAAAGACCTCTGCTTTTTAACTAAACGCTCTCTTATCTTTTTAATTTAGCGTAGTCCCTTGTCTGCCTTTGTACTTTATTTTGGACTATCTGATAACATATAATGGAAAACATGCCTGTATGTTCCAAACGGTCCTTGTTGCATATTTCAAAAGCTTAGAGAAACAATTTTCAGTCACTTTCATTAAAGTTAATTTAAAAAAAAAAAAAAAAACATTAAACACAAACAAATTTCGCTCAAAAAATTTCAGTGTGTACTAAGTGGACTCCTGCATGTTCTGTTTGATAAACTACCTCATATAAATGCAAATTCTTACTTTCTGTCAAAACCAGGTGGGACAGAAAAAATGTGATTATACAAATAACCGCGGATAGGAAAACTTTGACTTGTAATATTGAGTCAAGCGGTGTTTATCTGTTCAGCTTTGATGTGTATTTTTACTTCGACCTTCAGTTTGACAAATTGAAAAGAGGCCGTTTGACATAAAACCTTAGCGGTAGGAGAAATTATTTTAGTGTGCTCCGTCTGCAAAGAATGTGTGGTTACACCATGTCCTGCTGGAAAGCTCCATGGGATGTTTGCTGTAGAGAATTGGAACAGCTGCCTGAAGCCCGATTGAAGTCTCACACCTTTTTTTTAGCCCTGTACCCCTGCATGGTATGATTTGTAACTCATTTTGCTGAAAAATGCCATAAAATACCCTATTGCCGCTTCCAGCTCTCACACTACAGTGCCCTGTGCTGGCATAGCTGAGTATCAGCCACACCCTTCACTCAGTCTTGTTTTGCAGAGAAGGGGAAGGGGCATAACTAGTCAGATCTTTTACATTTGTAGCACCCTCCTAGTTGGTAGGTTGTTAGGTAAATTTAGTTGGCTCCACTATAGGCAGAGGAGCAGGGGTTAATTGTGTTAGAGACTATGCAGTGTCTCACAGTCTTCTAGAGTGTTCTAGAAGTATAATGAGAGAGAGCAGAACAGGCGGCCTGAATATTTGTGGCCTCCAGCCAAACCCTGGGGAGGTGTGCACAGTAGGTGGAGGGAAAGTCCATAAATACTCTGAGGCCTGGCAGTCTGGGAGCAGAGTCCTGGGTCCAGCCATCTGGAGAGGACCCCTGTGCTAGGGCAGAGAGGAAAGAAATAAGAGAGGCATCAGGAGTCTAATACAGCTGTGAAGATCTCAACTAGGCTTAGCCTAGACCCTACAAAAGAAAGACATACTGGGTCAGCGTTAAATCCAAAAACCAGGAGTTCTGGAGTGAGGAGTGTCAATGTTCTGGGACTGAGTGGGTACTTAATCCAGCCATTTAAAGGAGAAGTGACTATAGAGTGCAATACACTACAAGTCAGGATAGTATAGCTGAAAGCAGTGCAAGACAGCCAGGAGTTGTACTACTACTACTACTACCACCACCAGGGGCGGACTGACAACTCATGGGGCCTCCAGGCAATAGGGGATCATGGGGCCCCTATGTCCTTGCCCACACTCAAAAAAAGCCTATAAAAAAGGTACCAGGGGCATTTTATGGGGCCCCCTACTGACCCCAGGCCCTCGGGCAGTGCCCGAGTGTTCCAATGGTCAGTCCGCCCCTGACCACCACTATTAAATAAGTTAAAGCATATTGTAGCCTAAAGCTGTGCAATACAGATTTCAATCTACATAGAGCAGCCAGAAGTTTAGAATTCCTCAAGTAGTTCATGTGCTACAGTTTTACAGTTCGGGGTATCCCATGCTCCCATCCCTATCCAAGTTCATCGTTCCCCAATAACAACACCAAAAACCAAAACCCCTAGACTGATTGCTGAGCCTGTGGAAGTGTGTCAAAAATGCTGTGTGCTTGGCTGTGGGTGCTGTAAGGTAGGCCAAGTTGCCAGCTTTCGCTCTTTCGAATGAACTTTCATATGGATATTTGTACAAAAAGTCTTTGTCCATTCAATGACTGAACAGATGTGGTTTGAAAGTACTTCAACATTTCATTTGCTTTTAACGTTTGATTTTGGATTGAATGTGCAATGCTACCAGGGTAACTGATAATAGCTGTTGTTTTTTTTCCAAACAGTACAGAGGCTGCCAGTCCTCACAAGCACCAATCCATGCACATTGGCTCCAATAACTTGGTATAGGGGATATCTTTTTAATATTTATTGCCTAAAGAACTTTAAACAGGAGAGGCCTTAGGGCATGGAATACTCAAAATGCTTGCACAATAACAGGACACATTTCTCTAAGCTCCCATACATGGATTCTGCTGAGGAGACAGGGGAATGGCCAGTAGTCTGAGACCCTATGAGAGCCATTTCAGTCCATAGCTTCTTCTGGCACTTACATCCCAAAAGCACACAATCACTCTGGATCACTTTCCAGGGTCATTACTCACCCTGGACAGCTGCACACCTTCCTTTGGGACACTTTCCAGTGAGGGAGATAATCCTTCTCCAGAACAGATCCCATAAGGTGAAGTTCCACAGCCAGGTCTTTACTCACAATGTCCCAGGAGCTGTCTACCACCCAGCATCCACAGATAGATCTCCAGTAAGAGAGATTGTTCCCTAGACAAGGACTTTAGGATAGTGCCCTCCAGCAAATATAATTCATTGGTAATTCTTCCTCAGGCCCTCAGACCAGCATCTGCTGAGGCCCAGACTGTAATCCTTAACTTGCTTCAGCTATCTCTATGGGCACCAGCCCTCCTAAGACTTGGAAGCCTTCGGGGGAGAAAAGAACAATTTGCTTAGGTCACCTATGTATTCATTAGCCCCTCAGCCACCTTCTGGACACACCTTCCAAAGGTATTGGCTGGGGCTTGATAACTATTCAACTGATCGTTTGAATCTTCCTCCTTATGCTCTGGAAGCTTCTCCCAGGGACAGAGGCAAGTAATCAAACTTTCTCAGGAAACTCTGATTAGACCAAAACAATCATTTATTGCTCTACTCACTACAGTGGAACTAAAAACATAATTTACCTAGCAGCCTAGCTAGGAGAATGCTTCAGATATAATTTCACAAATGTAAACCACCACATACACTGTTAGAACTTCACTCATTCAAGAACAATTTTCCATCCTGCTCCTTCACATTTTCTCATCACTGTGGTTGAAAACAAATGTCAATTTAATCTCACAAACTTTAAAAAAATTGAACAAACATTAGTAAAATGAAAGAATTCGATTGAAATTCTACTAGTTTATGGTTAACTCTTTTTGGATTGCACAGACCTATTTAGGCGATGATAAATATTAAAGTGATTGTAAACATAGTTAAAAAAAAATATATTATACATGTCATACTTACCTGTTCTGTGCAATGGTTTTGGCAGCCCTGATCCTCCTTTTCTTGGTTCCCCCGTTGGCACTTCTGACTTCTCCCCCTTGCTGTGTGCCCCCTTAGCAAGCTACTTGCTAAGGGGGCACTCCTGAACCATGCTCTGTGTGTCCATTGATACACAGAGAGTAGCTCGCCCCCACCCTCTTCTCCCTCTTACTGGCTGTGTGTCAGGAATGGACTCGCCAATAGTGGTGGGACTCACCTGCCTTGTGGTTTGCAGTACCAGGACTGGCCAGCGGGTGCTCTCAGCAACCAGAGGCTCACTTCTGCAGTCAGCCAAAACACCTGAGGCTGATTGCAGGAGGTGCATATAAGGAATGGCCAGACTTGCACTCAGGGCCTTGGTGTATGTTTTCCCAAGGGCCCCTGTACCTGCATCCTGTCGGCTTCCTGGCTGATCCTGCTTGATCCCTGACTCTGATTGTACTCCGCCTGTCCTGACCTCTGCTATTTCTGACCACTCTCCAGTCTGCTCCTTTGGTACCTTGTCTGCCTGATTGTTCCTGACCCGGCCCGTCCGACTACACTTAGTATTGTTCTTTTGTTATCTGTTGGGGGTTTTGGTTTGGTTTGTTTTCACTGTGTTTATGTTTAGTCTTGCACTGCATTTATGTATTGTTTAGTCTTAAATACATTATATTGTTTATACTATATCTGAAGCCTGCGTTTCCCTGTGTCAGTCCACACACCTCTGGTCATACCTGGGGCCCTGACACTGTGATTGACAGCTGGGGGAGCCAATGGCTCCTTATGCTGTCTCTGAGCCTATGAGGCAAAAGAGAGAGGAGAGAGCCACTGATCTCAGGTATATCTCTGGATCGAGATCAGGCTCAGGTATATATAAGGGATGGGCTGCACACAGAAGGTTTCTTACATTAATGTAGAGAACACATTAAAGTAAAAAAAAACTTCAGCGTTTAGTTATTTGCAGGGAGGCATTTTATGATCAATATAAAGGAGCTGTATTAACTGCTAAAAGGTTTGAATTTCTACCAATCCAGTTCTGGGATTTGCACAGCTCTGCCTCAGAGCACACTACTATCTGGCAGAGCAGGAGACCTGATTTTACTTTACTGTAGTTCAGGGTTGGTGGTAAAAACAGGCAGCTGAGTCATGTTTTTACTGCATCCCCAGTTGTCCACCTAAATTCTAAAATTTCAGTTAGACAGAACTGTACACATTATGTGGTCCCAGCAATTTCAACTTGACTTTCAGAATTTGACAGGTGGCATTGCTCAATGGTAGCGCACAATATTGTGGTGTGGTATTTTAATACAAAATCCCCCTTGGGATTAAGGCCTGGTTCACGCCAATGCGTTTTTTTTGCAGAAACACACTACAGTTTATTTAACATGGCTTCTATGGAAGATGTTCACATCCAGGGGCAGACTGACCATTTGGAAACTCAGTACTGCCCGAGGGCCCGGGGTCAGTAGGGGGCCACATGAGATGCCCCTGGTACCTTTTTATAGGCTTTTTTGAGTTTGGGCAAGGACACAGGGGCCCCATGATTCCCTATTGCCCGGGGCCCCCATGAGTTGTCAGTCCACCCCTGTTCACATCTATGATTTTTTGAGCTGCTGCGTTTTTGGGAGGGGTCAGGGACTTTTTCCAATGCAAAAAGCAACTTTTTGCTACAATAAATTTAAATGGAGAAGCTGCTGAAATACAAGTAGTGCCTTTTTGCAGGGTTTTTGCAGCATTTCTACCGCATTTTGAATTTTTAATCTACCCAGCAACAAAAACAATTCTACTTTAACAAAAAAAGCTGAAAAAAATACAAAGCTGAAAAAAAAATGCAAAATGTGGTACAATGTTGCAAAAATGCACATGCAAAAACGCACTGCAAAACAGACAAAAAGCACAATGCATTGATGTTAACCAGGCCTAAAAAAAAAAGAGAGAGACATTTAGGAGGCAGCTGGATTGCGTCCTGAACCCTCACAGCCACTGCTTTGCTGCCCTCTGAAAAGTGGCTCAACACTGACTGCTTTTCAGAGGGCAGTAGACAATTGTTTAACTCCTTGCCCTCCAGAGGATTTACCCCCCTGACCAGGCCATTTTTTGCAACATGGCGCTGCACTACTTTAACTGACAACTGCGCGGTCATGCAACGCTGCACCCAAATGAATGTCCTTTTTTTCCCACAAATGGAGCTTTCCTTCGGTGGTATTTGATAACCTGTGTGGTTTTTATTTTTTGCGCTATAAACGAAAAAAAAGGACGACAATTTTGAAAGCAAAAAACTATATTTTTGACTTTTTGCTATTAAACATGTCCAGTAAACAAATTTAAAAAATTTAATTTTGCCATAAATTTAGGGCAAAATGTATTCTGCTACGTTTTTGCTAAAAAAAATCCCAATATGTGTAAATTAATTGGTTTATGTGAAAGTCATAGCGTCTACAAATGGCGGTATATATAGGGGAATTTACATTTTTTAATATTAGTAATGGCGGCAATCAGCGACTTATACCGGGACTGCGGCAGGCATTCTGACATTGGGGGGGACTGACTAACTGCCACTGACATCCCCAGTGACATTAATACAGTGATCAGTGCTAATAAAAAGCACTGACATTGTACTATTATTATGATGATGTACGTGTGATACGAAACGTGCGTCAAGGAGGAGCCCCTGTTAGCCGTGACGTCAAGCCGCCGGATCAAGGAGGTCCGGCGGCCACTCATCTATACCAGCTGGTCAGTGTATATTTATCATATCCTTTGTGCACAAGGATTGATTTCACAACGATATCCATGCTAAGTGTTTCTTGTTTTAATTTACAATAAATTCGTTTAACATTTGACCTAAATACTACACTATGGGTACTCCTTTCTGCTCCACATCGAGCATTTAACTCCTCAGGATCGCAAGGCGATTGTTCCAGGGCCCTGAATAATTTTCAGCTGATCCTGTTTGGAGCCAGGTTTATCACAAGGGATCCCCAGATGTGACACCCCTCTTCACGGAGCCATCCGATCTGAGCTTCTTTCCATCTACAACTGGAGTGACCTTTGGTGTATATGACACAAATGCGCAATTAAATTGTGCTTCCGGTGAGTGCGCAATTTACCTGTTGTTCTGCATAACGCCGGACTATATATACTACGGGGATCTTATCAAGCCTTCTTCTATTCATTTGTGGCTTTTTTTGATCACTGAACTTTTATCGGCCCATTATTGTATTGTTTATTTTGCAATTTTATTGTGCGTTTATATAGAGTAGTGGAGGCGTGTGTGGTACGCGCCTACACTACATTTTTATTGGGAAGGTCATACACATCATATGTGGCCTATACCGCTTGCTAAGATCTATAGAACTTTTCACCATACATACTGGTGCAACCATACGTTTATATCACTTGTTAGCGCTGCACTATTTGTTATGTTTTGTCAGTTTTAAGGTTTTAAGGTCTTCCTTTTTAGTGTATCAGCTGCTGTATCTGTTAGCGCTCACTGAACTTCTCCATCATTATTATACAGGATTTATATAGTGCCAACAGTTTGCTCAGCGCTTAACAATATAAAGGGAGACAATACAGCAACAATACAGTTCAATACAAGAGGATTAGGAGGGCCCTGATCCTTGGAGCTTACAATCTAAGAGGGAGGGGCAAGTGGTACAAAAGGTAATAACTGTGGGGGATGAACTGATAGGAGGAAGAGAAGATTCCATTATTATCTGAAGGCAGGATAGGCTTCCCTGAAGAGATAGGTTTTTAGAGATCACCTAAAAGTGAGCAGAGTAGGCGATAGTCTGATAAATTGAGAAAGAGAGTTCCAGAGGATGGGGGAGGCTCTGGAGAAATCCTGGAGACAAGCATGAGAGGAGGAGACAAGGGAGTAAGAGAGTAGGAGGTTGTGAGATGTCGTACGGTTTGGGTGATATTTGGAGACACTAATGACACTGGGCAGGAAGGGGTTAACATCTGGGGCAATCAAAAGGGTTAACTCCTGGCTGTGTGTGTTTTACAGTGTCAGCACATTGCTTTGTATGGAGCTGACAGGGGAGAGATCTGTATTGTTTACATACAGACAGGGGCGGACTGACAACTTATGGGGCCCCCGGGCAATAGGGGATCATCAGTCCCCTGTGTCCCTGCCCAAACTCAAAAAAGCCTATGAAAAAGGTACCAGGGGCATCTCATGGGGCCCCCTACTGACCCCCCGGGCAATAGGGGATCATGGGGCCCTTGTGTCCTTGCCCAAGCTCAAAAAAGCCTATGAAAAATGTACCAGGGGCATCTCATGGGGCCCCTTACTGACGCCGGGCCCTCGGGCAGTGCCCGAGTTTCCAAATGGTCAGTCCGACCCTGCATACAGACCTCTCCCCCATCAGTGATACTCGGCGATTGCTGGGTGCCGGCGGGGACTCACCGACTGGGACCCGTTGATCGACAGCTGAAACAGCCAATGGCAGCAGGGGCAGGGCGCGCACACCCTACCCGGAGATGCAAAATCACGTATATATACACGATTCTGCGCAGCCCTGCCGCCCTGTAGCAGTATTTCTGCTATAGGGGCGGAGGGCAAGCGGTTAGGAGCCCTAATGGGTCTTGCTGCTTCCCAAGCCAGTGTAAGGAGAAGCAGCAGGCTGATGAAGTTGTCTCTCTGCCACTCGACTCTCTCTTCCTTCCATCATGTTCCTTGCACAGCAGCACAAACAATTGACTTTTTGTGCTGTGTCTCCCTCTCCCAGTCTGTGCTCTGCTGTACAAGGACTGATACCAAGTCAAAATGAGGTATCTACAATGCTTGCATTTTAAAAATAAATGTAAGGATTACTGAATACAATGCTACTGTACATTAATTTGTGTATTTTCTATCTGTCTTGACTTTAGCTTGAAGGGTGTCTTAGTAAACTATTTTTTTTTTCAGTACAGATAAACCGTTCAAGCAGTGCGCACTTAATAACTTTTTTTTTAAAATAAATCTTGTATTTGCGTGTTATAGAAGCCACATGACAGCAGCGTAAAAAATTCACAACTATCTCCTGCTGAACGCATTTAATAAATGTCTCTTTTTTTTGTGAAATTACAGGAAACGAATTCATCATGTACAGAATGTATCTGCGCCGTCCTGACAGGTATTAGAACATTGCAGGGAGAAAAAAAAAAAGAAATAAATAACAGCCGAGAAATAACAATTAAGGTAAAGTTATGCTGCCTGTTTGTTTTTGCTGTATTTTGATCATTTTAGAGATGCTATTTAAATGTAAATGACTTGTCTGGGCTCTGTAATGACACCCAATTGTAAGCAATTTCACTTATGTGTATACAAATGCAATCTGCAAGCTTAACATGCTCGCAGGCCTTGTAGGCAAGTCAGCATTACAGCGCAGATAAACGGAGACAGCTGAAAGTGAATTATCGGAGAATCACCTGACGTCTCCAATTAGTTAATTAACAATTAAATTTCAGAAGATGGAGCCGTTAGAAATGCAGCTATTTTCAAGGGGAAACTAGTCTACAGAGGGCCCATATGTTGTTTTATTGTGCATCACTGTAAATCTGCACATAGATGGATCGAATCTCAGCCAGTTCAGCAGGGACCAGCTGAGACTCGATCAGGGGCGGACTGACCATTTGGAAACTCGGGCACTGTCCGAGGGCCCGGGGTCAGTAGGGGGCCCCATGAGATGCCCCTGGTACCTTTTTCATAGGCTTTTTTGAGTTTGGGCAAGGACACAGGGGCGCCATGATCCCCTATTGCCCGGGGGCCCCATGAGTTGTCAGTCCGCCCCTGAACTTGATCCATCTATGGGCAGGCTGGTTGTACTGAAGCTGATAGATCGAGCCTGTTGGATTTTTTTCACGCGATCACTGCTGGTAGCTACAGCCGCCAGCTATGATCATTGTGTTCTGCTGTTGGGATAGGCTCTCTGCCAGCAGAACATAATATCGCTGCGGGAGGGATTTCCCTATCAACACAGTAAGGCTACGTTCACACTAGCGCTGTGTGCAGGCGGCAGAGAGGCATTTGGGAAGCGTTTTTACCGCTTCCCAAACACCTCTGCCTATTCTGCACATTACAGGCTGCACATGGTGCTGTTCTAACGGGAGCGTTTGCGTCGCGGCAAAACGGACGCCTCTGGACAAGTCAGGAGGCGTTGAAGCCTCCTAATCTCGTCTATGGTGCCGCTCCGCAAACTCCCGGCCGGCGTTTGCGGTGCGGTTGCGGCGCGGTTTGCGGAGCGGTAACACCACTCAAACTGCATTATAGGTGTTTGGGGGGCGTTATTAACGCTCGGCAAATGCCTAGCAACCGACGCTAAACAGTGCATGCGGCATTTGCGGAGCATTTGCCAAGCGTTAAAAATGCTCAGCAAACGCCGGACCAACGCTTGCCAAACGCTATAGGGGCATTTGGCAAGCGTTGGCAAAACAGCCAAGTGTGAACGAGCCCTTAGTGTTGCATAGTAGAATTGAGCAATTTTTTTTCTTCCACCCATGGTGGAAGAAAAGAAAATTGTATAATCTATGAGCTGCTTTACCAAAGCCTGCCACTCATGGATCGAAATTTGGCTGGTTCAGCAGGGGTCGGACGAATTTAAATCCATGTATGGGCTATTCGGTTGTACACAATCTATTGATTGACTTGCATACAACCAGCCTGTCAGGTTTTTCCCAAACAATTACTGCCCCTGGCTATGGCCGGCAATACTGATCATTGCATTCTGCTGGTGGGGAAGGCTCCCCACCAGAAGAATACAAAAGCTCAGTGGGAGTGATTCCCACATAGGCTCTTTTATTTATTTATTTTATTTCTTCAACCCTCTGGGTGAACAAAAAAAAGTGAATCATGTATTGTCTGACTCAAGCTGGCCATAGATGAATCTTTTTATTTTCCTTCAGCCACAATTGAGGTTGATGGTGGAATCCTCCCTGTTGAGACATTCCATTCTGACAGCAGGGACTCTTCACTGTTAGAATACACTGATCAGAGGCTGCAGCCAATTGGTTACAGCGGCTGATTGAGAAACATTTTCCAACAAGCCCGTTCAACAGAAATGGATTATAAGACCGACTTCTGTTGAGCTGGAGCAGCCACACATGTATCAAAATTCTGTCAGTCCCTGTTAAACTGGCCAAAATTTGATCCATCTATGGCTGGCATCATAATGAAGTACCATTAGTTCATTGGAGGAGAAGAAGAAAAGACACCGCTCTCGCCACCTGTGCAGTCCCATGTGGAGAGGATGGCTTCAGCTGTCATGCTGGCCACGCCCTCTGATGCATTTTGCCCTGCCCACTGGGTCTTGATCACAGAGGAGTGCATTCTTCTACAGTCAAGCCCCGGTGGGCGGGGTGAAACATGTCAATGGGTGTGGCCGACATGACAGCTGAGGCCATCCTCTCCACACGGGACTGCACAGGTGGTGAGAGCGGTGTCTTTTCTTCTCCTCCTATGTAAGCAACTGGACTGACACCTCCTATCAGTGAGGTGATTTCTCCGATACTGAGCTTCCGAGCAGCGCCACGTTTCATGCTTCAGTACCATTAGTTCTTGTTGTTTCGAATGGAACTCTAACACACTTTGCCAGCAAACCCCAATGCACATGTGCGTCAGGTAACCACAGCACACAGACTGAAAAATTCAAAGGATGGCTAGTGCTCTGCATTGAAAAAAATAGGTTATTTTCTGATTTTTCTTGCATTGGCAGCTTACTCAAATTGAATAAATTATAAATAATTTTGAATGCAGCTAGTGCAGCACACTGAATTTGACTTGTAGGGATGAGCAAAATTGCGAGTTTTCATTTCTCCAACTTGATAAACCATTCTGGTCTTCCTGCCACCCCTCACCGTTATGTCATCATGCCACTGCTGAGTCTTAAGGAACCTCTGAGAACCCTACAGTTGGACAGCAGGGGATCATCTGTTCTTGATGCCACCCCTCATCGTAATGTCATCATACCACTGATTGAGTCTTAAGAACCCTGTGAGAACCCTGCAGTTGGACAAAGGACGACTGACTGGTCTTGTTGCTACCATTAACCATGATAATCATGCCACTGCTTGAGTCCTAAGGACCCTGCTAGAACTCCACCATTGGTCAGTGTCAGGGCTAGGCTCCTACTACTTAATGAGTAGCTCTTTTCTTTCAGTGCTCAGAAGCTATTCAGCTGTTGGGTAATTACCAGCCACTCATTGTCTCCCCAATGACTCACCTGGATACATTACCTGCCTCATTAGTCCGGCCTACAGCCAGCCCTTTTTGCTATTTTAGCAACTTAGCTCATTTCCTCCTTGTCCTTGCAAGGTCTATGATCTCCAGTGTGTTCCTGCCTGTGTTCCTGTGTACAAATCTGTCTGGCTGACTTCTCTTCCGATTCCTGTTGCTGATTTTTGCTCCTGACTATGCTGACTTCTGGTTTCCCGACCCCGGCTCTTCTGATTACCCGCTCTGGCATCCAAACCCTAGTTTCTGTTTTTGACTATGTTCCTGAACTTTGTTATTTTTGCTATTTCAGTAAAGGTGTGATTGTAACTGCACTTTCTGTCTCCGCTTGGTTTATGGTTCTGGACAGACAGCAGGGGATTGTCTGTTGTTGCTGCTATCCCTAGGCATCATGCCACTGCTGTAATCTCTGGGAGAACTCCACTGAGGGAAAATCAGTAAGGAGAGGGACTTGCCTGCTTGAAGAAGGACCCTATTACACTTCAGTAAGGAATAAAGATGACTAGGGCCTACTGTGCCAAATGACTGTGCATTCAGAAATGCAGTTGGGATGTTTATTTATTTTTTTTAAATTTAATTAGGGGAGATTACCTAGAGCAGGGGTATTGAATTAAAATTCACCAAGGTCCGGGCAGTAAAATTTGCATGCATCAGAGGTTCGAATCTCATGTAGGTCCCTGTGGTGCATTTTCGTGGGCACCAAACCACGTGTTGCTGTGGTGTGATTTTAAAAAAAGGGTCAGGTACTTCTTCAGGTTTCTAACAGGTAGTGGTGCTGACCTACCCACAACATGTGCACCAAATGCACATGTACAGATCTGAACCTGTAATCACATCAGTGTCCTCAATCCCCACTGCACATCACAGTCCCTTGTTCATTCACAGAAAGATCCCTTGATGAGTGTCCTCAGCTCCCCCTTTCACAGTAGTGTTCTCACACTTCCTTGACATCAACCCCCCTCCCCAACAGTACCGACCTCTGCCCCCTTCACTGAAGAGTACTCTGCCCCTTTTTAAATCATCTACCCACATTACTGTCCCCAGACTCGCCCATGTTACTGTCTTCAGCCCCCACATTACTGTCCTCAGCCCCCTCCATGTTATTGTCCTCAGCCCTCACATTACTGTCCACAACTCCCACACACCACAGTCCTCAGCCCCCACATTACTGTCCTCAGTCACCCCCACATTCAGCAGTCCTCTGCCCCCATTCTCACTAATGTCCTTAGCCCCTTTAGCTCCCCCCCCACTGTCCTACCTTACACAGACAATGATTGATTGCTAGGACTGCCCTTCATCCTAAAAACCAATCACCTGCTTGTTAACCTCGGGCAGCTCCGACCCTTTATCCAGAACTGTCCTGCCTCCCGCTGTCAGCTCTGTGAGAATGACTGTGAGACAGCTGGGGGAGGACAGGGCTCTTAAATGGCAGGACTGCATGGGTCCGGATGGGACAGCTACTCGGTCCGCATCCGGACCTGGTCTGCCATTTAGTGATGCCTGACCTAGAGGAAGTTTTCATCTCTTCAGCATTTCAAGTTATTCTGGGCTGTTGACTAATCTTGTTGTCACTCCTTGATGTTATGTCATCATATCACTTGCGGAGTCCTAAGCAACCTAAGAGAACCAGCAATCGAGTTCTTAAAATGTGTCCACTTGAAGAAGGACCCTTCCACACTTAAATGAAGAAGAAAGAAGACCCGGACCCACCATGTCACATGACCATAGATTCAGAAAAATAATGATGGCATTTAAACTGGTAGATTAACTATAAGGAAGTGGGATGGGTAACATTGGGACATTAGGTTGCAGCTCAGCATTACGGTACTTTATGCTATAAATGAAAAAAGTATTATTTGGAATATTACAAGAATACACCTTTTATGTGCATATTACATAGATGCTCAGAAACAAAGGTCTCTGGTAAAGATAAGGAAAGTGTTTTTGGTTAAATAATTTGCAGGAACCTTATTGATTTCAACAGAAAAGGTAATCAAAGCAAATACTCTCAGTTTAGTTCAGTGACCTGAATAAAAAAATTTCCTTTTAAACTTTTTTTTCCTTATTTAGAGTAATTTTGTTTGATTTAGTTTCATTAATTTAATGTTTCGGTTGTGCTTTTCTCCTTGTATTTACGTGTATTTGGTTGTGTATTTGTATTTTATTTGATTTGTGTTACATTCAATTTTTTTTTTTTTTTCATTCTTTGCTTTTTTTTTCCTTCTGTCAAAAACATAAAATATTGAGGTTAAACACTTTCCTGCTGCCTTATAGTAGAAGTACCCACGCCGCTATTGGCGGCTAGGGATGTCAATCACCGGGTCCCAGCCGGCGAAACCCAGCCAGCACTTGGAGATCGTCGGGTAAAGCAGACAGGGGAGAGACCCTGTGTAAACAATACAGGTCTCTCTTCTGTCAGCATGGACATGCAGTTTTGTATCTCTCTTCACAGCAAAGAGATACAAAGCAGCATGTCTCCAAGGTAAACCACAGCACACAACATACAGTAAAACACACACAGCACACAGTTAACCCTTCCATCGCCCCAGATGTTAACCCCTTCCTGCCCAGTGTCATTAGTACAGTGTCAGTGCTTTTTATTAGCACTGATCACTGTATTAGTGTCACTGGGAATGTCAGTGGTAGTTAGTCAGTTCCCACCCTGTGTCTGGATGCCCGCCACAGTCCCACAGTCCCTCCATAAGTCGCTGATCACCGCCATTACTAGTATAATAAAAATGAAAATTCCAGTACATACTGCCATTTGTAGATGCTATAACTTTCACGTAAACCAATTAACTTACACGTATTGCGGTTTTATTTTAGCAAAGACATGTAGCAGAATACATTTTGGTCTAAATTTATGAAGAAATGTGATTTTTTAAAAAAAATTTTATTGGATATGTTTAATAGCAAAACGTCCAACATATTGGATTTTCTTTCAAAATTGTTGTTTTTTTTTGTTTATAGCGCAAAAAATAAAAAACGCAGACGTGATAAAATACCACCGAAAGAAAACTCTATTTGTGGGAAAAAAAGGATGTAAATTTAATTTATGTACTGCATTTCATGACCGCGCAATTGTCGGTTAAATAAAACAGCATGTATCGCAAAAAAATTTCTGGTCAGGAAGGGGGGTAAATCCTTTGGAGGGTAAGTGGTTAATGAAGGTGGCATTTTTTGAACAGATCCAGAATACCTGAAAGACTTTCTGTAACCCTCAGGACTCATTTAAAGCTCATTGCACCCCTATAAGACACCAAAAAGATGACCATAATTTCACCTTCTCCATTACCTCCAATGCATTTTGTCAACTCAGTGAAGCCCCTAGATTTTCACCGAAATATTGGGGAAAGGAAACCATGAAACATCAGCCTTATTCTATAGTCAGGGATCATATTAATTAAATGGATGTCTGTGTCATCACATTGTCTCTTGCAGTTGAGGTTGGATTAGCAACTCTCATCCTTTTTAGCTCCCTTACTTCAAAATAAAATGCTACTTTTTAGTCGGAGTTCCTCTTAATAACACTTTAATATATTGCTCCCATGATGAACATCCTTATAGAGTATAATGGACAACTCTCTATTTTTTATAGATTTTACTTGTCAGTGTTACAGTGGCGTTTAAAAGAAATGATTAGGTTATAGGAGGAAGGAGTAGATCATTTGTTCTGTGTTTCATTATTATTTAGAATTTCTAAGTTTCTCTACACAGCAGCAGCTCCTCTGTTGGTACCAGTCAAGTATATCTTGTTATCTTATAAGAGGACCCTTTGGCTTATGCAGAGAATAGGGCTTAGCATAATTAAAGGTATGGCTATTCTTCCATAACTTCAAATTGCATCAGATATAGCGCGTTTCTCATGCTAATTTCCTGTGTTCCCATTAACTCTTGCCGTATATCAGTGTCGCTCCGCAGCCTATGGCTATCAGTGAAGGTGTGTAAAAAAGGTGCAAATGCTTTTTGGCCAGTAAAAGAGATTGCCGGTACTAAACTTTCCTGAACAGTTGTCAGCAAAAGCAATGGGCCTGAATAAAGGAGACAGAACCAAATAGGGATAAACCGCTATGACATGCTACTCCATGATATCGTATGTGTTTGTCTGGATGTACGCACATATAGTGAACAGGATCCCCAAGCCACCTAGCAAACCACACACTGGTATTCAACACATGCTTTGCGTTCTCAGTTTTGCAATGTGGTTTAAAGTGCACCTGTTTCCAGACTATTACATTTACATATTCTTAACAAGCACAAAAAAGCTTGATTAAAAGCTATCCCTGACCTCTGTAGCTGCTTGCACTGTTAACTACCTCATTCTCAATCATCCTCAAAGATCACACATACATGCCTAGGTCAGTTTAAATTGTTTATAAGGGCTCATTTACACCTGCGTTGCTCTTTGATGAGCATTCTGAGATATTGTCACTTCCTGAATGTTTGTTTTGGTTTTTTTTGATAGCTGAACTGGATTTCTGAATGGTAATACTGCCTAGTGTTTGGCTCGCAGTCCCAGTTACTTGCAATACTGGTCAAACATGACAAGGTGGATAATTTTTGCTGCACAATGAAGCAACACATCACAGCCATGGCATGTGTACAAACTCCTATGGGGGGCAGTTTGGAGGAGATAAAACCTAATTTTACAGCCCCCCCAACAGTAATTGTAAACTAAACCTAAAAGCTTAGAAACACCTGCTGTGTGTTTGCTATAGAGAACTGGCAGGCTGCTAAGGTTCTAATCTTCATAAAAAAAGCTAAGATACAGTGCCTCTGTTGAGACTTTGAAGATGAATTTTTCCACAATGCTTAAAACTGCAGAGGTGAATGAGAGCTTTTTTGCCTTAGAAGTTAAAGTAATTTCCCCTCTATAATGCAAAAAGAAATTTCCTCATAAGCCTAGTACACATTGCTAGAAAATTGGACAAAAATATTTGTATTTGGAACACCTTTTTTTCTGTTCGTTAGTATACTGCTTTTGAGAGCTGATGTCGACTTTCAAATGAAAATTTCCAAAGGGATATGCTGAAATTTTTTCTCATTAATTAGCAGAATGAATAACACATTAGGGAATGCTTTTTATTAGGCCCATTACAGGTAAAATGCGTTAGAAGGCGTGGTTTGAGAGGGGTTGGAGCTGAAGCCTTCCTGCCATATTTGCAATTGAGTGGCTTTTAGCGTGTGTGGCCATCTCTCCCTTGTATGCTTCTGAGTATCAGGCAAGACGAGCCGTATGGGAACTACACCCAACGGCTTGAATCACCAGGTGACTGAACTAGTCAAGCCCAGAGCAGCACTACATTTTCAATTGGGGTTCAATGCATTTATTACACATTTGCGTTGCATTAAAAAGTGCTTGCTAGACGTCCTCTGTGTTGGTTTTCTATTGTATGGATTTCTGTATTATCATCCCAGCTAGTAACGCTTTCTAAATGCATTCCAAATGCGCTAAAAATGCCATAGAGGTGTTTGTGGTGTGTTTATAGTATGTTTACATTGGCATCAATGGAAGCATTAGGCTTCGTTTAGACTTGAGGTTGAGGGGAGGGTGATAAACATGTGCGCTTGAGCCAAATTTCTGCCCACCCATTAAAGGCAGCTGACAGGGGTGTTTACATGCTGTGGCCATGATGCTTTGCTGTGCGCCAATGGCAAAGTTCACCTGACATGTAGCAATTGGTAGGCAGCAAGCATGCGGAACGCTACACATTCAAGTGAATTGAGAATTGCCGCAAACACCCCTCAACTATATACAATGCATGTGGTTGCAGCATGATTGTCGGCAAAAAATGGGGCTAAAATGGGCAGTGAGGGGGTGTCTCATTGCTTCCTCACCGCCTGTCAGTAGCCTGTGAAGCGCAATCAGAATGCAAATCATGCTTCAGAGGCAAGGGAGATTTAGATCCAAAGGGTAGATTTTAGATCTAAATTGACCCTTTTGGGAGCTGTAAAGCCTGGGAACCAATGCATGGCCAGTTTTGACATTCAATGTGACCCTAACACAACCATGTGAACAACACTAGGCGCTGCAATGCACACAATTTTGACAGGCGTTCATGAACCTTTAAAAATGCTGATGAAATGCCTGCTTTTGAAGCTAGTGTACACTTAGCCTTCGCTTTAGAACAGAAAGTAAGAGAAAGAAAACTTGGCGAAGGAAAGTCCTCTTTACAACTTTGTTTTCTGGCCCCCGATGACGTCACGTCATCTATGACCTCACTATTTTCCACTGAAATTCTCTAATACTGCAGCTATTTGAACAAGTTATTTTTAAACAGCTGGAAACGTTCCAATCACATTAAATTATGCTCGATGTATTAGGATAACCGATTTGTTCATCACCAGCGTTAAAAACCCCTTTTCAAACAACATGCTGTTTAAATTCACGTCTGGCAATTGTTTTCTAAATTCCGCTACAATAATGGCACCACACCCACCCCGTCATAAAATGTTTAATACTCCTTTGTCTCTCTCTTTGCTTGCTATTTTTTTTTCTCAGGGGTTTTATGGTAGAGGATTCATACCAAATTTATCCAGATGTTACTTGTTGAAAAAGCAGGAATTTCTGTACAGCTATCTCTGGATAAAGCTGTTTATTTTAACAGGCCGATTGCGCAACTTCCGCATTTTTTTTTTTTCGGACCTTGGTGACCGTGCGCTGTGTGCTGTTGGTAATGGTAGTACATTGTTTTTAGATGATTTTAGTCACTGTAGATGCTTAGCAGTCACCGAGGGAGCTGAAGTATGCCGCACCTGGCCTTGGAGCTGTACGGAGATTGATCGTCCAATGACCGCCCGCTCTATCGCTCGAGTGAGGAGCTCAAGCCAATCTGCTGTTTGGGAGAGCATAGAGAAGAGCCTCATGGGTCCCATAGCAACAGTTGCAGCTTACTGATACAAAGTGACGTTATTACAGAAAACAAACTGAGGGTGTTGGAAAAAATATCCCAGCTGCCGTGTGATACCTTGTAAAAAATTCAGTTAAAGCTGAACTCCAGGCTGATATAAAAGACACAAAGTAATGCAGCTCCAGGTTCATTAGTACATAATATAACGGTTTTTCTAAATGCAAGAAGAAATTTGAATTGATATAAGCATGTTGCAATTTCCCGTACAGCAGAGCTTAGACTGGGAGAGGGAGAAGCAGCAATAGGAGCCAGCCAGTTGTGCTGCAGCGCATGTGTACCTTAGATTGTACGCCCCCTGAGGTTTAGGGACTGATGTGAATGTACAATATATATGTAAAGCGCTGCGTACATTGACGGCGCTATATAAGTACTTGAAATAAATAAATAAATGTGCCAATAAGGAATGTGTTTATAGGACTAGAGCAGAATAAGGGCTCTTTCACATGGGTGGCCACAAAAACCTGCAGGTGAGTCATGGTCTGCAACACCCACCAGAATGTAAGCAATACAGCTGAACAGGGCTGTACACATGCCGCAGTCGCAATGCTTTGTTTCATGACTATGGCATTTTTAACCCAGGCTGCAGAGTCAAACTCTAGTAAAGAAATGGCAACCTAAATACTCCTGCTCTTAGGGATGGACTCCAAAAGGATGGGGCCACATTGAGAATTTCTTGGAATATGTCTGCCTTGCTGCCTTCTAATGAATGGGGAAGTCCAAATATACTGAGTAGAGAAAAACAAAAAGAGGGTACACCTGCCTAGTGCATTATCTTAAAAAATGTATTTATTAAATGATAAAAGTAGGTATTGTACTCACAAAATGACAAAACAGTCAAAGGTACATCGTATAGCAGTGGTTCTCAACCTTCCTAATGCCGTCACCCTTTAATACAGTTCCTCATGTTGTGGTGACCCCCAACCATAAAATTATTTACCCAGTAATTATAATTCATGAGTGTCGTTTTACCTCCAATACTGCTGCTTTCAACACATTAGCTGCTTTTAACAGAGTAGCTGCTTTCAACACAGCAGCTGCTTTCTACACAGTAGCTGCTCTTTACACATCGGAAATATGTGTTTTCTGATGGTCTTAGGGGACCCCTGTGAAAGGGTCGTTCGACCCCCAAAGGGGTCGCGACCCACAGGTTGAGAACCACTGTCGTATAGGAACAGCTCGGTCCGATCCACACTACGTGTGCGTCCGTAATGGGAACTCTGGACCTCCAACAGGCTGACGCGTTTCGAGGACTTGCCTCTTCCTCAGAGCCAGGAGTTGTCATTTTGTGAGTACAATACTTGCTTTTATCATTTAATAAATACATTTTTTAAGGTAATGCACTAGGCCGGTGCACCCTCATTTTGTTTTTCTCTGCGGAGTCAAGCTCGCCCATTCAGTTGAAAAGGGGAACCTATGCAACCCCAAGTCAAGCAATTGACTCACAGTCCCGGTGTTGTCCCGTGATGTAAAACTGCCAATAGCCCTGCAGTGTACATGGCGATGGTGAGGAATGGTCCACAGGCCAAAGCAAAGGGCCTAGAGTCTGCCAGGATTACACTTTAAGCTACGTTCACATCTGAGCATAGTGATGTGTAGTGACGTGTTTTGCGATGCTTGTTTTAGTGCTTTTTTTTGGGCGACAGCCCATTGACTTGAATGGGCTGCCTGTCACTCAAAAAAACACATCAAAGAAGCTCAAGTACCTAATTTTGGCCCTTAGCCAAGTGCATTTGGCAGCATGCATTTTTGGATGTTTTTCACTTGTTTTGTTGCACAGAAAACGTGCAACAAGACACACAATTGCTAGCCATGTTTGGGGTGTCCTTAAGAAATAATGGCAACGCAAGCGTGTTGCACCCTCTAGTGCATTTTTCATTTCTGCCTGCGGTTCCCCTATACTTAGATGTGAATGGGGCCTTATTCTTAATTCACTAGTATTAGCGAGCATTAATTCTTGCAAAGAATTGGGGGGCACTGATATTTGATATGCAATGATATTTTTTTAAGTGATTCCCAGAAACAGGATTAATAACATCAGCTGAAGGAAAGAAAATTGCTGGATTCTCCCATCAACACAGTCAGTTTTGATGGGAGAATCCCTTCCCACTGAACTATAGTATTTTTGACACCGGGAGGTTTTTCTGCCATCAGAATACAATGAATGGGCTGCTGTTAGAAATCATATGCCCCATACACTCTACCTGACAGGGACTCCCCTTGAAAATATCAAATGAGGTCAGTTTACTATGCTTCAGTGATGAATGGACACATGAGCGATCAGCAATGATCTCTCTCTGTGTTCATTCATGAAAGGAAGGGGCTGGTAAATATGCCCTATTAACCGCCTCCCCCACTTTCCTTCCTGAAACGACCTCAGCAACTGCTGTCAGGAGGGAAGCAGACAGCACTTTGGGAGGGGGGGGACACATATAGGGACCTGGACAGCAGGAGGGTAGGGATGATCAGGAGGGGGGGGCAGATGCTAGAACTGATCCCCCTGCAATGCAGATGGAGGGAGGGAGAGGAAGAGAAGCTGGCAGGGGGAAGCACAAACGTTTCAGTGTCAGCAATAAAGCAGTACAGCTGGCCCTCCTGCACGGGCCCCCCTTTTGAACATATAAGGGCCCAGGCCCAGTACAGGAGAGCTGGCTGTACTGCCTTATCAGCAACCCTGTGCAATGATCACTGTTGCCGGCTATAACCAGCGACAATGATTATACAAAAAAAAGACTATTGATCAACTTCAGTACAACCAGCCTGCCCATAAATGGCTGAAAATTAAACCAGTTCCTGCTGAACCAGCCTGATTTCAGTCTGTCTATGACCAGCTTAATCCAGCACTGGAGTTCAGCTTTAACCTTAGCTATAAAGAAAATCTTTCTCTTGAAAATGAAAAACATGAAGGCTACCATTCTGCAAAATGCTAGTTACCTGGCTGTCATATTGCCCTACTTGTATACTTGTATAAATACTTTGAGCCAATAATAAATAACCCGCCCTGCAGGTCAGAGTACTTGGTGTCATTCTGGACTCCAACCTATCCTTCCAGCTCCAAGTCCAATCTTTAACAAACTCATGCAGACTCCACCTCCGCAACATCTCCAAAATCCGCACGTTCCTAACCCCAGAAACCACTAAACAGCTCATCCACTCCCTCATCATATCACGACTCGACTACTGCAACTCCCTCCTCACTGGCCTGCCTCGCCGCTGGCTATCCCCACTTCAGTCCATCCTGAATACGGCTGCCAGACTCATTCACCTTTCCAACCGCTCTGTTTCCGCCACCCCCCTCTGCCAATCCCTCCACTGGCTTCCGATTGTGCAACGGATCAAATTTAAAATCCTAACACTGACGTACAAAGCTGTCCACCATACTGCCCCGTACTACATCACTGACCTAATATCCAAGTACCACCCAGCACGCACACTCCGCTCCTCACAAGACCTCCTTCTCTCTAGTTCCCTGGTCTCCTCCTCCCATGCCCGCCTCCAGGACTTCTCCAGGGTGTCACCCATCCTCTGGAACTCCCTGCCCCAACCCATCAGATTATCACCTACTCTCCTCTCCTTTAGGCGCACCCTGAAAACCCACCTCTTCAGGGAAGCCTACCCCATCCCCTGCTAACTTGCCGACCTCCCCCACTCTTCCTACCACTCCATCCCCCACAGCTATCTCCTCCTGTACCACCATCCCCTCCCTCCTAGATTGTAAGCTCCAAAGAGCTGGGCCCTCAATCCCCTCATGTTTTGCATTCTATTGGTATTGTTCTGTCCCCCTTTGTAATGTACAGCGCTGAGCGAACTATTGGCGCTTTATAAATACTGTATTATAATAATAATAATAATAATAATAACACGCATGCAAAAAAGGACTTTTGGGTTTTGACTTTCCTGATCTTTAGATTTGTTTCCTGGATAAATGACTCCTAAATTGTTGAATATGTAGCCAACTAACTAGCATTTTCAACAATTGAAACTCCGGTATTTCTCTTAGGGCTCGTTCACACTTGGCTGTTTTACCAACGCTTGCCAAACGCCCCTATAGCGTTTGGCAAGCGTTGGTCCGGCGTTTGCGGAGTGTTTTTTTAACGCTCGGCAAACGCTCGGCAAACGCCGCATACACGGTTTAGTGGCGGTTGCTAGGCATTTGCCGAGCGTTAATAACGCCCCACAAACGCCTATAATACAGTTTAGTGGTGTTACCGCTCCGCAAACGCCCCGCAACCGCGTCGCAACCGGCCGGGCGTTTGCGGAGCGGCACCATAGACGAGAATAGGAGGCTTCAAAGCCTCCTGACTCGACCAGAGGCGTCCGTTTTGCCGCGACGCAACGCGACGCGACGCAAACGCTCCCGTTAGAACAGCACCATGTGCTGTAATGTGCAGAATTGGCAGAGGCGTTTGGGAAGCGGTAAAAACGCTTCCCAAACGCCTCTCTGCCGCCTGCACACAAGGCTAGTGTGAACGTAGCCTTAAGAAAAGTTTCCTTTAGCACACAACAGATTGAAGGGAAAACACTTGTCAGCTTTTCTTTTCCGAAACACAATTGCTTAGCCTGACCTTAATATAATAAATAAGTAATGACAATAAAATAATGATCCGCCTTGCCGGGTCCAGGTTTTAGCGTGTATGTACGGCTGTCTCCTGCTAAGTTACCTGAGACAGCCTGTCTGCAGGACGACCCAATCTATAAGCCCTGATTATTGAACTCTATTTGAAATGGCTATCGATCCTGCAAAGCCCCAATGCTTATTCCTCGAGCAGCTCAATTTACAGCGCAGTTAAATATTTTAGGGCACAGAAAAGGCCCCTAGACAAGCGGTGGAATCGCAGCCGGCCCCGGCATCCAGTCCAACACTCCCATTATGTGGATCCCGGGGGAAGGAGCGCAGCAATTACTGGTCTCAAGTCCTCTCACATGTTACTACCTGTGATTTAGTGTGACATAAATATTTACTACTCCGATGTATTGTTTTAACTGGCTTGTTGTAATAACGTTATCAATTATGAATTGCCTATAAATTAATAATACGCTCAAATTAAAGCCTCAAAAATGTCACTTTTGTTTCTTAAAGCAAAATGAACACCAAATAGAAAGAAGAGTTTTATAGTACTTGTAAAAGTTCCTGCATGCCTTACTAACCACAGGATCTGTTGTTACTGCTTTCTGGATTAACTCTAAAGCAGGGGTGTAAAACTGGCAGCCCTCCAGCTGTTGCCAAACTACAAGTCCCACCATGCCTCTGCCTTTGGGAGTCATGCTTGTAACTGTCAGTCTTGCAATGCTTCATGGGTAGTTTGGCAACATCTGGAGGGCCACCAGTTTGACACCTGTGCTCTAAAGGGAAACTTCACCCCTGGTTTTGACAGGTACCCACTCCCCCTTCGTCTAGGCAATCCAAGCGGAAGTTTGGCCCCCCTCCCCTGCCCAAAGCCTCTTGAGACACATCACAGGTCCCAGAAGACTGCAGGACCATTCACAAGATGCAGAGCAGCTGTGGTGGGGAAGCAGCTGTAAGGAGTCATCTGAGTCGGCTTTCCCACAGCCAGCATGGTGGTGCCAGGGACCCCGAAGACTGGTGAAGAACCAACCCAGGTGAAGGCAGTGCTGGCTGGATCTCTGGACAGGGAAGTGTCCTTTTATTAGAAGTCAGCAGCGACAGTATTTTTTTTTTGTAATAACAATTTTTATTGATTTTCAAAAATATACAAACAGTATGTTTAACCACTTCCTGTCCGGACACTTTTACCCCCTTCCTGTCCAGGGCAATTTTCAGCTTTCAGCGCTATCACACTTTGAATGACAATTGCGCGGTCATGCAATACTGTACCCATATGAATTTTTTACCATTTTTTTGAGACAGATAAAGCTTTATTTTGGTGGTATTTATTCACCGCTGGGATTTTTATTTTTTTTACTATGTAAATGAAAAAGTCCAAAAATTTTGAAAAAAAGTGTTTTTTTTTATAAAATTTTGCAAATAAATAATATTTCATCCTAAATCTTGGCCAAAATTTATTCCGTTATTTTTTTAGTAAAAAAAAAAAATCCAAATTAGTTTATAACCAAACATTATAATTTTTAAACATTTTTTTTTACATTTTTATTTTATTTTTTTTTATATTATTTTTTATTTTTATTTTTTATTTTTACATACTGTCACCCTAGCAGTACAGTGTCACCATGGTGACACTGTACTACTTGTGGGGGGTGATGAAGATTTTTTTTTTTTTTTTTTTACACTGATTGCTTTTACACCCATATAGGATGTAAAAGCAATCATTTCTCTTTCTCTCTGTCTGCATTCTTGCAGTCATTGAGAAATACTGAGTGAGCTGTGATTGGTCACAGCTTGTCACATGGTACAAGGCTGTTGTGAATAGCCTTGTACCATGTGACCTCTGTGATCATTCACAGATTTCACACGTAGTAAGCAATGATGTCACAAGTGACATCTTGCTTACTACTTTGCATGTGATCACTGATTCGCCAATCAGTGATCACATGACCGGGACCTCGTACAGAGGTCCCGTCCGACGATCGGTGTTTCACTGTGTCCGGAGGACACAGCGGACACCGGATCGCGGTGGTGCGCGCTCCTAGGGAGCGCGCACAGCTAGAAAAGGCGGGTGCCGTTTAGGAACGGCAACCCGACCTTGGACTGCCACCGCCCTGCCGTTTATAAACAGCAGGCGGACGGCAAGAGGTTAAGAAAAAAAAAAAGGATAAGAAAAGAAAACAAGCAAAATAGAAAGTTACATCGATGGCAAAACTGCGTAAGGACAGGACCAACAAAAACATAAAATAACAGTGTGAAGGTTATCAGGACCTTACATTTTGGGCCGGCATAGAGGAAATGAAGGTATCCCATGGGAGCCAAATCATCTCAAACACAGCAAACGAACAATTATGTAGTGCAGTCAAGTATTCCATCTGTCTAACATCAGCAATAAGTTTGTACAGAATCGCCATTGAAGGAGGGGTAGAAGACAACCAACACATAGGAATGCTTCTCCTAGCCGCGGTCAGAACATGTACAGCAAGTTTTCCGGATGGTTTAGGTAAACCCGGAAATGGTAGACCTAGCAAAAAATGTAGTGGATCAAGTGGGAGAGAGGTACGCATTAGTGATTGTAACAGGGAGAGAACATCTTTCCAGAAAGGAGTAATGGAGCTGCATGTCCAAAAGATATGGTAGAGAGAACCCTGGTCTCCACCACAGCGCCAGCAGGCAGGAGAAGCATTCGGATTATAAGCATGAAGAACTTCAGGTGTTTTGTACCATAACATCATGAGTTTGTAAATATTTTCCTTAAAAACCACACAAACAGAAGATCTAGATGCATTTTCCCAAATTTTCTTCCACGTTAATAGATCAATATCACATTGTACGAATTGAGACCACCTACGCATGTAAAGGTGAGTGGCATTGGACAAGGAGGGGGCATCTAGAAGTAGTTTATATGTGTTAGAAATAATACCCCTTTGGTGGGGGCCCTGCATACATAAACGTTCAAAGGAAGTAGGCTTCCCCAGGGTTAATGAGGGTGATAAGGTAGAAAAGAAGTGGCGTATTTGAAGGTAAATATATAGGTGTTGAGAAGGTAGAAGAGATTTTTTCTGGAGATCTGGGAATGAGTGTAACTTACGAGTCACCGGGTGTACCAAGTGACGCAATTGAAAAAGGTTAGCTGCTACCCAAAGAGACATCCGGGACATGGCCATATTATCTGGAAGATTAGGGTTATGGAGAATATTTGTCAGTGGGGAGCAATCAGAGGTCAGTGTAAATTTAGCCTTACATTTCCGCCAAACAGCCAGAGAAAAGTGCATGGGACCAAGGAATAGGTGGCGAAAAGAAGAGACATCCACTGTTGAGGTCGACCAAAGGAGGGAGCATGGATGAGCCGGAGACAATTGTAAAGATTCAATCTCAGCCCACGTGTTGGGAGGATAGTGAGTAGACCATGACATGAGAAAACGAAGATGAGTTGCATAGTAGTATGTTATTATATCCGGTACCCCCAAGCCCCCCCTAGAACGCGGAGAAAGCAAAACAGAACGTGCAATCCTGTGCCGCTTGTTGTGCCAAATAAAATGCAGGAAAGATTTCTGGAGGGAGTGAAGTTTGGACATAGGAACGGGAACGGGGAGAGTCGCAAACAGGTATAACAGTTTGGGTAACACGGTCATTTTTAGTACATTAATGCGTCCGAGAAAAGAAATGGGCAGGGCATCCCAGTGTTTCAGAGAACGAGAAATTGCTATAAATAATGGGGGGAAATTGGCCTCGTATATGGATTGGTAAGAGGAAGTCAGATTAGTACCTAAATATTTTAAAGAGTGGGTGCACCACCGGTAGGGAAAGGCTTCCTGAAGCGAGGATAAAACGCCAGAAGGGACATGTATCGGGAGTGCCTCAGTTTTAGACGTGTTAACTTTGTAGCCAGATATGGCCCCAAATTGTTTCAAGGTCTTATGCAAAATCGGTAGGGAGGTATGAGGACTCGCAAGCGTGAGGAGGATGTCATCAGCAAACAGCAATAATTTGTATTCATGGTTATGGGATCGTATCCCGCGAATATCCGGATTCGACCTTATGGCGATGGCTAATGGTTCCAGACAAAGAATGAACAGTAAAGGAGAGAGTGGGCAACCCTGACGTGTACCATTTGACATCTGAAAGGGGAGTGAAAAAAAAGAGGCTAATCTGACCTGCGAAAAGGGGGAAGAATAAAGGGCCTTCAAGGCTGCTACAAATGGACCCCTGAAACCATATCTTTCCAAGACCATGAACATGTAAGGCCAACTTAAACGGTCAAAAGCTTTTTGAGCATCTAAACTTAATAATATAGCGGGGGTGGAGGATCGGTTAATCAAGTCAACCAGATCAATGGATCGCCTGGTGTTATCTGCAGCGTGTCTGGCAGGTACAAAGCCCACTTGGTCCCTGTGTATGAGTTTGGAAATAATTCCAGACAGTCGGTTGGCCAAGATTTTAGTGAAAATCTTGTAATCGGAGTTAAGTAGGGCAATGGGGCGGTAGTTGTCTACTATAGAGTGATCTTTATCGGGTTTGGGGATAACCGAGATATACGCTCGGGAGAATTCAGTCTGGGGTGTGACCCCCTTGAAAAGATCTCGATAAAAGGAGAGGAGATGAGGGGCCAGGATACCAATAAAAGATTTATAGTAGGAGTAGGGCAATCCGTCCGGTCCTGGGGCTTTACGAGAGGGAAGATGTTTAATTGTGTCAAACAATTCCTCTGGCATAATATCAGCGTTAAGGGTGGCAATGTCTGAGGGTGAAAGACTCGGAAGTGACAGGGGGTCAAAAAAATTATCAAAAGCAGCGACAGTATTTATAGCTGCTGGAACTTAATTTTTTCTTTTTTGGGGTGGGGCAGTCCCGAAGGACCTCTTTCTTAATTAATTACCTGTATTAGGGTAAAAAAAATGTCTTGGTAGTTGTATTGCCCCTTTACTTCCCTAACCACTTAGCTGAGTTCTCTCGGAATCCAGTGTTGTGCCAATCTGTGGCAGTGCTCTTCTCTCTCCATCTTCTCATAGAACACAGAAGCAGCAGCAGGAGCCATTGGCTCCTCCTGCTGTCAATCAAATCATGTGAGGAGGGAGCAGGAGAAGATGCAGCACACACAGCCTGGCTTGGGAGCAGGGCTGTGGATAAGGGGGTACCACCAGTCCTCCTGTACAGGACCCAGGCCAGCAGGGGGACCCAGGCAGCTGGGTGAATTGGAATGTGGGCAGGGAAGGAGATCGGCACAGCAGGGGGCAATTACTGGAACCAAACCTCTGTAGGGCCCTCACTCTGCAGCAGGTGAAAGCTGGCTTCTTCTCCTTTCCCTCCCACTTTTAGCTGCTGCAGAGAGCTATACAGGGGATTGGTTCCAGTAATTGCCCCCCTGCTGCACCCATCACCCTCCCTGTGCCCCATATGCTTCCCCCTGCTGCCCCAGCCCCCTTTGTGTGCCCCCACCCCTGCAATGCTGCCAAGTTCCATCCTATCTTTCCTACTGTCAGCTGCAAGCACACAATAGGATCCTTCAGGATGGAAAGTGGGGCAAGGGTCTGGTAATTATGTTACCAGTCGCTTCCTTTCCTGAATGAACACAATGAGTGATTAGTACTGATCACTCTCTGTGTTCATTCATAAGTGAAGCACCTTAAAATGTGTTTAGGGTGGGGGGGTGGCTTGTCAGCTTGGCTGTATGGAGGTGGTTTCTAACAACAGCCAATACTACAGCCATAGAGGTGTGTATGTATGTTTGCTTGTTTTTTATATTCCCATACTCCTGTAAAGTGGAATGGGGATCTGGGCAGAACAAACTTCAAGTAACACTGACATTTTCTGGATTTTTTTTCTCATTTTGTCTCTCATAGTTGAGGTCTACCTATGATGCCAATTACAGGCCTCTCTCATCTTTTTAAGTGGGAGAACTTGCACAATTGGTGGCTGACTAAATACTTTTTTGCCCCACTGTATAATCCAAACACAAGAATATGTAGAATACATCAATTTCATTATAGGTCACCCAATCTTGTAACGTCACCCAAGCCATAATGCGCTATTATTATGTCTCATCAGCAGGCGGCCTCAGGTGAGAACACTTTACATGTAATAAATATGAATATACATATCTCCGAGTCACACAGGGCTTCTGAATAAAATGTATATTAAGGTATGGAAATTTTCACAGTAGACTATAAACCTTCTTTCTTTTTTTTTCAATTACAGAATGACAGATGTATCTTTCATGTGTAATTCAATGAAGGAAAATGCATGATAACATTGATGTGCCTTAAAGGTATACATAGTTTTATTGCATGATGTATTAAAAGCACTTACAGCGAGCTTGCAGGGCTTACAAACTGCTGGAGGTGAGACCTTTATAGCTATATAAAATAAAAGTTATTCCTGCATATGAGATTGTCAGAATTATGTAACAGAAGGAGGAAATGTAATCAGACTGTAACTCTCAAAATGTGAAATGCAGCTTCAACCTTTTTTCTTATTCATAAAGCAGATTCCAGCTGTCACTGTACAGAATAGATCCTATAATGAAGTGTAGGGTTGTTAACTTGCTATGGGTAAAGCTGACCATAAATGGATCAAATTAAAGTTGATTTTTACCAAATCGGTTGAAATTCGATCCATGGGTGGTCCTGCCTGTACATTTTTCAATCAAATTTTGTTAAAGAAGCCAGCAAGCAATCAGATGCCAGCTGTGGGTTGTCAGAACAGATGGGGAGATTGAGTATTCCCTCTCCTTCAGCCCTCAGGGCTGAACAAGAGAAATTGTACCATGTATGGCAGGCTTATAAGAGATGCTTGCGATTGGCTATGTGTTGGCACCAACAGTACAAGTCCCTGCCCTGTTCCTCTCCTGCAAGAACATCTACTCTTCTGCTGAGGCTGTAACCCTCTGAATCCTATTAAGCCATCTTGTCCACACCTAAATAGGGTTGCTGCACTTTACTGGTGGTACTTGGGAAATTACACAACCCATCACATCACATTGACATACTATCCGGGGTCACTTGAAAGTACATTGCCTGTTACATTTAGAGAACGATCTGCAGTAGTCACATGTAAAAGCATCATGTAGCACTTTCAGTAAGCCATCTTATCTTAGGCAGTCTCTCTCCACCCAGCATCATTAGTACTCAGTGGGATGGAATCTTTGCAGTCACCTTCTCCACACCTCTCCCCCCAGGGGGATAACCTCACTCTAGGGAACTCTTGGCTTGGATAAAAGGCCTTTTGCAACATGCCCTAGCCCTCACCTTCATAAGGGTCAGGAAGTCTACGCCGGCTCTCCTGGGTGCAGTTTTACCTCTCCCCAGCATCCAGCCCTGTCCAGGGTCTTTACTTGCTAGCTACATTTGACTAGATGTGGGGTGTTTGGCTCCCATACCCCAACTGCACTAGGGATCTTCCCAACCAAGCTTATAGCTAGGCCATGACTCACTCATGACATTAATACAGGAGGGTTCTAACTAAAAGATACCTAGACCTGATGACACCACTTTCTGTAACTAAACACTTGTAGCACTACCCTCTTGAGAGCCGCTGCCTTGGGTCCCACTACTTTCTGCACAGCAAAGCAACATACAACTTCCAATTGTATCCAAACACAAGAAACAGTCCATGGGCTTGTTTTTTTTTAGTTTTATTAGGGAATTTAAGTTGGATAGGGTAAAGGGGTTATGAGATGTCCAACTTGATTGCAGAAAAACAATTGAAGACAATTTTCTTCTATAAACTGTTACAAAAATGGCAGGAATTTGACTGCGTTTCAGCCGGAACTATGACAGTCTTTAACAAAGTGGTAGCTTGCCAGAGCTCTAAGTCCCCTTGAGTGAATTTTTAACCCAACTCCCAAGTCCCACCTTGTAGGAGCTCTTAGTCCCCTAAGTGAACAAAATACCAGCCCACCTGGCTACAGTGTCTAATCCCAGGACAAGGGATTGGGTAAATCATAAACTGTCCCCTGAAGACATGCCAAGAACTTGCATGCAGCAGACTTCTCCCTTATAGGCCCTGAGGGTGTAGAGATACTCACACTGTCCTTGTCCTGCAGCTGTGGATAGAACTACTTTCAGGCCTTCTAGTTGGGCTGGTTCCTCTCCAACTTATGAATGCTGTCCTTCCCCGGTGGATTGCAGAGCAGTTGAGCTCCCTCCTTCAGCTTTCCTCTTTCCTATAGGCTCCAGCCTGGAGGTAGAACCCCCCTTCTCTGGGGCCCCCTCCAAGGCTACACAGCAGCTTCTCTCAGCACTCCATCTTCCACTTGGCTCCCCTGCTGGCTCTATCATATTTATGGGCTGGTCTGCCACACTGCCAGGCCCTTCTGCCTGAGATTAGACAGACTCTCATAAATACGCAGATCAGCCCCTCCTCACTTCATCCTACTGGCTTCTAGAAGCTCTTCCAAGTTTCTAGAGTAAGGGGAAGTACCAGAGGATTGAGCTGTAGAGCACTCCAGCCTGTCTGAAGTCTCTCTAAACCCAGGCTTCTAGCAAGCCCCTACCTACTCTAAACAACCATGTACACCAGAGAGTGCTACACTCTATTCTGGAGCAGAGCCTCCTAGCCGCAGACTAGCTAACTGCACCTGCCTACAAGCTTTACCTCTTCACTAAGCTCTACCATTGTACAGTTGTCCTTTAATTGATCCTCCCACCCTCCTGAATGCTGCCCATCTGGACAAATACTTGCTTTCTTGCTCAATTCAGCAGTCGTAATGCAGCAGCCCCACCGAGTACTCTGCAGTCCTAGCAAAGACATTATGATCATGTACTCCTTACTCACTCACATAGAAGAAGGTCAGTATCTGAAGGACCCTTTATTTTGTTAGGTTGCTTCCAGATCTGATTAGCTCTCCACTTGTAGACCCCCACAACCACTGGGCCAGGGTTATGGGAAAGAGGTCCTTGTGTAGCAGTCAGGCCTGTGCACAGCTGAGAATAATTGAGGTCTGGCTACCAGGTAAGATGTAGACCTAGGGATGGGTGCTTTTTCCCACATAAAGCTCTAGGCAGCCTTTGGACACCAAGGCCCAAACCATAAACAGGGTCTTTTGGCTGATCTGAGGTTGTCAGGTTTAATTACTCTTCTCCTTTGGTGGCTGTGTGGACCATTTTTACTTTCTTACACTGGTTACAATGGTGCTCACATAATGACACGTTTGTGCTTATAGGTAGGTCCACCCTGTACTCCTCACTGCAGGTGGCATTCAACCAAAGCTGCAATGCAGAATAATGGAAGTTGTGAGGAACTTGGTTCCTCTATGACTTCCTGTGGTCACAAGGGGACAGCTGTCTGATTAGATGCTGATGCCCCATGTGACTGCAGCTGACTTGGGTCAGACTTTTTGCACACTTTATGCAAGTGACTAGCATAGGGAGAGGTTCCCCATTTGGCAGTGACAGTACTTAGAGGTGGGGAAAGGTTCCTAAGGTGTAGAAACACTGCAAAACTACATTTAGCTTTAGGAAGCCTCCCCTTTGAGTGTGGACAGGCCAGGCTGCATTCCACTCCTCGTTGCAAACACTATCAGCATCTTCGAGTCTTCAGACCACCGTCACAATTCATAAGTGGTCTGGACGAGTGTGCCTACTTGCCAGGCCTGATGAAGTTGTGTTGAACCTTTCTACAATAAAACTCAGTTGCTTTACTTGGACTCTGTGTGTTCACTGCTTACCACACCACGCTGCATCCTGCTCACATGCTTTTCAGTGCAGTACCACTAGAATAATGACATACCCTAGTGCAATGACATACCACAGCTGGCTAGCATAATGACGTGCTCCCAGAGGGTGGGTCCATGACTGCCTGGGCTCAGAGGAAGTGTGTTGAATCATACTGGTCTTCATCCAATTTGAAAGACTGGGGGCATCAACTGGAAGAAAGGTATTACTGCAGGGGAGAGCTCTGGATTGTGAGAATGACAGCAAAAACTGGTTATTTGTATATTTCCTGTTCTATATATTTAAAAGTCATAAGAAATATAAAATAATACTTTCTAAATCACTGACCAAGAGCAAGTAAGCACGTCAATGTGGTTTAGAATTTATGATCTGTACTTATGTCATTATTTTGTTCTAGGAAAGTAATTCAAAGCATCATCTTCACATCATGACATCACAGCGTGCGATGCTTCAGACGTGTGCTCTTCTCTAGAATTAGCATGCCTTTTGGCAGTAAGTAATAGAAAGCCTCCAGTGCTGGATTGGATACATAGACATCAGCCGTCTGACAGGTCCTCTTCAATTACGCAATTTTCATGTTTGACTGGTGTGTACTTTTAATCTTCTGATACCAAACCTCCAGAATCCTGAGAGCAGCTTGTGCTTTAATGAATATTCCCTGAATCATACAGCTCTGTACCCTCCCAGTGATCTCTCAGTTTGCTATTTTACATGGACTTCTAAACATCAGTTTGAGCTGCACAGAGTATAATTCAGCGGCTGTATGTGTCATATTCCTATTAGCAGTGATTTGTAAGCTAACTTTAATAGCAACTGGGATAAGACATTACATCCCGGCCTTGAATGGCACAATAAACCAAATGAATAAACAAACAGAGGGGGGGAGGAGATGACGTTTTTGAAAATGAGCCTCACAAGCGACACTGCTGAAAACCCCTCACTTAGAAACTACTTTTCTTTCTCTGCGAGGGCCGTGTTTTATTTTCTCTTGGCCTATGTCAAAACCACAAAAATAAACCTTGATGTTACAGCAAACCGCTTAACTTTTGCTGTTTGTTTTGTCTTTTATTTAACTCTACCGTGACTCCGAACAGCGGTTCTACTTGGCAAGCGCTGGCGACACTCAAGCGCGCCTTTGCAGTTTGCACTTTACCGCGACTTGGACGCTGCAGCTAAAATATCAGGCCGGTATAGTTAAACATTTCTTAGGAAAGCAAACAGGGGCTTGATTTGGGAGAAGTATGCAGCTGTCAGCGGCCCTCCCATAGTGACTGAGCAAAATCAACTGGAATTTCATTATTTTTTAACTTGCGATGATGAAGACTTTCTGCAGAAGACTCAGTTGTAGATGATTTTGGAATGAAAATCCGAGTATACCAAAATTTTTTCTTCTATAATTTGAAATATGTTTTCAGAGACATGAAAAGGAAATGTCCAGGAAAAATCATACATGAATAAATATGAAAAGTGATTTACCGTTGCCTAATGTTCCAGAAATAAGGTCTAAGAAAACGTTCAGTCTTTGTATGTTTTGGATACTAACTGCTCATTTGTATGGTTTTTTTTGCATTGAGGGAGCTCATTTATTTTGAATGGTCTGGCAGCACAAGAAAAAAACCTATCTGAACCATTTTTTATGGTGTGAGACAATATACATTTGGTTCACTATAGCACAAGTGCGTTTTTCTGTACTGCATATGTACTGTACATTGCAGAATCATTCTTTCACTAATGGGCATTTGCTAAGAAAAAAGCCACCACACACCAGAAGGATCACTAGTGTCCACATTTAATAAGTAGGATATGCACAAGCTTGACATTGACAGCTCTCATCTTGGAAGCCCTCCTAACAGCTTTCACGCATAGGACTAAGTCCTAGAGCTTCATCACTATGACTAAGCCCTATGGGTGAAACTGCGTACTTCATATGCATTGTAGTATCATTCACTAACTAATGGGCATTTGTTAAAAAGAATGCCACTGCACTCCAGAGGGATCACTGGTGTCCACATTTATTAAGAAGGATATCATCAAGCTTGACATTCACAGCCCTTGTCTTGAGAAGAACCTCTAACACATTTCACTCATAGGGCTTAGCCATAGAGTTGTACCACTGTGACTAAGTCCTATGGGTGAAATATATTGGAGGGGCTGTACTGCATATGTACATTGCAGTATCATTAATTCACTAATGGACATTTGCTAAGAAGAAAGCCACCACACACCAGAGGGAGAACTGGTGCCCACAGTTATTAAAAAGGAAGTCCACAAGCTTGATATTGACAGCCCCCTGAAGACATTCCCTCCATAGGGTTTAGTCATAGAGCTCTACCACTATGACTAAGCCCTATGGGTGAAACACGTTAGGGGGATGTACTGCATATGTACATTCCAGTATCATTCACTCACTAATGGGCATTTAAGAAGAAAGCTACCACGCACCAGATGGATCACTAGTGTCCACATTTATTATGGATATCCACAAGCTAGACATTGACAGCTCTCATCTTGGACAGCCCTTCTAACACTTTTCACCCACAGGGCTTAGTCGTAAAGCTCTACCATTATCACTAAGATCCATGGGTGAAACGTGTTAGAAGGGACTGTACTGCATATGTCATTCACAAATAGGCATTTCCTAAGGCTGTCCTTCACCCTCCCCACCTAATTTTTTGTTGACCTAACCTTTGCTTACCTGGTAGCAGTTTTTGCACAGATAATATACTCACCTGCCACTGGATCCAGCAGTGTCCTGCTGAGATCCTCCTCCTTTCTGCCCTATGCTTGGTCCCACCATCTTCAAGCGTGACTTCATTTGGAAGACACTGGCTATCCCAGGTTCAGCCAGTGACTCTCCCAATGACTCACCGCCAGGCATGCCCACCCTCCTCTTTCCTCAATGAAAACTAATGCCTCCTGGGATATGTGACATGCATATCCTGGGAGGTACAGCGAGCAAAGTGCATTTCATTCGCCTAGGTGAATGACGTGCACAGGAGGAGAGCCAGAAGAATTTGTACAAAAAAAAAGATAAACTAACAAAAAAAAAGGCCAATTGCAACAGTGGAGGGGAGGTGGGGTATAGAGGAGAGAACATGATAAAGAGGGTGAAGATCCACTTTAAAAAGAAAGCCATCGCACACACAGAGGGATCACTGGTGTCCACATTTATTGAGAAGGATAGCCCCAAGCTTGACATTGACAGCCTTTGTCTTGGACAGCCCCTCTAACACATTTCACTCATAGGGCTTAGTTGTAGAGCTCTACCGCTATGAATAAGCCCTATGGGTAAAACGTGTTAGAGGGGCAGTCCAAGATCGCCCCAAAACCACTCCACCTTAAGCTGCAAGGGACAAAAGGTGTACATGCTTTGTGATGCTTTTTTTCATGCTTCCTTCAGGGGAAGAATGAAACTCCCAGTGTCAGTACTGCCCACCGAACATGACCAATTCAAGTGAATGGGGCTGCACCACAAACACCCGGCAAGCTTTTAAGAGTTAAAACAGGTAGTGGGAAGGAGACATAACCTCACCTGCTGTCAAATGCTCCCTGAATCACTTTTCAGAGGGCCAATACTAGTGTGATGGTGCCCTTGGGGTACTCATGGCAAGATTAATAAACACCATATTGATACCAAAATAGCGTAAAGCATTTCAAAGCAAACTAATTGAAAATAAAGCAATACATTTCTCAACAGTAGGTCACAACATATCTAGGTTGTCCATAGCAATCCATTTATTTAATAGCGTTCACGACTCATAATCAATATTTCCTTTTTGGCAGTGGTGTGTATGTTTGCATATATTCTAACTTTTTTTGTTTTACATTTACATTATATTTAATCCCTTTGTGTTCTCGGGGTGTTTCTTTTCCTCCCCATGTATTGGCGCCCAGGCCGAAGAGCCTGTTCGGCATGATAACTGCGAAGGATCCATTTGTGAACAGAGTAGCTGGGTGCTAATGACTCTCAATCTCATGCATGTATAATTCATTGTAATACCCTTGTGCTTACTATGAATTATTCACAGGGAAATTGATAGATAACATTTTTATGAATGATTTAAGAAATATAAAAAAGAATTAGCGTGAGGGTTCATTTAAACCTGGCATGGATTATTTCCTATGGGCGTTTTAGACTTTTAATCTTGACTCCTTACAGCGAGGAACGCTTTCTGTTGTGCGTTTCAGAAGTGTGAGGTGGGAGATCGCATCATTAACAGCGGGCACTGCGTGAGGCAAGAGAAAGAGCACGTCCCCAGCTGGGCTGAGCAAATGTAGGATTTTATAATCATGTGTGTAAACAGCCTTTAAAAATATGTTTGGATCTCTGGGTTACGTGCGGGAAAAAAAATAACATTAATGTAAAAGACAGAACTCTTCAAAATGTCTGTAATTTTATGTCTAAGACCGTGGATGGACAGGAGTCCTAATGAGGCCCTCAGTGGGTATCCCTAATGTTTACCCAGCGCTCTGTGACCCCCAGAGCTGAAGAATTATTGAAAGCGGCAAAGCATAATACACACCAACGTTTGGTGAAGCGTCATGATTACGAGCTGCGGCATTTGTGCTTTGCCGCTGCTTTGGGGCAGGGAGGACCAGTGGCAGACCTACCATTTGGACAGGACAAGCAATTGCACAAGGGTCCTCTGGGAATTAAGGTGGAGCTAAGCTTACCTTTCCTTCAACAGTCCCTGTCCCTTGCCAGTGCTGGCATCTTCTGCTGGTTGCCAGTCTTCGGCTGTTTTCATTGGTAGGATGACATTTATAGGTAAAGTTGATCCTGGGAATATCCAATTGCCTTTTTGGGGGGATCAGGAAGGAATTTTTTTCCCTGCAGGAGCGAATTGGATCATGCTTTGCTGGGTTTTTTTGCCTTCCTCTGGATCAACTGTGGGTGTAGAATTATAATTTTTTTTAATGGTTGAACTGAATGGACTTTTGTCTTTTTTTAGCCAGACTAACTATGTAACTATGACATCACTTCTGGGCATCAGTCATCCCGGCAGACTGGGACTGTGCCAACGCAGCTCAGTTTACATGCCAGAGAAGACAGTGAGAAAACAGGTAGGTGTATTTTAGTGCAGAAGACACATTACATGTTTCTTCTGTAATAAAGAGCCTTCATGCTTTCAGGTTTTTGACAGTGGAACTTTAATTCCACTTTAAAATGTAGGAAAAGCCTGTCTAACTATTCTTAAAAATGTTCCCACCCCTCCTCCTACCCATCCTGCCTAATCTATTTAAAAAAGATGTTTGTAAAATTAAATAAAAACGTATAACAATTTCCTGCTCAACAACGGTGTGAAATACCCAATTAAAGTACAACTGATTCAACAACAGACAAGCAGGCATGAGATGTCAGAAGTTTACCTGGGTCAGCATAAACAATAGACCCCCCATCAAATAATGAAACAGGCAGCCTTTTGATTAGAACCAACAATATTAGGGGGCTATGTTGCTGGAGCACACTGGAGGCATAATACTTAGGCCCCCATAAATCTATTGGAATATAACCAGCATACTCAGTGCTTAAATCAGGAAAGAACCAAGTCACAGATCTAAATAATTAGTCTGCTGGCTGATACTGGGGCCCTTTGATACATTGGTGCGCCAGAAGGTGTCTATTAGAACTGCTTCCAGTAAGATGATTAGTTATAAACTGGGTTTCTGTGTGCAATGCAACATACCGGGCCAAGTGAAGAGTTACTGTTGGTAAAGGATCACAGGAGAAGTATCTGGCCAGTATTGGACAGAGGAATCCAAGTACATGGTGACATTGTGAGTAGAGGCCAGAGCATGAGCTTCTACTGACTGTTTGTTTTAACCCTTTGAGCATCTGCTCCTGTGCTGCTGAGTTGAGACCGTACTTTTGCTTTGAGTCCCAAGGTTGCTTGTTCTCCTATGGTCTACCAAGAGAAGAATTGTCCTGAAAAAGAGTAGACAAAAAAAATTGGAGTATTCCAAAGTTCACTTTGCACCCTATCCAAGTTTAACCATTTTAAAAAGATGTTCCCTGCCTGGTCCTTGAGTTGTAAGACTGTCCGTGCTGCTGTGTGCCTGGCTGCCTTTACAGCCAGTTTGAAAGAGAACCTGGGACAAATCTACATTAGCCTATGCACACCAGACTGCTTTTGATGAGAAAATGTACAGCTTTTTTAATGCTACTATTGCTCTATATTTTAACATGTCATGAATATATTTACACAGATGTGTAAAGATATTGAAAGGTCCACTTTATGGAGAGTTGCGCTTTAAAATTTTGTTATAGGTGTATTTGGTATGCGCTGTCCCAAAGTATCATATGATATTATTGTATCTTTCTGATATTTATCTGGAGTCTCCATCCTCAATCACTCCCCCCCCCCCCATCTCCACCACTACCACACACGCTGATTGCTATTGCATTCATACTGGGAAGAATAATGTTGTATGCTTATGAGCTCTTGGCACACAGAGCAGTAATTTGTTTTGCTAGGTGTACATTACTGGCGAGGGCTCAGGTGGTTAAACTAAACATGAAAAATACATGCCGCATCTACCTTCCGAAATGCAATCACATAATCACATTTCAGGCCATCTTACCTATCTCACTTACAGCTTTACAGAGATTAATTCCTTGTTAGATTTCACTCATCACATCTCTTGCTGGTGCCATTTAGCTAAATTTGTTCCGACTCCAACCTGCGCGATGCGGAGTGCACCCCTAAGGACGCATTACGAGCCATCGCCGCAAGCCTTACTCCTCTCATTAAAAGTTGATACCTTGCACAAATTACACTCTTGTTCCTTTGCATTGTGTCTCTTGATTATGCTATGAAAAATAAATAAATCAAAAAATAATTAACAGGAAAAAAAAAATGTCTCCTGACCCACATAAAAAAGTAAAATGAATACTTTTTTTTAGGTTCAGATTTATTATAGCTTTTTTTTTTTTAAAGTAAACTTCCTAATGGGTTTTTCCATTCACCATAATACATTTTGTACAGTGGTTGACACAGACCACCCAAGAGGTCACTCCTCCACACCTATTATATCATTTACTTCATATTTGGCATAATAAATTATATATAATCAATATTATAGTATTTAATGCTAAAAACATAATCTTGGTACTACCTAACCATAGTCTGTCTCCATATGGAACTTTCAGGTAACTAACGTTTGTCCCATCTGCATGCTATTTTGATGGCTGCTTCCCATAATTTTCTAATGTGTTCACTTAAAGTGTCAATAAACCCAGACTATGAAAAACTCTCATTACATGCTATATAACAAAGTGTGCATACTTAGAAAGCTATTAAAGCATTTTTTCTAGAGTGTAGAGTGAAATATACCTGATTAATCCTTCCTTTATCTATCCCTCCCATCTTCTCTGTGTCCCCATTGAAGCCTGAGATTGTGTAGACCAGCTGGTGTCCTCTACTGAGCATGCTACAGTTTCAGTTCCCTTCCAAGCTTTTAATTTCCTTCTTTTCTTATATATGCAGCCCACATAACTATACAGTCAAATATGTGTGCAAATACACAGTGGTAAATTACACTTTCCTCCCTTCCTTTGTGTCCTCCTATTTCTAAACACTATGGGGATGGGTTAAAGCATGCTGGTTGATTACATTCACTAAGAAACTCACAAAAAGCTCACTTTTAATATAAATCAGTATTAAATATACCAATAGTTATTGTTAATACCTGTAAAGTACAAAAAGAGCCTTGGATGCAGATGCCGTCTGAACAAGATGAAAGCTAGTGCCAATCATCTTAGACTCCGCCTACATCTTATTAATGCACAAAAAACAAAACACATTTGAAGTTCAATAAAGATTTATAGGGAGCCATAAAACAGTTTTTCGACATTTATAATTTAATTTGAGTTGCTCTTATAAAACATGTTTTTTTCTTAGTCATGTGACCAATACAGTACTAATCAGGGCTGTGCAGACACTGTACTGTAGAGAGCATACATCAGCAGAGTAATATAATTCCCTCTCAAAGATTTGTCCTTGCAATGCTAAAGAATAAGGAAAGATCATGTGACCGCATAATGGTGCTGCAGGAATAAGGTTCAGGATAAGAGGATTAAAAAAAACAAAATAAATAAAAAGATAAAAATACAGTGGCATGATCTATATATGATTTATGTGAATGAATTATGGCAATTAGCACTTCTCTGTTTAGTATCACTTAAAGCAGAACCCTCATCAAAAATAATAAAAAAAGTAATAAAAAATTACATTTAAAACAGTTTGAAAGCAGAACTAAAACTTTATTAGACCACTACAAACTAAAAACACTATTAAACTCATTTTTAAAATTCAAAGCAAATTCCCCCATCCATCTACGTCATGCTTTATTTTGTTGAGAAATCACTTTGAACCCCCCTCCCCCCCCCCACACACACACACACACAGAAATTCTAGCTGCAGGAGCTCCCTGTAATAAAGTCTGGTCATTGCTGCTCTCTCTCTTTATGAAGGATAATTGTTCTAGTCTCCGCCCCCTTAAGCAGCCTGTAGTGGGTGGAGTAGCTTGCCCCCTCCCATGGCTCTGCCCTCTGCACAGGCTACAGGGGCGGACTGACCATTTGGAAACTCGGGCACTGCCCGAGGGCCCGGGGTCAGTAGGGGGCCCCATGAGATGCCCCTGGTACCTTTTCCATAGGCTTTTTTGAGTTTGGGCAAGGGCATAGGGGCCCATGATCCCCTATTGCCCGGGGGCCCCATGAGTTGTCAGTCCACCCCTGACAGGCTATGTAAAGCATGGTGATGATGTCACTGCTATTTTAACAAAGTAGTAACTGGATTTGCAAAGGCATCTGTTGAGAATGAAATGGCTATTGAGGAATATATTAGGATGATTTATTTTTGTTCTGCTGACTTCCATAATTTATTTTATTTATTTCAGGTACTTATATAGCACCGTAAATTTACGAAGCACTTTACATATATATTGTACATTCACATCAGTCCCTTACCCTCAAGGGGTGTACAATCTAAGGTCTTTAACTTACATTCATACATACACATACTAGGGACAATTTGGACAGGATCCAATTAACCTGCCAGCATGTCTTTGGAGTGTAGGAGGAAACCGGAGTGCCTGGAGGAAACCCACATAGGCTATGGTTGGAATTTGAACCAATGGCCTTAGTACTGCCAGGCAGAAGTATTAGCCATTTAGCCACTGTGCTCATGCACAAGTAAAAATACTGTTTCTTTATTTTCTTTTCATGTGATTGGGTATTCTTTGTAAAGTGAAGCTTCATCTCAATTTCTAAGCTCTGAAGCAGCTGCACTCTCAATTTCTATTAGCAACAAACTCTTCCACCTGATGTTAAGTTCCTGTGTGCATGAAATCCAATCCAGAGGTGATCTCCTTCATCAGTTAAACAGATCTGCACTCAGTAGACAGTAAGGCTCTGTTGTGCAGTGGCAGAAATCTTACTGCATTGTAAAACAGTTTTTAGTTTTTGGCTCCTCTGTAGCCAGTGGGGCAGATTTTGAGTGCTTTGGCTGTCCTAGGTTCTGCTGGCTACAGTCTTAACTGCTTCCCCCTGTATTCTAGTAAGTTCTACAATACATTAGGTTGGTAGAGGTGGACTCTAGGCTGAGTATTCATGCAGCCCCAGACAATCCCTGGTAGAGAAGGTGACCAGCAGAGAGCTGAGGTGTGCATAAACTACAGGGTCCTTTGCCTTGGTTGAGAGAGACCCATTCTGGAGGGGCTGTCTGCCCTTCTGGGCCATTTAATGAAGACTGCAGAATGTTCAAGGAGGTCCCAGCTTAGGGAGAGCTGGGGGGCTGGCTACTGAAGCTTAGAGAGCAGTCTGGAGAAATGTCTGCAGAGGATCTGGCCTGGAGATTCCTAGAACAGAGTTTGGCTGGACTGGAAGGAGGCATCCATGTATACAGGGACTGAGTGAGTAAAAGCCTGAGAGAGATCCTGGAGAGACTATTCCAGAGGTTTCTGCCTCAGGGCTGTTTCCAGTGTGGGATCCCCCTGAGTATGTACAGTATGCCTACATACCTTTTCACTAAAGGCCTGCCTAGGAGAGGCTGCTTTTTACTAGAGAGTGTCCTCAGTTAAAGTTACACTAGTTCTGTAGGATCCAAAGTCTCACCCCATCACCCATCCAAGTTCTCCAAACAATAACCCCCCCCCCCCCCCCCAAAAAAAAAAAACCTTTGCCTGGTTATTGTGTGGAAAGACTGAGAACTGCTATGCACCTAGCTGCTGTGCAACCTTTAGGGAATAGAACCTGGCTCGGGGCCTGTTCTACACTAATAATATAATACAAAAATTCACATACATAACATGAAAAATAACAAAAATACATAGAAACAAACACAAACTACGGACTTTAGAATGGTCAATAGTACATATATTTCAGATTCATTGATAAGATATGCCCAAAAGGAGAAAAAAAAAGAAAATGAAAAGAAAAAAAAAGGGGCTAAGATAAACCCTAAATTAGCAACACTGTGGAGCTAAGGGATCTATCTCAAATAAACATATAATAAAAAAGGGGCTAATACCAGTTTATTAAAAAAAAAAAAAAAAAAAGCCACAGATGTCCTTTATAGAGAATTGGATGAAACAAGTCAGCGATATTGTGGAGGCTGAGAAATGGGTGCACATATGCAAGATTCGAGAAGTTCCACGCTAAGTGGACAACCTGGATATGTTTTATAAATAGTAAAGGGAACTAGAGTTAAATGATTATGTGTTTTATTGTAGGTTAGATCAAGGTCAATTTGTTTTATTTCTGTATATTTATTGAGAGATTTATTTTAATTACTTTATTTTATTAAAAATGTGATCCACATTTTATATTGTTTTTGTTGTGACACATAATTATGAATTTGTACATTTGGAGAATATTTCAAGCATTATTTATCCGTTGTCCATTGAGGTCTACGAACTTGGCCCTACAGAGCTCCATAGCTTTTCACATTTCTCCTCCAGACTCGGAGTACAGCGAGCTGCAGCCATTTACGGTAAATTTGCTTTTATCAAGGTTACTACAAAATAGTGACAGTAGGTTTGCAGGTTTTAGCACCACCGCCTAATCTGCGCAAGTGAAGTTAGTGTTAAAATAACACACACCTTCAGCTTCATTAAACCCACCAGTGCCACCGGCTTACTAATATCTTCCAAGGTCTTAAACATCCAGGATAAATAAAGTACCGTTAACATGACTTCCTGTAATAAAGTGAAATAAAACAAATCCAAAGAAGAAGTGCAACAGCTGCTGTCTCTAAAATGATAGCGATAATGTAATATCACGTTAATTTAATATTATGTACCACAGGATTCAGTGAAGGTTTTAAGGAGAATCGGGAAAGTATTAAAGTGTATCTCCGCTTTAGTGAAATAACAATACTGGACTAGGGTATGAAAGATGATTTGTCTCCAATACTGTCTGACCACCATTCATCAGTATCTAAGGTCTTTTATTAACAAAATGTATAAATAACAGAATAACATTCAATACAATATAAATGAAGGCTGAAGGTCCTTGTAGCCATCTCTACCTAAATGCAGTGGTGTATCTAAGTTTTGAGCTGCCCTAGGCAACACAAAAATCGGCAGCCCCAACCTTCCCTGAGGAGAGAGCCTGACACCGACCAACCCCCCCCCCCACTGCGGAGAAAGCATAACACTGACCAACAACCCCCCAAAAAAGAGAGCCTGACACTGATCAACACCCCCAACCCAACTGTGGAGAGAGCATAACACCAACCAGCAACCCACCGCCCCAAAGGAGAGGGCCTGACACCAACACCCCCCCAACCACAGAGAGAGCATAACACCAACCAGCAACCCATCCCCCCAAAGGAGAAAGCCTGACACCAACCAACACCACCTCCCCCTCCCTTGCCCAAGAGAGCCTTCCTCTACCACCGCCACCCTCCTCTCATACCTGGCAAGATAGAGAAAGAAACTCATAGACACTCACTTTCACAGCTTCAGACATTCCTGGGAACGAGAGTCATGCTCTACATACATCAACCAGCCCGCAAGCTCTCTTGGCTCCCACCTGATCCCCATGCAGCGTGTATACCTTCTTCCAGGGGGCAGCGCTGCACCCCTAAAAAATGCCGCCCTTGGCAAATGCCTTGTTTGCCATGTGGTAAATACGCTCCTGTCTAAATGAGTACCTGCGTAAACCTGTAAGGTAGGCCTCCAGCCACACAACATTGGAGACATTGGTTAAGATAATAGTAAATAAAATCATGTTCACTGACACCAAACCATACAAAATAAGGGAAGCCATACCTAAGATGGGTCTCTATCAATTTATATTTGACCATAATAACCATCTTTAAAGGACCATGTACCCCAACGGCTGTTATAACTATGTAGCCTGAACCTGTAAAAGTTCACAGCAGAATGAGAATAATCATCAAAAGAAACTTAAAGAGGGCAGGGAATGGTGGAAAGTTTTCCTGCTGCCAGCTCTCTTCTATCTGAAGACCTACTAGAACCTTCCTCCAAACCATCCCCTGAAGCCCCTTTTGTTCTTATTTGACCCATCATTCAGGTACTTACTAAAATAGAATTGGTGTGGCCAGTGGCATAACTAGGGTTGGTGTCTCTTGGTGCAGCAAAACATGGTGTAACCCCCACCAATAATTTTTTCCCATATACCACCCACAGTGCTCTGTCCTGCCACTGTGGAGGGACAGTAGGACAAAGTAGTAGACACTGGGCAGGCTAGAGCATCAGGCTCTCTCCTGTCTAGCCTGGAGGGCGCTGAGCAGGCTAGTTTTGGGCCAGGTTCAAAAGAGCGTTGGGTACAGAGTCCATCCATCCACATCTTACTATTGCACCTCTCCTCAGCTATAACCTCTACCTCCCCAACACAACCCTCTCCCCTCATCTCAACCCCTTCCCCAAATCTCCATCATCTTCCACATAATTACCTTTCTAAAGGCACCTTTCTGTAGCTGGCTATACTACCTACCGCAGCCACAGCTTCCTTTTCAGTGCACACTCATTTACGGTTCCTGAACTCCCTGACCAGATAGGAGATAAGGATCACGGTGCAGCTTACCCCCGCTGCCCCCCACTCTTCTGCCTTGAACATGCTGCACTCGTCCCACCACCTTCTTCCCCTGCCAGCAATGTATAAATGCCAGCTGTTTCCCTATACACTGGTTGTTTGACTAAGGAGGCTGAGCCCCTGAAATGCTTAGCAGTCCTGCACATCCCCGACATTGCAGGTTGGATTTGAAAGCTGCCCCCCCCAGCTTGCCTGCCAATTCCTGGCTCTGCTGGATGTTTACACGGTTTGTCCTGCCCAGCTGGAAGTTAGCATATAATAAACAGATGGAGTTATGCGGGAAAAAGTTGTACACTGGGACACTGGAGGACAAAGGTAAAAATGCAGGAAAGTCCTGCCCTAGTGTCACCCCTCTGGCGGGTGTCACTCGGGTGTGCCACTGGGTTTGGCACCTACTATATTACTGACTATGAATAAATTAACTTATGTGCCTTGGGGGGTTTTTTTTAAACATAAATCCATAGTGCCATATATGCATGTGCCATCCATCCCATCATGGTGTGTGCTGTACATTAATACATATATGAACAGCAATATAAAGTCCCTTAAAATATAGAAAGTTACTGTATAAGGCGCAACTAAAGTTGAATTTTCATAAAGTGCTTTATAAAGTGACTGGTGCTCTAAAATTCTCAGTCTTCAGTGTGTGCAGATCTCTCTGTGCTCCTCTGCTTGTCCACCTCACTCACCAGAGTTCTGTGACCCACTATGCAGCATACGTGAGTCTCAAGCACTTTTAGGATGTGTACTGTCTCCTCCAGTAGCTCCAATGTCCCTGCAGAATGAAAAGTCTTCTTCGCATGTTCCACTCCAATATGCGTGCATGTGAGCGAAGAAAAAACCCAGAAGCAGCCTCCAATAGTGTAACTCAGTTTTACTTAAACCATAAGAACATTTAAAATCCATTTACTCTGCAATAATGATTGTGCTACAAACAATCTAAAGCTCATGTGTTACTTCCTATAACCACCTGTGGTTAACCAGCTGGAAATACGAAAGCAAAAGTGATGCAACAAACCTCATCCAACGCATTTTGTCGCTCACTCTGATGACATCAGGAGAGGCTGCAGCTGGAGTTATCCTTTACATTTCAGAACAGCTTGTGTAGCAATTATACACTGCTCAAAAAGGAACACTTTTTAATCAGAGTATAGCGTCACGTCAATTAAACTACTGGGATATTGATCTGGTCAGTTAAGTAGCAGAGGGGATTGTCAATCAGTTTCAGCTGCTTTGGTGTTAATTAAATTAACAACAGGTGCACTAGGTGGGCAACAATGAGAGGGGCCCCCAAACAGGAATGTTTTTACAGGTGGAGGCCACTGACATTTATTTTCCTACTCATCTTTTCTGTTTTCCACTAGTTTTGCATTTGGCTAGGGTCAGTGTCACTACTGGTATCATGAGGCGGTACCTGGGCCCTACGAAGGTTGCATAGGATGTCCAACTCCTCCAAGATGGCACATCAATACGTGCCATTGTCATAAGGTTTGCTGTGTCTCCCAGCACAGTCAAGAGCATGGAGCAGATTCCAGGAGACATGCAGTTAATCTAGGAGAGCTGGACAGGGCTTTAGAAGGTCCTTAACCCATCAGCAGGACTGTTATCTGCTCATTTGTGCAAGGAGGAACAGGATGAGCACTGCCAGAGCCCTACAAAATGACCTGCAGCAGGCCACTGGTGTGAATGTCTCTGACCAAACAATCAGAAACAGAATTCATGAGTGTGGCTTGAGGGACCGATGCTCACTGCCCAGCACCATAGAGCTCGATTGGCATTTGCCATTAAACACCAGAATTGGCAGGTCCACCACTGGCTCCTTGTGCTTTTCACAGATGAGAGCAGGTTCACCCTGAGCACATATGACAGATCTGAAAGGGTCTAGGGAAGCTGTGGCGAACGTTAACATTGTTGCCTTTAACATCATTCAGCATGACAGTTTTGGTGGTGGGTCAGTGATGGTCTGGGGAGGCATATCCATGGAGGGACACACAGACCTCTACAGGATAGACAATCGCACCCTGACTGCCATTAGGTATTGGGATGAAATTCTTGGACCCATTGTCAGATCCTACGCTGGTGCAGTGGGTCCTGGGTTCCTCCTGGTGCATGACAATGCCCAGCCTCATGTGACGAGAGTATGCAGGCAGTTCCTGGAGGATGAAGGAATTGATACCATTGAATGACCCCCGCACTTGCCTTACTTAAATCCAATAGAACACCTCTGGGATATCATGTTTCGGTCCATCCGACACCACCAGGTTGCACCTCAGACTGTCCAGGAGCTTAGTGATGCCCTGGTCCGGATCTGTGAGAAAATACCCCAGGACACCATCCGTCATCTCATTAGGAGCATGCCCCAACATTGTCAGGCATGCATACAAGTACATGGGGGCCGTACACACTACTGAGGACCATTTTGAGCTGCTGCAATGAAATTTCAGCCTTGCCCAGTTGATCTCTGTGAACTAAAACCCCAACTTTATGGTATGAAGATGAGGGGGGGAACATACATCCTTGTGTGACAATGTTGCTTGTATAAGCAATCGCTACCCTGAGACAGAGTTTTACTGACAGGATAACAAGGTGAACATAAAGGGAGAAAAAAGCTAAAAACAAAAACTAATGTAGCTTACATATCTAAGGGCTGGTAGGATACAACATATTACATTGTAATTTACAGTGAGAGCTGCGAAAATGTGGAATAGACACCCTCAAGAGTTGGTTCTAGCCAGCTCAGTGGATTGCTTTAAAAAAGTCCTGGATTCTTTCCTAGATACACAGAATATAACTGGATCTAGGTAAAGTTGATCCAGGGAATATCCGATTGCCTCTCAGGGGATCAGGAAGGAATTTTGTCCCCTGCAGGAGTAAATTGGATCATGCTTTGCTGGGTTTTTTTTTTGCCTTCCTCTGGATCAACTGTGGGTGTAGGATTATAACTTTTTTTTTTAAATGGTTGAACTGGATGGACTTTTGTCTTTTTTCAGCCAGACTAACTATGTAACTATGTTCTTGGGTTTGGATATACTTTAACCACTTCCATACTGGGCACTTTTACCCCCTTCCTGCCCAGGCCAATTTTCAGGTTTCAGCGCTCTCACACTTTAAATGACAATTGCACGGTCATACTACATTGTACGCAAACTAAAATTTTGATTGCACCGCTGCTCGGTTCTGCGGGGAGGCAAACTGCGCATGCCTGAAAGGATGCCATATGGCCTCCACCCGGAGGGACGAGCTGCTTACCCGGCCGCCATCTGGCTATAGGCCGGGCGGGAAGTGGTTAACATAATATTTTTTATGTTATTAATGAGTATCTTGAAGGTCCAAAATGAATCAGTTTGTTCCACTTGCCTATAAACTGCAGATATTAAAAGAAGAGGAAATGTTATTTACCAACTTTTGCTTAGATACTGAGTTTTATAGTTTGAACCAGGAACATGGGATGATATTTGGCCATGCGTTCAGCTTGGTGGTTTCAGCATATTTCAGCAAACAAAAGAAGAATGTGTCTTGAGTGTAGTTGCTGGAACGGTGAACGTGTTAGTGGTCTGCTGAGAATGCTTTACCATGCTATAGGATCATATTGAATTCTTGCTTTACTGAAGGAGGTAAAGGGGAGCTTGTAAAGTCCAGTAATGGCTAACAATGAATCAAAACTCATCTTTTACTAATCTGATGTCTTCTAACTGAAGCTTAGCAGGTTACTGCAGTTTGAAAGCTACCACATCATTTCTAACTTTATACAGTTGAGTCCAAGGTTTGTGAGAATGGCGGGCAATGCTTGAAAGTCCCTTGGCAATAATAAGAGAAGAGATGAATCAAACAAAGCGAAGCATCACCAATAATTGCAGATGGTGATCTTATGGGTTTGTAGATAAACAAAGCCATGTCAGTGACAGTTACGACACTGTACTTCTAATGGCTAGAATTAAGCTCAGCAAATAACTGTACTACATTTATTTGAGATGCAGAATCTATTCCTGAATCATTTCGACAACTAAAGTGGTTGTAAAGGCTCAAGGTTTTTTACCTTTATGCATTCTACGTATGAAGGTAAAAAAAACCATCTGTGTGCAGCAATGCCCCCAGCCTCCTCAATACTTATCTAACCCACATGGAAGAAAAATATATTTTAAAAATATTCTTCCCAAATATATTGAAATAAATTTGAAATGCTACAATTTTGGCCATATTCAATTATATATATATGTGTGTGTATGTTGAAATGTGTTTTTATTACAAAATATATGAAAAATATCTTAAAAGATACAATTCAATTATACTGTATGTCTTTCAAAATACAAATCTACATTTTTAGAATGCATTTACATATATATGTAAAAATATATTTTAAAATGACTTTTGTATATTTAAAAAAAAATCTGAAGAATATATATATAATAAAAATCTATTTTTAAAAATCTATTTTTTAAAAATATATTCCTCAGTTTTTTTAACATATATTTGTACATGCATTCCAAAAATGTAGATATGTATTTTTAAAGACATACAGTATATTTGAAATTTATTTTTTTAAATATTTTTCAGATATTTTGTAATACAGTATATATATATATATATATATATATATACAGTTGCAAGAAAAAGTATGTGAACCCCTTGGGATTACGTGGAGTTTTGCATGAATTGGGCATAAAATGTGCTCTGAACGTCATCTAAGTCACAACAATAGAAGAACACAGTCTGCTGAACATAATACTACACAAACATTAGATGTTGCCATGGTTTAATTGCACATAACATGTAAACATTCACAGTGCAGGGAGGAAAAAGTATGTGAGACCCTAGCTTAATGACTTCTCCCAGAGCTAATTGGATCCAGGAGTGAGCCAACCTTGACTCCAATCAGTGTGATGATATTGGATGTGTTGCTGACAGCTGTCCTGCCCTTAAAAAACACACACCTGTTTTGGGTTTACTGGTTTCAAGAAGCACTGTCTGATGTGAACCATGCCTCGCAGAAAAGAGCTCTTAGAAGACCTACGATCAAGAATTGTTGACTTGCATGAAGCTGGAAAGGGTTACATAAGTATCTCCAAAAGCCCTGATGTTCATGTGTCCATGGTAAGACAGACTATCTACAAATGGAGAAAGTTTAGCACTGTTACTACTCTCCCTAGGCGTGGTCGTCCTGTAAAAATGACTGCAAGAGCACAGCGCAGAATGCTGCATGAGGTAAAGAAGAATCCCAGAGTGTCAGATAAAGACCTACAGAAATCTCTGGCACATGCTAACATTTTTGTTGACACCTCTACAATAAGGAAAACATTAAACAAGAATGGAGTACATGGGAGGACACCACAGAGGAAGCCATTGCTGTCCAAAAAGAATATTGCAGCACGTTTGAAGTTTGCAAAAGAGCACCTGGATGTTCCACAGCACTACTGGCAAAATATACTGTGGACAGATGAAACCAAGATTGAGTTGTTTGGGAAGAACACACAACACTATGTGTGGAGAAAAAAAGGCACAGCACACCAACATCAAAACCTCATCCCCACTGTAAAACATGGTGGAGGGAACATCATGGTTTGGGGCTGCTTTGCTGCCTCAGGGCCTGGATGGATTGTTGTCATTGATGGGAAAATGAATTCCAGAGTTTATCAAGACATTTTGCAGGAAAACGTATGACCATCTGTCCGCCAACTGAAGCTCCACAGAGGATGGGTGATGCAACAGGACAATGACCCAAAGCATACAAGTAATTCAACAAAACAATGGCTGCAACAGCACAGAATACGCCTTCTGGAGTGGCCCAGTCAGAGTCCTGACCTCAACCCGATTGAAATGCTGTGGCATGACCTTGAGAGAGCGATTCACACCAGACATCCCAAGAATATTTCTACACTGAAACAGTTTTGTGAAGAGGAGTGGTCCAAAATTACTCCAGATCGTTGTGCAGGTCTGATCTGCAACTACAGGAAACGTTTGGTTGAGGTTATTGCTGCCAAAGAAGGGTCAACCAGTTATTAAGTCCAAAGGTTCACATACTTTTTCCTCCCTGCACTGTGAATGTTTACATGTTATGTGCAATTAAACCATGGCAACATCTAATGTTTGTGTAGTATTATGTTCAGCAGACTGTGTTCTTCTATTGTTGTGACTTAGATGACGTTCAGAGCACATTTTATGCCCAATTCATGCAAAACTCCACGTAATCCCAAGGGGTTCACATACTTTTTCTTGCAACTGTATATACACACACATACACACACACACACACACACACACACGTATATAATTTAAATATATTTTGAAATAGATTGAATATGGCCAAAATTGTAGCATTTCAAATTTTTTAAATATATTTCAAATATATTTTTCTTCCATATGGGAAGCCCCATCAAGATCCAGTGATGTGCACGACATCCTCAGCTGTCCCGGGTCTCTGGCTCCTCATTTGCAGAGACAGCCAGTAGGAGCCATATACTCCGATTATTTAGTAGCACTAACTGATGGGAAGAAATGATACTTTAAGATTAAAAGAAGCTTTTTGTAAAATTTCACCTAAAATTGTTTTTTAAATTGTGGAAAATCAGAAGCCATTGACAAGTGTCCAGCATTTTGACTTTCCTTGGCCACATTGGAAGAAGAAGCATTTTCTTGGGCCCACATAAAAAACACTAACAATAAAGATAGCTGATAAGCAGAAAAAGTCGGGCAGATCACTGTGACGATCGCGGCGTCAGACCCCAGCCCTTCTCACCAAACTCGTGACCGAAGGACTAGCCAATCTAAAATTGCGCTGTCACGTGCGAAACAATGCCACGCCCAGCTGTACCCTGCACAATGATTTTCCAGCTAGTGGACCACAATCAATGTACCTGCAGCCTGAGCGCGATTGTTACTGGGTCAGGTTAATTACGCAATTAACCCTTCACAGTACAACCATCTCATTTTTGTACAGAGAAAGAGGAAACTCGGCAATATCAGCAATAACACTATGATGTATGAATAATCGTCGGTATACCACTGTCACCGCAGGCAGCGATATACCAAAGTTTAAAACACACACACAGTAGCGCTTATCAGAGGCAGAGGTTCTGAGTTTGCATTAAAGAGCTTTAGAAACAGTTCAACATTTTCGGAAAGTAAGATTTATTACTAAAAGGTCAAAAGGGTGCAATAAAAATATTTACAGAAAAAGATGTATCCATTATATATATAAATATACAAAGAGCAATAGCACAGCAAAGAAATAACAGAAAGGAATTTAGATAGATAAAGTACTTACCAAAAGCCTTGGGTTAAGCAGCTTTCAAGTTTTCTGAGCAAAAGGGTGTTTTCTCCCAAAGTTGGTTCCAATGTAAAAAAAGGAGAATTTTTCAACTTTATTTAACTCAGCTCAGCTTAGCCTTTTCTAGCAACTCCACAGGGTGTCTCCCTGAAACAGAGAACCAATCGCCTCATTTGGGGAGGGAGTTGTAGGTGGAGACCTCAGGATATGACCAAATCCTGCGCAAATTATATTATGGTTCATAACTTACCCTGGACACATATAACATTCTATCCACGAGTAGATTAATACGCAGAATCTTCTGCTGAATGGTTATATATGAAATATCCGCTTGAATGGTTACGGAGATATAATTTTCTGCTCTCCTGTATATGATAGAGGGTGTGATATACCAGGAGACTTGTCTTAAAGTCAGCCGTCCAAATATGGGCTCCATGTGTATGTAATTATGTCCTATTTGAAGATATAAACTTATATGAAAAGTGAGTTTTTAAATGTAAGTCTGTTTTTACGACTCCCTGGAGAGATACAAAATGGAGGGGGTTGGAGCAAAATGGATGACCGCATCCATCTCTGTGTGCATGATTGCTACAATCACATTAACAATCACTGATACAGATAATGTACCTATCTGAACAAAAAAACTATTTTTTTGTAATATGTTTTTATAAAAGTAAAAGAGGGCAACATAAAACTAGTGGGATATTTGACACTGTTTTTTTTTTTATTTAAACAAACGCATCAATATCTGGTTTGATGGATGTAGTAGCAATTCTCAATGAATTCTCAAGGTGCTCATCAAATATTTTGGTTTTAATTTTGATCTTTCTGTGCTTCATGCTTGAAAATAGTTGCTCACATATATATGTCAAAAACTGATGATATGAATAAGGCTCAGTCAAATTTTCATTCAGCCTCATGTATTCGCTAAGTGTAAACACATTTTTACAAACAAAAATCCAAAAAGATCAACATTTTTAAGTAAGTTTGAGATTTTGTATTAGCCATGCTAGATACCCCTGCTTTAGACCTTCTGCCAGAATTGAGATATGGCTTCATCTTTTACTTTTTTGATTTAAGGCAAAATACCAACCTAGACCTACAAATACAATAACTGTGCTTCAAAGATTATGCTAATGCAGTATTCAGCCCTAAATCACACCATGTTGAAGAATGTCGAAGTATTCCTTCTATTGCTAATACAACCTCCCTTACTCTGACACCAGTGGACATGGAGAAAGCTTCAGCAGTAGAATTAGATATTGCACAGTTATGGAAATTGTGGAAATTATGTATTGTTTGGTGCATGGAATCAACCTGTCACCTAGAAAAAAAAAGCTCACCATTGCAGGGTGTAAGAAATGTATCCTATTGCCTCATTTGTTGTGCAAAAAAACCCTTACGTTACCCTTAGGGCAATTAAAACTATTGTACACAAGACAAAAGTTGCATAAAAATGTTTGATACCCAGAAATTGGTAAGAAGGGCTCCCAACTTGTGGGTCGGAAAACCAAAACCAGAACCAGTTGCACAAACAGATTTGCCAACAAGTCCATTGGAAGAAGTGGCTATCAATCTGTGTGGTATACCACATGGACACCAATGTCTTAGTGGTTGAGGAATATCATTCATGGTAGCAAGGGGTAGTATTCCTTACATGGGCTTGTCAACTGCAGTTGATTGTTCTGACCACATTTTTCCTACTCAGGCATTTCTTAACTCATTGTAACCTTCTAATGGAGCTCATAAAGAATTTTAGGATTGCTTGGCATGAAATGCCATATTGTATCATCCTGCTACACTACATTGGCCACAAACTAATGGAAAAATTGAATGTAAGAATGGGACTTTGTTGAAAGCTAAACAAACTGCATATTAAGAAGGCAAAGACTGGAAAATCTGTGGTATTGCCTTTGGCATACCACTGCTATTGCCACAACAGGAGTAAGTCCTGCAGAACTCCTTTGCGGTCACAAATGCAGGACTAAGCTGTCAGTATTGTAGCCTACACATGTATGGCTATGGGACATTTTCAAGAATTGATGAGGTGAGGTATTTTCATAGCCAGCAATATGCACCACTGCCAGCCTAGTGTCCTAAAGAAATTGAATAAAGTACTGTTCCAAAAGGACCATTTTCACCCATGATCTACTTCTTGTGAACTGGAGCTATATACTGTGCAAGAGAATAGGTACGCAAGATGTGTTGGAGGTTGAAAGACGGGCACAATTCATCTAAACTATTTTCTTCTAAAAACAGTTTATGACTGAACACAAAGCAGAATACCTTAGACCAGTGTGTGGGAGGTGCAGTGCGGTCGCAGTAAACACATTCCTGTTTACAGATCAAAAAGACTCCTACTGAAGGATGACCCAAAATTCAAACAGTCCAATGGAGAAGGACCCAGCTGGGAGCACTCACATTTCTGTGCACACTTGCAGAGCAGGTTCTGATGCATCGACAGTGTCTGTCTCTGAAGGTGGAATGTGGCCTGGCTAGTCTGAACTCAACGGGAAGGATTCTGATTCAAAATGGCATGTCTCTACTCATCCAGAACTTTACCCTGCCGCTAATCACTCTCCTTGACAGATGGGTGCTCTTTCCCCATGTTATCCACTTGCAAAAAGCACACCAAAGTCTGTGGGCAGGCACTAAAAAAGGCTCTGCCGACCCAAGATAGCCGCTAGGATCACTGGTATGCAGCATAGCAAACCAGAATGCTGACTCAAGGGACCAAGGAAACCGTACAGAAACCAGGTTTCTCTCAAATTCCTCTCCAGCTGCAATACCACTCCGACTGAACACCAACTACAGTGGAGAACTGAGACTGCACCTCCCTATAAGTGTTCTCAACCTTTTTTGGGTCAAGGCACCCTTTGAAATTCTGCACAATCTCAAGGCCCTCTTTTCTAAAATGTAAAAAACTAAACTAACAGTTTTACAAAATACTTTTACCTCTGAACATTTAGGACACCCAACATTAGAGGTGATTTATTCTTAAAGCAAAGCAAATACACCTGTACACACTGGTATGGACTAGCATTCCAGTGTATCTATTTCCCTCAGTTTTTCTCTCTCAATCAGATAAAATGATGGAGAGAGGCAGGGGGAGGGGCATGGATGCAGGCGCCTAATGTCCTCCTTGACCTTGCCCATTCAGAGCAAAGTGACAGTCTTTTGAAACCTCACTTCCCAACCAACCTATACCCACATTCACTGCATTCTTCCACCACTGTATTCCTCCATCAGAGCCTAGAGTGCGAATCCTGTATGAGCTAGATGTTGGAGCTTACACAGGATTAATGATGTTTTTCTCAAGCTTTTCCGGTTAACCTGATTTTTATGCATGAGTAACTACATCATGCTAGGAGGCAACATGTTCCCCCTACCCGGAAGCACAGGATATTTGGATGGACTGATGTGGGCGAGCATGACAAGGGTGAGTATAAAGGGGTGGGCCTTCAAGAGACTTTATCTCTGGTCCCTGAAGGGCAAAGTGACAAAATCTCTCTTACCAGTATACATTTTTACTTTTCCAAGAATCAGCTTGGTTTGTGCAATATAATAAAACAGGCGACCTGGTGTCAATAGTTTAGTTACATATGTCATACACTAAACCAGGAGTCTCAAAACTTTTCAAAGGGTCAGCTTACAACATGGCCTCAAGGTTGGCGACCAGTAGCAGGAGCAGTAGTGCCCCATCATTGGTATTAGTAGGAGGAATAGTATCCCATCACTGATAACAGTGGAAGAAATAGCTCCCCATTGTTGGTGTCAGTGCCCCAGAATAGTGCCCCAGCATTTGTGTTAGTGGCAGAAATTATGCTCCACTGTTGGTGTCAGTGGCCAGATAAAGGCTAGCAAAGGGTCACATTTGGTCCTCAAGGCGTAGTTTGGAGATAACTGCACTAAAGAAATGTTTATATACTGTATAATGATAAACTACACTTAGAAACATAGAGGTTTTTTTAAAAAAAAATTTACATATTAATGCCATTATAGACATCAAAGTTATCTCATATGCACCTATAGCTAAAAAAAAATCATTGAAAGGGTTATACAATAATTTTAATAGGATTGGGAATGGCTTAATGAACTAGAACAATTCCTGAATAAAAAAACAGATGCCTTGGACAACCAGCATGTGCCCACTGTATGTATTTCAAAGCTTAATCTTTAAATCAAACTGAAGACTGCCTTTACAGAAAGTGCTACGTTTTTAAATAACCAAAGTTGGTGAAGACAAAATCTGTAGCAACACTGAAAGAGAAGTTAGATGCTCAGGTATCGGATCCTGACACATCAATGCAGAGCTGAATCCTTCAGAGATCTAGGTGTAAGCATGATAATGGCTATAGATGAGCAATTCCATCTGGATGAGGGACTTGTTTTACTCACAGCCTTTTTCAGATTTAAAACACCTCCAATCTCCTGTGCAGCTTCCATCTCAAATGTCACACCACCTGGGAATGGCAGCTGCCAGACTGAAAGGCGAGCTCCTTGAGACATGAACAGGATGCTCATACAGCAGTTATTGGTAGTGATAAGAACTTATGGATGACATGGGGTAGGAGAGGGGGGTCAGCAGAGGGTGGTTTTGCGGGAGGACCAGGATGAAAAAAGAGATCTGAGCTGGACTAATAAAAATACAACCTTGGTGCATAAAACAAGTCAGTTTTTGGTTATGTACATACATCATCATTCTTTGCCAAGCCTGTTGATGCAAAATGGTTGAGGTATTCACATCATCATAATTTTAGTAACAGTGCAGGGCCCAGTTGTTGAGATTATCAAGACCACAGCAAATGTGAGGTTAAATTAAAGCAAGTTGAGGCTGGTTAAAGCGTTGAGGCTGAAGAGCCCACATGGATTTGTTGGCTGGTGCAGCGTAGTGTGGCAGGCAGTAAGCACAGAGTTCTGATTTGTCAAAAATAATGTATTGTGGAAATAGTTCCATTCAGCCCAGAAGACTTACAACAGTGCACTGCAGAGGCAGTGGTATGTAGACTCAGGGTTCCTTACAGCGTCTGACACGAGGATTGGTATATGTCCCGGCTGGTCCAATCCAAAGGGGAAGCTTCCTGGAAAGGTAGATGTAGTTACTGATCTCTCCCTACTCCACCGGAACCTCTCCCTGCAGCTTGTGCTGTCCATGACAGAAGGGTGGCCTGTCCCCACACCACCACTCGCTAGAGACTTAAATAGACTCTGCCTTTCATAGCCTATTGCTTATTGTTACTAATTTGTTAACCTTCTTCTCAAATGTTCTGTACGCTGTGGCATTTCTGTGCATAAGATGCTGGTTATATTTTCCCATTGATGCCTTGTTTTTCCTGAATATACACCTCATTTCTACAAAGAAAAGGAATTACAAAGAAAAAAAAATAGACTCTGCTTGACCCAAGATGACCACCATGGCTTCAGCCAGTCCAACCAGACCACTGCTCCAGGTGACCAAGGAAGCCATAGAGTAACCCAGTTTCTCTCTCTCTTCTTTTTGCACTGGTTTATATATTCTTTACAATATAGAAGCCCTTTTAGTAGATTGAGCAAGGATGACTGAGACCACAGATCAAACTCTGTGACTGAAGAGATATGGGGACATTTGGGGCATTTATTTAGGGACCATTTTTCACTGAATCACAGAAAGGTAACATTAACTATAGAGATGAGCGAATCGAAGTATCCGAAGTGGAATTCGAGTCGAATATCGGAAAAATTTCGATTCGTGCCGAATCCGAAAAACAGCCTAATTCGGACGCGCGAATCGAAATTTTTCCGAAAATGGCGGCTGACATGTGCGGCGACGGAGCGGGGATGTCGGGGAAGGCGCGCAGACAAGGCGCGCTGCCCCATAATGCATTCCTCAACGACATGTGATCGCATCAGCCAATCAGCAGCCAGCCAGCCAGCACTGTGTAATGGTCGAGGTATATATAGCGGCCATTTTGGAAATCTTCATTTGCCTGCAGTCATTGAACAGAGGCAGACCGCTCTGTACTAGGGACAGGGACAGAGTTAGGGCCACAGAAACGAGAATTGGGGACAGAGAGAAGTTACTTAGGGACAGAGAACCATTACTCAGGGACACAGACTTGTTAATGAGGGCCACAGAATCGTTATTTAGGGACAAAGAAACGCTAGTTAGGGCCACAGAATTCATACTCAGGGACAGACAGAATTGTTACTCAGTGCCAGAGAATTGTTACTTAGGGCCACAGAAACGTTATTAGGGCCACAGAATTTTTACTCAGGGACAGACAGAATTGTTACTGAGTGCCAGAGAATTGTTACTCAGGGACAGACAGAATTGTTACTGAGTGCCAGAGAATTCTTAGGGCCACAGAATTCATTCTCAGGGACAGACAGAATTGTTACTCAGGGACAGACAGAATTGTTACTGAGTGCCAGAGAATTGTTACTCAGGGACAGACAGAATTGTTACTGAGTGCCAGAGAATTGTTACTCAGGGACAGACAGAATTGTTACTGAGTGCCAGAGAATTGTTACTCAGGGACAGACAGAATTGTTACTGAGTGCCAGAGAATTGTTACTCTCACAGACACAAAATTGTTACTTGCACAGACACAGAATTGTTACTTGCACAGACACACAATTGTTACTCAGGGCCACTGAATTCATACTCAGGGACAGACAGAATTGTTACTGAGTGCCAGAGAATTCTTACTCAGGGCCACAGAATTCATACTCAGGGACAGACAGAATTGTTACTCAGGGACAGACAGAATTGTTACTGAGTGCCAGAGAATTGTTACTCAGGGACAGACAGAATTGTTACTGAGTGCCAGAGAATTCTTACTCAGGGACAGACAGAATTGTTACTGAGTGCCAGAGAATTGTTACTCTCACAGACACAAAATTGTTACTTGCACAGACACAGAATTGTTACTCGCACAGAGACAGAATTGTTACTCAGGGCCACAGAATTCATACTCAGGGACAGACAGAATTGTTACTGAGTGCCAGAGAATTGTTACTCAGGGACAGACAGAATTGTTACTGAGTGCCAGAGAATTGTTACTCTCACAGACACAAAATTGTTACTTGCACAGACACAGAATTGTTACTTGCACAGACACACAATTGTTACTCAGGGCCACAGAATTCATACTCAGGGACAGACAGAATTGTTACTGAGTGCCAGAGAATTCTTACTCAGGGCCACAGAATTCATACTCAGGGACAGACAGAATTGTTACTCAGGGACAGACAGAATTGTTACTGAGTGCCAGAGAATTGTTACTCAGGGACAGACAGAATTGTTACTGAGTGCCAGAGAATTGTTACTCTCACAGACACAAAATTGTTACTTGCACAGACACAGAATTGTTACTTGCACAGACACACAATTGTTACTCAGGGCCACAGAATTCATACTCAGGGACAGACAGAATTGTTACTGAGTGCCAGAGAATTCTTACTCAGGGACAGACAGAATTGTTACTGAGTGCCAGAGAATTCTTACTCAGGGCCACAGAATTCATTCTCAGGGACAGACAGAATTGTTACTCAGGGACAGACAGAATTGTTACTGAGTGCCAGAGAATTGTTACTCAGGGACAGACAGAATTGTTACTGAGTGCCAGAGAATTGTTACTCAGGGACAGACAGAATTGTTACTGAGTGCCAGAGAATTGTTACTCTCACAGACACAAAATTGTTACTTGCACAGACACAGAATTGTTACTTGCACAGACACACAATTGTTACTCAGGGCCACAGAATTCATACTCAGGGACAGACAGAATTGTTACTGAGTGCCAGAGAATTCTTACTCAGGGCCACAGAATTCATACTCAGGGACAGACAGAATTGTTACTCAGGGACAGACAGAATTGTTACTGAGTGCCAGAGAATTGTTACTCAGGGACAGACAGAATTGTTACTGAGTGCCAGAGAATTCTTACTCAGGGACAGACAGAATTGTTACTGAGTGCCAGAGAATTGTTACTCTCACAGACACAAAATTGTTACTTGCACAGACACAGAATTGTTACTCGCACAGAGACAGAATTGTTACTCAGGGCCACAGAATTCATACTCAGGGACAGACAGAATTGTTACTGAGTGCCAGAGAATTGTTACTCAGGGACAGACAGAATTGTTACTGAGTGCCAGAGAATTGTTACTCTCACAGACACAAAATTGTTACTTGCACAGACACAGAATTGTTACTTGCACAGACACACAATTGTTACTCAGGGCCACAGAATTCATACTCAGGGACAGACAGAATTGTTACTGAGTGCCAGAGAATTCTTACTCAGGGCCACAGAATTCATACTCAGGGACAGACAGAATTGTTACTGAGTGCCAGAGAATTGTTACTCAGGGACAGACAGAATTGTTACTGAGTGCCAGAGAATTGTTACTCTCACAGACACAAAATTGTTACTTGCACAGACACAGAATTGTTACTTGCACAGACACACAATTGTTACTCAGGGCCACAGAATTCATACTCAGGGACAGACAGAATTGTTACTGAGTGCCAGAGAATTCTTACTCAGGGCCACAGAATTCATACTCAGGGACAGACAGAATTGTTACTCAGGGACAGACAGAATTGTTACTGAGTGCCAGAGAATTGTTACTCAGGGACAGACAGAATTGTTACTGAGTGCCAGAGAATTGTTACTCTCACAGACACAAAATTGTTACTTGCACAGACACAGAATTGTTACTTGCACAGACACACAATTGTTACTCAGGGCCACAGAATTCATACTCAGGGACAGACAGAATTGTTACTGAGTGCCAGAGAATTGTTACTCAGGGACAGACAGAATTGTTACTGAGTGCCAGAGAATTGTTACTCTCACAGACACAAAATTGTTACTTGCACAGACACAGAATTGTTACTCGCACAGAGACAGAAATGTTACTCAGGGCCACAGAATTCATACTCAGGGACAGACAGAATTGTTACTGAGTGCCAGAGAATTGTTACTCAGGGAAGACAGAATTGTTACTGAGTGCCAGAGAATTGTTACTCAGGGACAGACAGAATTGTTACTGAGTGCCAGAGAATTGTTACTCTCACAGACACAAAATTGTTACTTGCACAGACACAGAATTGTTACTCGCACAGAGACAGAATTGTTACTCAGGGCCACAGAATTCATACTCAGGGACAGACAGAATTGTTACTGAGTGCCAGAGAATTGTTACTCAGGGACAGACAGAATTGTTACTGAGTGCCAGAGAATTGTTACTCTCACAGACACAAAATTGTTACTTGCACAGACACAGAATTGTTACTTGCACAGACACACAATTGTTACTGAGTGCCAGAGAATTGTTACTCAGGGACAGACAGAATTGTTACTGAGTGCCAGAGAATTGTTACTCAGGGACAGACAGAATTGTTACTGAGTGCCAGAGAATTGTTACTCAGGGACAGACAGAATTGTTACTGAGTGCCAGAGAATTGTTACTCGCACAGACACAAAATTGTTACTTGCACAGACACAGAATTGTTACTCGCACAGACACAGAATTGTTACTCGCACAGACACAGAATTGTTACTCAGGGCCACAGAATTCATACTCAGGGACAGACAGAATTGTTACTGAGTGCCAGAGAATTGTTACTCAGGGACACCTAATCGTTGAATTAAATAGTATGTCAGACAACATGCAGAGGAGTGGCAGAGGAGGCAATGTTTTAGGAGCGAGCAGACGTGGCAGCAGAGGAAGGGGTCGAGGCAGCAGTATTCGCAGCCAGAGGCCAGTGCTCCCGGTGTCATCCAGCGGTCGTGTCTCCACCGACAACCCTGCCGTCATTGATTGGTTGGCTCGGTCGTCTTCCTCTTCCCAGGTCACCTCTGACACCTACAGCCAACGGTCGGTGGGTACGTCAGACACAACCGTTAGTTGGCATGGCCCGGGACCAAGCCCACTGAAATCACGTGTCCTCTACCTGCCCCTGTCCTTTGCTGTTCCCTCACCAAGCGAAGTATCGCATGCTGTGGGCTCAGCCCCACTGTACAGTGAGGAAGAGCTAACAGAGGGCGGTCAGGAACGGGGGGAGACATCGGCCTTTTCAGCAGCCAAGCGAACAAGTACTGGCGAGGAGAGTGGCTCGGTAGCCGGTCTAGAGACAGGTCTGTCTCCTGACCCAGACGCAGCCGAGGGGGCTAGTAGTGAGGCGGAGACCCTACTTGATGATGAGGAGGTTGATCGCACTTGGCAGCCTCGTCGTCATCAGGCAATTTCTTCCGCATCATCAGGAGAAGAGGGTGGCAGCTTGGCAGCGAGCAAAACAGTCGGTGGGTTGCCCAGGAGACAGCAGCAGGGTCGCATCAGTGTCAGTGGAGCCAAACGTCCACGGAGTAGAGCACCAGCTCCACTGCAGCCTACCACCACGGCCAGTAGTGGTGCCGGTGCGCACGGAGGAAGTAGCAGTCAGCCAGTGAAGAGTAGCGGGGGCAAAGTTTCCTACTCGGTGGTGTGGCAATTTTTCCTCAAGCCGCCCGAGGAAGTAAATGTAGCCGTATGTCGACTATGTGGCCAGAAATGCAAGCGTGGCCAGGGGGCCCATGTTGGGACTACAGCGTTGCGTCAGCATATGCAGCGTCACCATTCGGTGGCCTGGGAAAACCGTGATAAACATACGGCGGTTCTGCCTGCCCCAGCCCCCGCTCCATCACCCGCTCCGTTACTTGCTCCGTCACCCGACGTCGTCAATCGCCCTCTATCAGCCAGTCAAGGCTCCAACACCTCTGCTGAGGGGAGTTGTCGCTCATTGGCATCTTCCGCTCGTTCAGATGCTCCTTCTCCTGCTACTCCTCTTCTCGGATTCCGTCAACAGTCTTTCTTGGAATCCGTATCCAAGAGACAACAGTTTGCGAGCACGCACCCGACGGTGCAAAAGCTGAACGTCCTCCTGTCCAAGTTGCTGGTGCTGCAGTCCCTCCCTTTCCAACTGGTGGACTCAGCACCTTTCCGAGAAATGATGGCTTGTGCCGCGCCGCGGTGGAGAGTGCCAAGCCGTCATTTCTTTGCCCAAAAGGCAGTGCCAGCCCTGCATTCACATGTAGAAGAGATGGTGGGCCAGTCTTTGAGCATGTCGGTCTCTGCCAAAGTGCACGGCAGCGCCGACGTGTGGAGCTGTAACTACGGTCAGGGACAGTACATGTCATTTACGGCCCACTGGGTGAACGTGGTGCCGGCACAGCCGCACCAGCAACTTGGACAGGTCACGACGCTTTTGCCTCCACGTTTGCACGTCCTTGGTCCAGCAAGCATGTCCGCCTCTACCACCTCTTTTTCCGCCGTGTCCTCAGCCGCCACCCCCGTGCCAAGTCCCATTACCCGACCGGCATATCACATGTGCAGGGCGCAACGGTGTCACGCTGTGCTGCACCTGGTATGCCTTGGCGAACGTAGTCACACAGGGGAGGAACTGCTGAGTGTAATGAACAGAGAAATCGACAGATGGCTGTCTCCGCGCAAACTAAAAATCGGAACCATGTTGACTGACAACGGAAAGAACATGGTGTCTGCTCTGCGTCAAGGAAGGTTGTGCCATGCGCCATGCATGGCTCACGTGTTCAATCTGGTTGTCAAGCGGTTCCTAAAATCCACCATCCCACTGCAAGACATCCTTAAAATGTCACGTAAACTGTGCATGCATTTCAGCCATTCCTACACCGCAAAGAACACCCTCATTGAGCTGCAGCGGCAGAACGGAATTCCACAGCATCGCCTGATCTGCGACGTTGCAACAAGGTGGAATTCAACCCTACACATGTTAGACCGCCTTTACGAGCAGCGAAAGGCCATCACCGATTTCCTGATGTTACAAGCGGATAAAGGTACTCCCCTGTGTAACTTAGATGTCAGCCATTGGCAGCTCATGCGTGACACCTGCCGCTTGCTCAGGCCCTTTGAGGAGGCCACGCTATTCGTGAGTCGGCAGGACTATGGGATGAACGACGTCATTCCTCTGTTGCACGTCCTGGAACAAATGCTGTTAACAATGGCTGGTCAGGGTGCGGTAGACGTGGCGCACAGATCTCAACGCCACATGACCCCTGTGGGGGCAGGACAGGAAGAAGAGGAGGAGGTAGAGGAGGACATTTGTGCTCAGGAATTATTGAGTGAAATGGGTGGTTTTTCCACTCAGCGGACAGGAGTGGAGGAGCAGGAGCATCTGGTAGAGGAGGAGGAGGAGGAGACAGAGGACCCAGACGCACCGTGGCAGTATGCTGTGGAGATGGAGGCAGGGAGTCCCTCGCATTCCTTGGCACAAATGGCCCATAGCATGCTCGGTTGCTTGCGTAGCGACAGCCGAATAATAACCATCAGACAGAGGGATGACTTTTGGCTGTCCACCTTGTTGGACCCTCGCTACCGGTCCAAAATGGTGGCCTTTTTCACACCTGCTGAGAGGGAGGCCAAAATTACGTACTATAAAAACCACCTATGTAGTCAGTTGGTCTCTGCCTTTGTGCGCCATCGTCCATCCTCAGACACTGTGGGCCCTGTGCGCTCGCGTTCCGCTGGCATGGCAGCAGGGGAGGGGTGGGGTGGTAGGAGCAGTGGCAGCTCCACCAGCAGCGGCTGCCTCAGTCTGCAGTCGATGATGAGTAGCTTTCTTCACCAGCGCAGTGAGGAAACTACTAACCAGCCGCAGCAGCAGCAGCAGCATCAGGTGGACCTGGAGCAGGAGCTCAAACAACAGGCTTGGGCCTACTTGGACAGCACCCTGCCAACCGAGGTAGACAATCCCCTTGACTACTGGGCAACGAAACTTGACCTTTGGCCCCAACTAGCTGAATTTGCCCTTGAAAGGCTGTCATGCCCGGCCAGTAGCGTGGCATCGGAGCGCGTGTTTAGTGCGGCAGGAGGTATTGTAACTCCGCGGAGGACACGACTGTCCACCCAAAGTGTGGAGAGACTCACGTTTGTGAAAATGAATCAGGCGTGGATTAGTCTGGATTTCAAACCACCAGTTCCTGACACAACTGACTAAATCCGCCATGAATCATGCCTCAAACATGTGCCACTTTCAGGTCTCCTCACACTGCTGGTGTGTTGAATTTTTTGACATAGGGTGCTGGCAGATTACGGGCCTCCTATAGCTGCTGCCAGGCCCCTAATCTGCCATAGGCCCCTATATACCACCTCCTCCTGCTGCTGCCAGGTCCAGAGTCTCTCATGGGTCCCTGTACGGCCTCCCATTGCTGCTGTCTCCATCGCCACACTCTGCTGCCATGTGCCACTTTCAGGTCTCTTCACACTGCTGGTGTGTTTAATTTTTTGACATAGGGTGCAGGCAGATTACGGGCCTCACATAGCTGCTGCCAGGCCCCTAATCTGCCATGGGCCCCTATATACCACCTCCTCCTGCTGCTGCCAGGTCCAGAGTCTCTCATGGGTCCCTGTACGGCCTCCCATTGCTGCTGTCTCCATCGCCACACTCTGCTGCCATGTGCCACTTTCAGGTCTCTTCACACTGCTGGTGTGTTTAATTTTTTGACATAGGGTGCTGCAAGATAACGGGCCTCACATAGCTGCTGCCAGGCCCCTAATCAGCCATGGGCCCCTATACCGCCTCCTCCTGCTGCTGCCAGGTCCAGAGTCTCTCATGCCATGTGCCACTTTCAGGTCTCTTCACACTGCTGGTGTGTTAAATTTTTTGACATAGGGTGCAGGCAGATTACGGGCCTCACATAGCTGCTGCCAGGCCCCTAATCTGCCATAGGCCCCTATATACCGCCTCCTCATGCTGCTGCCAGGTCCAGAGTCTCTCATGGGTCCCTGTACGGCCTCCCATTGCTGCTGTCTCCATCGCCACACTCTGCTGCCATGTGCCACTTTCAGGTCTCTTCACACTGCTGGTGTGTTTAATTTTTTGACATAGGGTGCAGGCAGATTACGGGCCTCACATAGCTGCTGCCAGGCCCCTAATCTGCCATGGGCCCCTATATACCACCTCCTCCTGCTGCTGCCAGGTCCAGAGTCTCTCATGGGTCCCTGTACGGCCTCCCATTGCTGCTGTCTCCATCGCCACACTCTGCTGCCATGTGCCACTTTCAGGTCTCTTCACACTGCTGGTGTGTTAAATTTTTTGACATAGGGTGCTGCAAGATAACGGGCCTCACATAGCTGCTGCCAGGCCCCTAATCAGCCATGGGCCCCTATACCGCCTCCTCCTGCTGCTGCCAGGTCCAGAGTCTCTCATGCCATGTGCCACTTTCAGGTCTCTTCACACTGCTGGTGTGTTTAATTTTTTGACATAGGGTGCAGGCAGATTACGGGCCTCACATAGCTGCTGCCAGGCCCCTAATCTGCCATAGGCCCCTATATACCGCCTCCTCATGCTGCTGCCAGGTCCAGAGTCTCTCATGGGTCCCTGTACGGCCTCCCATTGCTGCTGTCTCCATCGCCACACTCTGCTGCCATGTGCCACTTTCAGGTCTCTTCACACTGCTGGTGTGTTTAATTTTTTGACATAGGGTGCAGGCAGATTACGGGCCTCACATAGCTGCTGCCAGGCCCCTAATCTGCCATGGGCCCCTATATACCACCTCCTCCTGCTGCTGCCAGGTCCAGAGTCTCTCATGGGTCCCTGTACGGCCTCCCATTGCTGCTGTCTCCATCGCCACACTCTGCTGCCATGTGCCACTTTCAGGTCTCTTCACACTGCTGGTGTGTTAAATTTTTTGACATAGGGTGCTGCAAGATAACGGGCCTCACATAGCTGCTGCCAGGCCCCTAATCAGCCATGGGCCCCTATACCGCCTCCTCCTGCTGCTGCCAGGTCCAGAGTCTCTCATGCCATGTGCCACTTTCAGGTCTCTTCACACTGCTGGTGTGTTTAATTTTTTGACATAGGGTGCAGGCAGATTACGGGCCTCACATAGCTGCTGCCAGGCCCCTAATCTGCCATAGGCCCCTATATACCGCCTCCTCATGCTGCTGCCAGGTCCAGAGTCTCTCATGGGTCCCTGTACGGCCTCCCATTGCTGCTTTCTCCATCGCCACACTCTGCTGCCATGTGCCACTTTCAGGTCTCTTCACACTGCTGGTGTGTTAAATTTTTTGACATAGGGTGCAGGCAGATTACGGGCCTCACATAGCTGCTGCCAGGCCCCTAATCTGCCATGGGCCCCTATATACCACCTCCTCCTGCTGCTGCCAGGTCCAGAGTCTCTCATGGGTCCCTGTACGGCCTCCCATTGCTGCTGTCTCCATCGCCACACTCTGCTGCCATGTGCCACTTTCAGGTCTCTTCACACTGCTGGTGTGTTAAATTTTTTGACATAGGGTGCAGGCAGATTACGGGCCTCACATAGCTGCTGCCAGGCCCCTAATCTGCCATGGGCCCCTATATACCGCCTCCTCATGCTGCTGCCAAGTCCAGAGTCTGTCATGGTCCCTGTACGGCCTCCCATTGCTGCTGTCTCCATCGCCACACTCTGCTGCCATGTGCCACTTTCAGGTCTCTTCACACTGCTGGTGTGTTAAATTTTTTGACATAGGGTGCAGGCAGATTACGGGCCTCACATAGCTGCTGCCAGGCCCCTAATCTGCCATGGGCCCCTATATACCGCCTCCTCATGCTGCTGCCAAGTCCAGAGTCTGTCATGGTCCCTGTACGGCCTCCCATTGCTGCTGTCTCCATCGCCACACTCTGCCATGTGCCACTTTCAGGTCTCTTCACACTGCTGGTGTGTTTAATTTTTTGACATAGGGTGCAGGCAGATTACGGGCCTCACATAGCTGCTGCCAGGCCCCTAATCTGCCATGGGCCCCTATATACCGCCTCCTCATGCTGCTGCCAAGTCCAGAGTCTGTCATGGTCCCTGTACGGCCTCCCATTGCTGCTGTCTCCATCGCCACACTCTGCTGCCATGTGCCACTTTCAGGTCTCTTCACACTGCTGGTGTGTTAAATTTTTTGACATAGGGTGCAGGCAGATTACGGGCCTCACATAGCTGCTGCCAGGCCCCTAATCTGCCATGGGCCCCTATATACCGCCTCCTCATGCTGCTGCCAAGTCCAGAGTCTGTCATGGTCCCTGTACGGCCTCCCATTGCTGCTGTCTCCATCGCCACACTCTGCTGCCATGTGCCACTTTCAGGTCTCTTCACACTGCTGGTGTGTTAAATTTTTTGACATAGGGTGCAGGCAGATTACGGGCCTCACATAGCTGCTGCCAGGCCCCTAATCTGCCATGGGCCCCTATATACCGCCTCCTCATGCTGCTGCCAAGTCCAGAGTCTGTCATGGTCCCTGTACGGCCTCCCATTGCTGCTGTCTCCATCGCCACACTCTGCCATGTGCCACTTTCAGGTCTCTTCACACTGCTGGTGTGTTTAATTTTTTGACATAGGGTGCAGGCAGATTACGGGCCTCACATAGCTGCTGCCAGGCCCCTAATCTGCCATGGGCCCCTATATACCGCCTCCTCATGCTGCTGCCAAATCCAGAGTCTGTCATGGTCCCTGTACGGCCTCCCATTGCTGCTGTCTCCATCGCCACACTCTGCTGCCATGTGCCACTTTCAGGTCTCTTCACACTGCTGGTGTGTTAAATTTTTTGACATAGGGTGCAGGCAGATTACGGGCCTCACATAGCTGCTGCCAGGCCCCTAATCTGCCATGGGCCCCTATATACCGCCTCCTCATGCTGCTGCCAAGTCCAGAGTCTGTCATGGTCCCTGTACGGCCTCCCATTGCTGCTGTCTCCATCGCCACACTCTGCTGCCATGTGCCACTTTCAGGTCTCTTCACACTGCTGGTGTGTTAAATTTTTTGACATAGGGTGCAGGCAGATTACGGGCCTCACATAGCTGCTGCCAGGCCCCTAATCTGCCATGGGCCCCTATATACCGCCTCCTCATGCTGCTGCCAAGTCCAGAGTCTGTCATGGTCCCTGTACGGCCTCCCATTGCTGCTGTCTCCATCGCCACACTCTGCTGCCATGTGCCACTTTCAGGTCTCTTCACACTGCTGGTGTGTTAAATTTTTTGACATAGGGTGCAGGCAGATTACGGGCCTCACATAGCTGCTGCCAGGCCCCTAATCTGCCATAGGCCCCTATATACCGCCTCCTCATGCTGCTGCCAAGTCCAGAGTCTGTCATGGTCCCTGTACGGCCTCCCATTGCTGCTGTCTCCATCGCCACACTCTGCTGCCATGTGCCACTTTCAGGTCTCTTCACACTGCTGGTGTGTTAAATTTTTTGACATAGGGTGCAGGCAGATTACGGGCCTCACATAGCTGCTGCCAGGCCCCTAATCTGCCATGGGCCCCTATATACCGCCTCCTCATGCTGCTGCCAAGTCCAGAGTCTGTCATGGTCCCTGTACGGCCTCCCATTGCTGCTGTCTCCATCGCCACACTCTGCCATGTGCCACTTTCAGGTCTCTTCACACTGCTGGTGTGTTTAATTTTTTGACATAGGGTGCAGGCAGATTACGGGCCTCACATAGCTGCTGCCAGGCCCCTAATCTGCCATAGGCCCCTATATACCGCCTCCTCATGCTGCTGCCAGGTCCAGAGTCTCTCATGGGTCCCTGTACGGCCTCCCATTGCTGCTGTCTCCATCGCCACACTCTGCTGCCATGTGCCACTTTCAGGTCTCTTCACACTGCTGGTGTGTTAAATTTTTTGACATAGGGTGCAGGCAGATTACGGGCCTCACATAGCTGCTGCCAGGCCCCTAATCTGCCATGGGCCCCTATATACCGCCTCCTCATGCTGCTGCCAAGTCCAGAGTCTGTCATGGTCCCTGTACGGCCTCCCATTGCTGCTGTCTCCATCGCCACACTCTGCTGCCATGTGCCACTTTCAGGTCTCTTCACACTGCTGGTGTGTTAAATTTTTTGACATAGGGTGCAGGCAGATTACGGGCCTCACATAGCTGCTGCCAGGCCCCTAATCTGCCATAGGCCCCTATATACCGCCTCCTCATGCTGCTGCCAGGTCCAGAGTCTCTCATGGGTCCCTGTACGGCCTCCCATTGCTGCTGTCTCCATCGCCACACTCTGCTGCCATGTGCCACTTTCAGGTCTCTTCACACTGCTGGTGTGTTAAATTTTTTGACATAGGGTGCAGGCAGATTACGGGCCTCACATAGCTGCTGCCAGGCCCCTAATCTGCCATGGGCCCCTATATACCGCCTCCTCATGCTGCTGCCAAGTCCAGAGTCTGTCATGGTCCCTGTACGGCCTCCCATTGCTGCTGTCTCCATCGCCACACTCTGCTGCCATGTGCCACTTTCAGGTCTCTTCACACTGCTGGTGTGTTAAATTTTTTGACATAGGGTGCAGGCAGATTACGGGCCTCACATAGCTGCTGCCAGGCCCCTAATCTGCCATAGGCCCCTATATACCGCCTCCTCATGCTGCTGCCAAGTCCAGAGTCTGTCATGGTCCCTGTACGGCCTCCCATTGCTGCTGTCTCCATCGCCACACTCTGCTGCCATGTGCCACTTTCAGGTCTCTTCACACTGCTGGTGTGTTAAATTTTTTGACATAGGGTGCAGGCAGATTACGGGCCTCACATAGCTGCTGCCAGGCCCCTAATCTGCCATGGGCCCCTATATACCACCTCCTCCTGCTGCTGCCAGGTCCAGAGTCTCTCATGGGTCCCTGTACGGCCTCCCATTGCTGCTGTCTCCATCGCCACACTCTGCCATGTGCCACTTTCAGGTCTCCTCACACTGCTGGTGTGTTGAATTTTTTGACATAGGGTGCTGGCAGATTACGGGCCTCCTATAGCTGCTGCCAGGCCCCTAATCTGCCATGGGCCCCTATATACCGCCTCCTCATGCTGCTGCCAAGTTCAGAGTCTGTCATGGGTCCCTGTACGGCCTCCCATTGCTGCTGTCTCCATCGCCACACTCTGCCATGTGCCACTTTCAGGTCTCCTCACACTGCTGGTGTGTTGAATTTTTTGACATAGGGTGCTGGCAGATTACGGGCCTCCTATAGCTGCTGCCAGGCCCCTAATCTGCCATAAGCCCCTATATACCGCCTCCTCATGCTGCTGCCAAGTCCAGAGTCTGTCATGGGTCCCTGTACGGCCTCCCATTGCTGCTGTCTCCATCGCCACACTCTGCCATGTGCCACTTTCAGGTCTCCTCACACACTGCTGGTGTGTTGAATTTTTTGACATAGGGTGCTGGCAGATTACGGGCCTCCTATAGCTGCTGCCAGGCCCCTAATCTGCCGTAGGCCCCTATATACCGCCTCCTCATGCTGCTGCCAGGTCCAGAGTCTCTCATGGGTCCCTGTACGGCCTCCCATTGCTGCTGTCTCCATCGCCACACTCTGCCATGTGCCACTTTCAGGTCTCCTCACACTGCTGGTGTGTTCCATTTTTTGTCATAGGGTGCTGGCAGATTATGGGCCTCCCATAACTGCTGCCAGGCCCCTAATCTGCCATGGGCCCCTATACCGACTCCTCATGCTGTGACGTTGCAACAAGGTGGAATTCAACCCTACATATGTTAGACCGCCTTTACGAACAGCAAAAGGCCATCACAGATTTCCTGATGTTAAAAGCAGATAAAGGTACTCCCTGTGTAACTTAGATGTCAGCCATTGGCAGCTCATGCGTGACACCTGCGCTTGCTCAGGCCCTTTGAGGAGGCCACGCTATTCGTGAGTCGGCAGGACTATGGGATGAACGACGTCATTCCTCTGTTGCACGTCCTGGAACAAATGCTGTTAACAATGGCTGGTCAGGGTGCGGTAGACGTGGCGCACAGATCTCAACGCCACATGGCCCCTGTGGGGGCAGGACTGGAAGAAGAGGAGGAGGTAGAGGAGGACATTGGTGCTCAGGAATTATTGAGTGAAATGGGTGGTTTTTCCACTCAGCGGACAGGAGTGGAGGAGCAGGAGCATCTGGTAGAGGAGGAGGAAGAGGAGACAGAGGACCTAGACGCACCGTGGCAGTATGCTGTGGAGATGGAGGCAGGGAGTCCCTCGCATTCCTTGGCACAAATGGCCCATAGCATGCTCGGTTGCTTGCGTAGCGACAGCCGAATAATAACCATCAGACAGAGGGATGACTTTTGGCTGTCCACCTTGTTGGACCCTCGCTACCGTTCAAAAATGGTGGCCTTTTTCACACCTGCTGAGAGGGAGGCCAAAATAACGTACTATAAAAAACACCTATGTAGTCAGCTGGTCTCTGCCTGTCTGCGCCAACGTCCATCCTCAGACACTGTGGGCCCTGTGCGCTCGTGTTCCGCTGCCATGGCAGCAGGGGAGGGGTGGGGTGGTAGGAGCAGTGGCAGCTCCACCAGCAGCGGCTGCCTCAGTCTGCAGTCGATGATGAGTAGCTTTCTTCACCAGCGCAGTGAGGAAACTACTAACCAGCCGCAGCAGCAGCAGCAGCATCAGGTGGACCTGGAGCAGGACCTCAAACAACAGGCTTAGGCCTACTTGGACAGCACCCTGCCAACCGAGGTAGACAATCCCCTTGACTACTGGGCAACGAAACTTGACCTTTGGCCCCAACTAGCTGAATTTGCCCTTGAAAGGCTGTCATGCCCGGCCAGTAGCGTGGCATCGGAGCGCGTGTTTAGTGCGGCAGGAGGTATTGCAACTCCGCGGAGGACACGACTGTCCACCCAAAGTGTGGAGAGACTCACGTTTGTGAAAATGAATCAGGCGTGGATTAGTCTGGATTTCAAACCACCAGTTCCTGACACAACTGACTAAATCCGCCATGAATCATGCCCCAAACATGTGCCACTTTCAGGTCTCCTCACACTGCTGGTGTGTTCCATTTTTTGTCATAGGGTGCTGGCAGATTACGGGCCTCCCATAGCTGCTGCCAGGCCCCTAATCTGCCATGGGCCCCTATACCGCCTCCTCATGCTGCTGCCAAGTCCAGAGTCTCTCATGGGTCCCTGTACGGCCTCCCATTGCTGCTGCCTCCATCGCCACACTCTGCCATGTGCCACTTTCAGGTCTTCTCACACTGCTGGTGTGTTCCATTTTTTGTCATAGGGTGCTGGCAGATTACGGGCCTCCCATAGCTGCTGCCAGGCCCCTAATCTGCCATGGGCCCCTATACCGCCTCCTCATGCTGCTGCCAGGTCCAGAGTCTCTCATGGGTCCCTGTACGGCCTCCCATTGCTGCTGTCTCCATCGCCACACTCTGCCATGTGCCACTTTCAGGTCTCCTCACACTGCTGGTGGGTTCCATTTTTTGTCATAGGGTGCTGGCAGATTACGGGCCTCCTATAGCTGCTGCCAGGCCCCTAATCTGCCATGGGCCCCTATATACCGCCTCCTCATGCTGCTGCCAAGTTCAGAGTCTGTCATGGGTCCCTGTACGGCCTCCCATTGCTGCTGTCTCCATCGCCACACTCTGCCATGTGCCACTTTCAGGTCTCCTCACACTGCTGGTGTGTTGAATTTTTTGACATAGGGTGCTGGCAGATTACGGGCCTCCTATAGCTGCTGCCAGGCCCCTAATCTGCCATAAGCCCCTATATACCGCCTCCTCATGCTGCTGCCAAGTCCAGAGTCTGTCATGGGTCCCTGTACGGCCTCCCATTGCTGCTGTCTCCATCGCCACACTCTGCCATGTGCCACTTTCAGGTCTCCTCACACACTGCTGGTGTGTTGAATTTTTTGACATAGGGTGCTGGCAGATTACGGGCCTCCTATAGCTGCTGCCAGGCCCCTAATCTGCCGTAGGCCCCTATATACCGCCTCCTCATGCTGCTGCCAGGTCCAGAGTCTCTCATGGGTCCCTGTACGGCCTCCCATTGCTGCTGTCTCCATCGCCACACTCTGCCATGTGCCACTTTCAGGTCTCCTCACACTGCTGGTGTGTTCCATTTTTTGTCATAGGGTGCTGGCAGATTATGGGCCTCCCATAACTGCTGCCAGGCCCCTAATCTGCCATGGGCCCCTATACCGACTCCTCATGCTGTGACGTTGCAACAAGGTGGAATTCAACCCTACATATGTTAGACCGCCTTTACGAACAGCAAAAGGCCATCACAGATTTCCTGATGTTAAAAGCAGATAAAGGTACTCCCTGTGTAACTTAGATGTCAGCCATTGGCAGCTCATGCGTGACACCTGCGCTTGCTCAGGCCCTTTGAGGAGGCCACGCTATTCGTGAGTCGGCAGGACTATGGGATGAACGACGTCATTCCTCTGTTGCACGTCCTGGAACAAATGCTGTTAACAATGGCTGGTCAGGGTGCGGTAGACGTGGCGCACAGATCTCAACGCCACATGGCCCCTGTGGGGGCAGGACTGGAAGAAGAGGAGGAGGTAGAGGAGGACATTGGTGCTCAGGAATTATTGAGTGAAATGGGTGGTTTTTCCACTCAGCGGACAGGAGTGGAGGAGCAGGAGCATCTGGTAGAGGAGGAGGAAGAGGAGACAGAGGACCTAGACGCACCGTGGCAGTATGCTGTGGAGATGGAGGCAGGGAGTCCCTCGCATTCCTTGGCACAAATGGCCCATAGCATGCTCGGTTGCTTGCGTAGCGACAGCCGAATAATAACCATCAGACAGAGGGATGACTTTTGGCTGTCCACCTTGTTGGACCCTCGCTACCGTTCAAAAATGGTGGCCTTTTTCACACCTGCTGAGAGGGAGGCCAAAATAACGTACTATAAAAAACACCTATGTAGTCAGCTGGTCTCTGCCTGTCTGCGCCAACGTCCATCCTCAGACACTGTGGGCCCTGTGCGCTCGTGTTCCGCTGCCATGGCAGCAGGGGAGGGGTGGGGTGGTAGGAGCAGTGGCAGCTCCACCAGCAGCGGCTGCCTCAGTCTGCAGTCGATGATGAGTAGCTTTCTTCACCAGCGCAGTGAGGAAACTACTAACCAGCCGCAGCAGCAGCAGCAGCATCAGGTGGACCTGGAGCAGGACCTCAAACAACAGGCTTAGGCCTACTTGGACAGCACCCTGCCAACCGAGGTAGACAATCCCCTTGACTACTGGGCAACGAAACTTGACCTTTGGCCCCAACTAGCTGAATTTGCCCTTGAAAGGCTGTCATGCCCGGCCAGTAGCGTGGCATCGGAGCGCGTGTTTAGTGCGGCAGGAGGTATTGCAACTCCGCGGAGGACACGACTGTCCACCCAAAGTGTGGAGAGACTCACGTTTGTGAAAATGAATCAGGCGTGGATTAGTCTGGATTTCAAACCACCAGTTCCTGACACAACTGACTAAATCCGCCATGAATCATGCCCCAAACATGTGCCACTTTCAGGTCTCCTCACACTGCTGGTGTGTTCCATTTTTTGTCATAGGGTGCTGGCAGATTACGGGCCTCCCATAGCTGCTGCCAGGCCCCTAATCTGCCATGGGCCCCTATACCGCCTCCTCATGCTGCTGCCAAGTCCAGAGTCTCTCATGGGTCCCTGTACGGCCTCCCATTGCTGCTGCCTCCATCGCCACACTCTGCCATGTGCCACTTTCAGGTCTTCTCACACTGCTGGTGTGTTCCATTTTTTGTCATAGGGTGCTGGCAGATTACGGGCCTCCCATAGCTGCTGCCAGGCCCCTAATCTGCCATGGGCCCCTATACCGCCTCCTCATGCTGCTGCCAGGTCCAGAGTCTCTCATGGGTCCCTGTACGGCCTCCCATTGCTGCTGTCTCCATCGCCACACTCTGCCATGTGCCACTTTCAGGTCTCCTCACACTGCTGGTGGGTTCCATTTTTTGTCATAGGGTGCTGGCAGATTACGGGCCTCCCATAGCTGCTGCCAGGCCCGTAATCTGCCATGGGCCCCCGTACCGACTCCTCATGCTGCTGCCAGGCCCGTAATCTGTCATGGGCCACTGTTGTCGCTTGTTGGCATATTCCGCTCGTTCAGATGCTCCTTCTCCTGCTACTCCTCTTCACGGATTCCGTCAGCAGTCTTTCTTGGAATCCGTTTCCAAGAGACAACAGTTTGCGAGCACGCACCCGACGGTGCAGAAGCTGAACGTCCTCCTGTCCAAGTTGCTGCTGCCAGGCTCGTAATCTGTCATGCGCCCCTGTACCGCCTCCTCATGCTGCTGCCAGGTCCAGAGTGTGTCATGGGCCCCCGTACCGACTCCTCATGCTGCTGCCAGGCCCGTAATCTGTCATGGGCCCCTGTACCGCCTCCCCATGCTGCTGCCAGGTCCAGAGTGTGTCATGGGTCCCTGTACGGCCTCCCATTGCTGCTGCCAGGCCCGTAATCTGCCATGGGCCCCTGTACCGACTCCTCATGCTGCTGCCAGGCCCGTAATCTGTCATGGGCCCCTGTACCGCCTCCTCATGCTGCTGCCAGGTCCAGAGTGTGTCATGGGTCCCTGTACGGCCTCCCATTGCTGCTGTCTCTATCGCCACACTCTGCCATGTGCCACTTTCAGGTCTCCTCACACTGCTGGTGGTTTCCATTTTTGTCATAGGGTGCTGTATGGCCTCCCATTGCTGCTGCCTCCACCGCCACACTGTGGCTCCACACTCTGGTTTTGGCCCCGTGACTGCCCAAATGAGTGAAGTGTGCGGTGATTCTAAGATCGACGGCACTCATCTGCATGTCATACTGACTGACAGTATTATTTCTCTTCCCCAGCAGACTCCAAGGGCATTTAAATTAAAGGTACAGTGTTCTGCACTAATATTAAGTCTCTCTGAAGCCTAGAAACACCCTTTTTTAAGTTAAATTCACAGCGAATTTATTCGACTCGAATCGAATATTGTCCACGAATTCGCCGAATCAGTCGAATCGAATTTTTCATTTCTTCGCTCATCTCTAATTAACTAGTTCTTTCTGAACTATTTTTAAATTCCTTAACTTTTTGATTTTTCAATTCACCTTATAAAAATGGTTCAGAATCAGGCAGATAGATATCAGAATGTCATCTGGAATTTGCTTCTGTGGGAGATTTAACTATATCTAAAACCAAAACATGTTTTCTTTCATTCCTGGTAAAGAGGGACTGGTTAAAACCACATGTCACTCTTTTTCTCGCCATCTGTATCCCACTGGGGAGATTTCAACTTCCTGTTGTGCCTATAGGACAGAAAGTAAGAAAAGATCTCTCTGAAATTAATGGAAATGCCCTCTTAGGCATTTGTCACTGGAACAGGTGACCCCATTGGAATATTTCTTCTTTATTTCTGCTCCAGACATGACTTTTAAGATTTTCCCTCACATTTAACCCCTATGGCAGTGGTCAATAGGACTAACAGAGAGTAAATCTCTTTAATGGGGACACAAACAGCAAAAAAACCTACAAAACATTAAACCATACCACACAAACTTTATGCAGACCCTTCAGTAAGGGTACAAATGAATACATTCAATTGCAGAGAACAGCCAGCACACCAACTTGATATACAAAATCTGACATGGGTTCTAATCCTTCACCACTCTATCCTAAACAAAAATAATTTATTTTAAATACTCTTTAATGTCCATAGTCTGGGCATGGGTACACTTTAAAGTATTTATATTGTATGTTCTGAAGAATCTGTAAAATCACTTTAAAATAAGCCCCCACTCACCTATATAACTATAGGCACTGCAGAGAAATTAAATTTCAAAGTCCACAGAGGCATTACAGCACATTTACTCTCTTTTTTTTTATAGCAGCAGAATCTTAGACTGCCAGCCTTCTGATGTAAAAACACAGCAGGTGTAAGATGTTAGAAACCAACTGAAATCCAAAATTCAGTTGTGATCTTTGAGGAGCAATAATTTCACAATACAAGCAGCTAGAGACAGTGAGGAATAACATTATTCTACTGCTCTTTAGGAATATGTATTATTATTATTATACAGGATTTATATAGCACCAACAGTTTGCGCAGCGCTTTACAATATAAGGGAGACAGTGCAATTACAATAGATTTCAGTACAGAAGGAATAGGAGGGCCCTGCTCATGGAGCTTACAATCTAAAGGAAGGGGGAGGTGATACAAAAGGTGATAGCTGCGAGGGATGATCTGGAGGAGGTGATTCAAGTACAGTTCTTAGGTGGAGGTTGGGTAGGCTTCCCTAAAGAAGTGAGTTTTCAAAGATCGCCTAAAGGCAGACAGGGTGCGCGCTGACCTGACATGCTGTGGTAGGGAGTTCCAGAGGATGGGATAGGCTCTGGAAAAGTCCTGGAGGTGAGTGTGGGAGGAGGTGATGAGGGAGCTAGAGAGGAGGATATCATGGGAGGAGCGGAGTGGGCGATTTGAGTGGTATCTGTGGATGAGGTTGGTGATGTAGCTAGGGGCAGTGTTGTGGCTGGCTTTGTAAGCTGTGGTTAGTATTTTGAATTTTATACGTTGGGTTAGTGGAAGCCAGTGCAGGGATTGGCAGAAAGGGGCAGCAGTCGCTGATCGGCTGGTAAGGTGTATGAGTCTAGCAGCAGCATTCAGAATAGACTGAAGGGGGGATAGCCTGTGTAACGGTAGACCAGTAAGGAGGGAGTTGCAGTAATCGAGGTGGGATATAAGGCGTGGATAAGTTGTTTTGTGGTGTCATTGGTCAGGAAGGGGCGGATTTTGGAAATGTTCCGAAGGTTGAGGCGGCAGGATTTAGCCAGTGAGTGGATGTGGGGCCCAAAGGAGAGGTCAGAGTCTAGGATTACACTGAGCACCCTGGCATGAGGGGAAGGACCAATGGTTGTGCTGTTGATCTTAATGGTAAAGTCGTAAGTGGGGGATCAGGGAGGAGGAAATATTACAAGCTCAGTTTTTGAAAGATTGAGTTTAAGGTAGTGATGTGACATCCATGCTGATATGTCGCTTAGTAGATTTGTGATACGTGAGGAGATTGAGGGGGTGAGCTGGGGAGTGGAGAGATAGATCTGGGTGTCATCAGCATAGAGGTGGTATTGGAAGCCATGGGAGGTTATCAGTTGGCCCAGGGAGGAGGTATAGAGAGAGAAAAGGAGGGGCCCAAGAACAGAATCTTGAGGTACCCCAACAGAAAGAGGAGGCAGAGCAGAGGAGGAGTTGTATGTGACACTGAAAGTGCGCTGAGAAAGGTAAGAGCAGAACCAGGAGAGAGCAGAGTCACGGAGGCCGATGGAGTGGAGTTTACTGAGGAGGAGCGGGTGGTCGACTGTGTCAAAGGCAGCGGAAAGGTCAAGGAGTATGAGTATGGAGTAATGGCCGTTGGTTTTAGCAGTTAGTAGGTCATTAAGGAGTTTTAGTAGGGCAGTTTCTGTGGAATGTTGTGGGCGGAAGCCAGACTGTTGGGGATCAAGAAGGTTGTTGTCGGTGAGGTAGCAGTGCATACGGTTGTGTAAATGTAAATACTTTAATGAGCATAGTCTGTGTAGTGAGCACTTATCTCCTTCGAGAATTTGGCCAGTCTGACCTCACAAATGCACTTCTGGAAGAAAGTCTGAATCTTGGAGCTCCTTGTATATTTCCTTTCTATCTATAGAAGATGTTATTAGAGGCTTTGATGAAGGCAGCTAATGGGGCCGAATAGTGAACCACAGTTCAGCCTCCAGTCTGCCTATATTTTTTCAAACTTTGGGAGTTATTTTAACTCAGGAAAAAAATGTGGATGGAATAGAACCCACCAGTGGAGGTGGTGAGGGAAGATAGAGGGTTAATAAATTGCAGGTGATGGAATCCTGTACCCATACTGGCTTTGGTGGTGACCACCAGTACATTGCACAGTGATGTTTTTGGCACTTAGTATAAATTTCTCACAAATGCAACACCTGCAAATATTTGTTTTTCAGTTTATGGGTGCTTGTTTGTGCACTACACAGTGTTCCTTCCGATACCTCGTGGTATTTCCAGAACGATTTGCTCTACGTTGAGATACTCAGACTTCTAAGCACTTCAAATTATCTAGGAAATACTTAACCACATTGCTTTCATAGTGATAATTAAGGCTGGGATAATAATAGAAGTATGTGCTAATTAGCAAAATCTTGAAGTCCTGGACTCCCGGTAACCTCGAGGCTTGAACCTGCGCTCCCTGCGTGTGAGCAGCAGCATAGTAAAAACCGAGCGGCCGTTCGCTCGGATAATCATTTTTCTTCAGGGATATAATGACTTAGAAATAACATTTCCATGTTATTTTTCTTTTAAAGTGTGAACTTTTCATCTAAAATCCCAAATCGTCTCATTTCACCTTGATACAATCAAAAGGTGCTTCAATTAAGTGCAAATCATTATCTCTAATAAGCTATGGATAATACCCGATTTATGTTGCAGAATGCAGGAGACCTACAAAATCTATAAAGGAACTGACAATGTAGACAAAAAAAATTACTATATATATATATATATAATATATACACATACACACACTATATACACATGCATACACTATAGTGCCAAAAGTATTGGGACGCCTACCTTTTACACACACATTAACTTTAATGGCATCCCAGTCTTAGTCTGTAGGGTTCAATATTGAGTTGGCCCACCCTTTGCAGCTATAACAGCTTCAACTCTTCTGGGAAGGCTGTCCACAAGGTTTAGGAGTGTGTTTATGGGAAGGTTTGACTTTTCTTCCAGAAGTGCATTTGTGAGGTCAGGCACTGATGTCGGACGAGAAGGCCTGGCTTGCAGTCTTCACTCTAATTCATCCCAAAGGTGTTCTATCAGGTTGAGGTCAGTGCGGGCCAGTCAAGTTCCTCCACCACAAACTTGTTCATCCATTTCTTTATGGACCTTGCTTTGTGCATTGGTGCGCAATCATGTTGGAACAGGAAGGGGTAATCCACAAATTGTTCCCACAAACTTGGGAGCATGAAATTGCCCAAAGTGTCTTGGTATGCTGATGCCTTAAGAGTTCCCTTCACTGGAACTAAGGGGCCAAGTCCAACCCCTAAAAACAACCCCACATCATAATCCCCCCTCCACCAAACTTTACACCCAGCACAATGCAGTCAGGCAAGTACCATTCTCCTTGCAACTGCCAAACACAGTCACCCCCATCGGATTGCCAGACAGAGAAGTGTGATTCGTCACTCCTGAGAACACGTCTCCACTGCTCCAGAGTTCAGTGGTGGTGTGCTTTACACCACGGCATCCACCACTTTGCATTGCACTTGGTGATGTAAGGCTTGGATGCAGCTACTTGGCCATGGAAACCCATTCCATGAAGCTCTCTGTGCACTGTTGTTGTATTAATCTGAAGGCCACATGAAGTTTGGAGGTCCTTAGCTATTGACTCTGCAGACAGTTGGCGACTTCTGTGCTGACCCTGCTCTGTCATTTTACGTGGCCTGTTGTTCCCAGTTGCTTCCACTTTGTTATAATACCACTAAAAGTGGAATATTTAGTAGCAAGGAAATTTCATGGATTGACTTATTGCACAGGTGGCAACCTATCACGGTAAGACACTTGAATTCACTGAGCTCCTGAGAGCAACCAATTCTTTCACAAATGTTTGTAGAAGCAGTCTGCATGCCTAGGTGCTTGATTTTATACACTTGTGGCCATGGAGGTGATTGGAACACCCAAATCCAATGATTTGGATAAATACACACATATAAACAGTACATGTTCTGCATTGATGTAGCACCCTTCTCTAGTTAGGCTGTTAGGTAAATTTAGTTTTTTGGCTCCATTGTAGTGAATGGAGCAGTGAGTGATTGTGTTGGTCTGTTCAGGATTCCTGAAAAGAGAGTTTAATTACTCCCACCGGCCTCTAAAAGGAATCCCTTGCTGGTCCAAGATGCTGCCAAAACTCACATCCTGCTCATTTGGCTAGCAAAGGAAGGACCGCATAGCAAAAGATAAGTGTTCTGTTAGCAGCACTAATGTTAAAGAATTGGGTGTGGGGCTGACAATATGGCTATGGAGCCAATTTTTCTAAATTTGTAGCCCTAACATATTCATGTTAAAGAAAACATAATGTTTGGGTTTTCGTATTATTTAAAGCCCAACAATGGCAATTTTAAATAAAAATGGACTCACAGGCAAAGTAAAAGAAAACATTTTTTATATTTCACTTAAGCAGAAAGATGCATCAGCGGAGGACTGCCCAGGGTCGGTGGGAGATGGAGAAGAAGCAGGTCCATAATGTTAAAAGAGCAACCTGAAGACATCTGAATAAGGTACATTTTTAAAAAATGATGGAACCCTACAGGGGGTAAAATGGAGGGCTCGGGGTTGAGCTCTGAGCTGGTCTAATTCACACCAGTGGACATGTGTAATTGGGCATTGGTGTAATTTATGCATTTTTTTCTTTTGAATATGTTTTTCCTAAAAATACACTCACACACTAGTTTGGTGTGCATGAAGCCTAAAAGACAGCAATTGTTTTTGCTGTGTCCTTACATTGAGTCTGTGTTGCTCAACTCACATTAATTAATCTAAGCACACCTTGTGTGAATGAGTGGAAATGCTTTTCGAATGTTATTGCTCAGAAGACCCCATGACCAACCCCTTGCGTGCTTATTAAGCTTCTGGTGAACAGGAGGAGATGCCATACACATGACTAGGGCCTAGTGTGGGTCATCTATGTGTAGCTGTGTGACCATTACAAGACCAATACAATACATTTTACAGATTATCAGATTTGTTGATCACCAATACAAACTTGTTAACTCATTGATCTCCAGGATGGTGCATTTCATAGAGGGCCTTTGTTGTTTTAACTGATATGCTAAGGAATACATCACATTATATATTTGCCTGAAGAAGATGATTCATTTTTAAACAACCAACTAATTGGCTTTAAGCTTCTAGTGAAGATCTCTAATTAAGAAGCATTGCTTTAGACATGAACAAGACTCAGTGTGGGTCGAAATGTGTAGCTGTGTGACCGATACAAGACATTTTTAGATAAGACCAATAAATTAAAGTGTATCAAATGTGCTGATCACCAATACAAAATTACTTGCCGACTCTTTGAGCTCAAGGCTAGTGCACTCCAGCTGTATATCAACTGGACTTTTCATGGAGGGCCTTCACTGTTTTTACTTATGCTAATGAAATCAGATTTCAGGAAATGAAACCAACCAAACTAAAAAAAAAGATTTAATGACTTTTGAAGGAATACATAACTTTATACATATACCAGAATTAGTTGTTTTTAAACAACTCAGAAACTGCTTTTACCCTTCTAGTGAAGATTTTAAAGGCACCTTTTACACAGGGCAGACCGGTCAGCGGATCAGCTTACTCAACGGGGGATCCCTCAACTGATCCCCACTGAGCAAGCAGATGACAGGTCCGTGTCCGTCTGCAGACACAAACACAGCCTGCTGTCATCTATGGGCAGTTGGATGGAAATGGGCCACCTGTCTGCTTCTATTCAACTGCCACCCAATCCGATCTTATGGATGGGAGGGGAAGGGATCCCCATCTATTTTTGGCGGATAGGATCAGACTGGATGTCGTCAGGTGTGAACACATGTCCGTTTACATCCGCCACTCCATAGAAGAGAATAGAGGTTCCAATCGGGTTCGCCTGAAGACCCAGTGTGGGTCAAAATGTTTAGCTGTGTGACCATTACAATGTTACAAAACATTTATAGATATGACCTCTAAATTGGTCAAAACCAAGTACCAGCCCCCCCCCCCCCCGAAAAAAAAATAATCTTGCAAAAACAGCGGGGGGGTTGTGGGGTCGACCAGAACTTCCCATTTGTGTGAAGCATGCTATAAGCTTCTAGTGATGATCTCTAAATAGGAAGCAATGCTATACATGTGACCAAAATCCAGTGTGGGTCGAAATGTGCAGTTGCGTGACTATTGACAGTCATTTTTAAATAAAACCAAAAAAACTGGAATGTATCAGAAGTGCTGATCACCAAGATAAACTAAAGCTGGCTATACCCTAGTAGAAATTTGTTCTCAATATTGTACATTAAACACATTTGCTCAATTTTCTAATCATTAGTGGGATCAAATCAAAGTTCATCAGTGACAAGAAAAGAGAAGAAGCAGGATAGAAATTTTTTCTCAAACAATTTTTTAACAGTGTGGTTTTTTTTTGGTAAGTGTCCATTTGTTCCAAAATCATATGTTAAAAGCAAACAAGATTTTGAAATTCTTCCAAGCGACATTCAGCATGTTAAGCAATATTTGTTCACTCATCAAATGTACCAAGAATTTCCATATGAACCTTCATTTGAAAATTGTATGGCCAGCTTTACTTTGCAACTTATTGAGCTCAAGGTGCATTCCAGCTATATACTGTATAAACTGGACTTTTCATGGAGAGCATTAGTTCTTTTCACCATTGCGATATACTACAAATAGAATGTCACCTTTAGCGTATCCACAGAAAAAGAATAGGTAATTAAATCAGCCAAACAAAGATTTGATGACTTTTTAATAAATACATAACAATATATATTTGCTAGAAGAAGTTACTTTTTAAAGAACCAAGAAACTGCCTTTTAGTTTGCAAGCAACACAGCAAAAAACATTCAGCGATGGAGCAATCGCCTCATTATACTCCAAAAATGCAACATTTAGCAAGTTCTGGATGTCGGCAAAACCTGAGCCTTCTCTTTGGCTGATGTATGGCCAGGAATCACACAGATGTACATCGGAGGAAGCAAACCAGTAAAGTGAAATGTAAACTGCATATGGAATACATATTGCACACTTAAATAGTAATTATATGGTTGAAAGCAGCATCGGCACACCTGTACATCTAAGGCATGCGAGACCCAGACATCTGTCGACATCCACCTGCCAGGCACCTGTTCTGCTGTTTCAATGTCATTTGATTGCTGGAGATGTAGAGCCTCTTGTAGGGTAATGAGTGATTTTACATTTTACATGATTGAAAACAGGTGTTGTGAGCCTGTGCAATTTTAGGCATGAATAATTCAGTTTCTATAGAACATCTTGTTCAAACACAGTAGCGTTTTCTCACAGACATTGTATGTCAGATTGAAGGTGCATAACGATTATTTCATAAATTCACAGTTTGCTGATTTCGAGATGCTCTTACAGATCGCTCCGGATGGAGTCTGTTAGTTTTTAGGAGCTCTCTCTGGCAGTTTCTGTCTGTCTGCAGTTTACCTGCCAAGCTTATTCCTTTTCTCACTGAGATAAGAATCTGAATCTACTGTTTGTAAAAGGAAAATTTCCCACCATGCAGAGTAATACAGCTGAAGTACATATGTGTGAACACTTTACCTGCCAATTTTTTTTTTGTAATCCTAATCAGCCAATTTTACAACTCCCAATATTAAATGGACCTAACAGCGCATATATTTTTTCTTGTTAAGTACATGCATGCTTTGTATTGTGTAAGTATTTATTGCCTCTCTTAAGAGATCAGAGTGCTCTTCATGACAAGCCATGTTTTATTTCTTTCAGGTACTTATATAGCGCCGTCAATTTACACAGCGCTTTACATATATATTGTATATTCATATCAGTCCCTAACCCTCAAGGGGCATACAATCTAAGGTCCCTAACTTACATGCATATACTAGGGCCAATTTAGACAGGATCCAATTAACCTACCAGCATGTCTTTGGAGTGTGGGAGGAAACCAGAGTACCTAGAATAAACCCATGCAGACACAGGGAGAACATGAAAACTCCAGGCAGGTGACGCCATGGCTGGGGTTTGAACCAATTGTCAAGGTCCTACCTTTCCTCAGAGCTTGTGTTGCTCCATGTGCTGGCATCCATCTTAGGTTTCTGCCAAGCATGGCGGGAGCCTTTATGCTTTCAGGCCTCTGCGGCTCCTCCTCCAGAAGGGTGTGACTGATCACATTTAAGCCTGCTGTCTGCAATGGCTCTTTGCATTCGTGTCCTGTATGTTCCCTTTCAGCAAGCTCTTGTTCTGTTCTCGTTGCTCTCCTGGTAACCGACTCGGCTTGGACAAGACTATTCTCTGCTTTAACCCTTTACCTGACCTCCCGTTGCTGAACCCGGCCCGTGACCTGAGTATTCTTGTCTACCGTCTTGTACTGTCTGCTCCGTTGTTATAGACCCAGCCTGTATGACCACGCTACACGTTGTCCCATCTAGCTCCTGCCAGCTGTACGCCATTGGCGGCAGTCGTTACTGCAGCTGGGGTTACTCGGGGGCCGCGACCTGGTCTCAGGCTGTGTCAAGTCCATCCCCACCATCAGGGGCCCTGGTGAAGGGCAGCCTGGGGCTTAGACTCCGCGCCCTGAGGGACTCTGGTCTGTGGGTAGTGGCTGTCATCAGTCGCTTCGAGACCTTACCATAGGCCTGCCTGCCCGCCCATTCCATCGCTCCTGCCCTGACACCAATGACCCTAATACTGCCAGGTGGAAGTGCTAACCATTTAGCCAATGTTTTCACTAGAGATGAGTTCTGGTGTGTTTGGATGCTAATCTGAACCTACATGAGCTATCTCACCAAGAAGTTGTCACAGTGCCCTGCCAATCACAAATGGCCGAGGCATTCCCCACCCTTGTCCACCTATGATTGGCAGGGCACTGTGACAGCTTCTTGTCAGGATAGCTTGGTGGGGGGTCTAACTAGGATCCTAACATGCCTGAGGTCATCCATAGTCATAACCTACTTATCTTTCCAGAAGGACAGAGCCATCTTTGTTTAGACATCATCCAAGTAGAGGCAATTACCTCTGTCACGTTGTGGTGGAAGAGCATACAGGTAGTTCTTTTCCAAAGAGTTTTTTTTCTATAAGGCCATATTAATGTAAGCCGTGTACAGGGGTGGGCTCCCCAGGATACAGTGAAGTCACGAGCGAGGAAAGCAACCCCAACACCAGCTTTTGCCACAACAGAATTTTACTTAGATGTAGCAAATAAACACAACCACAAATGCTGAGAACATACAATAAAATTGACATACACCCAGCCCAAAGGCTGAGACCCTTGTGCTGCACAGCGCGGCGCCTCCTGATGGATGAAGGTAGAAGGTGTAGTAATTTACCTACTGGCGGGCACAAATAAGCTGCCACACCTTACCCGTTATTACCCTAAAAGAGCAGGAATCAGTGTATGAGTTCCCAAAATTGGAAGCTCAACATCCTGTGGAGGTTTCTTCTGCTGACCTGGCAACCCATGGGGATTACTACTCGCAGGGCTGACTGAACCTCAAGGTCCTCCACCTGTTCCAACTGAAGGGGTGAGGCTGCACTCAAGATCAAGATCAATTTTCCCTATAAAAGATGTCCTTATACAACAGTCCTGTCCCTGCCTAACACTTACTTATACAGGGAATAAAAAGCTATATATGGCTCTCCTGCATCCAAAATGGCTGCTAAAAATTTGCAGGAACTCTATGTCAAAATGTGACATGAGCTCCTCCAAAGATGGTGCTTGAATCCCAAGGTGGAGGACACCTTAGTCCTATGCTGGGCTTCTCTTAGTGCCAGTAGTAAACAGCGGTAACGTGACAACCCTATCTACACTGAAGGAAAAACAAAAGTGTTAGTGATTATAGGATGACTGTATCAATTTCAATTTATGATAGCCTGACAGAGAAATACCATCACTCCTTGGATGTAGCAGAGGCCACCACCCAACCCTACCTACCTGCAACATGGGACAGCATCTATTTCTGGACTGAGGTGCTGGCTCAAAGATGGCACAGTCCTGTAAATCCAGACAATTGGTACAGTCTGATCTGGGGGACAAAAGACTAAGAAAATGCTTCCTCCTACTGATAATATCATCTCAGTCTAGGAAAAAACTCTGAAATATGTACCCCCAAAAAAATGCAGGCAGAGGGCAAATGAGTAATTACCAGCATTGCCTGTAGTCTCCCTCCTGCTGGTCTTTCCCCATTACTGACCTTCAATGCTTTCTTCTCTGCTGTCTCTGTGTGAAGGTGGCAATCTTGGTATAGGCAAGGCTTTGCTACCTTATGTTAGAGCCTCTAGCAGGGAGGACAGTGAGCATCACAGTAATGACATCACCAAATCCCACACAAATGTCACAAATTAACCTGTAGTTTCTTGCTTCTGTATTCTTACCTCTTTACTGCAGTGCTTTTCTTGCCCTGATTCCTTTCACATGTGTTGTTTGGCTATGCTCACCTTGGGGCATCACCTGCTGTTCTGTGGGTTGTATTCCTTCCCTTCCATCACTTCCTCCTGGTTCACTTGTCTAAATAAGACATGCTCAATCTAGCCCACATTGCCTGAGCAACTTCATAGTTCTCTGAGCTCCTATTCATTGTTACTTTTGTACACTGTGCCTGACTACCCATGTACCGACCCCAGCTTTGTTCACCGTTTGTGCTTGTTTGCTACCCGTCCTGACCTCGGCTTGTCTTCTAGATTTCCTTTTGTCTCCTGCTGGTTGTACTCTGCACACACAAGTGGTCCCACATCCTCAGCTGGACGTACCTGGGGGCTGCAACCTGGTTCCAGTTTGCAGCAAGTCCATCCCCACCATCGGGGGCTCTGGTGAAGAAGCAGGTTGGGGCTTAGACTCCATGCCCTGGGGAAACCCGAGTTGGCGATCTACAAGAGCTCACTACCACGGAGGCTTGACATCAAATCTCCTGTGACCAGCAATCAGAGGGCCATGCCCTAGATTTAAGCCTGCAGATTTACAGCTATGAGGCTGTAGACGCAGTTGTGCCTTGGTACCCTCACATACCAAGAAATGCACTGCTATTTTAAAACAAAATGTCTATTTTTCAGGGTACTACGTGTTCTAGATGGAAAATGGAAAATCCTAACTGTTTGAGTTCATGTCCATAGTAAATGGAGCTCAAGGTACAGAAGAAACAGCCTATGCCTACGATACAATGGAATCCACATGGACTGATTTGAAGACAAACAGAAGCAACTTCAGACATTACAAAATGTGTACCAATAAATAAATAATTTGCGCTAGTAAATGTGTATAAATGTATATAAAGAAATCATCAAATCATAAGTCCAGAAAAAAAAATATATATGCCAATACCACAAAAAAATATAAAAAAACTTTTAAGTGCAAAAAACTTTTGTGCAAAAAAAGTGTCTAAATATGAAAAATTTCACCAAAAAACCTTGATAATATAATGGCAGATCATCCATAAATATATCTTCAGAAACGGAAACTCTGCAACACACCGATCCTCATCGATCGAAATACCAGGATGAAAAACTTTGTAGTTAATCGAAAATCCACTTCTCCAATAGATAAAAGACCACCTTCAAACGTATCCATGGGGGGAAATGCCAAGCACTCGAGAGAAACAGAAAGACTTCATGGTGCAATATTATAAAAACCAATTCCTTTATTAGGTACTCATTGCACTTACTCAAGAGGTGTCCCAGCCGACACCAGGATCAACAGCATAACAGCAATCACATAAACGAGCCTGGCTACTCAGCACATGCGCAGTAGCTGGCAGCCAAAAACGTAATGACGTCACATCAATCAAGCTCCGCCCTACGCGTTTCGTCATCGACGTCCTCACGGAGCGGATAGATGTGAGACGTCTCAACCTCCTTAAATATTCACTCACAGGAAACGAACAGCTGACATCAATGGGGAATCAAGCAAAGCAAGCCGCCCCACAGATGACAGGAGTCCACAAAGGATATACAATGTATCCAATATATTTGCCATCACAAGCAAAAAAACTTTAAAACAAGAGAACAAAAATAGAATAAAAAGAAATTTAAATAAAACACTAATGATAAATAAATTAAATAAATAAATACATTAACGGGCCTGCACCCTCTAAGACTGTGTTTCAAAAAAGGAACTTAAAGGGCCAGTAACACTTTAAACACAAATAAAGGGGAACTCTAGTAATAATACAAAAATAATGCAAAAATTGTACAAAAAACATACAATCTCCCATATATCATCTTTAAACAGTTGCCTATATAAAAATATACTTAAAATAACATAAAAATTAAAAATTAAAAATTTGTGAGAAAACAATTCAAATCTATATCAACATTTAACCCAAATGGTTGCAAGTAATTTAGTTCATAAATCCAAAACGTCTCTTTTTTGGAAATCTCATTAACCAAATCCGAGCCCCTCCAATGGGGTTTTACCATCTCGATCCCATAAAAGGTAAGTAAGCTCGGATCACAATTATGTACCAATTTGAAATGTTTGGATACACTATGTTTATCAAATCCTTTTACTATGTTTCTTATATGTTCGCCTATTCTTGTTTTTAAACATCTCCCAGTTCTCCCAATATATCTCAAATGACATGGACATTCTAAAACATAAATCACATGTGTAGAATTGCATGTAATCAGGGATTTAATATCATATTCTTTTTTGGAAAATGAAGAGCAGAATGACTTTCTTTTTTTATTATTACCAACTTTTACAGTCCTACAAACTTTACACTTCCTACAAGGAAAAAAACCATTTAAATTTGGAAACAGATCGAACTTTTTTGGGGGTTCGATGACATTGCGAGCCAGTTTCATCCTAAGAGACTTATTTTTCTTATAAATGAATTTAGGAGTTTTAGATAAGAATTTATTTAGTATATCATCTTTTAACAAAATGGGCCAATATTTTTTAAAAATTCGTTCAATATTTTTGTATTGCATATTATAGTTAGTAATAAAGGGTACATTATTTTCAAATCCCAAATGAGCCTTTCTATTTCCAAGAAACGTCTCCTATTTCTATTTCCAAGACGTTTCTTGGAAATAGAAAGGCTCATCCTTTGTGGACTCCTGTCATCTGTGGGGCGGCTTGCTTTGCTTGATTCCCCATTGATGTCAGCTGTTCGTTTCCTGTGAGTGAATATTTAAGGAGGTTGAGACGTCTCACATCTATCCGCTCCGTGAGGACGTCGATGACAAAACGCGTAGGGCGGAGCTTGATTGATGTGACGTCATTACGTTTTTGGCTGCCAGCTACTGCGCATGTGCTGAGTAGCCAGGCTCGTTTATGTGATTGCTTGTATGCTGTTGATGCTGGTGTCGGCTGGGACACCTCTTGAGTAAGTGCAATGAGTACCTAATAAAGGAATTGGTTTTTATAATATTGCACCATGAAGTCTTTCTGTTTCTCTCGAGTGCTTGGCATTTCCCCCCATGGATACGTTTGAAGGTGGTCTTTTATCTATTGGAGAAGTGGATTTTCGATTAACTACAAAGTTTTTCATCCTGGTATTTCGATCGATGAGGATCGGTGTGTTGCAGAGTTTCCGTTTCTGAAGATATATTTATGGATGATCTGCCATTATATTATCAAGGTTTTTTGGTGAAATTTTTCATATTTAGACACTTTTTTTGCACAAAAGTTTTTTGCACTTAAAAGTTTTTTTATATTTTTTTGTGGTATTGGCATATATATATTTTTTTCTGGACTTATGATTTGATGATTTCTTTATATACATTTATACACATTTACTAGCGCAAATTATTTATTTATTGGTACACTTTATATATGGTGATTTTTTGCAGCTGGTACATTATTAGTAAGTTATATAATTTTGACCATAGGCGCTATTATTAATTTTTCTTATTACAAAATGTGTGTATCAGCCTTGTTGTCACCTTAGACGCAGTTTAAGCAAGGTCAAATTATTGTTACAGTCCATCCAAGAATGATACAGTATATCAGTTATAAGTGGATTGGAGGCATAATATGTAAAGCGCTGCATAAATTGAGGGCGCTATATAAGTACCTGAAATAAATAAATAAATAAAATAAAAACAACCATGTACCTCTAGTAACCACATACAACCCAGCACTAGAAGGAATAAGAAAAATAATCAAAGATTTACAGCCCATCACAACAGAGGATGGAACTCTGAAAGAAATATTTCAGCAACCCCCAATACTGGCTTTTAGGCAACCCCTGAACCTCGGAAATAAACTAATCAGTAGGAAACTTCCTTCTGATTATGATGTTACAAATAATGGAAGCAAACCCTGCAATAAGAAACGCTGCAAACTGTGCAACCAAATTAATTCATCAAAAAGTGTTACACACTCAAAAGGGATCTTCAATATCACCGGATCATACAGCTGCACCTCCAGTAATGTTGTGTACCTTATCCAGTGCAGAAAATGTAACAAAGGATCATACATTGACAAAACAGGACAGAAGTTGCAAACAAGGATGAATTTGCACAGACATACCATCAAGGAACATAAAGAAGATGACTTCTGCACACCTGTGGGACACCATTTCACACAATCGGACCACACTATGGAAGACCTCAATATCCTAGTTCTTAAAGGAAATGTCATAACTATCCAGGAAAAGAAAACTTTTGAATTAAGAATGATATTTCTATTTGATACAAAAGATAACGGTCTTAAATTGGACATGGGATTCCTCACTCATTATCCAACAGTTTTAGGACCCCCTCTGTGACTGACTGTTGTCTCAACTACCCCTCCAAAGTCTTTGCTTTTGCTCTGTCTTCTCTTTAGTCTAATCCTAGTTTTAGAACTATTGTTGTGTACATTTGTTTGTGTGTGTTTTTTCTTTGTTTTTTTTTCCCCTCAGATATTGTTTCTTTTAACATTCTGCTAAAACTTTGTGAAGTAGTACTGCTTGGACCTTGAAGAAGGGGACATACCCCAAAAGATTGTCCTGAAAATTGTATGTTAGTGCAAATATTATTATTATTATTATACAGTATTTATAAAGTGCCAATGGTTTGCTCAGCGCTGTACATTACAAAGGGGGACAGAACATGTGACAGAACAATACCAATACAATGCAACACATGAGGGGATTGAGGGCCCTGCTCTTTCGAGCTTACAATCTAGAATAAAAAAAGTATCACAGACAGTACTCAAGTGGATTGGAGTAACCCAAAAAACAGGTTGATAAAGAAGCAGGATTGCTTCAATATGCATCCCTGTATTTTGGGGTACACAGTGATGACAACAGGTTTTCGGCTCTTGGACTCAAGACCTTGCAGCAGCTCCATCCATCTCTGCCAGCAGTGTCATTTCTACTTCAGCCCATGCTTTCCCCAGTCAGTGGCCAAGGTGGGGATCTGGGATAACTCAAACACCGATTCTGAACCTATCCTCCAAGCCATCTGACAAGCTCTATACCCCACAGTTGTTTGTGAGTGCAACTATTGATTATATTTTGTCCATTAAACTTCCTTATGCATTCTACACTATGGGGTGTGCACTCCTCTCTCTCCTTTCTTAATCCACTGATTTTTAGAACTTTTGAGACTTCACCGATAAGGTCTTCACAGCCCTCCCATATGCCAATATGAAGTCTTACACACTTATTACATGAAAAAAGAAGATTACATTTTATACAAAGCTCCGACTAGAATGATTTTGATCCGAGTCCACAACTAATAGGCATATAAGAACTGTTTTAGCAGCCAAAATATATCCTGTTCAGCTAGTGTGCTGATTCCTTGGCCACAATGTGAACCAGGAATATAACATCCTACTTTCCTAAATTAAACTTTGCAGCTTCCTGTAAGATTGCCAAGTTGCGGTACTGCTATTACAATATTAAGTTATTTTTCAGCAAAGCAGAGAGGTGACACAGGAAGCTGCAAAGCTGAGCCATAAAATAGTGGTGTCACCTGCCTAACTGTTCGATGTGGCTGAGGTGCAATTATCACAGTACTGACTGAACAGCATTATAAGCCATTTGGCAGTAAATCAGTTCATAAATATATATAACTTTGAACTATGGTTTTAACAATTTGCCTGGATTTCACTTTAACGCCCTATACCAGCTTGAATAAAAAAAAAGTGGTGACATGTAGCTCCCACTGGTCCTTAACCACTTGCTAACCCTGCTGTAGCCAAATGATGGCTGCAGCATGGTTGTCCAGTTTGGGGAGAGTGTCATATGATGTCCTCCCAGAGCACACCCTCCTGCGTGCCCCCAGCAGCACACACCCAACGATCTCCGTGATCGCTGTGTCCTATGGAAACAGCTGATCACATGATGAGCTGTTGGCCAATCTCAGCGGCCTTTTACCACGTGATTATCTGTGTCTAATGACACAGCAGATCACCGAGTAAATACAGTTGCTGGTTATCGGCAGCACTTTCCTCATGCTGCGTGAGGAAAGTTCTGCTGATAACCAGCAAATGTGACAGAACAGATCTGCACTGATCATCAGGGCACTGATTATTAGTGCCCTGATCATCAGTGCCCAGCAGTGCCACTCTGCAGTGCCACCCACCAGTACCCAGCAGTGCCTCACACCAGTGCCGCCCATCAATGCCCCCCATCAGTGCTGTAGAAGCAGCTGTGCCCATCAGTGCCACCAGTCAGTGCTGCCAGTCAGTGCCATCAGTCAGGGCCGCCCAGGTACACTGAAAACATAAGAATAGAACAGACAGTGCACCAGCCTAGTGAATTTTCCTCAAAGCTAAACTTTATTATTAAAACTGTGGTAAGTATTACACTTACAAACCAACAGGTGTATACAGCAAATTCCAATCCACAATGCATCACATCACATGGTGAAACATACAAAGATCCAACCGCTGACGCGTTTTGAGGTCCTTTGAGTGATCTATAATGCGCCTGGCTTTACAACTCCCTAAGGAAAAAAGATATTGGTGGATCACTGGAGCACCAATAAGGGGTCCAAATTTGGGACACAATTGCAGACAGATCATCACAGAACAGAACGCATCATTTATTGAGACACTACTCCCCTGCTGATCAGGCTCTCTCATACTTAAGGGCTGTCCTGGCCCCATGCCAAGCCTCCTGCTTGGGGATTGGCCAGGCTCTCTTAAGTATGCAGATCAGCCCCTCTTCACCCCACCCACTGCCTTCGAGAAACTTCTCAAGTTTCTAGAGCAGGGGGAGGTATCAGGGAACTGACCTGCAGAGCCCTCATCCCTGACTCCTGGCTGACACATCCCAGGCTGACTCATCCCAGGCTGATATTCTATGCCTAAAAACACTACACAGGTAAGGTGCCATAAGCTGAAAGCTGAGCTGTGCATGTGCAGAAGACTGAGAAGGCAGGTAGGTGTATTTTATTGCAGAAGGGACAGTGCATGCCTCTGCTTGCTTGTTGCCATGAAGACTGAGATTGAGCTCTGCAGACAATTTTGCAGCAATTGTTTCCTTATTCTGGGTCACAATCCTGCGCAAATTCCTTTTGTCTCTTTCGGTCAGCTGACCATGTCAACTGCGCTTTTGCCTATCAGACAACATTTTCCCATAAACTGTATATGCCGCCATAAGCTTTGATGCTGTACTTCATGACACCGCAAATAAATTGGCAACTTTAGTTACAGAGGCACCAGCTGAGCAGCACTAACAATTTGCCCTCTTTGAAGCTCAGTAAGCTCTGACATGAGTCCATATTACTAGCAGCACATGCAGTGAATGATGAAAGTGAGGCTTCTCACCTGTTAACTAGGTGTCTCATCACACAGCAGAAGCAAAAGAATATTACATCACTTCCACTTTCAACCTGAAACATGTTGTCCCTTTTGCATCTTCAAATCATGTAGCACTTCCATATTTTTTTGTCTAACCCCTGCACAAGGAAGCAAGTAAACATGTTGTACCTCAAGTTAATGTGTTGAAAGCAGAAAAATGGGCATCGTAGTTTGTTGTGTATGGAGCTGCATAGCCACAGACTGGTCAGGGAGTCCACAGCAAAAAGTACCTAAAATGGGTACATGAGCATCAGAACTGGACCGCAAAGCAATGGAAGAAGGTGGCCTGGTCTGATGAATCACATTTTCTTTTACAACACGTGGATGGACAGGTGTGTGTGCATCATGGGAAGAGACGGCACCAGGATGCAGTATAGGAAGAAGACAAATTGGAAGAGGCAGTGTGATGCTTTGGGCAATGTTCTGCTGGGAAACCTTGGGTCCTGCCATTGATGTGATTATTATTTGACACATACCATCTACCTAAACATTGTTGCTGATCAAGTACGCCCCTTAATGGTAACAGTATTCCCTGATGGCAGTGGCTCAGCAGGATAACGCACCCTACCTCATTGCATAAATACTTTAACCACTAGCCTACAGGGCACTTATACCCCCTTCCTGCCCAGGCCAATTTCCAGCTTTCAGCGCTGTCACACTTTGAATGACAATTGTGCAGTCATGCAACACTGTACCCATATGAAATTTTTATCATTTTTTTGAGACAGATTAAGCTTTCTTTTGGTGGTATTTAATCACCTCTGGTATTTTTATTTTTTCTAAAACAAACCAAAAACCACAGAAAATTTTGAAAAAAAAAATGTTTTTTCTTAGTTTTTGTTATACAATTTTGTAAATAAGTGATTTTTCTCCTTCACTGATGTGCGCTAATGAGGCTGCAGTGATGGGCACTAATAGGCTGCACTGATGGGCACTGATAGGTGGCACTGATGGGCACTGATGAGGAGGCACTGGTAGGTTGCACTGATGGGCATTGACAGGCATCACTGATGGGCACTGAAAGGCAGCACTGATACATGACACTGGTATATGGCACTGATAGGCAGCACTGACTGGCACTGATAGGTGACACTGACTGGCACTGATAGGTGGCAGTGATTGGCATTGATATGTGGCACTGACTGGCACTAAAACAAACCAAAAACCACAGAAAATTTTGAAAAAAAAAATGTTTTTTCTTAGTTTTTGTTATACAATTTTGTAAATAAGTGATTTTTCTCCTTCACCGATGTGCGCTAATGAGGCTGCAGTGATGGGCACTGATAGGCTGCACTGATGGGCACTGATAGGTGGCACTGATGAGGAGGCACTGGTAGGTTGCACTGATGGGCATTGACGGGCATCACTGATGGGCACTGAAAGGCAGCACTGATACATGACACTGGTATATGGCACTGATAGGCAGCACTGACTGGCACTGATAGGCGGCACTGACTGGCACTGATAGGTGACACTGACTGGCACTGATAGGTGGCAGTGATTGGCATTGATATGTGGCACTGACTGGCACTAATGGGCGACATTGAAAGGAAGCTCAGATGAGCACTGATATGTGGCATTGATCTGCACTGGTATGCACTGATATGTGGCATTGATGTGGCACTGATGGGCACTGGCACGTGGCACTGATGAGCACATACTGGTGGCACTTCTGGGGCCACACTGATCATCAGGGCACACTGATCATCAGTGCCCTGATGATCAGTGTACATGTCTCCTCGCGGATTACCGGCTCTCCTCCAGAGCTGTCAGCTCGAGAGGAGAGAAATGCCGATAACCGGCATTTCCGTGTTTACATGTGATCAGCTGTGATTGGACACAGCTGATCACATGACCGAGCCGACATCTTCGGCTCTTTCCGTGATCCGCTGTGCCCGAGGGACACAGTGCACCGGCGATCGCCACGCTGCGCGCTCCCTGAGCCGCGCATGCGCGGTGAGAATGGAAGGACATCATATGACGTTCTATCAGAACGAGAGAACCACCTTGCGCCCGTCACTGTACTATAGGGCGGGCGGAAGGTGGTTAAGAATGGTTTGAAGAACAAAACGGTTTTAGCTGTTAACATGGCCTCCAAATTCTCCAGATCGAAATCCAATTGAGCATATGTGGGATGTGCTGGATAAACAAGTCCGAACCATGGAGGCCCCACCTGGCAATTTACAGGATGTAAAGAATCTGCTACTGATGGCTTGGTGCCAAATACCACAGAATACCTTCAGAGGTCTAGTGGGGTCCATGCTTCCATGGGTCAAGGTTGTTTTGGGCCGAAAAAGGGGGACCTACGCAATATAAGGAGGTTGGTCATAAAGTTATGGCTGCTCAGTGTATATCAGGATGTATACTCCTGTATATTGACTATATGTTTTTGTCCTAGGATTATATAATATTTGTTTGATATTACAATTTATTGAAATGAAAAAAAGAAGACCTGTCAAGCCATTACATACTCAGACCCTGAATAAGTCCTTGTTTTCTTCTTGTTCTGAAATAAAATTCCTTTTCGGTGTAGAATTTCATTTACAATTTATTTTTTTGTAAAAGTTATGCGTAAGAGCCATCTCGGAAAGCCAGTGAAGCAGTGCAGCCCCTCGCCTATCTGATCCACAGAGCAAAGTTCCATCTTTAACATTACAATATATTAATAGAAAATTAGCAGAGACGGGGAACATAGCTGAGTGGAAATTAATCCTATTAAAATGGAAATAAGTTCAGCCCAGTCGCAGTTCCAGGTACGATTGTGTTTCTTTCAGTGTAAAATGTATTTTCACACAGAAATTGGTCGTCGTTCCAGTGTTCACACCCTTGAAAAATTCCAATTATGCCCCGGCCTTGTAGGCTGGTATGCCTGCCATTAACACATTTGTTTTCTAGTACATTCTTGTAGTGCCACCCCGACCCACACTGACAAACAAAAAGATTCTTGAGACGTGTAATGTTCCTGGAGAGCCGTGCTGGAAACGTGGAGCTGTCACTGCGCTCTACACCACAAACTCAAGGATTTTCCTCTTCAAGTGGAACCGGCAAAGAGGCAATTTTCATGTGTTGAAGGACAAGTGTAAACATTCAGATGAAGTATGCAACTTTAATTATGGTTTACCAAAGAGCAAATTTAAGGGGAATCTGTCATTAAAACAAGCAGGATTTAAATTACCAGCCGAGGCAGCTTGCAGCAGAATTTTTCCTGGGGCCGAGACTAGAGGAAGATTGTGTACAAATATTGGTTGGGTTTGAAGCTGTAGGAATTTAGATTTAAAGCTGAACTTCAGGCTGATATAAAAGACACAAATTAAAGCAGTATTAAAGCCAAAAACAAAAGTGTAATATGTTGCAGCTTACCAGCATTGGTGTATTTAGGTTTTGTGCTGCCCTAGGCAACATAAAAATCATCTGCCCCCATGGACACCGACCAACACCAAATCCCCCTTCTCCCTTCTGTGGAGAGAGCCTGACATTGGCCAACAACACCCCCACCTGGAAGAGCCTTCCTCTATCCCCCCCCCAGCGATAGAGAGAAAGACTGTCAGGAATGGACTTGCCAGTGGTGGTGGGACTCACCTGCCTTGTGGGCTGCAGTACCAGGGCTGGCCAGTGGGTGCTCTCAGCAACCAGAGGCTCACTCCTGCAATGAGCCATCACCTGAGGCTGATTACAGCAGGTGTATTTAAGGAATGGCCAGGCCTGTGATCAGGGCCTTGGTGTATGTTTCCCATGAGCCCCTGTACCTGCATCCTGTCTGCTTCCTGCCTGATCCTGATTCTGCTTTAATCCTGACTCTGCATGAACTCTGCCTGTCCTGACCTCGGCTATTCCTGACTACACTTCCGCCTGCTCCTTGTACCTTGCCTGCCCGTTTGCTACCGACCCGGCCTGCCCGACTATGTTTAGTATTGTTCTTATTGTTATCTGTTGGAGGTTTGGTTGCACTGTGTTTATGTTTAGTCTTGTACTGCGTTTATGTATTGTTTAGTCTTTAATAAATTGTATTGTTTATACTATACCTGGAGCCTGTGTTTCCCTGTGTCAGTCCACACATTTCTGGTCATACCCGGATCCCTAACAAAGACACTCATCTTCATCTCTGAACATTCCCAGGAACAAGAGCCAGGCTCTACATACACCATCAAGCAGCCTGCAGCCTCTCTTGGATCCCACCTGGTTCCCATGGAGCCCATATCCCTTCTTTCGTTCTCTTCTTCTGAGGGAGAGGTGCTGCCCCCCTGAAAAATGCAACCCTAGGCAAGTGCCTTGTTTGCATTGTGGTACATACGCCACTGCTTACCAGCTATTAGATGTGGAGGCTAACAAGCAGAGAAAGAACCTCTAAGTGTAGCAGCCAAAGTTTATTATATAAGAATAGGATTAATAACACTCACAAAAGTGATATCACAGAAGGCTCATCAGTGGGATAAACCCACTCAGTGTGAGTCCTCAGCCCGCGGCAGCAACAGGGGTCCCTGATCCTCAGAGCCGTCTTGCAGCATGGGGTCCAAAAGCCAGCAAGATGGCCACCCGGCGGCTTCCTGGACCAGCATGGAGCGCATGCAGCTGAAAGTGACATCACATGGAAGGGGCGGTAATGTGTGTTGGAACATGCACATTTGCTCTTTCGTAAAACTGGCCTTGCTGGTCACGGATGCCACCGGGCTGCCATCTTGCTGGCTATTGGATCCACTGTTGCTACACAGCTCTGAGGATCAGGGACACACATTGCTGCTGCAGGCACACCGAGTGGGCTCATCCCGCTGATGAGCCTTCTGTCACATCACTTTTATGTGAGTGCTTTTAATTCTATTCTTTTATAATAAACTTTGGCTGCTACACTTAGAGGTGCTTTCTCTCCTTGTTGTTCAGTTGCAGAGTCCACTCAATTCTCTGAAAATCTGCCCAAGTGTCTGGCTGCCCTACCTTAGCTGTTTATGGGACATTTGCATATGGCTGTTTGAGAGGCCCATCTTCCTAGTGCGCCGTTGACTTTGTAGATGTGATGGCTGCTTTAGTTTTCTTTTTGCAGACTTTTACCACCTTTAGTTTCACCTGGTGATCTGGCCAGAACACACTTCCTGTATTAGAGTGCCTACACTATGGATGAAGGAGCACAGGGGGCACCTTTGAACAGTAGCATTGGCAGTCTGGGGGGAGGAGAGTGTTAAAGCTACTAGGAGATTTAAAAACACTAACACATTCAAGCCAAACTCCAGCTATGTCTAGTAAACACAATGAGAAAATCGGATGAACAATCATCCTTTTTTTTTTTTTTGTATGCTAGTCTCATATCGAAAACGAAAATATTCTTGTATGACAGAATACAACTTTGCGCATACATAGCTATATGTTCCAGCAGTGAATCAGGCATGATGCAATGTATGTGTGACCTCTCTTCTAGCTTTACACATTCGGAGTGCCAAGGAGATATCAACTTTATTAGAAGGTCAAATGATATGCAAACCAAGAGTTTTTGGGGGGGTTATACGATAATTGCTTCCGTTGCTCTTTTGTTCTTCCGAGTCCTTTTGTTTCCAATCATGAGCAGTCTCTGGCACTTGAGTTTTTAATGTGCAAATACTATACTAATTACACAAAAAATTGTTTGTTCTGTTATCTAATGAGAACATTTTTTAGTCATGTCCAGGGGCGGACTGATCATTTGGAAACTCGGGCACTGCCCGAGGGCCCGGGGTCAGTAGGGGGCCCCATGAGATGCCCCTGGTACCTTTTTCATAGGCTTTTTTGAGTTTGGGCAAGGCCACAGGGGCCCCATGATCCCCTATTGCCCGGGGGCCCCATAAGTTGTCAGTCCGCCCCTGGTCATGTCCCTTTGGAAACTTTCTTTTGAACTATTGTGATCAGCTGTCAGAATTTGTGTACTAACAAAAATGATCGAATAATCGCTCTGAATGTGATTATTTTCATCCGGTTTTCTCATTGTGTGTACTAGGCATAATCAGGGGCGGACTGACCATTTAGAAACTCGGGCACTGCCTGAGGGCCCGGGGTCAGTAGGGGGCCCCATGAGATGCCCCTGGTACCTTTTTCATACGCTTTTTTGAGATTGGGCAAGGACACTGGGGCCCCATGATCCCCTATTGCCCGGGGGCCCCATGAGTTGTCAGTCCGCCCCTGGGCATAATGCTTTATATTTAGTCACAGCAAACAGTTTTTTTCTTCCTTTTGGGATAAAGGATTAACATAAAGAAATAAAATCTGCTCATTTTAAGAATCCATGTCAGTGTTAAATGGTTCCTCTCATCCCTGCACCTTGATATATCTGAAAGAGAGCTTGTTCTTTTGAACAAAAAAAAACAGATTTACTGGCCAGATCACCGGATGAAAATAGAAGAAAGAAAACCTAAATAAGAGAAACAATGCAGCCACCACATCTAAAATTGGTAAGCTGCAATATAATACATTTTTGCTTTGGAGTTTAATACAAATTTATTGGATCTCTGTGTTCATTAATACATCCTTAAAGTTCTCTACACTTTCAAATGTTTTTCTTGGTTTAACTAAGTATTATTGTAGTTATATTCCCTGTGTTGTTTTTTTGCCTGACCTCTTAATGATGGGTTCACTTGTTGGCAGCTGTTTGTTGTGCCATGGCTGATAAATTCCTTTTTGTCCATGTATTCATTCACCTCGCTTGTCCCTATTTGCTAAAGTGACAGGCAACTTCGCATCCAGTGCATGTTTTACCATTTCCTCTGTGTTACATCAAAATATGGGAGTGCTAATGTGATGAAAATACATATCTTCCAATATGGTGATCTCTTTTATAATTGCTCTGCCTGTTTGTGTCTGTGTCAGATCTAATACTGTTTTTCTCTCACCTGCACCTATACTAGACGGAGATACCCAGAGATTGTGGGACATGTAGTTTCTTCACAGGAAGGTATCAGTTCTCAGACTACAGACAGAGGTCATGCATTAACTCATGCAGTGCCATGCCTCATGTTTGAACACAAATAAAAACAGCTGACACCAGAATGTGAAGAATTATTATTACTATGGGCGTGTGTACAGGGCAATAAATGAGACCATGAAGCTATATGATCAATGCACATCTTAGGCAGGTGAAAAACACAAGGTTCAGGTAGCAAATGTTTATAATGACTTTAACCCCTCTCAGCCCCCTTAAGGGGTTTTTGACGCAGGGAGGTGGGGCAGGGTTTAGGGTCATGTGGCTACTGTGATTGGCTGTCACACTGGTCACATTATCAGAAAGGTCCCGTTCACATGTAGAGATCGGGACCTTTACATAAGGACACGCACTCTCGGCTCTTGTTTGTTTACTTTTTAATGGTTGAACTGTATGGACTTTTGTCTTTTTTCAGCCAGACTAACTATGTAACTTTGGGCATGCTAATATATGTCCTCGCGGTGTCAAGGCCCAGCTGCAGAGAGGCTGCATATTTGCGCACCCAACAGGTTAAAGTGGAACTTTCTTCAGCTATGGGAAGTCAAAAAGTCATATGCTACAGTATTTACAATATTTATTTATTTCAGGTACTTATATAGCGCCGTCAATTTACGCAACACTTTACATATATATTGTACATTCACATCAGTCCCTAACCCTCAAGGAGTGTACAATCTAAGGTCCCTAATTCACATTCATACATACACATACTAGGGCCAATTTAGACAGGAGCCAATTCACCTACCAGCATGTCTTTGGAGTGTGGGAGGAAACACACGCAGGCACAGGGAAAACATGCAAACTCCAGGCAGGTGGTGCTGTGGTTGGGATTTGAACTGACGACCCAAGTACTGCCAGGCGGAAGTGCTAACCATTTAGCCACTGTGCTGCTCGCTGTGCTACAGTAATTTAGCTGCTGACTTTTAAAAACACATACTTACCAGCATATGAAATTCAGCAATGTCTTCAATGGACCTGATTCTTTTCAGAGTTTCCGATCTTTCATTCCATTCAGGAGCCAACTGTCACTTCCTGAGGGGGGGTGTATAAGCCGGTCTCTAGCAACTAGCAGCACTTGATACTCCACTAGATGGCATTCTACATCACGAGAGCCCATAACTGCTTCAAAGACTGCACCATCTGCCGGTAGGTAGGTTGTAAGCCCTATACTACACCACCCCCCTGGTCCAATACAGCATCAACCTATAAATGGTTAGGGGTACTCAGGTAGCAGGGCCCTGCGTTTCTCAGTGGTTCCAGAACAGGGCTCCAACAGTCCAGCTGAACATATGGGGCCCATGTCATATGAGGGCTCAAGACATCCTCTACGGCCAGATGACTTGAGCCCTCATATGACATGGGCCCCATATGTTCAGCTGGACTGACTGTCATTTTCAGGTGATGGTTTGTTTCAAGTAAGTTTCAAGTACAAAAAATTTGCAATCTAAGCAGTGTAAGTACTTAAATTTGACCTAGCTCCTAGCAGTCCCTGAACAGCAGATCTCATTGAAGGTGAGAAAGAAGCAGCACAAGGAGCAAATGAGTGCTACAATGTGAGGAGCGTGCTGATAGGAGTAGAGAGCATAGTGACAGAGAGATTAGTTTATTAGTCTGCTATCACCTCTTTCACTGGGGGGGGACCAGGCATCCAACAACGGAAGTTCCATGCATTTTGCCAAAATGATGAAATGATGAAATCTCAATAGATTTGGGGAAATTAAAACTCAATTTTGCTAATCCTTATTAACAATTAAAGTCTATAATATCACAACTGGCATCTGTTTATTGATAAAGGCTTTCCATAATGACAGCCTGGCCTTCCATTATATAGATCTCCTGTCCTTGGCCTCTAAGACCCCCACCAGTACTAAACTTTCCAGCTACTACTGTTACACTTTTAGCAGTAATGAGGTCCTTTATTATGAGGAATCCGGCATGTTTGAATGTGATCTGTAATGCTCCTCAGCTTTGGGTGTATATCAATCAAAGCAATGTTTAAAATGACCAGGAATTCGGCATGTCGTTCACCCACACATATCTCGCCTGAGCCGCTCTTCATATACAATGACATTCTTCTTCTGGGACTGTAAACCTTCCAGATGCCTGTGATGTCATCTATATGTACAGAACAGGCAGAAGCCATCTGACAGATGGGAATTCTTCCTTCAAGTGGAAGAAATGAGTGAAAACAACTCTATTAGCTCAGTGTAAGGACAAACATTTCAATGAGGCTTGCATAGTCAACAGGGAGCACTTATAGCAGACACTTAAAGCTGAACTCCAGGCAAACAGCTAAATACACAGATGAAAAGCATAGAAGAGAGTCGTTTTACCTGCCTAAGGATTCGTATTTCTATCCTGCAGCCTACAGATTAAAAAAAATTAATAAAAATGAAAGAGCAGCAGAAGACTGATGAGGTTATCCCTCTGTTAATTCTGCTCGCTTCTCCTTTCAGTGCATTCCCAGTCATTACATTTGCTTGTAACACACCTGATTGGCTTGCTGGCTCCCTGTGTCAGTGGTACATTATAGGAGATTGCAAGAGGTTAAAGCCTAAGGCTTCATGTACACAAGCAGCTCCTAAACTCGAGTTTAGGAGCTTTTGGCATTTTTTTGCCAAAGCTTCAAAAGTCAACTCCATAAAAGCCTGTCCATGTACACATAGGCTTTTAGCAGAGTTTGGGAGCTGCCACGTTTGGTGAGGTTAAACCCCCCTTTCCTGAATGGCGGAAGAATCACATTCAGGATAGGAACATTTTGACCGCCGACCGTGGGAAACCGCAAAACCGAAGCAAAATTGCGGTACCGCTGTTGGCGTGTTTTGCCGCGGTGTTGCCACGATTTGCGTTTTCCCACGGCCGGCGGTAAGGGTAGTCTCATGTGCATGTAGCCTAAGTGTGCCTAAAAATACAACATAAAGGGCATTACTTACCTTCATTGTGATGGGTCTCTTGTGCTTCCGTCTTCTAGTTCAGGAAGGATCTTCTGTCCTCCATTTTCCCCCATTCCCAATCTTCCAGTGGGGCTGAGGACAGACAGCAACAAAAGCCTGACAGCTGATCTAATTCCTCTCAAAACCTTAAATCGGTATTAAAACCCAAAAGCAAGCATTGCAGCTTACCAATTCTTAGATGTGATGGCTGCAATAGATTTCTTTTTAAGTCTTTCTTTCTTACTGTCTGCTGTGCCCCCTGTGCTCCTTCATCCAGAATGGAGGCACTTTAATAGAGGAGGTGTGTTGCTGGCTAGATCACCAGGTGAAAACAGAGGGAAAAAAGCTGAAAAAAGAAAACAAAAAAACTGAAAAAAGAAAACTAATGCAGCCAATACACTGAGCACTGATAGGCAGCAATGATGGGCACTGATAGGCAGCACTGATGAGGTGGCACGGATAGGCAGCAGTGATGGGCACTGATAGGCAGCACTGATGAGCTGGCACTTATGATTCTGCACTGATATGCAGCAATGATGGACACTGATAGGCGGCACTGCTGGGCACTGATGGGTGTTACTGACTGGCGGCACTGCTGGGCACTGACTGGCAGCACTGCTGGGCACTGATGGGTGGCACTGCTTGGCACAGGTGGGTGGCACTTCTAGGCACTGATGGGCACATGTGGATGGCACTGCTGGGCGCACTGATGGGCACAGGTGGGTGGCACTGCTTGGCACAGGTGGGTGGCACTGCTAGGCACTGATGGGCACAGGTGGATGGCACTGCTAGGCACTGATGGGCACAGGTGGGTGGCACTGCTTGACACTTGTGGGTGGCACTGCTGGGCACAGGTGGGTGGCACTGCTTGACACTTGTGTGTGGCACTGCTGGGCACAGGTGGGTGGCACTGCTGAGCACTGATCATCAGGACACTGATGATCAGTGACCTGATGATCAGTGCCGATCTGTTTTCTGACAATTGCCGGTTATCGGCAGTACTTTCCTCACGCTGTGACAGTGGGAGGAAAGTGCAGCCGATAACCGGCAACTGCATTTACTCGGCGATCTGCTGTATCATTGGTCACAGCTGATCATGTGGTAAAAGGCTGCTGTAATTGGCCTTTTACCACATTATGTGATCAGCTGTGTCCATAGGACACAACGATCACGGAGATCTCCGGGTGCACGTCGCTGGGGGCACGCAGGAGGGCGCGTTCTGGGAGGACGTCATATGATGCCCTCCAGAACTGGACAACCATCATTCAGCTATAGCACTGTTGCCAAGTGGTTAAAGTGATTGTAAAAGTAATTTTTTTTTTAAAGTAACAAACATGTCATACTTACAGTACCTGCTCTGTGTAATGGTCTTGCACAGAGCAGTCTTGATCCTTCTCCTCTGGGGTCTCTTGCCAGCACTCCTGGTGTCCCCTCCATCCCCCCCCCAGCTGAGTGCCCCCATAGCAAGCCACTTGCTATGGGGGCACTTGTGCACACTTGCTCCCTAGCCAGCCCAGTATGTCCATAAGACAAAGAGCACAGCTCAGCCCGGCTCCCCAATTCTCTCCTCACTGACTGTGATTGGCATCAACAGTAGCCAGTGCCTCCCACTGCTGCATCTGAGCCAATGAGGAGTGAAAGCGCTAGGGGAGCTCCTGCTCCCGTGCACATCGTTGGATTGAGATCAGGCTCAGGTGAGTATGGGGAAGGGGGAAGAGCATCACACTGAAGGTTTTTTACCTTCATGCATAGAATGCACGAAGAACGACTTTAAATCTCTCTTCCATCTGAGCTCATCAATAAAATGTTCAACTTAGTAACTGTTTTGTAATTCATGACTGTGCATATTGCAAACTTGCAAGTATCCCACTGAAAATTGAAACATTTTATTATTGCAGACTGGAAGACATATTGCACCTGTTTTTGTCATCTTCTCTTTTTTATGACAGAATAAATGTTTTCTCTCATAGGGAGAGCTCCTTTCAACGGGCTGCGTTGCACAGCTCTCCTCTCCTCTACTGCCATGCTAATAGGTTGTATCTCTGAAGAATAGCTTGATTGCTACCTTAAAGCAAAACTCCAGTTTAATTCGATACAAAATAAACTAAAGTGACAAAAAAAAATCCAGTATGCATTCTTAACCCCAAAAGTCACTTCTATTGCTCTCAACCTCCTCCAAATGTCCAAATTAATGTTTTTATTTATTTATTTATTTATTTATTTTTGCTGCTGTGATCTGACTTCCTTTTACAGATTGGCTATGTTCGTTGTCCATGGTCCCGCTGTATGTAGGAACAGCCATCCCCTCTTGCTTGCTGCCAAAATGTACTATGCACTATGGATTACGGTAGCTTTTCAACATGGAGGAACCCTTGAAAAAATGTTCACATCTCAGGGAACCACTGCTAAAAATGACTATATACCTACAACTCATGATAGATCAATGTGATGGTCAGTGGGAAGAATGGCCCTTACACTTGTGGTCATTGGGAAGAATTATCCCCTAAAAGTTCAATGGTGTCAGTGGGAACTTATATGAGAGGAACCCTGGACTACGAGATTTGTAGTGTGCATAGAGCAGTGCACATCAGTGCAAATGAGAACTGAGCGCATGGAACTGAGGAGAGGTTTGGGAGCTCACGGTTGATGTCACAAGGAGGCAAACAAGGTAACAAATTATTTAACCACTTGCCTGTCGGGCACTTATACCCACTTCATATCCAGGCCAATTTTCAGCTTTCAGTGCTGTCGCAATTTGAATGACAATTGTGCAGTCATGCAACACTGTACCCAATTTTTATCATTTTTTTCACACAAATAGTATTTAATCACTGCTGGGTGTTTTATTTTTTGCGCTATAAACTAAAAAAGAGCAAAAAATTTGAAAAAAAAGGTTTTCTTTGTTTCTATTATAAAATTTTGCAAACAGGTAATTTTTCTCCTTCACTGATGTGCGTTGTGATGAAGCTGCACTGATAGGCAGCACTGATGGGCACTGATGAGGTAGCATGGATAGGCAGCACTGATGAACACTGATAGGCTGCACTGATGAGGTGGCACTGATGGGCATTGATGAGGAGGCACTGATGATGCTTTACTGATAGGTGGCACTGATGATTGACACTGATGGGCGGCGCTGACTGACTGAAAGCCCTGAGTGGCAGCAATGTCTGATGGCACTGACTGGAGGCACTGCTGGGCACTGATAGGCAGCACTGGTGGGTGGCACTGCTGGAGGGCACTGCAGAGCAATGATGGGTGGCACTGCAGGGCACTGATCATCAGTGCCCTGATAATTGGTGGCGATCTCCTCTGTGACAGCTGTCAGTTATCTGCATTATTTTCCTCATGCTGTGAAAGCATGAGGAAAGTGCTGATGATAACCGGCAACTGTATTTACTCTGTGATCTGCTGTGTCAGTGGACACAGCTGATCATGTGGTAAAAGGCTGCTGTGATTGGCCTTTTACCTCATCACGTGATCAGCTGTGTCTGTAGGACAGAGATTTCTGGGTGCGCGCCCGTGGGGGCGTGCAGGAGGGTGCATTCTTGGAGGACGTCATATGACGCCCTCCCAGAACTGGGTAACCACGCTGTAGTTGTCATTCGGCTATAGCACAGTTACCAAGTGAATAAAGTGGTTGTAAACCTCAGACATGATATATGAACAAAGTATATCCCTCTATGGTGTGTACTAGTCTCAATCCAAAGTGCTAAATGTCATTTCTGTCTGCTGCTTTGTTCCTCCACTATCAGCAAGAGTCACTTCTGAGAAGTGACAAGTGCTTTCCTGACACCAAGAGAAAAATGGTGATCTTCAGCAGATTGACAGCCTCGGCTTTGTTTCTGTGTGCTCTGTGAAGGGGATTGTCCCCCCCCCCCCAATCAGCTCTCAGAGCTCTCCTCACTGAGATCTGCAGTGTGTAATTTCAGCTTGTCATCCCCTGTTTTCTGAACTCTCAGACAAGCTTTATAAATTTATCACTTTGAACAAACGTAGAGAAGACTGAAGATAAACAGGTACAACTTATGTAGGAGGATTTGTTTCATTTCTGTGTATCACCTGAGGCCGGTCACTTCACTGGGTATATGTGAGGGTTTGCAACCACTTTAATGAAATGCAGATTACAGGGCCATTAGGCAGTGGATGTGTATGGAATATTTTTTGCAAAATTAGGCTATCCTTTAATGTTACTTCAAAGCCTCAATCATACAGAGCATTTGCATCCATTCCCCGTGTGAGGGTTCTGTACATCCCAGGGGTGGACTGACCATTTGGAAACTCGGGCACTACCCGAGGGCCCAGGGTCAGTAGGGGGCCCCATGCGATGCCCCTGGTACCTTTTTCATAGGCTTTTTTTGAGTTTGGGCAAGGACACAGGGGCCCCATGATCCCATATTGCCCAGGGGCCCCATGAGTTGTCAGTCCGCCCCTGGTACATCCCCATGCAGGCAGTTGCATGACTGTCAACTGGGATGCAGGGGCTGTATAGACACAGTCACTGCCCCCATATGTGACATCCATGTGAGTGCATGGCCCCATATACACCCAGAGTAGGAGAAGCATAGTTTTCTAAAAACCCAACTTTAGCTGTATAACATAGTAGGTCCAAGAGAAGTTTTCTAAAAACATGTACTTTTCAGAACCTTTCAGTATGGCCATTTAGTTATCTGAATTGTGCAATGTATGTAAGATGTGGCCATGCTATAGGCCCCTTTCACATGGGCATTCAGTTCAGTCATGTTTTTTCCTAGGAAAAAACGGATCAGTTCACATTGGTTTTTCATCAGTTTACATCTGTTTTTCATCCGTTTACATCCATTTTCAGCCGTTTATATCCGTTTTGTCCGTTTACATCTGTTTTTCGTCCGTGTACATGTGTTTTTCATCCATTCCATTTTTTTTAACGGGAGAAAAATAGGGTTTTCTAATGCAGTGGCAATGTGCCTGTACTGCATGGGTCGACTGCTTGCTTTTTCTAGGGGTGAACACAGATCCCATTCTCACCTGATTCCATGATCCTCCAGAAAACTGCGCTCCCCTTGCCCAGCTGTGGACTGTTTTTTATGTCTTCACGTCCAGAGCTGGTTCATTGGGCGTGATAATGTCAGGAACAGACCACCGCACAAGACCACTGGAACCCAAGGGGGGGGGGGGGGCAGGAGCCGCAAGAACCGGTCTTGCGCTGGGAAAATCAGAGGATTAGGTGAGTATATCTCGGCTCGCCAATCCCCTAGGTAAAAACTAGCAGTTAACCATGCCTGCACTGCATGGGAAAAAAATCCCGGAGTTCTTCTTTCACCACTTGCCTAATGGGCACTTATACCCCCCTCCCGCCCAGGCCAATTTTCAGCTTTCAGTACTGTTGCACTTTGAATGACAATTGCATGGTCATGCAACATTGTACCCATATGACATTTTTATCATTTTTTTCACACAAATAGAGCTTTCTTTTGGTGGTTTTATTTGCAGCTGGGTGTTTTATGTTTTGCACTATAAACAAAAAAATAGCAAAACATTTGAAAAAAAAAGTTTTTCTTTGTTTCTATTATAAAATTTTGCAAACAGGTAATTTTTCTCCTTCTCTGATGTGCTGATGTGCATTGATAAGGCAGCACTGATGGGGACTGATAGGCGGCACTGATGAGGTGGCACAGATCGGCAGCACTGATGGGCACTGATAGGCACCACTGAAAGGCGGCACTGATGTGCTGGTACTGATGGTGCTGCACTGATATGCAGCAATGATGGGCACTGATAGGTGGCACTGATGGGCAGCACTGATGAGCACTGATAGATGGCACTGACTGATGATCGTCTGTTTACATCTCCTAGTCCATAGAAATACATGGGTGTCCATTTTTCATCCGTAAACAGACAGATGAAAAACAGACATACAGAACGCCTGTGTGAAAGGGCCATACTGTATATAATATACCAAAAACATCCACACACATATACATTATGATACACATTGTATATTGTAAAGAGCTGAGCAAACTGTTGGCGCTATATAAATCCTGTATAATAATAATAATAATTGTACAATGTATATTTAAATATATTTCTATTCATCAACAAGCACAGCAAGTGAAGCCATTGCAAAATAATTTTGTTTGCAACTTTTTTTTATATTGATTAAAAAGAGCAGCTCGGTGCTAATTACAATTTAATTCAGTGTAGCATTTTTTCCCCGTCACTCATGGCTAACCATGGGAAAGATAGGCAATGGTGCAGCAGTGATTACACCGTAATGTGATGTTGATAGAGTGATCAAACCCCCGCCTCGGTATCATCAGCTGCATCTTCACAACAAGCTGATGAAAAACAAAATGACTCCGATGAAGCACTCAGTGAATGACGCTAAATTGTGTAACACAATACAGAAGAAAAAAAAAGGTTCTCAAGAAAGAATTCTGTGTTTGTGCAAGAAAGCGGGTTCCCCCCGAGCTGTTAATGTAGACATTTCCCTTGACGTGTCTGTATTTGAAGCAACTGCAAGTTCTGCCTAAACGTATATTTATTTAATACCTTATAATTACACCCTGCTCTTTTAATCTTGCATTTTTTCAAGGCAGCCCAACAAGTAAATGAGATACACATGTTAAGCAGATCATTACATTGCAGTATAACAAAGGTAGGTCACTCATCAGCAAATGAATCAGCCTTGAACCTGATACTTTGTACTAAAGAAGCATTGGTGTATGAAAAATAAGTCATGGAGAAACAATGAATTCACAAAATAATTACTGAGATCAAGCTTCGGATCTGTGAAGAGCAGGGGCGGACTGACAATAGGGGATCATGGGGCCCCTGTGTCCTTGCCAAACTCAAAAAAGCCTATGAAAAAAGGTACCAGGGGCATTTGATGGGACCGCCCTCGGGCAGTGCCCAAGTTTCAAAATGGTCAGTCCACCCCTGGTGAAGAGCAATAAAGTAGGCTCTTCCAAGGGTCCATCCACTCCTTGGTGATTTTTATTTTGTAGGTAAAGTCTGGTGGGCTGACTCATATATTTGTTTCCTATACACTATATGGTCAAAAATGTGTTTAAACCTTACCATCATGCCTGTAGGCAGGTGCAGTCTGTTTTCTCCACTGTAGGTGGCACTTGACCAGAGTGGTACTGCAGCTGAGGGGAAGTCATGAGAAACGTGGTGTCCCTATGGTTCCCTCGGTCCCCTGAAGTAATGTTCCGATTTGCTACATTGCATCCAGGTTACCCTGGCCACCATCTTGGGTCACGTAGAGTCTTTTTCAGTCCCTGTCTCCAGGTTTTGGTGCATATTTATAAACTGGCTAGTGTAGGAAGATTGGACCCATCTAGTAGCAGTGAGAGAATCTGGAGGAGTAGGAAAAGCGTAGGGCCTACATCTGCACTACCGCAAGCTCCTTCTTGGGTTGGACCAGCCAAGCCACATTTCACACATTTGGCAAGCGCTGTCTTCAACTCGGGCCTACTACTGCTGACTCTCTTCCACACTGACTGTAAGTTCCTGGCCAGGTGAGCTCCCTGCTGGGGTGTTGTACTGTTTGCAAGTTCTTTAATACATCAGTTACTGCACTTTGGGCCTCTGTGTGGTTACTGCCACCGCACTGCACTGAATCTACTCCACATACCTACATGAACTTGTCAGACATTTTGTTCCAAAACCATCTACATTTATATGGAGGTGTGCCTTAACCTCCCCCTTTCCTATCTATAACAGCTTCCACTATTCAGGGATAACTCTTCATAAGATTTTGGTGTGTTCATGAAAAATTGCATCCATTGATCTAAAGGAGAATTTATGAGGTCAGGTAATGATTTTGAATAAAAAGATCTGTGTTTCAGTTCACCCCAAAAGTGTCCAGTAGCTTTGAGGTCAGGGCTTTGTGTAGGCCTCTTGAGTTCCGCACCAAACCCATCAAACCATGTCTTTATGGAGCTGGCTTTGTGCATATTCATGCTGGCTCAGGAAGGGGCCTTCAACTAACTTTGACCACAAGATTGGAAGAGTACAATTGTTAAAGATGTCTTTGTATGTTGTAGCATTAACAGTACCCTCTGTTGGAAACATCTGAACTCCATATCATTTTGGACATTGGTGTATTTTTTAAAGGATAAGTTCACCTTTGGGAACATGTTACATCCACCCTTTTTTAGGGTGGAACATGTATCATATTCCCAATGCTGCAGCAGCCACCCGCTGCCCCGTATTATCTGTAAGCCCACACAGCTCTGTCATTCATTCACAGACTTCTGTGAATGAATGAATGAGTCTTAGCGGCTGTCAGGTTGCAGTTTTTATTGAACTACCATTGCGTTGTGGAGCGCCGTGGTAGTTCATTGAATCTTCCTGCCAGTATATCTGTTTGCTTGTACATCTGTATGGGCAAGGAGATATACTGACAGATCTGCAGGAAACCTGCATGGCATCAGTGATCTGATGACCGCTGGTGTAATACTTTACAGGCTCCTGCAGACAAAAATAATAAATGCACATTTTACCTGCAAAAAATATGCATTTATTATTTTTGTGCAAAGGTGAACTTATCCTTTAAGAACTCCACTAGGAAGATTTCTCTGCTATAATTCATGGTCTTCATATTCCTTCATCTAAGAGTTCCCTGCTATAACAGGGGTCACCCTGAATGTTTCCATTTTGATTCCTTTTCACACAATATAAATAATTATTGCAAAATCAAACAGAGACCGTTGAATAATTACTATAGCAGGGATACAGACTTAAAAATTAATGTAGAGATCATAGAGATCAGGTATTTAACAACAGTGGAAAAATAGAAAGTTTTCTATAATTTCCAAAGGTGAAGCCTTTTTCATCTCTGATTATGTCTTGTTAACAACTACTGACCCCATGCATTAAATAGCATCATCACATATTACACGTCAGGTGTTATTTCAAACACTTTTATCAGATGTTATGGTGTGTGGTAATATAATTGATACATTGAAGACAAAGATCCTCTACACATTAATGATTGTTCAGTTCTACTTGTTTTTTTTTTTCTGGAAGGACTCAGGACCATACCAAGCCCCCACACCTCATGTATATTAGCTTTGAGACCACTTCAAATCATCTCCCTGTCCCATTTTACTCCCATATCCAACTTACCTTCCAGCCCTTGTTCACTTCCACTACAACTTACCTCCCAGGCCTTGTTTACTTCCACTCAAATTCATTGCCCAGTTCTTGTTCACTTCCACTCCAACTCAACTCTCAACCCCTAATAACATCCACTCTAACTCCCCACCCAATCCCTAATAGTTTCAACTCCAATCTCTCCCTAAAACCTCCCTAAGTCCCCAATACTTTGACTACAACTCACCAACTCAACTAGTCTTTGTTCATTCCCACTCCAACTCACCTACCAATCCTTGTTCACTTCCACTCCAACTCACTTCCCAGTTCCTATTCATTCATACTCCAGTTCACGTACAACTCACCTCCCTGTCCTTGTTCACTTTCACTCCAACTCACCTCCCAGTCCTTGTACACTTCCACTCCAACTCACCTCCCAGTCCTTGTTCACTCCAACTCACCTTCCAGTCCTTGTTCACTCCCACTCCAACTCATCTACAACTCATCTCCCAGCTCTTGTTCACCTCTACTCCAACTCAACTCTCAACCCCTATTACCATCCACACTAACTCCCCACCCAATCCCTAATAGCTTCAACTCCAACCTTTCCCTAAAAGCTCCCTATGTCCCCAATACTTTGACTGCAACTCACCAACTCAACTAGTCTTTGTTCATTCCCACTCCAACTCACCTCCCAATCCTGGTTCCCCTTCCACTCCAACTCACTTCCCAGTCCCTATTCATTCCCAGTTCTTGCTCACTTCCACTCCACCTCAACTCTCAACTCCTGATAATGTCCACTCTAAGTCCCCATTCAATCCCTAATAACTTTCACACTAGCCTACCTCCAAGTCTTTAATCCCTTAACTCCCCCATCCACTCCCACTGCTGCTCCCTTCTATGTAACTATTCACTTCCAATCCAACTCAACTTCCAGATAACTTTCACTCTGATGTGCCTCCCAGTTCCTTTTCACTTTCATTCCAACTCACCTCCCAATCCCTGTTCATTCCCACTGCAATTCACCTCTCTATCCATGTTCACTTTCAATCCAACTCAACTCTCAGTCCTGGATAACTTCCACTCCAACTCACTTCCCAGTCCTTGTTCACTTCCACTCCAACTCACCTCCCAGTCCTTGTTCACTTTCACTTCAACTCACCTCCCAGCCTCAGATCACACAGTAGACCTCTGTTTGGCTGTGTGCAGCACATTGTCAGAGACATCAACTGCCACCTTCAGTCCCTATTTTCCAAGCAGACTGTATGGCTGATCTGCCCTATCCCAGTGGTATGTGAATGTGGAATGTGTTAACATGCATATGTTCTGGCTGGGCTAAAGGCAGTAAGTAGCTTGAAGGAGTTAAGTGGAAAGTTTGAAGGACTTGGGGCCAACCCTAGCATCCATGGCACCCTAGGTCACAGCCTACTTGGCTTAGCCAGAAATCCAACCCTAGCAACACCTCCTTATTGGTCACCATTGATGAGGAGAATAGTCCCACTGCCCAGTTGGGACAGTGTAGTCCATACTTCAGCACTATAAAAAGTGTCAAAGCTAGCTGACTAGTGCCTGTAAGGATGGGGAGGGAGGGAAATGGCACTTTTGCAGAGAGCCAAAGGTACATCGTGCTTGCACTTTAGACGTGTTTAGGTACTTTTGTTTTTTTTAACAAGTGCACTTAAAGCTGATTATATTATATATTATATATATTATACATGGAAATAATATCTCCTGGATTGAAATTATAAATAAAGATGAATTTCTCCAAGAACATTTGTTTTCAACTATATTTCATACCATAATAAATATCAATGACTTTTGGTTTACTATCAGCCGACATCTGTCTGATATCAGTGTCATGCTCCCGATCAGTAAGGCATGTGATTCCTATTAAAACCGCCATAGCTGTACCGTGCTGAAGAATCAGCCCAGGGCTTTATTAATGAGAATAGTCATCAGTTTACATAAGTAGTCACTCATTCTATCTTCATGCTGCATAAAACATTGCTTCAATAGAAAACATGTAGAGCTGTTTTTTCCCCCTTTTTCCTATATGATGACATCATGTACCAAAATACTTTTAAAGTAACGCAGCGCAAAGGACCCTGATTATGTTTTGTATTAAAGGCAATAACAACCAAGAGCTGACAGTCATATTTAGGTTTACAGTAGTTGGGTCAGTGAAAGAAGAATTATAACTGATTGCTGTGAGTTGCTATACTTTGCTCTGCCTCATTGAATAATCCTGCAAGAATATTAAAGGCCCACACCTTTCAAAATTGTAATGTCTTTGTAACACGCTGTACATTAATTAGCTTTGTGATGACTACAGCAGTTGGGCTGAAGAAGGGAGGACCAGAGTGAGCTGAGCTTGTGAGTCAATGTTGGGAGGTGGCAGTAGAAGGAAATAAACTTCTGAATCACTGCTGGGAGGGGGATCATGGTGAGCTTAACTATTTGGAGGAGAGGGAAAAAAAAAGGAAAAAAAGGAGGATAAGCTGTGGAACCATTGCTGAAATGGGGAGCAGGGGAAGCTGAGGTGCAGAGTCACTGCTGAGAGGTGGGAGCAGGAGAATCTGTACTGATAAGTCACTACTGGGAATGGCGAATCAGCACTGGGAGGTATGAACAGGGGGAGATAAGGTCCTGAGTCACCGTTGGGGGGGGGCAGAAGGAGCTGATGTGCTGAGTCACTGTTGGGAGGGGGAGGCAAGGGAAGCCAAGGCGCTGAGGCACTGCTGAGGGGTGGGAGCAGGATAATCTGAACTGCTAAGTCGCTGCTGGTACTGGGGATCAGTGGAGGATGAGCTTACGAATCAGCGCTGGGAGGTGGGAACAGGGGGAGCTGAAGTCCTTAGTCACGGTTGGGGGGGGTAGAGGGAGCTGAAGTGCTGAGTCACTGCTGAGGGGGGCAGGCAAGGGAAGTCAAGGTGCTGAGGCACTGCTGAGGGGTGGGTGCAGGAGAATCTGTACTGATAAGTCACTACTGGGAGTGGGGATCAATAGAGGATGATGTGCCGAATCAGCACTGGGAGGTAGGAACGGGGAGGAGATGAGGTCCTAAGTCACTGTTGTGGGGGAAGCAGAGGGAGCTGATGTGCTGAGTCACTGCTGGGGGGGAAGGGGAGGCAAGGGAAGCCAAGGTGCTGGGGCACTGCTGAGGGGTGAGAGCAGGAGAATCTGAACTGCTAAGTCACTGCTGGTAGTGGGGATCAGTGGAGGATGAGCTCCCAAATCAGCGCTGGGAGGTGGGAACAGGAGGAGCTGAAGTCCTTAGTCTCAGTTGGGGGGGTAGGGGGAGCTGAGATGCTGAGTAGATGCTGAGTCACTGTTAAGAGGTGGGAGCAGGAGAATCTGAACTGCTAAGTCACTGCTGGGAGTGGGGATCAATGGAGGATAAGCTGCCATGTCAATGCTGGGAGGTGGGAACAGGGGGAGCTGAGATCCTTAGTCACAGTTGGGGGGCAAGGGAAGCTGAGGTGCTGAGTAGGTGCTAAGAGGTGGGAGTTGGAGAATCTAAACTGCTAAGTCACTGCTGGGGGTGGATATCAGGAGGAGCTGAGCTGCTGAGGCACAGCTGGGAGGTGGGAGCAGGGGGACCTGAGATGCTGAGCCACAGCTGGGAGGTGGGAGCAGGGGGAGGTGACCTGCTGAGTCACAGCTGGGAGGTGGGAGCAGGGGGAGGTGACCTGCTGAGTCACAGCTGGGAGGTGGGAGCAGGGGGAGGTGAGATGTTGAGTCACATCTGGGAGGTGGGAGCAGGGGGAGGTGAGATGTTGAGTCACAGCTGGGAGGTGGGAGCAGGGGGAGGTGACCTGCTGAGTCACAGCTGGGAGGTGGGAGCAGGGGGAGGTGAGATGCAAATTCACTGCTGGAAACAGGTGACAGGTTGAGCTAATGAGTCATTGCTGGGAGGGAAGGAAGAGGATGGGGGTTGAGCTACTAAACTTCTGCTACTGTAAGGGCAGCTGAACTATTAAGTCAATGCTGGGAGGAAGAAGCAAGGTGAACTGAGGAGCTTAGTTACTGTTGAAATGAGGAAGCAGTGAGAGCTTCTAGTCAGGGGCACAAGGGCAACTAAGCTGCTGAGTCACCTCTGGGGTGGGGATTGAGATAAACTGCAGAGCCACTGCAGAGAGGGGGAACAGGAAAATCAGGGCCGATGAAAGAAGAACTTGAACAGCTTCAGTGCTTCCACTGAACCTTGAGGATGAATTACTCCACAGTGCCTACAGCTACAGAGGTCAGTGAGAGCTTGTTTTAATGCTAGCTTACTGCTTTTTGAGAATATGTAAATACTCCAGTGCTATCAGCGTGGCCACAGGTTCACATTAGGCTGTCCTTAATGGCACAGCAATGTCAAATAAACCTTCTAATCCCATAGAAAAAGTACCTTATGGCAACATAGTGTGGAAACCTGTACCATCACTCGTGAAGTGTTAGCAGTCTCTCAAGAATTGGCAGATCTTTTATTGAATTCAGCTGTGTGTGACTAACAATCCTGTATAAAATCATATACCATTCCCTCCACTCTATTTTTAGGGCTCTTTGCATCGCTAGATGTCAATTACATTTTTTATAAGTGTCATCACTTGCTATAAAATTCATGTCGAAATAGGAATCATATTAACATGTATCTTTTCAACTAATGCCAAACAAAGAACTAAAGAGAAAAAAAATTACATTTTATATGTATGTAAAGTCAAATATCCTGCAAAAGGGAAAGATTCTTTCTTGGCCAAAGAAGAAAGTGTTTTATAATCCATCCTTTCCAGGGTGGCAGGCTTTGGAACGCTGAACACCTCCACATTAACTCTTGAGATGATATAATAAGTAACATGCGGCATCTTGATGTAAATGTGGACTTCCTAGCACTGCGATGTTCCTAGCTGCTTTCAAAGTAACTGGAATCTTTGATGACTACTTCTTTTCTCTTTTCTTCTCTTCTTTTTTTGTATATAAGGTCATCCTAAAGCTGAACTCCAGCCTTTCCTTCAGTCTTGCACAGCTCTACATGCTCCCCTCGTGTACTGAAATTCCTTATTCTCACAGTGTGCATTAGTAGCTCCTGCAAGTCATATGGACCTCCTCATTTCCTGGCTGAAGAACATCCAGCATCATCTAGCCCTTTCTTCTCCAGCCTAGCTGTCCCTGATCAGCCCCTTTCAATTCTTTTAATTGTTGAGGGTCAACATCACACATGGGAGTTACTTAGGATGGTCTGCAAATAATAAATATTTTCATGGCTCCTTGCAATAGCCAGTCCCCTGCTTGCATCAGGGTTGAAGGCTCTTGAGAGTCGTACTAAGGCAAGGTAATGTGATTTTTAGTAGGCCGTGTACAACGCTGCACCAGCTATGATCTGCCTGCATTGCATAGAGTAGCATAGAACCCAGTAATGACATCACTGGAACTAAAATAAGGTTGTTTAAAAAAAAAGAATAGACCAGAAAAGGCAACATAGGAACAGACTATAGTGGTTCTAAAGTCTTTAATGTTTTTTACTTTCATGCATTTTATGCATGAAGGTAAAAAATCTTCAGTGTGTAGCAGCCCCCAGCCACTCCTAACACTTACCTGAGCCCCCTCTTGATCTAGCAATGTTCACGAGAGCCTCAGTTCTCCAGAGACTTTCACTCCTGATTGGCTGATGCAGTCATAGAGCCAATTAGGAGAGGGGGTGGGTGGGGCAGAGCCACAGCTCTGTGTGTGAATGGACACGCAGAACCGTGGTTCAGGAGCATGCCTACTCGGATTCCCCTATCACAAGCTGTTTGCGATAGGGGCACCCAGAGAAGGGAGGGGTCAGGAGCACCAGCAGGGGACCTGAGAAGAGGAGGATCCACGCTGCTCTGTGCAAAACCATTACACAGAGCAGGTATGTATGACATTTGTTATTTTTAAGAAAAAAAAAACAAGACTTTAATATCACTTTAAACTTAAAGTGTTACTAAACCCCCAACAGTAAAATCAGTCTGTATATGCAGTAAAGCATGCTTGTTATACTCACTGTGGAACCTATGGGGTTAATCCTCTGCATTGTGTAAAAATCCTGTTTTCCCTGCCCTTCCTCTTGTTCAAATGTCCACCTGATAAGACAGACTGAACCCGTGGTCACATGCTCAGTTTAATGTGTATTGCTAGAGAGGGTTTTTTTCTTCTTAGGAGAGTGCATATGATCAGCACAGGGCCAATCAGCACTGTCCAGACAGAGGTCAGGGGTTCTGCATCCTCCTAGAGCAGAAAGAAAACTCCTCCTACATGCTTTAACCAATGCTCTGCTGAACACTGATAAAAGTCACAAGATTGCTCTAACTACTGAGGAGAACATTTATTTAGCAGTTTATATTTACTAAAAATCTTTTATTATATCTTTTCATGTGACAACACTGAACAAATAACATTTTGCTACAATGTAAAGTAGTGAGCGTACAGTTTGTATAACAGTGTAAATTTGCTGTCTCCTCAATATAACTCAACACAGCCATTAATGTCTAAACCGCTGACAAGAAAAGTGAGTACACCCCTAAGTGAAAATGTCCAAATTGGGCCTAATTAGCCATTTTCCTTCCCCGTTGTCATGGGACTCGTTAGTATTACAAGGTCTCAGGTGTGAATGGGGAGCAGGTGTGTTATATTTGGTGTTATCGCTCTCCCTCTCTCATACTGGTCACTGGAAGTTCAACATGGCACCTCATGGCAAAGAACTGAGGATCTGAAAAAAAGAATTGTTGCTCTATATAAAGATGGCCTAGGCTATAAGAAGATTGCCAAGACCCTGAAACTGAGTTGCAGCACGGTGGCCAAGACCATACAGCGGTATAGCAGGACAGGTTCCACTCAGAATAGGCCTCACCATGGTCGACTAAAGAAGTTGAGTGCACATGTTCAGTGTCATATCCAGAGGTTTTCTTTGGGAAATAAACATATGAGTGCTGCCAGCATTGCTGCAGAGGTTGAAGGGGTGGGGGGCAGCCTGTCAGTGCTCAGACCATACGCAGCACACTGCATCAAATTGGTCTGCATGGCTGTTGTCCCAGAAGGAAACCTCTTCTAAAGATGATGCACAAGAAAGCCCGCAAACAGTTTGCTGAAGACAAGCAGACTAAGGACATGGATTATTGGAACCATGTCCTGCGGTCTGATGAGACCAAGATAAACTTATTTGATTCAGATGGTGTCAAGCGTATGTGATGGCAACCAGTTGAGGAATACAAAGACAAGTGTGTCTTGCCTACAGTCAAGCATGGTGGTGGGAGTGTCCTGGTCTATGGCTGCATGAGTGCTGCTGACACTGGAGAGCTACAGTTCATTGAGGGAACCATGAATGCCAACATGTACTGTGACATACTGAAGCAAAGCATGATCCCCTCCCTTCGGAGACTAGGCCACAGGGTAGTATTCCAACATGATAACGACCCCAAACACACCTCCAAGATGACCACTGTCTTGCTAAAGAAGCTGAGGGTAAAGGTAATGAACTGGCCAAGCATGTCTCCAGACCTAAACCCTATTGAGCATCTGTTGGGCATCCTCAAAAGGAAGGTGGAGGAGCACAAGGTCTCTAACATCCACCAGCTCTGTGATGTCGTCATGGAGGAGTGGAAGAGGACTCCAGTGGCAACCTATGAAGCTCTGGTGAACTCCATGCCCAAGAGGGTTAAGGCAGTGCTGGAAAATAATGGTCGCCACACAAAATATTGACACTTTGAGCCCAATTTGGACATTTTCACTTAGGGGTGTACTCACTTTTGTTGCCAGCAGTTTAGACATTAATGGCTGTGTGTTGAGTTATTTTGAGGGGACAGAAAATTTACATGTTATACAAGCTGTACACTCACTACGTCACATTGTAGCAAAGTGTCATTTCTTCAGTGTTGTCACATGAAAAGATATAATAAAATATTTACAAAAATGTGAGGGGTGTACTCACCTCTGGGAAATACTGTATATATATATATATATATATATATAATTATTATTATTATTTATGTACACCTACAGTATTTAAACTTTGAAAAGTTTCCAAATGTTCTTTCCTTTTTCCTATAGAATTGCGGTTGGTTGCCAACCTAAACAAACCATAATCATCGATGATCAAAGAGAAGCGTCTGTCTCTGACTTTACAGTGTATTTGCATACTAATGTTAAAATTCCTGTACATTCCACGGAACTAATGGGATCATTCTTATTCTCCAGCAGCAGCTCAACAGTTATACCGTTGCCATCTGTGTTTTTGTTAACCTGAATCGCATCTGAATTCTGTTATTGCAAGGTAGAGAAACTTGTTTAATGATTCTTAATCTCTTCTTTAATTAAATCATGCAGCCAACCTGAAAAATCTATCTTGATGCAAATTAGAGGCATTTTTTGGCATTCATTTACAGTAATGCACTAATAAGGTTAATTAATGAAGGTTTGAATGCCATTTATCGAGATATTTATGCCACATGTGTTTCATAGCAGGTTACCCTGCTTTTAGAGTGGTAGAAAAAATTGTTTTATGGTATAAATTATACACAGCTGGATGTGTGGCAGTAACTGATTTTTAGAAGTGCTATAATTCTTTTAAAGTATTATTTTGCTTTTAAGTGATCCTGAAAATCCATCTGTTCAGGGAAGCATAAAGGGAACCTGTAATGAGAGATAGCTGAGAGCTGCCATTTTCAAATGTCCTTCAAAAAATGCTAGTTTCCTGGCTGTTGTGTTGAAATCGTGGCTTCAATGCTTCTTGAGTCACTGGCCTGGAAAACATATGTAGCCTGTGAAGTCAATACTCCTGAAATGCTTTAATTCTTAGTTGGTGGTTTAGATCAGTGGTTCTCAACCAGCGTTTGTCAGGCATGCCATGCTGCATATTATATGCGTGGAAGTGAATGCCGCTATTCCAGGGCAGACAGCATTCAGGACAGCCCTAGAATTCTGGAAGGGATGGAAGTTCACCTCTGCTCCCTCTCTGGCCCTCTGTGGTGAATATTGGAAGGTAGGACTCTCTCACATGAAACTGAACTGATGACATTAATGTGAAAGGTTGGGGGACTGAGGACTTTGATGTGAAAGGGCTTAGAACTGAGGACTCAGATGTGAAAGGGGTGCGTGAAACTGAGGATTCTGATGTGAAAGGGGGGTGTCAAGACTCTTATGTGAAAGGAGGTATTAGAATTTCTGTATATAGCCCTACAGAACAGACAGTGCACAGTCCACACACTTTTCTACTTCACTGCAACAAGGAAACAGGAAACTTTATTCAGATAAAAGACAGAATATACCATAGATGCAGCTACAAACTTATAAACACTGCTATGTACTAGCTGAAGAATATATCTCTACTGAATACTGATATAGTTCATTCACAATATACACAAACACTGTGTTCCAACAGGGAGGGCTCGGCACACTGATGTGAAAGGGAGGAGAACTGAAGACTCCGATGTGAAAGGGGAGGGGGGGGGACTGAGGACTCTGATATGAAAGCAGTGGAGGGATTTAGGACTCTGATGTGAAAGGGAGTGTGCGTCTGATGTTATGGGGAGGGACCTTATTTTAGACTGGGGTACCTCAGGATGGAACTCTGAAAGAAATATTCCAGCAGCCCCCAATACTGGCTTTCAGACAACCCCCCAACCTCAGAAATAAACTAATCAGTAGGAAACTTCCTTCTGATTATGATGTCACAAATAATGGAAGCAAACCCTGCAATAAGAAACGCTGCAAGCTGTGCAACCAAATCAATCTATCAAAAAGTGTCAGACACTCAAAAGGGATCTTCAATATTTCTGGATCATACAGCTGCACCTCCAGTAATGTTGTGTACCTTATCCAGTGCAGAAAATGCAGCAAAGGATCTTATGTTGGCGAAACAGGACAGAAGTTGCAAACAAGGATGAATTTGCACAGACATACCATCAAGGAACATAAAGAAGATGACCTCTGCGCACCTGTGGGACACCATTTAACACAACCAGGCCACAATATGGAAGACTTCAATGTTTTGGTTCTGAAAGGAAAATTCAAATCTATCCAGGAAAGAAAAACATTTGAACTAATAATGATAATTCTATTTGACACAAAAGATAACGGCCTTAACTTGGACATGGGATTCCTCAACCATTATCCGACAGCTTTATGACTATCTATTAGCTGAAGCTTGACCCCCTCTGTGTGAGTGTAGTATCCCACCCCCCTCGCTCTTGATGTATCTTATCTGTAGCCTTTTTTTTTCTCAATCCCTTCTAACATTCTGCTTAAACTTTGTGATTTGTAATAGTACTGTTTGGACTTTGAAGAAGGGGACATACCCCGAAAGCTTGTCCTCAAAATTGTATGTTAGTGCAAATAAAAAAAGTATCACGGACAGTACTCAATTGTTTCTGTCGCAAATGCACTAATACGGCTACAATCACCTCAAACATACTTTCAAAGGATGCCTTGACTGAAAAAAGGTTGCTAAATGCTCACTTAGATGCTACTAAAGCCATTGGATTGGCATGACAGAATGGTCCTGGAACCTGTTCTCCAGGAAAGTTGTACCTATAAATAAGAGGCTAATACCTACCTCTCCTGCTGCTAGCGTTCCTGAACACCACTCCATTCATGGGACATTTTACCCTGAATTTTGCTGGGACTGTCACTCTCCTGGGTCCCCCTGCTGGCCTCCACATCATTATAGAAGACAGTAGTATGAGGGGCATTCAAGTCAAACTGGGACTTTTCATATTACAGGTATAAAAAGGGATGCAGTAATAAGTGGCAAGTGGGTCCTATTACTGATAGGCGGCGCACATGTCGTGGGCCAGACCAGAGGTCCAGAGACCGTTAATCAAGATGGCAGACAACAGTGTTAGTGCGTGCATGGAACAGTGTGGTGATGAAGTTTCTTGTGAGGGAAGGCATAAAACCCATGGATATCTACAGAAGACTTCAAGTACAGTATGACGATGAGACACTCAGCCGAAATAAGACATTTGAATGGCGTAAACATTTTAAAGATGGCCATACATCCATCAGTAACAATCCCGGCCATGGTGGACCCCAGCCCAAAGCAGTCATTCCTGTGAACATTCAGTGTGTGGAACACCTGATCCTGGATAGTTGACTCATAACCTGTCCTGAAATTGTACAAGAGAGAAGGACAGCATTTCAGCATGGATTACAAAGTGAACAGGCTGTCCTAGAATGGTTCAGGCATACTGACAAATCTTTCTATTCCGAAGTTTTCCAGGCATTAGTTAAACACTGAGATAAGTGTATAAATGTAGAAGGGGAGTATATCAAACAATAAATGCAATTTACACTCCTTGAAATTTGATCTTATTTATATAAACTCAAAAGTCCCGGTTTGACTTGAACGCCCCTCGTATAAGGCAAAGGACATCCTAAAACCTGAAAACTGATTGGTTGACATTCATTAATACACTTTGGTAGTGGGTGTTCCATTATCCCATCCAGGAACTGGCCAGAGGAAACATTAATATTAATAGAAAACGGTTCAGTGCAATACCTAATTAATCACGGATTTCAAATAACCATTCTAATTAACAATCTTTGACAAAAACGCCATTTTGAATTGGTAAATTATTTTATTGACAATTGATCTTCATGCAGTTTTTAAAATTCTGCTTTTATTAAATTACGCTCATGCTTCAAAATCATTCTCAAAACCTGGATGTAAGACCTGAAGTACAAGAAGATAGTCCAGCATTGGTAAAAGTGCCAATTTTTATTAAGTGATGTATTATGTCATCCTTATGCTGCAAGAGTATTTAGTTAACTCATTAGCTATGAGTGTTTGACATTAATAGTCAATGAATTGACAGTGTTCTATGGTGGATCACAGTCTATCATTATAAATGAGCAATCACAGCTTTGATTGGTTGTTATTACGTTCATGGTGGAATGCAGGAAGCAGTAATTCAAGAATATGGGAGGTCTAGGTTGACTGGGCTCATGCATCTTGCTGTTCTTCTAAATGGTCAGATCACAAATATTTCAGTTTCTGGTAGAGGTTGGAGAGTAGAGAAAAATAAGATTTGACATGGAATGGGGCAATCTAAATATAGTGAATATTAGCAAATATTGGCTAGTGGGATAAATGATCCCTTGGATCAGATAGGATTTGGAAACAATGTTTTTTAATAAAGGTAAAAAATGTGTGTGCAACTCTTCCTCCTCAAAATGACCAGCCTTGGGCTTGGTATCCTTATGGCAATATAGAGCTCCTATACTACATGGTGACACTGTATGGGCAACACTGTGGTTTAGTGGTTAGCACTTCTTAGAGTACTCGGGTCATTGATTTGAATCCTAACCATGGCATTACCTGCATGAAGTTTGTATATTCTTCCTGTGCCTGTGTGGGTTTCCACCCACACACCAAAGACATGCTGGTAGGTTAATTGGGTCCTGTTTAAATCAGCTCTAGCATGTGAAGTAGGGATTTTAATTTGTAAGATCCTTATAGGCAATGACTGATGTGAATATACAACATACAGTACTGTATATAATTTGTTGGTGATATAAAACCTGTAATAAGTAAATATGCCCATCAGCAAGTATCCGATGTTGTTTCAGTCAAAGTAAATTTTTGTAACATTACTTGGCCAAAGAACACATGCATGCAAGCACACATGAAGCCTCTGTTTGTAAATATGAGCTCTTGAAACAATGTAATTAGGTTAGACTAAGGGGCGGACTGACCATTTGGAAACTCGGGCACTGCCCGAGGGCCCGGGGTCAGTAGGGGGCCCCATGAGATGCCCCTTTTACCTTTTTCATAGGCGTTTTTGAGTTTGGGCAAGGACACAGGGGCCCCATGATCCCCTATTGCCCGGGGGCCCCATGAGTTGTCAGTCCGCCCCTGGTTAGACTAGCTCGTAGATGTTTGTTTTGTTCAGAGGTTATAGCTCTTCCCCACTGCATTTTGACTTGGGTTGGGTTTAAAACCCAGCTGTGGCATTTTTCGGAGTCTCCTAGCAGTTGAAACAAAAAAAGAAAGTCTGGTTTAATGTTATTCTTGACTATGGAGCTATTCCCTGCATTAACTCCTCTCTACCACTAGATGTCTTCAGTCTTCTGGGTTGAATGAGGCCCAGGACATCCTGTAAGTACAGGGTGTCATGGATCCAACCCCTGAGGAGGTATCACTAAGGCACATACAACGATGCAGATGCGCTGACATCATCACATTAATCTTGCTCCCTGCCTCCCCTACCAAAAGATAATCCAAAAAGAACCCTGTATGCCAGGTGACCAACCTATAGAACATTTAAAAAAAATACAGTGGCCAAGGGAGGGTGGGATTTGGGGTACAGAAGAGGCGAGCTGGAAGTTGAACTTTAAATTTGCCTTGTGGCTCAAATAACTATTGATAATAGTGTAAATTGTTGCATTAAATTGTAACAGTTAAATGGATTCAGACTGATTCAGGGATAAATAAGCTACTTTATCTTGTTAGGGAACTGCTGGACAGATTTCTTTAAAAAAAAAAAAAATGAGAAAATTCCAAAATTGAATTCAATATGTGCGAATGTAACATCTCTGTTTAGTCTAGTCTGTTTGTTGTACAATGCTGTATATAATCAGCAAATCTCAGTACATATGCCACTTTCATTAACACCGCTGATGTATGATGTGTTTGGGTCATGTAGTAATATATTTCGCCAGCCTTTCTATATAATCCCTACGAGCCAATGACATGATGAGTTATACTGGACACTGTCACTGGCCAATGGCATAGGGCCATTTGTGCATTTGCCGGCATTTATTGCATGAATCACTTTCCAATGTAAATTATAACAGACAATCTTAGTAAACAGGATGGAAGAAGTTTAAACATGAGGGATGTGACTCTATAGAATGATATGGAATTGCTGGCCAATGGCCATTTTTTATAAGCTTACCTGACTGATCCTGACTGTCATTGTTTATGCTGAATAAAGTGTAATAGCTTTATGCTTGAGTGTAGTCCTTAAAGAGACCCTTTCAAAATTATACAAACTTTCAATAATTCTGAAGAGTAGGCATCAAGAGATCATTCCTGGGAAATTTCACTGCCACTATGCTTAGAAAAGTGAACTGGCAAGCGGTTCCTTGGCATTGGTATGGTTGCCCATTTGTTGCCCTGGCATTACCATAATTGCCCAGTTGTTACCTGTGTTTTGTCATCATTACCCATTTGTTACCTGTGCATTGTCTTCATATCCCATTTGTTGCCCTGGCATTACCATGATTGCCCATTTGTTACCTGTGTATTATCATCATTACCCATTTGTTGCCTGTGCATTGTCTTCATATCCCATTTGTTGCCCTGGCATTACCATGATTGCCCAGTTGTTACCTGTGTATTGTCATCATTACCCATTTGTTGCCTGCGCATTGTCTTCATATCCCATTTTTTGCCTGCGCATTGTCTTCATATCCCATTTGTTGCCTATATATTACCACAACTGTCCGTTGTTTACCCATTATTTTTATGAATGTTTTTTGTTGTTATAACGTTATAGGATTTTAAAAGAAAGATTACATTGATACAACAATGTATACAGCCAATTTTTCACACAAGTTCAATTTAGGTCTCCTGAAAGATCAAAAGTAATATTTACATAACTTTGTTACAGACGATGGGTTAAAAAATTAGAAGTTTAAGCACTGCTCCAGTCCAATCCTCAGCAAGATCTTCGAGTTTCGATGGCCAATGGTCTACATTTGCATCTGAGAGACCCCCAAGTACAATTCTGAGTCCAATATAATAGTACCCAAAGCAAATGATTCATCAGCTTGTACCTTTCAAATTTGGGAGGTACTCCAGAAGCTCCAGAAGTGTTACTTTGAATGGTCATCTGAGAAGCTAACACCACTGCTTATTTTGTCTTGCTATAGTTATCTTAACATCTTACTCTTTGAAATCTATTTCTAGTTGTAGTAAAGTTAAAGCTTGTTATCTGATCTGAGAATTGCCCTTCCCTTTAGATTGAAAACTCTACCGAGCAGTGCCCTTCCAACCTCCCTGTCTTCATTTATATCATAACTCTACTATCTCCCATTCTTTTGTAAAGCACTGCATGAATTCTTGCCACTATATAAATCTTGTATAAAAGTAATACAATTATACATTGATTCTGTATCAAATTCTGTATCAAATTTGGTCATTTATTATCACAACTGCCCATTTGTGGCCCATCTAGTATTATGGATACATAACTGTATGAGGAGCTCAGAATGATGAGGTTGACCTCTTGCACAATTCACAGTGGCTAAGTGGTTAGCACTTCTGCCTAGCAGTACTATGGTCATTGGTTAAAATCCCAACCATGGCAATACTTGCTTGGAGTTTGCATGTTCTCCCTGTGTCTGCGTAGATTTCCTCCAGATACTCTGGTTTCTGATCACACTCAAAAGACATGATGATAGGTAAACTGGATCCTGTCTAAACTGACCCTAGTATGTGTATGTATGAATGTGAGTTAAGAACCTGAGATTGTAAGCTCCTTGAGGGTTAGGGACTGATATGAATATACAATATATATGTAAAGCTCTGTATAAATTGACGGCGCTATATAAGTACCTAAAAAAAAAAAAAAAATAAAATCCTAATCCGAGCACCCTGGAAGTTAAATAAGGAATGGAAGGGTGCAGGTGCAGATGCCGGGAATCAGGAACCGAGGACCGGAATTTAGGAACGCTAGTGTCAGGTAGGTAGAAGATCAGCGATGAGCCGATCTTCCATGCCCCCTCCCCGGACTTCTCTATCAAGATCAATAACACAATCATCAGTCCCTCCCCTCATGCCAGGGTACTAGGTGTAATCCTAGACTCCCATCTGTCCTTCCAGCCCCAAATCCAATCACTGTCCAAATCTTGTAGACTTCACCTCCGCAACATCTCCAAGATACGACCGTTCCTAACCTCAGAAACCACTAAGCAACTTATTCACTCACTTGTTATATCTCGCCTTGACTATTGTAACTCCCTCCTCTTTGGCCTACCTCATCGCAGGCTATCCCCTCTTCAGTCTATTATGAATGCTGCTGCCAGACTCATCCACCTTACTAACCGTTCTGTATCTGCCACCCCTCTCTGCCAATCCCTCCACTGGCTTCCCATTGCCCAATGGATAAAACATTAACAATAACTTATAAAGCCATTTATAACTCTGCTCCAATTTACATCACCGATCTTGTCTCTAAATATCACCCAAACCGTACTCTCCGCTCCTCGCAAGTCCTCCTACTCTCTAGCTCCCTTTTCTCCTCCTCCCGTGCTCATCTCCAGGACTTCTCCAGAGCTTCCCCTATCCTCTGGAACTCTCTATCCCAATTTATCAGACTATCGCCTACTCTGCCCACTTTTAGGCGATCTCTGAAAACCTATCTCTTCAGGGAAGCCTATCCTGCCCTCAGCTAATAATGGAATCTTCTACTCTTCCAACCAGTCCATCCACCACAGTTACTACCTTTTGTACCACTAGCCCCTCCCTCCTAGATTGTAAGCTCCAAGGAGCAGGGCCCTCAAATCCCTCTTGTATTGAACTGTATTGCTACTGTATTGTCTCCGTTATATATTATAAAGCGCTGAGCAAACTGTTGGTGCTATATAAATCCTGTATTATAATAATAATAATGAGTGCAACCTGAATTCACCCAGACCAGTAGAGGACAGAGCTGGGTCACGAGCTGAGCTTGGCAACAGCTGGGCAGGAAGGAATTAAATCACAAGCAGGATCAAGGTCAGAGACAAACAGAGGTTGCCAACATGCAGGCAATGAAATACAGAATAGATAGCCAAAATCTTGGTCAAGAATCCAGGCCGAGGTCATTAACACAGGTAGGCAACAGACATGAGCAGGCAGAGGTGATCCAAAGACAGGTCAGACAAAAACCGTGTCAATAACAGATTCAAGCAGGGTAACAGAGATACAGGCTATAAGACCATCCAGCAATGATCCCATGCGGGGTTTGGCTTTAAATAGTCCAGTAGGCGCCAGTATTTGTGGTAAACGTGCCTGTACATCCAGGTGTACACTTTCCTGCATGTTTAATTAGGCTGCATACCCAAAAACAGGGCTGGCATGATCTCTTTGATGGCTGACATGATAATCCTGACACATAGTTTGTTGCCCATGTATACTCATGAATGCCCATTGGTTGTCCATATACTGTATTTTCAGGATGGCCCATTTGTTGTTTCCAAATGATCACAGTCTGTTTTTTTGTCCATGTGTTGTTATGATTGTGCCTTATTGCCTATGTTGCCCGTGTATTTTCATAAATGATAGTGCATTGCTTTTATTTGATGCCCATTTACTGTAACAATTGCCTGTGTGTTATCCACCTATTGTCAAAAATAGCAGTGTGTTGCCTAAGCAATGCTACATTTGCACGTGGGTTACCTGCATATTACCATATTTGCCCTTGTATTACCACAGTTCAATGCTATGGTGTCATCTGTCTGCATGTATCCAAGTCAGCGCTGTTTGTTTTGGGGACCACATTACTGAAAAAGAACCCCCCTCCCCTTTTATGGGCCTATATCTATCAAACCAGTGTCCTGGAAACTGATATTTTGTCCTTGACCCCCATCCAATTTCTTATGAATGGTCTCAAGCTCATGAGGTTGCAAAATTTCCCAAGTATGACTATGGCACACAGGATGCCCTAATGTTGTAGTTAGGAGGTAGAAGAGCAGTATTAAAATTCAACACACGCCAAACCTTTTTTTTTTTGTCAATTTAAGAGCAGGGATGGTTATAACATCTAGAACCCCTGCAAAGTTTTTTCTGCTGTCTGTGTTCTCTCTTTGGAAGATTATAGCCCCACTTCCTGTGTGTTTGATTGGGGCCAGACAAAACAGGAAGTGTGTGGAAATTTCCCCAATGGCCACACACGCAAATTCTGACAGCTTGAATTTAATAGGAAAACACTTTACACCACTTTAATGCACTTTATATATGAAATAGTATGTAAATCAGTAGCGGGGCTTTGTTGATATCTAAATGTGTACGCTAAACATCTGATCACATTACTGGATCTCCCAAAAGTCAATTCTATCAGCCGTAATGTCGCATTTACACTTCGTACAAAATGATTACAGTTAATTTTTAAATTCTTACCAAGTCACAGGGGTGCACTTAGGGCTTTTAGGACAATTCGAACATCTCTGCGTACAATGATGTTTTCCCAAGTAAAGTTTGTATTCCTTTAAGCCACATTTAATTCACAGTCGCGAGATGTGCGCAAGGCACTAAACAAAAGTAATTAACTTCATGTCAGTTTATAAGGTATCTGGCGACGATGTTCATTACTTAATAAGTACTATACTTTGGCGACTGAGACAATCAGATTTGTAGGTCACTTGTTAGAGCGTACCTATAAAAATAGATTCATTTTATGACATTGAAAATTAACTGCGATTCTGCAATGCACAATCTGCAATTAAGATGTGTTTAAAGTTAAGTAATAAAAAGCAAAAAAAAAAAAAAAAAGATTCCCGACCGTAGTTGGAAGCGTCAAAACGAGACAGTTGAGACTTCAAATGCAGCTTAAAAAAAGCAAACACCATTTGCTTGATAACACGCTGATGAATTATTAATACTATCATAGAGAAAATGACAGTTGATATTAGAAGATTAAATTATTAATTTCTGAAGTGCTAGAGAGAGATCATAACAAACATAACGGAGACCAAGAAAACAGTTTAATTCATACTGAAAATAGAGGAGAGATAGATAGATAGATAGATAGATAGATAGATAGATAGATAGATAGATAGATTGATATAGACAGACAGAGAGACAGATACTATAGATAGATAGATAGATAGATAGATAGATAGATAGATAGATAGATAGAGATAATAAAGTGCCAGCGCCAAGAAATAAGAGACGGGGCACATGGCTAAACAAGGAAAATAGTTTTTTTTGTATTTTTTTTGTGATTTTAATGATAGAAAGAAGAGTAAAGCTTTTATAACGAAAGTATTTAATTGGAGGATATTATCCATATACTATGGGGTTATTTACTAAAACTGGAGGGTGCAAAATCTGGTGCAGCTCTGCATATAAATCAATCAGCTTCCAGAATTATTGTCAATGCTTAATTGGACAAGATGATGTTAGAAGCTGATTGGTTACCATGTACAGCTGTACCAGTTCTGAGTGCACCAGTTTTAGTAAATATCTCTCTATGTGTGCCTGAATACTCCTTGCTCTAAGGCTGGCCATACACTATACTAGGGCTTAAAATTTCAAGTCTAGAGCTACTAGCCTGGCAAAACCTTACTCTCCACCAGTTGCCCCACCAAACCTTGCCCCAGGTCCGCCTCCAACCCCGCCCCAGGCCCGTCCCCAACCAGGCCCCCTTAAAGCTTATGAAATTAAATTTTTCTTTAGAATAAAGTGTCCAAAGTATTAAAAAACAGCAATTATAACATAGCTTTATTATGTCAATTTAAACATAACAGCAATAGCTTAATAGAGTCTAGAGGGCAAGTGGTTAACATAAAACAATGTAAACATAAAATGAAAATAAGTGTCCCCATCAGAGTCCTCCTTTACATCAGGTGTCCCCCTTTACATCAGGTGTCCCCATCAGAGTCCCCCTTTACATCAGGTGTTCCCATCAGAGTCCCCCTTTATATAAGGTGTTCCCATCAGAGTCCCCCTTTACATCAGGTGTCCCCATCAGAGTCCCCCTTTACATCAGGTGTCCACATCAAAGTCCCCCTTTATATAAGGTGTCCCCATCAGAGTCCCCCTTTACATCAGCTGTCCCCATCAGAGTCCCCCTTTATAAAAGGTGTTCCCAGCAGAGTCCCCCTTTATATAAGGTGTTCCCATCAGAGCCCCCCTTTACATCAGGTGTCCCCATAAGTGTAACCTCACCCTTCCCCCTTGTACTCACAGATCTTCTTGTGAATGCAGCTTCTCCTTCTTTCCCTCCTTCGGTCATGTGATAAGTCACATGACAAGGGGAGAGAGGAAGGACATTCTGCCTTCTTTCCTTAGTGAAGGCTGTCTATTGCCACCTGCAGGCAAGAGGGAGGAGAAAGCCTAGTCCTCCCTCCAGCAAGTGTCAGCAGCTGCTCCCTGTGACCAGTTGGAAGAGCTCAAATTAATTGGATTTTGCTAGGAAAAGAGGTCTAGAAGGGAAGGAAGGGAGGAGAGGGAAGAAATGAGGGAAACGGAAAATCAGGAGGGGAAAATTGAGGTAATGGGGGGAGAGGAAATAAAGGGAAAAGGAAGGAGAGATGATAAGACGGGAAGGAAGGAAGGAAGGAAGGAAGGAAGGAAAGAAGGAAGGAAGGAAGGGAGGAAGGGAGGAAGGGAGGAAGGAAGGAAGCGAGGGAGGGAAGGAAGGAAGGGAGGGAGGGAGGGAGGGAGGGAGGGAAGAAGAGAGGGAAACTGAAAACTGGAAAGAGAAGAAGAGAGGTGAGGATGGAGATAATATTGAGGAAGTTAGGTACGGAAGAGAAGACAGGGTAGAAAGGAAACAGAAAGAAAGAAAGAAAGAAGAAGGAAGGAAGGAAATAAGGTGCGAGAAGATATATGGAGAGGGAAGAAAATATGAAAAGGAAAGGAAAAAATAAAGAAAAAAAATGCAGGAAAGATGGCAGGAAGAAAGGATGGCGAGCAAGAAAGAAGGCCTTTGGGCCATTGTCCATCTATTCTCCTCCAGTTCAAACATATGTATCTCCCATGTCAGAGGAAAAGCAAATACTTTAAAATACAGTATAAAATACATAATGGAAAACTTGTATTTAATATCAGCTTAAAGTTCATTAAATTCTGCCATTCATTCTCCCCCCTGTCATTATAAAGGCTTGATTCTGTCTCTGCATATTTCACGCATAAAATTCATTACAAAATGAGAGAGATATTAGGATATTAGAATCTGCGCTCTCACCTACACCTCTGTGACAAGATAAATTCCTGTGGCGTTCAGTAATAGAATTATTAACAATGTAATAACAGTTTAGCTAACAGCACCTCTAGCAGATTTCTAAATGGAAGAGGAAATTTACATGCTTGGAGAGTAGCACGTAGCAAGGCTGAAAGTTGTATTGCTGTGATGTTACAGGAGAGAAGACAGTTTCCTTTGAAAAGTTTGTATGCTATGGGAAATTGGTGGATTAGGCATACCTCTAGCTGTAAAGAGGAGCCAGGATCTCTCTAACCAGAGAAGTATGCAGACTAGAAAGTCAGAACTCCTGATATCAATGCATGTTCCAGGTCAATGCCTCAGAGCATTAAAGCCATTGGATCTGCATGACTGTCAGTCAATAACAAATGTCAGAAGGAACAGTGTGCAATGGCAACCTCTGTATTCTGTCAGTATAGGCTTCCTTTAAATGAAAAGTCTATCCAAATTATGAACAAAAATATAAAATATTGCAGCTTACAAGTCATTAGATGTGGCGGCTGCATTAGATTTCTATTTTCAGGATTTTTATCTCCAATTTTTATGGATATATAATGCCAGTAAAACACTTCCTGTTCTTGGGTGACAACTGTGGTTTCCTTTTATGAAACAGATCAGCGACAATCCTGAAGATCGGTGCTGATCTCAGATCATTAGTGACATCAGAACATGTTCTCCGCTGATCATCTCAGCACACAGATGGCCAGTGTATGAAGGAGCGATGTCAGCCCTTCACTGGCGATCTGTGTTCTCCCTCCAGATTCTCCAGCCCAGAGCTGGAGAATCGGAGGAACCGCAAACGAATCAGCGGTAATTTACCAAGCTTAGAAAATGGTGTTTGACTGATCTCTTACTGTAATCTCGCGAGATTGTAGTAAAAGCAGACGTTTTCCAGCGTTCAAAGCATTTGTAGATTACTTCTACCTTCATTCGGAGAAGTGATCTACACCACTTCATAAAAAGGCATTCAGAGGAGAACTCTCTCCTCTGAGAATGCCGGAGAACTGAGCAGCTGTCATTTACCACTGCATGAAAAAAGGACACCTGTATCCATGGAGGAGCAGAGTTGTCAGCCTAGGCTTCTATCCTGATTTGAACTACAAGCAGCTCCTTATCTCCATTACATAGATGGACATTGGTTAGTAGTTCCCAGAAGATAGCTGTGAAAACTGAGATATCAGTGCAGTGCACAGGAAGTTACAAGGACACTGTAATTCTGGCAGGATTAACTGCTAGTCCAATCATATCCATGGTTCCCTTTCCTTACCTGTAACAACCTTCAGTTATTTCAGTATTTTATCCTCTCATTTTTTACATTGTTTTTCATTTTTTTACATTGTTCTTCTATATATATTACCGGTAATATAATTTCATGAGTATTCCTATCATCGTTTGTTTTTCTGTACATTAGCCCTAAGGAAGGGGGAAGTATTTTCTCCTGAAAACCCATTGCATTCTGTTGATACTCTTGATCAATAAAGAATTTGGACTTAAACTCCTTGAATGTTATGAACTTTTATACTGAGCTTTTCTCAACGCTCTCCTCAAAGCTGGATAGCTACTATATATCTTCCGTTGAGACCATCAGAGAAGCAGTAGCCCGAGACAGGAACAAGGTCTAGTCTACACTGCTCATTTACTGTCTGTCAGCCACTCTGAAGGAAGACTGACACTGAGTTAGACCTTTATGTATCAATATCCCCAATTCTGTTGGTCCAACGCTATCACAAACATACACACGCCAACTATATCTAAGGACTAGTAAGCTAAAATATATTATTATACTGTATTTTTCTTTTAAATGTTAAGGTGCATACAAGTAGCAGAGTGTACCTGTTCCTTGCTTTGGGCTTCATCCAGAAACTACCATAGTGGATTGACCAACCCTAGTCCTCTTGTCAGTAATCTGGTGATCAGAGGAAGGACCGGATGGCATACACCCACGGGTCCTTAAAGAATTGAGCTCTGTCATTTCAAAGCCGTTGTTTCTAATTTTTAGGGTCCCTTTAATGACTGGTATAGTACCACTGGATTGGCATAAGGCCAACGTGGTGCCTATATTTAAAAAGGGGTCAAAATCTTTACCAAGTAATTATAGATCTGTTAGTTTAACTTCTATAGTTGGGAAGATTATTGAACTAAGCCCTAATTGTAAATCATCATCTTTGGCAAATACCAAATCTATACTGGACGAGGGTGTGTTTCCATATGCACCATCTGGCCAATTGATGAATCTATAATATATAAAATATAAAACATATCTTTATTCAAATATATAAAAAAATATTTTTGCATATATTTAAATAAAGGTTATATATTTTAGATTCATCAATTAGCCAGATGGTGCGCAGGGGAACGCACCCTCGTCCAGTATAGATTTTTTATAGTTGGGAAGATACTGGAGAGTTTAGTGGAAGACCACATAGATGAGTTCTTGCTGTAAAAAAATATTTTAACCAACAGACAGCATGGATTCATGAAAGACAGAAGTTGTCAAACAAATCTGATTTCTTTTTATGAGGAGGTGAGCAAAACCTTGGACTGTGGCTGTGGACGTGGTACACTTGGACAGAGGGGTGGCAGTAGACGTGGTATACTTGGATTTTTCAAAAGCGTTTGACACAGTTCCCCATACATGGCTAATGTGTAAGGTAAAGTCTACAGGTTTGGAAAAATCTGTATGTAAATGGATAGAAAACTGGCTAAAAGATCGTATTCAGAGAGTAGTGGTTAATGATTCATACTCTGAATGGTCTAGGGTTGTCAGTGATGTACCCCAAGGTTCAGTGTTGGGACCCTTTCTTTTTAATATATTTATAAACGATATAGGGTCTGGAATTAAAAATACAATTTCACTTGGGGGCTAAGAATATGCATGCATCATACATACTGGGGGGGGGGGTACAACTGGGGGAATCAATGGTGGAGAAGGATCTGGGGATTCTGGTAGATCACAAGCTTAATAATGGCAAAATCCTCTCTTGTATTAAAAGAGGTAAAGACTCCAGAGAGAGAGATATCATATTACCCCTGTACAAATCATTAGTAAGACCTCATCTAGAATATGCAGTTCAGCTTGCTTTGGGCACCAATTCACAAAAAGAACATTGGGGGAGAGGCATGGAGGAGATCAGCTATGAGGAAAGATTAGAGGAACTGAATTTATTCTCTCTTGAGAGATTAAGGGGGGATATGATCTCCATGTATAAATAACATCAGTGGTTCATAGAGTGAACTTGGTGTAGAGCTATTCACCCTGAGGTCATCACAGAGGACAAGGGGGCATCTTTATGTCTGGAAGAAAAGAAATTTAATCTCCAAACACAGAAAGGTTTCTTCACAGTGAGAGCTGTGAAAATGTGGAATAGACTCCCTCAAGAGTTGGTTCTGGCCAGCTCAGTGGATTGCTTAAAAAAGTGCCTGGATTGTTTCTTAGAAACACAGAATATAACTGGATACTAACATTTATAGGTAAGTTGATCCAAGGAATATCCGATTGCCTCGCCGGGGATCAGGAAGGAATTTTTTTCCCAGCAGGAGCAAATTGGATCGTGCTTTGCTGGGTTTTTCTTTGCCTTCCTCTGGATCAACTGTGGGTATAGGATTATAACTTTTTTTTTTTCTATGGTTGAACTGGATGGACTTTTGTCTTTTTTCAGCCAGACTAACTATGTAACTATGTAACAAGCTTAATAATGGCATGCAATGGCAAGCTGCGGTTTCTAAAGAGACCAAAATCCTCTCTTGTATTAGAAGAGGTATAGACTCCAGATAGAGAGATATCATTTTACCCCTGTACAAATCATTAGTAGAACCTCTTCTGTAATATGCCGATCAATTTGGGGCACCAACTCACAAAAAGAACATTGGGGAACATTCTGGCCAGCTGATTGGACTGCTGATACACAGAATATAACTGGATACTAACATTTATAGGTAAAGTTGATCCAGGGAATATCCGATTGCCTCTCGGAGGTTCAGGAAGGAATTTTGTCCCCTGCAGAAGCAAACTGGATCATGCTTTGCTGGGGTTTTTTTGCCTTCCTCTGGATCAACTGTGGGTATAAGATTAGAACTTTTTTTTCTCTATGGTTGAACTGGATGGACTTTTGTCTTCTTTCAGCCAGACTAACTAACAAACTAAGAACGCTATTCCCAAACATGTCCACTGCAGGCTCCCCATTGGCTTTCTTTTGAAAAAATCTTTATTTCCTCACTGGGAAGTCTGAATGTGATAAATGTTATTGGAAAGCAGAGAATAGGAATATACACTACACAGACTCCAGGAAGTACACTCCCAGTGGCCCTGTGGGTTGCTTTCTGCATTCTGGCTGAAATTGATTACACAAAATTGGAAAAATATGAGTACACTATTAGCATGTTGCAGTATTTTCTGTAAAAGCAGAGCAGCTCAAAGAGTGTTTTATTTTTATATGTACAGGTATGCATATAGCACCAACAATTTACACAGCACTTTACATACTAAATATTCACATCAGTCCCTGCCCTAAAAGAGCTTACAATCTAAGGTCCCTATCTCATATGTATAGTAGGTCCAGTTTAGACAGGAGCTAGTCAACCTACCAGCTTGTCTTTGGAGTGCTGAAGAAATCACATGCAAGCTCAGGGAGAATATGCAAACTCCATGCAGGTGGGTTCCTGGTTGGGATTTAAACCAAAAATACTAATTCTGTAAGGCATAAATGCACACCACTTAGCCACTACACTGCCCAGTTGCTTTCTGCAGTAGGCAGTATGGGCACATCAGATTGTTTGATATCTTCAGGTCTTGACTGAAAATCTAAATTAAGATTTCAATTGTCCAAGATGCAATTATATAAATCAGTGGTGTACATACACAGGACTTAGTATACACTTCTACAACAATCCACAAGCAGTTTTCCCGATTACTTTAGTGTAATATTGCTGTGTAGAATGAAACCTCCCACAAACCTAGCAATAGGAGGTCACATTCAATCTCCCCTCTGGAGAACAATAATTTTTAGAAGGGAAATAAGTGACGAAATGCACTGTTCCACCACCAAATCCCTTTCTCTTTCCATAGTTTCATTAGCAATGTCTCCACTTGCCAAACTCTTAAATATAGTCTCTAAAATAAATCGGATGCTTTAACTTGTATAGCCTAGGTTACACAACTGGCTTTACATTGGAACTGCCAAAACATTTACAAAAGAGAATGTAGTTTAAATAATAAATGGGGTCTTGAAGAATGGTTTGGCCTCAGATACATGCCATTTATTTAGAATGCACATTTTCAGATGTCACATGAAGAATTTAAGGCAAGTCTTGCGCTGAGCCTATCATGTGAGAACTCATGCTGAGCTGTTTTGCATAAACACATCATCAGTTGTACGACTGGCACCCTAAGATAGAAGGTAGGGAAAGCCAGGCAACAAGGATGAGGTTTTTTATATGTGGTAACAGCTGCTTTGGTCAGACAGTTAATGAAATATCTTCCATTTACATAGATCCAGCAGTAGGGACATAAAATAGAAAAAGGAATTTTATGAGGTTTCTGGGTACCCCGGCATGCTGGGGACATTGGACTGAGCTCACATTGAAATATTTTGATGCCACTTTGGAACGAACCATCATTGGCGGTGCCCATTTTTTCTGTGCAATATGATGCTATTCCTGGTTACCCTATGCCAGCTGTTCAAGTTCCAGTATGGAAAACTTGTTCAAGGCTAGGTCTGGCATCATGTTTCTTTAATCAATAAATGGAATGTTTGCTCTTTTGAATACTATTATTATTATACAGGATTTATATAGCGACAACAGTTTGTGCAGCGCTTTACAAAATAAAGGCAGATAGTACAGTTACAATACCATTGAACTCAAGAGGAATAATAGGACCCCGCTCATTAGAGCTTACAATCTAAAAGAAAGGGTCAAAAGAAAGAAAAGGTAATAACTGTGGGAGACAAGCTAATGGAGATATTAAAAGTTCAGTTGTTAGGTAGAGGCAAGATAGGCCTCTCTGAAGAGATGAGTTTTCAGGAATCAACCAAAACAGGACAGAACAGGAGATAGTTGGATAGATTGGTGTAAAGAGTTCCACAGGAAGCATGGGAGGAGAACACAAGGGGGCTAGAGAGCAGGAGAACCTTGGAGGAGTGAAGAGAACAGTTTGGGTGGTATTTTGAGACAGGGTTAGAAAATTAGCTGGGGGGAGAGCTATGGATGGTTTTGTAGGTTGTTGTTAGTAATTTGAATTTTATTCATTGGGTGAGCGGAAGCCAATGGAGGGATTGTTAGAGAGGGTAGAAGACACTGAATAGTGGTAAGGTGGATGAGTCTGGCAGCAGCATTCGTGATGGACTGAAGGGGGGATAGCCCGTGTAAATGTAGGCCAATGATGAGGGAGTTGCAATAGTCAAGATGAAACATAGCCAGGGAGTGAAGTAGAAGATTTGTGGGGTCATTGGCTAAGAAGGAGCATATTTTGGAACTGTCATGATGGTTGAGATGGCAAAATTTAGACAATTTAGACGAGGGAGAGTTCACAGTCCAGGATTAAACCTAACAAGAATAACAACAACATGATTATTTCCCAACAACAGAAATATGCCATGCTAACAATTATTCCTTAAATCTTCTTCTTTCTGTTCTTTATGAAAACCAGATGGTGAGGATGTATTGAACTTTGTACATAAATGTGAAATTACACCAACTAACATGTTTGATGTGCAGACTCTATTTTGATTTTCCTGTCATAGGAACAGGAGGTGAGGGGAAATCGCATTGAGAAACCGTTGACTATATAGTTAGGTTGAAAAAAGACACAAGTCCATCTAATTCAACCAACAGACAAAAAAACAAATCAAATAGAAAACCTCCATATGCACAATCCTATACCCACAGTTGATCCAGAGGAAGGCAAAAACCCCCAATAAAGCATGATCTAATACGCTCCAGCGGGGGAAACAAAATTCCTTCCTGATCCCTCAGGAGGCAATCAGATGTTCCATAGATTAACTATCCCTGGTGTTATTACCTACGTTATGTAAATAGATTAGTAGTTATATTTTGTGCATTTAGGAATGCATCCAGCTCTTTTTTTAAAACACTACTACTTTTTTTTTAACTACACTCTGTTGAGCTGGCCAGAACTAGTTATTGAGGGAGTCTATTCCACGTATTCATGGAACTCACACTATGAAGAAACCTTCCATATGTGAAGGTTAAAGTGAATAACTCTACATCCCAAGTCCATTGTATAGACCACTGATGTATTTATACACATATGTGTAAAAGGGGATATCTCCTTACTTTAGAGAGATTTCCTCCTTATTCCTAATACAGTATGTTTCTGGAACAGGAAGTGAAGGAGAATCTCCCCCCAACAAGACACAAACAGCAAAAAACATAATTATTGGCTTCAGATATACTTTAAGGGTCACGACCCGAAACAAGCTCAAGATATGGTATTACATTACCTTAAGAAAGTATGTGTTACGAACATACTCCAAGAGATAGACAAACGAAACCAGCGCTCCAATCTTCATGCAAACCAAGGAATTGCCAAAATGCCAATCGAAGAGGTGCTACCCTTCTGAGATCGGGAAATCTGACCACTGGTGAATGAAAACAAACAAGGGCGCACTCTCATCGTGCATTACCGTGGTAAACCACGTAATTTAATAAATAAAAAAGGATGTATACTCACAAACCAACGTGATTAAAAGCAGTATGAGTGATCCACAAAAACAGTCACAATACAACTGTGTCTAATGATGCGGATAATCTGACGCGTTTCGGGGGCTGAACCCCCTTCCTCAGAGCTGTGTTACGAACATGGTTGAAGCTTGAAAATAAGAGGACCATCAAATGGTTCAGAGAAGTGATTCCTCTAGATCTGGAAAGGACTGGGGAATATTGTAATGATGCTTTGATTCATAGGTCATCACCGCATTGGATATAAGAGTGGTATGTGTAAATAAATTAAGTGATTTATCATCTCAAGCCATCCATAGATGAATCAAAATTCGGCCAGTTCAGCAGATCTATCGATCAACATCAATACAACCAGTCTGTTGTTTTGGGGTTTTTTGTGTGCAATTACTGCCAGCAGTTATAGCCACCAGCAGCGATCATTGTATTCTGATGGCAGGGAAACCTCCCTCTGTCAGAATACAATAGTGCAGTGGGAAGGATTCCCCATCAACACGGACTGTGTTAATGGGGGAATCGAGTGATTTGCTTTCCTTCAACCTGTAGTTGAAGGAAAGAAAATTGCATAATCTGTGGCACACTCAAATGACATGCTGGTTGGTTAATTGCCTAACTTGGCCCCAGTATGTGTGCATGCATGTGAGGTTTGGAACCTTAGAAGGTAAGCTACTTGAGGGCAGGGACTGGTGTGACTCTACAGTACTGTATGTAAAGTGTTGCATGAAATTGTTGGCACTATAATTACCTGTAATAAATTAAATGTCAGTACTGAGATGTTCTACACTACAGTATATATTTAATGCACAGTTTCATGATTTTGATTGACAATGAATGAAAATAATACCCAATCAATTTGTAGCTTGCGGTACTGAACAATCCATTCTGAAGTGTATTTTCAATCCTTTAAAATTCCTCTAAAAGTTTATCATTTCTCACGGGAACACAAAAGGTACACTTGCTTATCCTCATTCAAAAATAACACCATATTTTTCTGTCAACCTTGGCTGCTGGGAATACGAAACTTGTTGCATTTTTTCTCCATGATTCGGCTTGGCCCTGGGGAGAGGCGATTACACCATAATTTACTTGTCGCTTGTTTGTAAATCACACTATTCCCAGCTCACTGTAGAGAGAATAAGATTTTCCCCAGAACTGACATTTCTCTCTTCTTGCAGAAAAAGCCAAAAAGTTAGCAAAAAATACTGAATTAAAATTATTCCATGTTTTACTTTAATTAAAACATAAACTAATAAAAATAAAACTTTTTAACCTTTAATAAAGGTCAATTTTCCTTACATGCAGTAGCATGCGTATTAACATTAGTATACTGTAAAGATAATTTTCCCCTCAAAGGATAAACCTGCCTTGTGATAATTAAATTTAACATAGCAGGGCAAAAAGAGTACCCGTAGCTATTGTTTTTAAGTCTGTAAAGTATAATTTTGACCCTACTGGAATTTTTTATACATTGCTTCTAAAGTTAAAGCAAAACTCTAACGCTACAACTAAGTATACGGTACACCTTAAATACGTATTTGGAGGTTGTTTTCATGCCAAACAATTTGTGTTTCTGTCCATCCAGTTATACAATATACATAGTCCCGCCAGACAGCACAACCAGGCTGTAGTTAAATAATACAGCTTGGTAACATACCTGCCACCCAGTCAGCAAAGAAGAAGCAGCACACCAACGGGTTTATTTCTCTACGTTCTTCTCCAGTCAACATGTTTCTTTTTATCACATGTATATGTGTAACTCCCTCTAGATTTAGCTAAATAGGATTTTTTGTCAGTCAGAGGCTGAGTAGCAGCCTGGGATGAGTCAGTCTGGAAGTGAGGTAGTGAGGTTACCTCGGGACCGGCTTGGAGGCTCTAACAGGTCAGGCCATGCATGTTTGAGGGACCTTGGCCAATCCCCTGGCAGGAGGCTGGGCATGGTGAATGAATGGGCCAGGAGGAAGATGGAGTGAGGAAGACTGGAGTGTGGAACATGGGAGGGAGCCTACCTACAGGCATGTCGCTGGAAAAGAGGATCTTCACTGCGTCAATGTCTCCCAGGGAGGACAGCATGTGTAGCAGGGAAGGATCCAGCCCAGCATTAGGCCAGAAGGTAACCACCAAACCACCAAGCTAATTGGAGAGGGCCGTATGAGTACTCTTACACCTCCTGGGCCAGATAAGGGGAGAGGCCAGTCAGGTGCAAGACCCAACTAGCTTCTCATCTGAGACTTTTATAAACTAACAGCTCTTGGGGCCCTTGCCCAGGGAATACCCTCAGTACAGGTGGTTGAAGAGGAGGAATCATCCAGGGTCTGAGGAGGTACACCGAAGGGGTTTAGTGCTCTTTAAAGAGAGACTATTGTTAATCCAAATCTTTGTACATAGTTGCTAAGGAGTTGTCCTCAAATTCTACAGTTCTTTGGGCATTCTATTGGCCCTTTACCGAGTCATGTGATCAGCTGGGTCTAAAGGATACAGAGATCACTGACAGTGCTGAATACTCACCGCTGGGGGTGCGTTCTGGGAGGACGTTAAATGACACCATCCCATAACTGGACAACCGTGCTGTAGCCATCATTCGGCTATAGCGCGGTCAGGAGGATGGTTAATAAGTGATTTAACAGTACTGACTGCCATAGTCAATGCTTTGGATATCTTTTTTATATCTTCTGCATTTTTATAAAGTTCCATTGCCCTGTTAAGCAGGTCTTTTGACGATTCTTTTCTGCTCCCCATGACTCTGCATCTAGCCTGCATCCATGTGAGAGCTAATAAACTCATTGACGTTTTGCACACAGACACTAACTGTAATTTAAAAAGCCATAGATGTGGGGGATTAACCTTTAATTGTCATTTTGACCAGCATGTTTCCCCTTGTGTGTCTGTATCAAGGCCAAACATTCCAGGGTATGTAAAGTGCTGATCAGGGCCATTTGGGTGATTTCTGTTATCATTATGATTTAAAGAGGAGCCAAACGACTATGTGATAATAAATGGCTTCATGTGATCACTATCCTTAAATAAAAGACAGTTTATTTTGCATGCTTAGTCATATTTTCAATATCAATACCAACATGTCATGATTTCTGTCAGGGTATGCAAACCTTTGGGCACAACTGTATATAATGGAAAAAAGGGGAATAGGTATTACTTAGGCAGTCCATTGATGAATCGGTTTTTTCGTTCAACCAGTGGGTGGAATAAAAAAAACTGACTCAATTCCTCTATCCACACACTCAGTGGGGATGGGGGAATAATCCCTGCTAAGCTATTGTATTCTGAGACTTCCCTGCCATCAGAATACACTGATAAGCATTGCAGGTATGTAGTGCTCATCAAGTAGGGAAAATCTGACAAGGGGGTTATACAGAAGTCAATGGATAGATCGACTACAGTACCACCTCTCTGACCACACAAATCTGTTCAGTGCTGAACCGGCTGAGTTTCACTCTATGTATGGCCGGATTTAGAGTCTGTGCCAATGAATTCTAATGGGTTTCCCAACCCTGTGTAAGCCAATGGTAATACAAAATCCGCTTAAAGAAAATGCAGGTCAGAAGGAAGTCAACTGCAAGTTAGAGGCACCTATCAATGAATTCTGAATGATCTCAGAAAGATCTCAGACTGTCAAATTGATGCCTTTGACACACAACCAAAGCCTATCAACACAGGCCATTACAAATTTGATTGTCTTGGTGTCCGGTATTATAGCATTCATGTAGTCAGAAATTTTTACAAACCATAGAAGTAAAGAAAGGAGCGCTAGACCAAAATTAGATAAAAAAGTACAAGATAATTTTAACTGTTGATAAAAAAGTCATATAAAGACAGCCAACACGTTTTGAGGGCAATGCTTCTCATGAATGACCAACTTGACACCATGGAAGCTTCCATTAATGCTCAGCAACTGCTGTTAGGTTGTTCCTCCATGAGGAGAGCTCAATACTATAGATCTGTGAAGTCACTAGTTTCTCTTTGTCCATCTAAGTTTTATCCTGTGTTGAGCCCTGATGAAAGGGAGGGAGGTTTGCCCCTGAAATGCATCAGCTGTTTTTATAAGAATTTTTTTATCAACAATTAAAATTATCATGGACTTTTTATTCAGATTTTTATCCCTTCTCCATCGAGGGAAGCCTTTCTGTGTGGGAGCCACCTCACCAGGGCTTGGTTAAAGTGTTCCTTCATCTGACTACACTTGCAAGTCTTATAGTTCCCAGTACCTCTTTGAATATGTTGTTCTGGAGAAATGTTTATAAAGCAGGGTTCCATACTTTGCCAATAAATATACTTTACCACTCCTGATCTATTTGTTGTCAATCACAATAGTGTGGAGAGAGTGGGGAACGGGACTGATCCGTGCTCTGTGTGTCACTTAGTTCGGGAGTGAGCATGCATGAGTACCCCCCATAGCAAGTTGCTAGCTATGGGAGCACTTGGCAGGGAGGAGGGACTAGAAGTGCCGGTGAGGGACCCAAGAAGAGGAGGGATGGGGCTGCTCTCTGCAAGACTACTGTACAGATCAGGTAAGTATGGCATGTTTGCTATTTTTAAAAAATAAAAATCAGGACTTTAGAATCACTTTAAGGATCAGTCCACCCAAAAAGGTTATTTCGTTGCAGATGAAGCCTATTGGACTTCAAAACTTGGGATTGAAGATTGAGGAATACATCTTCATAAGGAAGGCAGGTTGAAAATTTTAATCCCTTGAGGGTAGGCAGTCCAAAAATAGTTTAGTTGACTAAAGGAACATCAGTGCTAAAAAAAAAAAAAAATAAAAAAAAATAATGAAGTCCAGACTGAAATGATGAGTTATCTCACAGACTTTTAAGAAGGCCAAAGTCTGTGTTCAAAGACAAATGTGTCTATGCACGCCGTCATCAAATGTCCTAAATTATCTAAATCCAATGAATTAAAGATAAGCAAAATAGTTTTGCTCATTTTTTGTTTTTGCTGTAGAAAAAAAAATCATAGGATGTACAATTTGATTGTCAACCATGGAAAATAAAATAAAGTAATACAATAAATCCTTTGCTAGTTTTTGACTGCGCTGGCTTTTTCAGACCTCCTATCTTCTTGGTGTAAATGAAAACAATGTAGACAAAAAGGACTCTAGTAATTAGTAAGCTTCTTGTCAAACTTTTTCTCCACAGAAGCAATTTAGACACAAGTTTTGACTCCACTCCCCTAAGGACAAGACCAATGAAATAGAATCTCAGTTTGCCTTGCGGAGACTAAAGCTACAATTTCTGATTAATGAAAATAATTATAGCCAGATAAGATAAGGAAAGAAGACATCATCATTTTATTTAAACAACAAAGAGAATTTTATCCTAAATATACAGTATATTGGCACGGCAATGCAAAGTGGTCATGCAAAATTAATTTTTAATGTGTTCAATTTATATTAAAAATTTCTGCTAGTGTGTGACTTTCTTATTCTTAGACTAGTGCGCTACTTCATTTAAAATATTCCCCGGAGGAACAAAGGGGAAAAAAAGGTCTCTTAAACTGAAGCAGTTTTAAGGGTTTATGGAGGCATTATGCTCATTGCTATATGCAAGTTAGTCGTTAAGTACAAGATGCTGTATTCCAAAATCTGCATTAAGTGATAGAACCTGAAATGAATGCCCTGTGCTATTGCTGGAGTTATGAAGCCAAAGAAGTTTGGCTTAAAATTAGACATTTTTTTGGTAGGAACAAAAAAATTATTTTCTGAAATATGATGTAGATTTTCTTTTACGTATAGCAGCATTTAGTCCTTCCACAAGTGACAACTCAGTGTAAGGTGAATGCAAGGAGGTTCAAAAATGATAAAACATTTGTTGTACATTTTAGCTTTTTGGATGTTTTTTGTATTTACAATATGCAAAGATTGAAAATTATGATGATAATAACATTATTATTTATGATAACAATAATAATCGTTGTCTGATGGCATATTATGATTGTCTGGATGCCTGTAACTTTCGACTCGAGGACAATGTAAACTATATTTGTTCTAAGCGTGTTATGCTTTGATCACTCTGGACATTGTTATTTTCTTACAAATTTTATTAATAAACCATTAATTTAGAAAAAAAAACAATAGTGATTGTTAAAGGGTATTTAAACTAAAATGAAAATGATCAAATGATAGCATATCCTTGCTTATCTCTGGTGGGTCTCTCTTTTTCTCTAAAGTCTTTTTATAGTTCAGTTTGCACCTCTTTCCAGTATTAGCTTTGCCAGGAACGTCTGCAGACAACACTGATATGAGCTGGCCACATTGTTGTGCTTTGACATGGGCACAGACAAAAATCCATGACTTGAAGTAAAGGCCACAAAATAGAAAATTTATTAAGGGTTTTAAAAACTGGAGATCCATTTTTAGTTAGTTTAGTTATACATAAAATAAATACATAAAATAAAATAAATACGGGCAGCACAGTGGCTAAATGGTTAGCACTTCCGCCTGGCAGTATTAGGGTCGTTGGTTCAAATCCCAGCCACGTCACCGCCTGCCTGGAGTTTGCATGTTCTCCCTGTGCCTGCGTGGGTTTCCTCCAGGTACTCCGGTTTCCTCCCACACTCCAAAGACATGGTGTTAGGTATATTGGATCCTGTCTAAATTGTCCCTAGTATGTGTATGAATGTAAGTTAGGGACTTTAGATTGTACGCCCCTTGAGGGTTAGGGACTGATGTGAATGTACAATATATATATGTAAAGCACTGTGTAAATTGACGGCGCTATATAAGTACCTGAAATAAATAAATAAATACTGTAGGTAGGAGTTCACTTCAGGTCATATAGGTGGATCAGATCATTTGCAGGTCAACCATGATCTTCTGATGAATCTAAACCAGCCTTTTTTAACCAGGGTGCCTTCAGGTTTCTTCAGGAGTGTCTTGGCAAGTTGCCTAAAAATGGCCAAATATTGTATGCAAGCCAGTGGGTGGATGAATCCTAACTTTTCCCGCCACAGTTATTGCCTTTTGTACCACCAGCCCCTCCCTCTTAGATTGTAAGCTCCAAAGAGCAGGGCCCTCCTAACCCTCTTGTATTGAACTGTATTGTTGCTGTATTGTCTCCCTTTATATTGTAAAGTGCTGAGCAAACTGTTGGCGCTATATAAATCCTGTATAATAATAATAACTTTTAGTTACACAAAGCCACAGGTTTTCATTGTGCACCATTACAACCTTCTAGCTACTGGCGTACTAACAATTAATGACTTCATTGGTTGATAAGGAGGACGTTGGGCACCTGCACATCTTCCTTGTTTGCCCCTCCCTGCCTCTCTCCATCAGCACTGGGGTCACATTAGCTGAGTGAGGGAGAAGAGAAACATTGGAATACTAGTCAGTACCAGTGTGCAAAGGTGTGTTTGCTTTGGAAGAATAAATCACCTCTAATGTTGGGTGTCCTATGTGATTGGGTCAAGATTATGCAAATTGTAAAGGGTAACGTGACTGAAAATTTGAGAAACACTGTTTTAAACCATAGGAACGTTTCTTTTATCACACTCGATTACATAAAGTAATAATCCCAGCAACCACGATTAATGGTAAACACAATTGCTCAAATAACTGTTGTATGTTTAAACCTGAATTGACATATTAAAAAAACTCTTATTGTGGCTACTCATTTCAGACATAATAAGGGTGCTCTGGTGACCCCTGATGCTATACAAAAATTTATCTTGCAGTGGTCCTCATTTTGCTTTAAGTAGCCAAAAACACTTAAACAATAATTGATAATTAAATGCAAAATATATCTTTAAACAGTTTTAATTTGCAATGTCTGGTTCCTATTACATTGCTCTGTGGGATAAAAAAAAACCAGCTAATTGTGCCAAATTGTAACCTCCCAAAATAAACACTTACAACAAAAAGATAGACCTTAGATGTTCTGAAAATACTTTCGAAATAAAAATTACAAAAAAAAATATATTGAAAATATTGAAACTTTTTTTTTTAAGTTAAATCCTATTTAGATACATCTAAAAAAAATAGTCTTGCCATTACTTATCTCTCTTGAATAAGAATGAGCTCCATTTAGCCTAAAATAAACCTTCTTGGGAAAGGTACGCACAAACATTTTTTTGGCAAAGAACTTATTTATCCAACAACAGCACAGCATTTGCTTATACTTTCTGCAAATGTTTTATCTGTGCTTCCTCCGCACCTGTCCCACTGTGAATAGAATCACATCTGTCTCATCTTGGCATTGCAAGTATACAGCTACATCTGTGAAAAATGAGTCGTTTTTTTCTCCTTTTTTTCTCCCTGAACTAAATACACATTAGTTATCCCACAACCAGTTAGAAAATAATGTACAAGCAAATAAGTGTCTAACAAAAACATAAAAAATATATATCATATAAACATCCAGTAGGAATATATTAGAGGCAGACATGTTACAAGAACAGTCCAGGATTGATTTGTTAAAAAGACGTTTGGAAGGGAGAGCAATAGGTTAATTTCAATGTATGTATTTGAAGGAGAAGTGTAAGTGGATTCTTATTAGAAAGGTCATTTTTTATTGATCCCCTAAGATTTATAAAGCCCATCTGGAAACATTTGAAATTGGGAAAAAAGCTCCAATGTTATTCTTCCTCGCTGAGAACCCATAGGTCTTTCTCAGGAAACAATAATTGTCAAGTTGTGGGAATTCCTGGGAAAAAAAGTAGGAACATTTGTTGTGGGAATTGCAAAAGAAGAAGTGTGGAACGTGTTTCCTGAACAATTCCCTGCCGCACATAAAAAAAATATATATATATATATATATATATGTATATATATTCATTAATTCGTTTCTGCATAATAGTGGGCTTAACCTTTCCATTTGCATATGTGGATCTAAATAAATAGAGGCAAACAGCAATTCCATCGCTATCCTTGCTTTGCACATTATCAAATTACTTTATATGGGCTTAAGGCTCACATATAAACATGGCCATGGTTACCAGCCAATGCATTACCAAGAAGGACCTTACAGAGTCCCTGTCTCCAACTTAATAGTAACTCTACTTCTGTTGAAAAAAAAACATTCCCCTCTAAGTGATGTACTGTATATATATTGTACACTTTGCTGCAGATCTTCACTGTTTGTTATTCTGAAAAAATAGCTGTATGTGTCCATGCGCAAAGGGAATCTAATCGGAAAGGTTTTGTAATTATCAATCAACTTCTGCACTTGCAGGGTTATCATGAGGAAAGTGTCAGGGTCTGCATCCTTTTAGGCATGATTTCCATTTGGGAATATCTCACCAAAAATAACAATTTTTGTTGCAGGGGATGCCAAAAATCTGACTTGTATCTTTGTGCAGATTTCTGGGACAATCAGCAAGCCAATCAGACAAGCAGGAAACTACATATCTAAGGGATGTTCTGTATACCTTCTGTGTACAGAACGCCTCCAGGTTGCCATATTGCATTGCATTTCACAATAAATTACAATACCTGCCTTCAGCTAATAACCAAATCTTCTATTTCTCCCATCAGTTCGTCCCCCAGAGTTATTGCCTTTTGTACCACTAGCCTCTCCCTCCTAGATTGTAAGCTCCTAGGAGCAGGGCCCTCCTATCCCTCTGGTATTGAACTGTATTGTTGCTGTATTGTCTCCCTTTATATTTTAAAGCGCTGAGCAAACTGTTGGCGCTATATAAATCCTGTATAATAATAGTAATACTGCAGATTGAATAATTATTATTATTATTATTATACAGGAATTATATAGCGCCAACAGTTTGCTCAGAGCTTTACAATATAAAGGGAGACAATACAGCAACAATACAGTTCAATACAAGAGGGATTTGAGGGTCCTGCTCCTTGGAATTGAATGTGTAATCACATTCCATTCCATTTCTATTGACCTATGTAGCAATCGCATATGCTATATTCATTTTTGTATTGTATATGTTATATTATTTTCTTTTATTTGTTATTTTTTTCCCATGAACATGGAGTTACCATTCAACTGACATGTGCTGCTCAGTGGCTAAGTGGTTAGCACCCCTAGCCTGGCAGTACTAGAGTTGTTCGAATCCCAACCATGGCACTACCTACCTGGAGTTTGCATGTTCTCCCTATGCCTGTGTAGGTTAACTCCAGGTACTCCAATTTCCTCCCACACTCTGAAGACATGCTGGTAGGTTGATTGGCTCTAGTGTGTGTATGCATGAATGGGAGTTGGGGACTTTAGATTGTAACAAATTGCAAAAATGTGCTGCGCTTCACTCAATAATACTAATATCAAATAAAAAATACATACATGTGCTTTTGTTGATAATTAGTGCCATAGAAATAAATAATAAATAAACCACTATCAATAACCGTTGCAAAAAGCAGTGTCCATATACAAATAATTAAATAAAATAAATATCCAGTGCTTCTTAATTCATCTCCTGTGTGAAATAAACTCAAAATTGTGTGCTCCCCCACTGGCTGTGCTCTCACCTCAAAAATATGACCAAACCCTTAAGTGAGGTCATATAATGCTTGTGTCCCTTTAATTGGACCAACATGTGGATGGGATGGTATCCTGCTGAATGGGATCCCCTTCACTCGATCGATAGATTCTCCTTCCACGATGGTTTATATAAAGGAATAATCAGATCATAGTGTTTTATCCTTTAAAAACATTTTATTAAAACAGAGTTCCACCCAAAAGGGGAAGTTCCGCTTTAAAGATGTGTCCCCCGCTCCCCATTAAGGATTGGCACAAAATTAACAGGTACCCGCTCCCACTTCTGCTGCGATTCCCTAGGTGATCGGAAGCGGAAGTTGTCCTCCCTCACTCCTGCCCCGTAGTCTTGTTGGACATTTGATAGGTCCCAGAAGACTACAGGGCCATTCAGGAAGCGCAGCACTACTTGCACATGCGCAGTGGCCACCCGGCTGTGAAGCTGCAAGCTGTCACAGCCAGGTGCCCACACTGAAGATGCCGGTGCCTGGAATACAGGACGGCCGGTAAAACGGGCTGCGGCAGGGGCACCGCGGGATCGTGGGACAGGTGAGTGGCTGTTTGTTAAAAGTTAGCAGCTACAGTTTTTGTAGCTGCTGACTTTTATTTTTTCACACTGTGAGTGGAACTCCGCTTTAATAAAGGTAATGCACTCACATGGTACTGAATATAAAACCACTTTGTGTAAAAAATTTATCCTCCTGAGTTTTGGCAGTGGTGGAAATCCTAAAATTGCCAGCTGGTGTCAGTATGGAACCATCGAGGGTCGTGACTTCAAAGCCCCTCCCTTACATGTTACGCCACTGGTCACGTGGCTTCATCAGGGGAAATGATTCCCCATTCAGCAGGATACCATCCCATACACATTTTTGTCCAATTAAAGGGTCACAAACGTTATATGACCTCACTTAACGGTTTGCTATATTTTTGAGGTGAGAGCACAGCCGGAGGGGGAGCACACAATTTTCAGTTTATTTCACACAGGAGATGAATTAAGAAGCACTGGATATTTATTTTATATAAAGTGAACACGTATTTCTGAAGAAGTATATATGGACTTTTTTTGATATGTATAAGGACACTGCTTTTTACAACGGTTATTGATAGTGGTTTATTTATTATTTATTTTTTATGGCACTAATTATCAAAAGAAGCACATGTATGTATTTGTTATTTTATATTAGTATTATTGACTGAAGCGCAGCACATTTTTTGCAATTTGCTATTGATTTGACACACTGGTATGAGTATGTGTTAGGTGCACAGTTAGCATTTTGGATATCTTTATACTCATATAGCAGTTCACAAGTTTTCATTTTTATATTTGACTTTAGATTATCAGTTCCTTGATGGCAGGGACTGATATGAATGTACAATATGCTTAAATTGATGCTGCTATATACAGTAAGTACCATAAATAAATTTGACAACTATGTTTAAAGATTTCATGATACAACTGGGGATTCCCGGCATGTCTGATCGGATTGAAAGATGGGAAATCAGCAAGGCTAAGATTCCCAGAGGAACTTAGTGACTTTTGTGAAAAATTAGAACTGCAGAAGGTGGACATTATGGGGTGGTCAGAGGGGCCTAATGTAAGTGCAAGGTTGAAAAAGAGAAATGGCATTTAGTGAATAAAAAGAGAAGATAGACTGGATCGGGGCAGGGAGAGGGGAGTACCGGGGGGGAGAGAGTTGGGGCCTCGGGGGTTGAATTATTCCTCCCTTCACCCACTCTCTATTTTTTTCTCTTTCTCTCTCCCCCCTCCTTCGTGGTATCCTCAGTAAGGCTTTCGGGAAAATAAGTAGAGATGGCGGGAGCCTAAATAATTTTTTTTTTTATTATTAACACTTAAACCCTATGCTGAGAGCAGGGGTAGGAGTAGGCGTTCATGTTCAGAGCCATACACCAGATTAGGAATCATTAGTGGGGGAACCTCACTCCAGATTCCAGGGCAATATATAGGCCAAAGGGTTTTTAAGAGTAAGTCAGGTGGGGATGGGGGAATGGGGTGAGGGAGGGGGAGTGGTGGGGGGAAGGGGATAAGGGAGAGGGGGAGTAGGGAAGAGGTCCATAAGTTGAGTAGTCTATATCTCTTCCCATGTGAACAGAAAGAGAAGAGAAATATTAGATAGTCATGAGCCTGATTAACCTAATGACATACAATGTGAAAGGTTTAAACTCTCCTACTAAAAGGTATAAGATACTTAGGGAAATTCATGAACTTTCCACTGATGTAGTGTTTTTACAAGAGACACATCTATCATATGATACTAATGTTATGGATTTTAAGAGGGGTAGTCTTGTCTTGGCAAGAGATTTTAATTTTTGTTTGGATCCATGGATAGATGCATCTTTGAATGCACAGAGAGGAGGAGGTAAAAAAATAATGTTGAAAAATAAATCACATCAAAGTCAACTTATAGATACATGGAGGGTGAAATATCCCAGAGAGAGAGAGATTATACCTTCTTCTCCATGGCGCATAGGTCGTATTCAAGGTTGGACTATATAATGATCGAGCATAGACAATTGGACCTATTGGTTAAATCTAATATAGAGGTTATGTCTATCTCAGATCATGCTTCTGTCATGGCAAGATTAAAGGTGAGAAGAGATTGGAATAAAAGAGCTATGTGGAGATTAAATTAGATGCTTATACAGGACCCTGAGTTGGAAAGAAGTTGGAGGGAGGAAATAGAGCAATTTTTTTTGTTAAACAAAATCGAAGAAGTTTCGGTAGCCACTGTCTGGGAGGCGCACAAGGTGTATATTAGGGGAATTTTGATAGCTACAGGGGCCAAAAAAAAGAACAGGAGAGAAATATAAAAGAGGTGATGGAAGAGTTATATGGTTGAGAGCAGGCACATAAAAAGAAACAGGATACGGAGATACATTTGAGGATTATGCTTAAAAGAAAAGAGCTAAAAGACCTAATGGAGCAGGAAACAAGGAAGATATTTAACAGGGTTTCAATGGAAAGATACCAGTGTGGGAATAAGCAAGGAAAATACCTGATGAAAAGACTTAAGGAAAAAAAAATCAAAGAATTATATTGAAAAGATTAAAAATGAAAAGGGAGAACTGGTTTATTCTACCACTGATATCGCTAATGTGTTCCAAAAATATTATAGCAGGCTGTATGATGTGGGCTCTAAAAATCAGGAAGGTACAGAGGAAGTAAAGAGCAAGAAAATGCAGGATTATTTAGAGGCTGCACACCTACCAAGAATATCAGAAGAAAAATTAGCATCTCTAGAAGGTCCAATATCTCAAGATGAATTGGCCCTGAAGAATACAATAGTAGGGAAGACCCCAAAACCCGATGGGTATGCAGCGGGGTATTATAAAAAATGTAAAGATTTATTTGTCCCAAAACTCAGTACATACATGAATGCTTTAGAAGAGGGAATATGAATAAGAGAGGAAATGCTCCAAGTGAATATAACAATTATCCTGAAAGAAGGAAAGGATAGTTCACAATGCGCTAGCTATAGACCCATATCTTTATTACATACAGACACAAAATTGTTTGCGAAAGTGCTAGCTACTAGGTTAAAAGAGTTGATACCAGAATGGATACATTTAGATCAAGTTGGATTTGTCCCAGGTAGAGAAGGGAGGGACAATGGTTTAAGAACATTGCTCCTCCTCGGAAAAGTGAAGAGAGAAAAGTCACCGACAATTTTATTGTCGATTGATACCAAAAAAGCTTTTGACAGGGTAGACTGGGGGTTTATGATAAATAATCTAGAGGTCTTAGGAATAGGAGCTAAGATGTTAAAGTGGATAAAGACGCTTTATAATAATCCATCAGCAGCGGTTAAGGTAAACGGGTTCCTTTCAGGGTTTTTTAAGATGTATAATGGCACCAGACAGGGATGTCCATTATACCCGTTGTTGTTTCTTATATCCCTGGAACCTCTGTTGGCGATGGCAAGAAAGAGTGTTGATATCAGAGGGATTAAGATAGAAGAGATAGACCACAAGGTAGAGGCATATGCAGATGATATGCTGTTTTATATTGTGAACCCTGGATTAACATTACCTAACTTAATGGGATGATTAAAACAATATGGAGAGCTTTCAAATCTGAAGATTTGTCAAAGTCAGAGATCTTGAATATTAATGTTTCTAAGAAAGAGGCCCTACAAAATGATTTTCGATTCAAGGAATTGGGCTGCTTAGGAATAAAGCTAACCCCTTCTATAAAGAACATATACCAGGTAAATTATATTCCGTTAATAAATGAAAAAAAGGATGAACTGAGAAGACTCTCAAGGGGTAGGGTCTCTGGGATTGGGCGTATCAACTTGGTTAAGATGGTGATAGTCCCAAAAAATTTGTATAAATTCCATATGCTCCCAGTCTACATTCCAGCATCCTTTTGTTGGATAATAAAAAAACTAATACTTAAATAAATATGGGCAAATAAGAAACCGAGAATTAGGTATGAAGTTTTGTGTAATAATAAAGAGAAAGGGGGATTAAATCTGCCCAATATTAGGAATTATTATATCGCAGTAATACTGTCACGAGTGGTAGATTGGACATATAATTCACAGGGGAAACATTGGGTTAAAATAGAGAATATTTTAAGTAAAGCACGTTTAGAGAAGGTTATTTGGATACCACGAAAGTTCTGTATTATAGATGAGATTAGTAACACTTTGACACAGGAGGTGTTAAAATTATGGTACGGAATGCACAAGCAAATGGTTTGGAAGTATAATTCATTATTGATTCCCTTGGTGGCCACAGAGTTTTTCCCACAAGGGAAAGACAATATCTTGGGTAAATGGTTTAAAGATGGGGACACACGATTAAGGGATATAGTAGTTAAGGAGAAGTTGTGCACTTTTCAAGACTTAAAGAGTAAAAAAGAGATATTTGTAGTATTAGATGAATTAATATATTATCAATTAAGACATTTTGTTTCAGAGTTGCCTCAACCACTGGGGATGCCGGAGGACATGCTCCCATTTGAAAAAATGTTGGGCACTAGTACGGCTCAAAAACATGTCACTTCCAGGATATATAAGATCCTTATTGAAATGGAATGGGCGAGCCCTCCAGTATTCTTAGAGAAATGGGAAGGGGAACTGGGAGCAAAAATGAGTGAACAACAGAAAAATAAAATGTTTAAATTAACACATGGGGCGATGAATATGAACACAGTTGAAATTAATTATAAATGTTTACCGAGATGGTATCTGACACAGAGTGTTGCACATAGACAGCAAGTAGAAGTATTATCGCTATGCTGCAGTGGATGTGGATTTAAGGGAATAATGGCACATATTTGGTAGGACTGTCCAAAATACAGAGGTTTTGGCAAGATATAATTCAACTTATTCAGGAGATTTTGGGGAATGCTATACAGGAAGAACCGTGGGTGTGCTTATTTTGTAAGTCAGAGTCATCAGTGAAACAGTATAAAAACAGTGTATTATATCATCTGATGAGTGTGGCTAAGGGACTCATTCCCAAATTCTGGCAGAAGTAGGAGCCCCCAAAAATGAGAGATTGGATAGACAGGGTTACATATATAAATAAGATGAGGAGCTATACCACATAGATGAAGGCAGTGGGAAATGTAGGTGAAATGTTTGTGTTTTGTATGAATATGCTATACTGTTGAGTTTTCCCTATTTTTCCTTTTGTAATGAAAAATGTAATAAAAAATTTAAATAATAAACAAAAAAAAAAGACTTCATGTAACTACACTGGCTGAGCATAAACATATTATGGCCGTTGAAGGAATCTATGCAGGATCTAAAGGCTGTTTTTTTGTGTATTTGCCTGGAGTCTTTTCTAATGTTCCTCCTGTTAGCTCCATAGTTCTCTACAAAGGCACAGAGGATCTGAGGACAGTTTCCTGGCATGTTAGCTTGGTGCTGCTTGCATTGATTCCCCTCCCCGTCATGGCAGGGCCACATATGTCTTCCTTCTTTCACGTTATCAAGCAGACATCTCTGCTGCATCTGTAAAGGGAACTCAACTTCTTCAGCCCAGAGCCTGTATCTGATTGTGGTAATAAAGCTCTACTTCCTCACTTCAAAAACTGCATCAGATAAGACCAATTACTTTAAATGAGTCATAGCAAGAGGCAAAGAACATTTTTCTTCTTTTTTTTTATTTCAAGCCTTTGAACTCCCAATTTCTTCAAAGGTGTACTGAAACAAGGTTATGAGGTGATTGTCTAAAAAATCACCAAATTGCCCATTACGTAGCACTAATAGTCATTTTAAAAATCTATGCATAGCAAAGTGTAGCTCTTAAACTGTTAAAGAGAAAAAGGATCTCTGTGGCTGAAGGTGAAGCAGGGGATTGTGGAAAAAAGGCGTTGTTTATGGCTTTGTGTCTCAACCCATAATCAGGGATCTAATGTGTAGGGCAGGGTCGGGGACAAAAAGAAGCAATATAAGAGACCAGAAAATATTTGCACTCCGCAAGACTGGACAGAAGGAAAATGCCAGTGTTCCCCTTGGTATCCAGAATTGTAGTTTCATTATTATGATGATGATGATTATTATTATTCATATTTATAGTATTTTTATTATTATTGAGTTTGCATGTCCTCCTTGTGCTAGCATGGGTTTCTCTTGGGTACTCAGGTTTACTATTATTATTATTTATAGTAATATTATTATTATTATTATACCATTAGTAGTATAATAGATACTTAGTGGTTAGCACTGGGGTCCACTGTTTGAATCCCAGTCAGGACACTGTTTGCATGGAGTCTGCATGTTCTCCTTGTGCTTGCACGGGTTTCTGTTGGGTACTCAGTTTCCTATTATTATTATTATTTATAGTATTGTTATTATTAATAGTAGTATTTTTTTTATTATTATTATTATTAATATTATTATTAGCCACTTGAGCCCAGGAACATTTTACCTCCTTCGTGACCAGGACATTTTTTTGTAGTTTAGCACTGCGCTACTTTAATTGGTAATTGTGCAGTCATGCCATGCTGTACCCAAACAAAATTTATATAATTTGTTTTACACAAATAGAACTTTCTTTTGATGGTATTTGATTACCACTGGGTTTTTTTTTATTTTTTTGCAATATAAATTAAAAAAAAGCCAAAAAAAAAAAAGGTGAAGGTGAGGCAGGGGATTGTGGAAAAAATGCATTGTTTAAGGTTTTGTGTCTCATAATCAGGGTTCTAATGTGTAGGGACAGGGACAAAAAGAAGTGACATATGAGTCCAGAAAATATTTGCACTCCACAAGAGTGGACAGTAGGAAAATGCCAGTGTTCCCCATGGTATCCAAAACTGTAGTTTCATTATTACGATGATGATTATTATTCATATTTATATTATTATTGTTGTTGTTATTAATATTATTGTTATTATAATTATTATGGAAGTCGGGAGTACCTGCACCTATTCTATGAGAAAAAGAAAAGTCCTGCCTGTAAGCATTACTGAACTGCATCAGAAAATAAATAGATCTCCTGTCCTGCCAAACAGGGTTGTGCTGTGGGACAGAGCAGTGTAAATCTCAGAGCTGAATGAACAGAAAGACAAATCCTTTGGCAGATAAACAGATAAAACAGCTCTTATATTTGTATTTAATCTGTGTGCTTAGCTGTTTGCCTGGAGTTCTGCTTTAAGGTAAATGTGCTGTAATACGGGGCTGTCATTGCTGGCCTTATCCTGAAAACCCAATGACTTTTATGCTGATCCACTGGATTCACGACTCATTGAGGCACAACCAGTCTCCAGATCAAGAAAGTCAAATAAAACTCAAATCTCTTCATGTGCATTCCTATTCCAGGTCAATAATTTAAAGTATTGAAGCAAGAGCGTCAATATGACAACCAGGCAGCTAGAATTTACAGAAGGAGATCAATACTAAAGATATATTTCCTTTATTTTTCAAGGAAATCTCCAGATTGTGGGGGTTTATCTTGTTAGTGTGTAGCCAAGTTATCTTTTATTAAGAATGACTCAATTCCATGAAACATGGGAAAATAAGTGCTAATAGGCTGTATATTGGTTCTGAGCACAAACTGTCCACCTCCACTTGGTCCTTGGAGAGTTTGGTCAGTCAATCACTCCTGAGTTATATGTGAAATAGACAGAGATGAGTGATTTGACTTATCCTTGAAGAAAACCCCAATTTCACTACTGATTCATACCCAAACCACAGACCACAGTACTTAGTGTGTCATTTTTTTGTGGCTGACCCTCAATAAACCTGAAACTGAAGTTTTCTTTGTGGTACCACTGAGTCACCATTAATTTAGCATGGTCAAAATATATATACTTATTTGTTCCATTAGTAACAGTGACAAAGCGTTAACATAAATATCTCCAGATTCTATGATTAGATTACTTTTCTCCTACCCAAGTGCCATTTTGTAGAAGCATATATTGTGATGAGATGTTTTTCAGGCATTTGTAATTATAGGATTATTCTACTTAAAGATAAAAATTTTGTATTTGAACTGATTCATGGGACATGAACTCAAATTTCTATGTAATCTTTATCACCTGTCTTGGCAGAAGAATATATACCTGGTATACCTGTAAAGTGTCTTCAAACACACAATGCACAGAAAGGCATATAAGAGGTGGTAGCTCCATAAGGAGACAGCTTAAAACTTGAAGACCAACCTATAGCAGTTTTACTGCTACAGGGCGGTCCTCTTGTGTAAAATCACATGTATACTGTATATACATGATTTTGCACTTCCACCATAGGGGGCAAACATGCTGTTGGCGGCTCTCTTCTGCTGTGAACGCTCACAGCAGAAGCAGATCTGCGAGTACCAGTGAATAGATATTTACCAATCGATCGTCGGGCAGAACAAAAAACAGAGCTCTGCCTATGTAAACAAGACAGTGTTCTGTTCTGACAGGGCGGGAAGTGAAGTAGTGTGTGCCCTGCAAAGCTGGGAACACTATCCTTCACTTCCTCTAACATTTTTTTCTAACATTTTTTATTGGATGACTCCCTGGAACTATTTACAAGTCTTCACTGCAACACAGTCTCTGTTGGAGAGCTAGCCAGTGTCTCCTTAATATACCACCCCAGATCCTAGATGAACTCCTCTTCCTTCACCTAGCAATCTGACAGTATCCCTGAACAGGGGATCTGGTGCCTGGTACTTTAAAAAGTGGACAGTCCCAGGCAGGTAGGGAATCCATCAGAGTGCTCCTTCCCCTATCCATCCAGGGGGTTCTGGGGTACTCACTCAGATCCTCTCCTGTACCACTGATGGGTTGGTGACTGCTACCAGGCCTTTTAGCTGGGCCACTGCTTCCCTGCTGCACAGGTGGTCCTTGCTCTGGGGGCCAGTGAAGCTCTGAGCTTTCCTCCTTTCCAGCTCTACTGCCTGTAGGTGAGCCCCTCTCCCATCTGGGCCCCCTCACAGGCTCCTTCCTTCAGCCTCACATTTTCCTCACTGTCTTCCACCCAAGCTCTCCTCCAGCTGAGCAGTCTCAGAGACTCTTAAAGGTTGTCCCAGACCCTTTCCAAGCCTCCTGTTGGGGATTGGCCAGGATCCTTCAAGAGTTCAGGCCAGCCACTCCTCAGATCCACCCACTGTTTCTAGACCTTTCTCCAAAGGCCTAGAACAGGGGGAAATGCAAGAAGGTTGATCTGCAGAGCCTCTCAGATCCTGACCCAATTTTGACCTCCTGACTATTACACCCAAGCTGCTACTCAGCCCTCCTCTCTAACAATCAGAATTCCAGCTCCCCCTGGCTAACTAGGGTGCTACAATGGTAGGAAACATTTTTTTGGAACTAAGAAAAATGCACCACGCAAAATGTGCCATGACAGTGCAGTGACTGCTGGCCTTGGTGAAAAGTGGGTTTTCCTAAAGGACTTGGTTTATTGGTTTTTTTTTGCAGCTCTCTACATGTCACGTACCTGGTTAAGGTTGAGTTGACGATAGGACTGCCCTTACATCTCTTTCCCTGTTTCCCCCGGGGATGATGAAAGGGTATAACGTTTTGGAGTCTCGCAGGACCCCTCCAACAGGCATGTTACAAATTGTGACAGAAACTGGAGAACTATTTGCCACATGCCTGATGAAGGGGTCCTGCGAGACTCCGAAACGTTGCCTTTCTGTAACTATGTGATCATTCATTAAAACTTTTCGACCCATATTGGTGATCCTCGGTGTGCTGGTGACATTCTCCCTTGATGATTCTCTTCGGTTCCAGTAGACAGTCGCTGTAGCACCCACTTATACACACAGCCATTTTTATGCAGGAATGTGTGCGTTTAGATTGTACACTTGCACTGAGCAGGTTGGGACTCTTTCACCTCCACCTGGTCCTGGAGGACCATGGAAGCTTCCAGAAGCCAGTGGATGGGAGGGGTGGAGACCTAAATCTGCATGTTTATGGGAGCCTGGCCAATGCCAGGTCTGGAGGCCCCGGTAGTGTGGTAAGGCTAACCCATAAATATAAGTGAGCCATGCTAGCAGAGGAGTAAGGTGGAAGATGAAGTTCTGAGGAGGCTGTCGGTGGCCTGGGAGAGTTCACCTAGGTCTAGGATGGCTTGGCCTCCAGGCTGGGCTCAGGCTGGCTCAGGAAGTTCCATTCAGCATCACGGTATGAACAGGACCATTGCCTGGGAGCAGTGGGAGCAAGGAGGACAGAGTGAGCACATCAGCACACCAAGGGATTCACAAGGGGAGAGATTGCCACATGTAGCAAGCTTTCAAAGGACAGCACTGTGCTTTATCCTTGTCCTGGGAGATCTTCAGAGCAGCCAGTAGGGTTGGTAGTGTCTGCAGGCTTTGGAGCTGCGAGCAGATCTACAGGGGAGAGGAGATACTTATGCATGTAGTTTGAAACAATCTGTACTAACTTTCAGAAGGGCTGAGAGTTCCTAGCCCATAAGGGGCTTTTGCTACTGATCTGTAAAGACTGACTGCATTCAAGGAGAAGAACAGTCCAGGATCTTTTTCTGTAAATAGGAAGGAAGTTGTGCTCGTGCATTGATTCAGTCAAGTTGTGCATCCCATAATCCCTATTACCCCATCCAAATTATTTTCCCTAATGAAATAACAAAAAACAAGCTCATAGACTGTTCACTAACTGTGGATGCAAGTGTGCATGCATGTTGCCTGGCTGTGCGACGTTTAAGGGGACCCAGAGATACAGCGGCCCTACATGTAAAATTTTATGTAAATAGACAATGGTTTGTGACCTACTGTACAGGTGAAACAATAGAAAAGCACTGATTACTACCTTGAACAAACAAGCTATACTTTAATTCAATCAATAATGTTCATTTTCAGTGACTACCATCATAAACATGCTTTACAATATAATTCCCATAGTTTGCCGAGCATACAGTGACAGAGTATGGTTATGTATGGGAGACAAGCCGCCACAAATGGTGTATAATGTGTCTCCTCACAATTTTGTCTCCCATGATTAACATTTCCTTCTTTCATTAGAAATTCATTTTCTGCCTTGTTTTTGTCTTCAATTAGCGCAAATGTCTTTTCCCCTGGGTTCAATTAACCTCTAGCAGGTAAACAGCTTATCTCATTTCAAATTCTGCATAATGTGCGCACAAAGTTTATTTTTTCACAGGTTAGATTTAAGCGTTCCTACAGCAGGTCTGGAGCCTTGGATAAAAAAAATCAAATAAAAATGTTCCTATCAGTACCTTTTCTATATTTACATATTACATCTCCTGTGCATGAAGTATCAGCTCTTCGACTTACATTCTGCTTGAAGGGAAGACAGTTATACGATAAGATAATTCAACCATTTAAATGCAACAATCCTTTATCTAACTATGCACATGACAAAAAAAACAGTTTACATAATTTATTAAAACTATGCTTGAATAAAACAGTAATTAGGTAACTAATTAAGGGAAAGAAACTCAAACGCTCCATTCTCTATATTATAAGAAGATATCTAATTATCAGACTTGTCAACACAGGAAAATCAGTTGTTTATATGGCCGTGTCCATATGCTCTACAGAAGTATGTACTACGCAGAGTCTGCTTGTCCGAAGAGCATAAATGGTGGCCTCCAAGTACAGCTATAGATACAAACCATAGATGGCAGTGAGATTTTTTAACAAACTAAAATTATATAAGAATATTTATCTTAAAGACCACTAGCGGACTTGGGATTTTCTTCTAGCTTGACATTGGCTGATTTACTGAAACAGGAGAGTGCAAAACCTGTGCATGGTAACCAATCAGCTTCTGACTTTGGTTTGTTCAATTAATCTTTGACAGAAAAAAACCTGGAAGCTGATTGGCTTCTATGCAGAGCTGCCCTAGATTTTGCACTCACCAGATTTTGTAAATCAATCCCATTGTCTCTTCCATTGGAACTCCATTGTGCACTTGGGCTTAAAAGTATACCTAGCGCTTTTTTTCTTCCTGGGAAGAGTAGGAAACGGTTATAATTCCCATAGTTTGCCGAGGGCTGCTGCCCTCTCTGCAATTAGTGATAATATTTGGACATTTGTACCACTTTTTACCAGTTCGATCAGGGCCATAACTACAAATGGGGTCTCTACTGTCATTGATCTTAATCTAAAGTATCAACAAAATAGTATATATGCCAATGCTATATCAACGTTAGACTTAACATAATAAAGTGCCAACATTTTAAAATTTCTCATAAAAGAAAAAATTTACAAAATTAATGGGAAAAAAAAGTCGCTAAACAGTCTGTGTTCAACTTCACCATTAAATATCCACCTTCATGCTTCTATGTGATATGAATAGATGAAAGGCTCATCGAATCCCCTTGACCCATTATGAAACGCTTATCTTAAATGAATATGATTGGCAGGACATCAGAATGTTCCCTCCTAGTCAGAGCTTATTAGAACAGTAAGCAGAGTTGCACACTATCTCCCACTCCTAACCTCTATTCCTGCGTCTGCAGTAGCAGATCACCTCCAATGTTCCTCAGCTCAGACTGGCATTAAAACACAAATAACTCCATAATGAGCATGTATAAGGTTCAAAATATTTAACTCAAGCAGTACTATACTCATTTAGCAATAAATCTAACAATCCTCTAGAATATCATCACTAAAGATTAATAAACAGCTCACCAAATTGTCATGGCTCATTATAAATCAGTGATTCTTGAAAAGCTTTCCACCAATATGGCCAGGTCATCCAAGCTATTCCTTCCAATCCTCAGCTCAGGACAAGCATTAAAACACCATATGTTCTCAAATTTTAAATGGTTTATGCATAAGGTATTATACTCACATGACAAAAAAATTGTGTAGGCCCCTTTAAAGCCTAAGGACCTCCAATACTTCAACTAAATAAAAGGCTCATCAGACTTTTTATGTACAAAAAGAGAGTTCTCAAGAAATCCAGGTTATACCCTTCTCCACCAGATAGGAAGGAACCATCATCAATTTCCACTCTTTCACTCCTGCAAATATGGCCCAGGTACAACTCCGCTTTGGCTCCACACTGCAGGATTAGCACTGGATCCCATAGTGCAAATGTTTAAAAGCAAAAGTGCTTTATTCAAAAAAATCTCACAAATCCTTTTTCACAGCACAGCACTTCTGGGTGCATCTACTGATGACATCACTTCCATTCGACTAGTTTCATAATTTGTCTTCTCGAGGAAGCCACTGTCAGAAGACAATTTCCTGACGTGGGGATTCCTCCATCTACCTCAATTGTGTGAATGTAGAAAACTGTACTGGTACCCTTTAAAAAGTGTATTGGGTGGAGCCCTAGTCAGATGGGAAAAGGTCAACCCTGACTTACATTATGTAGGTTTGTGAGACAGAGCTCCTTGGGGCTGGACAGGCAGGAAACTAATGACGAGGATCCACGGAAAGGGTACTCACAATGGAAAGAGGATGGGAGAATTTACTGAACATTATGAGTTCTGGGATAACTGCCCTAAGTTGATCTGTATGTGGTTCACCTTAAACTGTTAGAAAAACCTCCTGTGTGGACACGCTTTATTTAAGGTGGTGGGCCTTGGACCTGGAGCATGAGTGACACAATATGGTGGAGTCTTTCCAAAAGACAGGCATGTGTGTACCATATATGAAAAAGGAGGGGGGTAGGGCCCCTGGCCAGCTAGGCAGGAGGCAGTAGCTAATCCATGTTACTTACATCCTTTTGGGGCTCCATTCCACTCCAAGGCCCCATACCAGCCTATCGGACTGCAATAGCTATTGATACACCATTGAGTTCACTGATACACCAGGTAAAATAAATATTGACCCAGTGAAGTAGGATATTGACTTGACCAATTCAAGATGGAGTAGATATTCCAGTACTCACTCATATTATTGTTTAGCTTAATATAAAAATATTTTGTGCATGAGATCCTTGGCTCTTTGGGGACTCTCCCTCCTCATTGGCTGAGACAGTTAGTGAGTCAATGAGGAGAGAGGGGGGGCAGGGCTGAGCCACGGCTCTGTGTGTGAATGGACACGAAGAGCAGCAGCTCGGAAACTATCCTGCTTGGGTGCCCCCAGAGTAAGCTGCTTGCTATGGGGGCACGTGGCAGGAGGGAGGGTCCAGGAGCACCGGTGGGGGACCCGAGAAGAGGAGGATCAGAGCTGCTCTGTGCAAAACCACTTCACAGAGCAACAGCTGTTGCTCTGGGGGCACTTGGCAGGAGAGAGGGGCCAGGAGCACTGGCAGGGGACCTGAGAAGAGGAGGATCAGGGCTGCTCTGTGCCAAACCACTATACAGAGCAAGTATAACATGTTTGTTATTTTAAAACAAAAAACAAAATTGCCTTTAACAATCACTTTTAGGACTTCTCCCCAGCCTATGACTGGCCAGTTAAAGGAGAAACAACACACTGAGGAGCTCATCTCTCTCACTTTGCTCTCTCCTCCTATCAGCATGTCTGGCTTCCTGTACCGTTTCCCCCTCTCCTACTTTGAGCTGTCCTGTACACATTGTATAGTAGACTATAAGAGGCTGATACAAAATCAAATTCAGATACCTACACTGCTTACAATCAAGGCAGTATTAATGAATGCAGAGCTGCACTATTTGTGCCATTTATATCTGCCTGGAGTTTAGCTTTGAACATGAGTCACGGTAGCAAAGGTGGGTAAACTGTCCTACTGAACCGCACAAATCTACAATTTAATGAAAAAGGCAAGTGTATTTAGGATTATCAGACATTCAGTAGATCGGGAACAAAAGAATCATTGCTGTTTTTTTGTATACCATGATTACGGTTAAGATGACGGCTATTATTTTTGCAATTATTTCTTATTATTCCTTCCTTCCATCCAACATCATTGCTTTGTATTCTTCTCTTTGAGTTTCTGTGTGTGGCAGACAGGAATACAAACTCTTCCTACCTTTTTATCGCAAGGTGATTTGCATGGCCATTGATTGGGGAAGTGATACGGCACTAAGGGACATTGATACAGGATTGGTTAACAGAAAACTGCAGCGTTTTCTTATTGTATAATCAGAGCCTTTACCAAAGGCCGACAGCAATTTGAGCTCCGATCAATACAGATGATTAAATGACAAAGATAAGATTTCCTATACCACACAATGAGCGGTACACAAAGCACAGAGTACAACTGAAGTTCCATCATTCATAGTAAAAAAAAAAAAATGTTATGGCTTAGACGCAGCACATGTAATGCACTAAGAGTCAGATTTCGGCTATCCTGCAGACCTATGCCTCAAACCTCTTGTTGGGGATTAGGGGAAATACAGAACAAAATACAGAGAGAGACTTAGATACATATAAGGGATGGGTTTTACCTGTCAAAGAATTTATTCTGTCTATCCAGTCTTGAAATTTTAACAGCTCCACTACACAGCACAGCCCTACCTGCCAGGATATGAGACATGATTTGTCACTGCTGCAGATAAGTAACCCTTACAGGTCTTGTCCCTCCCCCAGTCTGTGACTGGACAGTGAAAGGAGAAGCAACAGACTGATGAGCTCATTTGTCACTTTGCTATCTGCTCCTGTCAGCCTATTCCCTATAAGTGTTAAAGTTGAACTAAACTTATTTATTCAACATGAACTATTTTTTCACTTCTGTTGTTTTTTAATTTACATTTCTTCAGTTGCTTCCTGGTTTCTGGCCTAGGGGAAATTGATGTGATGACGCTTTAATCTAAGGTGCATCCATCACATTTTGCAAAGCATGCTGGATTTTCTAATGACAAAGCCCAGCAGTGTCCATACCTGCATGAAAAGAAAGGAGTTTGTATGCTACTTGGAGAGAGGGAGGAGTGTGTGTCCCTGTCCAGTAATCATTCTACGGTCTGTATAATTTCTCCCGTAATTCAATTCTTCTTCACTGTAAAAAAAAGATGTTTTTGAGTTTGTGAAGTTGCTCTGCTTACCGCTTGACACCTGCTGACGGCAAATGGTAACTTGAAATATTTGTTTGCAATATCTCATATCTACCCAGTTAAAAGCAAATGTAAAAAATATATTTTTTTTTGTACGGAACATCATAAAACTAAAAAATTCCAATATTTTTGAAAAGCACTCAGCAAAACCTGTCAGTGGTTTAAAGTGGTTGTAAACTTTAGACATGAAATCTGAACAAAGCACATATTTCTAATGTTTACTTGCTTCTCTACAAAGTGTAATTTCTTCATTCCTCTGTTATCAGCATGAATCACTTCTGACAAATTTTCCTGACACCAAGAGCTAAAGAGATGACAGGGGAAGGAGCTCCAGCACACAGACTATGATTGACAGCGTCAGCTTTGATCCTGAGCGCTATGTGATGGTGGGGGTGGGGCTTTCTTCCAATCAGCTCTCAGATCTCTTGTACAGTGTGCAGCTGCAGCTCCCTGCTCCCTGCTCCCTGCTCCCTGCTTTGTGAGTCAGTGAAAAATAATTTTCATCTCTGAGTTTTACAAGGATGTACAGGGCATATGGCTACAAATAAACATGAGGCCAGTCACTTCACTGCATATATGAAAGGGTTTATAACCACATTACGTTTACTGGATAGGGGCCAATGCTGTCTGTGGTGTCATGGGTACCCTAAATCATGTGGGGTTGGCTTATGCAAATTTTGATAAGTCTTGCCTGTGTCAAGAGCTTACCCATTTTGTGCTGCTTCTGCTTCATCACTACAATGGACAGCTGTACTGGTCAATAAAAATATGTAGGGGGCAGCAGGAGGAAGACAAGTCCTCAGCTCTATCAAACAGCAACCTAAAAACAGGGTATGTGTTAAAGAGGGTTCTTAACCACTTCCAGACTGGACACTTTTACCCCCTTCCTGACCAGGGCAATTTTCAGCTTTCAGCGCTATCACACTTTGAATGACAATTGCGCGGTCATGCAACACTGTACCCAAATGAATTTTTTACCATTTTTTTGGGACAGATAAAGCTTTATTTTGGTCGTATTTATTCACTGCTGGGATTTTTATTTTTTTTGCTATGTAAATAAAGTGTTTTTTTAATAAAATTTTGCAAATAAATAATATTTCATCATAAATCTTTGCCAAAATTTATTCCGTTATCTTTTTAGTAAAAAAAAAAATCCAAATTAGTTTATAACCAAAAATTATAATTTTGAAACATTTTTTTTTACATTTTTATTTTATTTTTTTATACTCTTATTTTTTATTTTGTATTTTTTTTTACATACTGTCACCCTAGCAGTACAGTGTCACCATGGTGACACTGTACTACTTGTGGGGGGTGATGAAGATTTTTTTTTTTTTTACACTGATTGCTTTTACACCCATATAGGATGTAAAAGCAATCATTTCTCTTTTTCTCTGTCTGCATTCTTGCACTCATTGAGAAGTACTGAGTGAGCTGTGATTGGTCACAGTTTTTCACATGGTACAAGGCTGTTGTGAATAGGCTTGTACCATGTGACCTCTGTGATCATTCACAGATTTCACACGTAGTAAGCAATGCTGTCACAAGTGACATCTTGCTTACTACTTTGCATGTGATCACTGATTGGCCAATCAGTGATCACATGACCGGGACCTCGTACAGAGGTCCCGTCCGACGATCGGTGTTTCACTGTGTCCGGAGGACACAGCGGGCACTGGATCGCGGTGCTGCACGCTCCCAGGGAGTGCACACAAGCAGGGTGCAGGAAGGCTGTTTATAAACAGCCACCCGACCCTGCACTGCCACCGTCCGGCCGTTTATATGCAACGGCCGTTTGGGAAGTGGTTAAACATATCCTAAAGTACCCACTAAGAGAGGCTGCATATTTACGTACCCGATGTAAAAAAACATGTACCAAGAGCACGCACCCTGCGCACTCCCTCCACAGTTACCAGAGCCCCACAGAAAGCTCCCGATCGCTACTTGGGATTGGGAGCTTTCTGATCATGTGACTGCTGTGTCAATCACGGCAGTCACATGACCCTAAACCCCTTAAAGGGCTGGGAGGCGCTGGCACCAAGGGGTTAAAGAAAAAAAAAACACTACACTTCTTTGTTTTGTGCGTGTAAAGCACATTTTTTAATTAAATAAATCCAGGGATACCATTATACCTTCATTGAACATATTATACAGATTTACCATTAAATGACACACAGAATGTTAATAATCCTTTAGGAGAAAGTTATTTTATATCACCAACAATATGAAAGAAGAATGATTAGAGCTCCAGGACTCCCTCCTTTCTGCTATCAATAAGATGTATATTTTTTTTTCTTCCCCATCAGAAGTTATTTTTTTAATAGATCGCTGTAAAATGTTAAAATGTATTTTTCCCCTTCCTATTTTTGAATCTGTGTGATACTGATTACTTGCCATTTCTGGTATGTGAACATTATCATGAAAGGGAGTAATGACTTGCCATAGCTGTGGGCTAGCTGAAAGACTTTTAAGTGCAATGTCTTCATAGTAAATTAATCTATACAGTGTTATTTAAAAAATGGAATAAGGTTAGCTTTCATTGTGACAGTCAATAACGCTACAGTATAATAATCAATGGCTGTTTGTAGCAGCAGGACGGGAGTGGGGCAGATCAGTGCAAATTACTGCCTCTCTGTGCCGTCATGTTGGGGAGTCGGCGGGGAAAATAACAGGCCGCTTTATACAATTAGACATACCTGCATGATATCGCTCGCAAAAGCTAATGCACCGATCGGACCGTGGGATTTAACAGATAAAATGTGTTTCATTGTAGTAAAGAACTCTGGGTTGTTTTTGCGGGAAAAAGTAAAAGGTTGGTTTGTTTGCTTTAATGGTTACATTATCCATGGCATATAATAAAAGCCGTGATTCCCAAAGTTCTACGGTCGGCAGACAAAGAAAATGAATATAATAAGGATTTCTTCATTTTATTCAATTTATTTAGTTTATACATTTTTGGATTTCTGTGGTTTTTTTTGTTTTTTTTTTTTGCTATATGTACGCAATCTTTGCTTTACAAATAAATATTTATGACATCAGAAAGGATTCCCAGAGCACTAATGGATGAGTGAGCAAAGCAAATTCAACTCCTTTTCATGCTGGCTGCCTCTCATTGAAACTTCAGACTGAGCGGTCAGATAGGGGATCAATCACTGATGTAAAGCAGTAATAGTAATTACACTAATAGATTTTCAAACGAATGTTCGAGCGAATGAAAATGTTGCACTTGGTGGAGGCCAAAAGCAGCATGGGATTTATTTTTTGCTGTGTCCCTACCGCAAAGTATCACAGGCAAAACATTTGTACACCCCGCCCTCTGCAGTTAAAGGGGGAGCAATTGGAAAGGGTTCACCATGACTCAACGCTTTACCGGCCTTCAAGCATTAGTGTGAAAGAGCCTTTACAGTATGTCTTGGTTTTATTTATACTTATATTTTTTTTTCGTTGGCAACACGGTTATTTTAACATTATTTCATCAGCTAATTTTTTTTTTTTTTTTGCATTAATGCATCAGTTTTTTTCCACATTTCAAACCATGAGATGGGACCCCTTCTCCATTGTATGCAATGATTGCCCAATAGCTATTCAGTAATGGTGCTGCTCATTACCAAGGGCCTCGTGACTCAATTCTAAGAGACAGAAAGATCTGGGCTTTGAAGCTCGAGCCTCAGAATCTGCCTTACAACAATTGTTCAGGTATTCCAATCCTTTTAGGTTCAGATGTGTTCAGGTCAGGCGTAATAAGTACAAAATAAACACTTAGTAGCTGGAAGGTACACGATGGAAGTATGTGAGATTCTGCATGAAAATTCCTCCAGGCCTTCCAAATCATCTGAATTAGTGAAGACTCAGTGAGCATATTATATCTACTAACATTTCACAAAGGATACAGCGTGTCTCCAGCACACATGTAGCATTATTTTGACTATATTTTACAAAAAAAAAATAAGACATTCTCCCTTATCTGCTGAAATTCACAGCATTAAAAGGATTCGAAATTCAACAAACAGAATATAGTGAAAATGACGAATCACAAAGATGGAAAGTGGTAATACTTCACAGGCCAGCTTGGTCAGAGGTTGCACCTAAAATAATCAGTGTACTGTTACTTATTTAGAAGTTTTCCTTGCAGGGAATTTTTTAGGCACTTTGTTATTTTGCAGCGAGTTTGAGTTTGTGCAGAAGCACGTAGGATTGCCAAGTCTGTTTAAATCAAACATAGGATTAAACAGTGATGTGAGGTTTTAGGTAAATAGCCGTTGAGCCAGGATGCTTTAGTATGACTCTTGAGTCTATTTGTTTTCTATAACAAACCAACAGGAGTATTCAGTGAAGATTCACAAAATGTTAACGTGTTCTTACTAAACAGCTAACAGTTGGGTCCATTTCATAGGTGGTTTTCCTGCCATGTGAGCCTGTTGTGGTTAGTGGATGTCACTATTCAATAATTAGATTGACTTAATATTATGATGCTGCTTAAAGAATATCCAAACTAAGAGAACTATTGAGGCTGCCTAGAACATGCCAATTGGGAACAGTCAAAGTTATTCCAGAGCTCCAAACTTACAAACAACTAGTCCAAATGCGATTCTCCTGCGCTCCAGGACCCAGGCTGGTGGCAAGTGGATGGAATCAAAATCAGAAGAACGACCACCAGTGTATAAAAGGTTGTGCAGCTCCAAACAAGGCTGGGGAAGCCCGACCAATACTGCAAAGTGAAACAAAAAACGAGAAGCGCACCAACCTTGCGTATTACCTCAGTAACCAAAATCGTATTGATAAAGGAATGGTACTCACAAACAGCGAATAAAAACAGGCATGTAAGTCCTCTGGGGGACTTCAGAGACAGGGAGCCAGAGCGAATCCCATCATGGGGGTAGAAACTTAGTAAACTGACGCGTTTCGAAGGCTGTGCCTTCTTCATCAGAGCTCCGATGAAGACCCCTCTCTGAAGTCCCCCAGAGGACTTACATGCCTGTTTTTATTCGCTGTTTGTGAGTACCATTCCTTTATCAATACATTTTTGGTTACTGAGGTAATGCGCAAGGTTGGTGCGCTTCTCGTTTTTTGTTTCACTTTACAAACAACTAGTTCCAGGTCATTGACTCAGAAATGACTGGCTCTATTACATCAGCATGACAAAGGAGCTAGTATTTTTCAAAGGGAAGGTCAGCTGTGGCAGTCTTTATAAACCCTCAGTATAGATTTTCTTTAAACTGTAAAAGCTTTAATAACATGATGGACAAGTATTTAAAAAAAACAGGTGCTAAAAAAAGTCATGCTTTAGATCATGGGACTTCATACTTTCCAAACAAAGGGCTAGTTTGCTGTCCTTCAGATTTTGTCGGGGGGGGGGGGGGGGCGGTGGCCAGTGTGAGTAGAAAATGCCCCGGAAGTACAAAAATGCTCCTTTGTTGGTGTCAATGGGTGGAATAGTGCCCCATCATTGGCATTAGGGTAAGAAATGGTACCCCATCATTGGCATCAGTGGGAAAGAATAGTACTCCATTACTGGTGTCAGTGGGAGAAATGGTGCCCCATTGTTGGTGTCAGTGGGAAGAATAGTGCCCCACTGCTGGTGTCAGTGGGGGGAAGAGTGCCTTGTAACAGTGGCAGGAATAGTGGCTCAAGAACCGGATAAAGGCATTCAAAGGGCCGCATCTGACCTCTGTACCTCAGTTTGGAGACCACAGGTCTAGATACTTCTGAGCCCACAGCTAAAACCAAAACCCCTGTCAACCTCTGTCCATATCTATGGATTGCAGAAAACAAAGTAGCCAACCAATAGTAAACCCTCTCCAATCAAGATTTAGAAGTTGAATTCTAAACTTCAATGTGCAGGTAATGGCACAGCCAACAATACAAATGGAAATAAAGGTGTATATAACCTTATGTTTTGAGATGCTTAAATTGGCAGCACCATATAAAGCCTGAAATAAATAAACAAATAAATAAATAACAACATTTCTAAGAGCACTCATCCTTGTTCTCACAGGCTAGGTTATGTAGAATGCTACCTTTTAAGTAAGGCTTTCTCATGCTGGGGGGAGAAACTAGCAGCACTGTTGAGTATCCTAGGTGTTTCCTGCAGCAGGCTAAAAACCTAACCCTACTAACGCAAGTTGCAAAGTCCAGTAAGAGACACATGAAAGAGAAAGGACAGGAGTACAGGTTATACTGCCTGCCATGTTTAGTAAAGCATTGTTCACTGATAAGAAAAACAAGGAACTGGAATTATAAAATCTACTATTCTATAATAAAATAAGTGGAAGCTAAGAATTTAAATTTAATCTGTTTAAGGGTCAAAACATGACAAAGTTCACCATCTAGTTCCTGTAGGCTATTTGTGAGATCCCTTCCTTATTGCCACCAACAAAATGTCTGTATGTGAGTCTACATTCATAAATAGCCTTACAGTTCACCGTAGGTTATGTAGCCATTAACCAATAAATGGGAGAGATTGGGAGGCATCTCCCTTGGGAATGCTGGAGGGGAAATGAAGAGGATGCTCCCTTAATGCAACATAAACAGGCAGGTGCACTGATCAAAATCCAGCATTGGCAAGTAAGGAAACAATAGAGGGTATTATATATCTTGAAAGCTCCAGAGCTACTATCTTTTTGTCATAGTTCTTTGCCCTGTTTCTCACTACTTTGAGTGCACCGGTAGTTTTGCCCACCTCCCATTACTCCATAATGTAAAATCCAACAGAGTAGACCTCCTTATGTACCCTTTGTCACAATCATGCCCACAGGGAGAGGTGCGGTTCTCCATTTTGCCTATGAGCCAGGCACAGGATCTCCCTGTCGTAAGAGGTTTCATGTATCTCCTCATTCCCTTCCCTCATTGCCTAACAATTCTTTTGCCAAATAAGGTATTGGCTTGGCCGTGATAGGAAGATTCCAGTTGAGTTTGTCTTAGAAAAGAAGAGGTTTTTTTTTGTGAGGAGTCAGACAAGTGAGGACCGTTCGATATAACATTTATCGGACAGAAAGCAAAGGAGAATCTCGCGGCAATAACGAAACCCAATGTGAAACCAGAAATCCCTTTTTTAGCTCATCAGACTTGAAACTGCTTAACTCCTGGCATTTATTTGGCAAGTACTTATTTACCTAAAATTATTTATGTTATCTGTTTGCTGTACTGTTGTGCTCTGTATATTTATATATATATTGGTTACATCTTCTTTCTGTAAATATTCGTACTGCACCCTTATAACCTTTTGGTAATAAATCTTACTTTCTGAAAGTGTTGAATTGTTTCTATAGCTCCTACTTGCCTCTAAAAAGAACGCTAATATGAGTGTTTAACCCTCTGTATAACCGGTCTGTAGAGATAGCGGTATACTGTTGATTAACCAATCATCCTAGTGTATTGCTGAGTTTCCTCTTTCTCTGTATAAAAAGGAGGTGGTGGCAGTGTGAACGGTTAATTGCATAATTACCCGACCCAGTAACAATCGAGTCCAGGCTGCAGGTACACAGATTTTAGTCCATGTGTCCAATTAACTGGAACATCGGTGTGCAGGGTGCAGCTGTGTGTGGCATTGTGACAGCGCGGTTTTAGATTGGCTAGTCCTTCGGTCACGAGTTTGGTGAGAAGGGCTGGGGTCTGACGCCGCGCCTGTCATACCCTTAGCAGTGAAGAACAGTTTCAGAGAGATATGGGAATCTGTTAGGTGATTTTGTTTTCTGTTCTGCATCTACCAAAACTTGAATTACATGTTTTAGATTTTTCTGAGTTTTAGGATTACTATCCCTCTAGTGTGAATATGAGTTCTCTCTAGCACACCAGCGGAAGAAGACCAGGGAGTATAGTGAGAGATAAAATTTATGCCGAAGACTAAAGTGCAGCTCCTAAGGTGCTGAACTTTAGTGAAAACCAAGGTACTACAGTGCCAAACTTTAGCTTGGGTTGGTTCTCAACTGATTCAAATAGGACATATGTCTATAGATTTGGTAATTATCCACCAATTTGGCTGAACACTCCACTATCTGTAGCTCCACACTTCTAAGAGTACCCATAGGTATCAGAGCACCTAACAGTCACCTGAACTTGCCATTTTTGACTGGATCAGACAACAATATTTTCATGTCCATGGAAGGATCCTATATCTTCCAGTCATCTGCTCTTGGGATTTCCAGTCAGTCAGCTAGAAGACTTGTCCCAATTGCTATATTTCCCCCTTGATAAACTGGCATTATCCCTTTCTGTTCCCCACCTCCTCCCTTCCAGTCCTAAATAATTTCAAGGCTCTCACACATCTATAGAACGCTCTTCACTATTCTGCAAACAGCTTGACTTTAAAGTGGTCAGACTGCATTTGTGTGAATGGTGACCTTCTGGGTCAAGTTCACCCTAGTGGGATCAAGAATTCCCAATGATGTATGCAGGGTTTTATCTGACTGCATCTACACAATGTAGGTTAATGTTTTTCAAGTAAGACATTGATATTTGTTTTGTTCAGTTATTTGAAACAAAACCAAAAGCCTTGAAGACAGCAGGGGACATAGTTTACTCATTTCAAGCATCATAAAACTAGGAGATATTGAATAACTACCCAAAATGCAATGAAAATCAATAAGCAGCCAAATCTTCCATCCTTTATTCCAGATTGTCTGGATCTTGCATGCTTCATTTCAGATTGCCCATCCCTTCAAGGATTGTTTCCTTTCTGTGCTGGTAGGGTTGTGAACTTCTGAACCTTATGCACCTGGTTTATCTTCCTTGGTGTCTAGTAGAGAGTACAAAGAGTGGTACACAGAAAAGATCTTACTGAAAGTACTGAAGCACCAAAGAATGAAATAGAGTTGATCCCAAAATCCAGATGGCTTTAGATTTGGACAGCATTTCATGAATGTGGATGTCACATAATTTCATTGTTACTTTGACAAATCAAATGCCAGATTCAAGGAGAAAAGGAACAAAGGCTGCTCCAAAATTCTGCCTTATATCTGCTTCTGTTGTTGTGGAGCACCCTTTGCTTGACTGCCAGTGTCACCATGTCCCACCCTTCTATTTCATTACCCCTTGTAGGATTTTGAAACAAATTGGCTCAGGCTGTTTCTTGGCCTCATCATCTTATCAGACTGCAAGGACCTTTCCAAGCCATTCTGTACAATTTTTCATCATTTGCTGCTCTGTAATACACATTTTGTTTACTCTGGTTCTGATCTCCATTGACTTCAATGGGACTTCTGGTTCAGAAGTTCACGATTTTGGAGATTGTCAAATTTTTAAAAGTTCAGAAAAATAGATTGAATTTTTTTTCAGAACCTGGCTAATCTTTATCACAGGATTTAAATATTAACAATTGTCGTAAGGACAAGTCTGGAGGAAATGTTCATAAGCAAGACCCCTAGGTCTAGGGCACCACCATAACCTATCCAAGTACACTGGATTCATTCTATAGGCCTATAATATGCAGGGTAAGTTGACACTTTAGAAAGACTTGACTTGACTGAGAAAGTTCTAGAACTTCCTAGTCCAATCCAATCCAATAATGTACAAACTTGATCAAATCAAATTTAATTTTTTTTTTCTGCGCCAACTTGGTAGAACACAAGCAAACTGACCAACTAGACCTGTATGTGTGTGGCAACCATAATATCCACACGTATATTCTACAATAGCAGGACCACACCAGTTTTTAATTGTGTCATTTTCTTTTCCAACCTACTTTGCAATCCTAGAGCCCAGGAGACTTGTTAAAGGTCAACGGAGATCTCCGACACTGGAATTAAAACCAGGTTTACCCGCTTCAAAGAAATTGACATTAGCAGCTAGCGACTCCTCTGGCTCAATCTCCTCATTCTTCCCAGCGGCTGAGCTATTCTCTCTACAACTAGTACTGTTATGGCTACTGGGCAACCTCTCAGCAAGGGCTCTGTTAAAGCAAATGCAAACAAAGATTATTTCAGCAACTGATCTGGCGGTATTATGTCCTCTGCTGAACGATGAGGAGAAACGTACAGAGAGAAGAAAGCTCGGTCTCATTTGTGTGGAAATACAAGCAGGTTTTATCCTATCTGAAATTTCCTTTTCCCTAATATTGTCCAACTGCAAACCGATCACTTACAATCGTACTTGAGTGTTTACTGACCAGAAAATGTACAAATGTTGCTTCTGCCAGAATGGCTCAAAGTGCACAGGCAGATTGAGACATGCACTACAGGCAAAAATTAGCCATCATTAGTTACCCCTGCTAATACTGCAGAAAATTGCAGTGTCGCCTCAGTGCAAATTCAAGAGCGTTGCTGAAGGTTTATCCAGAACAGCAAAAATCTTCCTTTTTCTAAGCTGGAGAGGTCAACAGATACAAGGAGCATTGTGTGTAATAAGAGTTTGTATCGGTCATACTGCAAGTTCCCTTTAAAATAATTTTCTGTGACATATTTTCTGTAAATGTTATTGAATTAAATAAAGTAGATGTAAACCCAAACTGAAACAAGTTGTATTATATACACATTGCCTTTTGCGAGATGTACTTTCACCTTTTTTCATCATTTGTAGCATCTCCTGCAGTCTCTTCAATGCCACGACCTGTCTATATGAACTCCAGTGTTGCAGTGCTCCCAGCATGGCATTTCTCAGGTCGAGTTTCTTTAGGGTGACCAGGGGCGGACTGACCATTTGGAAACTCGGGCACTGCCCGAGGGCCCGGGGTCAGTAGGGGGCCCCATGAGATGCCCCTGGTACCTTTTTCATAGGCTTTTTTGAGTTTGGGCAAGGACACAGGGGCCCCATGATCCCCTATTGCCTGGGGGCCCCATGAGTTGTCAGTCCGCCCCTGAGGGTGACCATACCTACAAAACCATTTAACATAAAGTGATTGGTGTATGATATACATTCTGATATCCCTAAAATCATCCACAACAGATTTTAACCATGACGGGACTTTTTAGGCACTACGCTTATGATAAGATTACAAAAATATAAATATTTGTACTACAATTACTTGAAGACCAAACTTTTTTTGGGATGTTTTGTTTTACAAGTTTAAATCCATATTTTTTTGCTAGAAAATGACTTATAACCTCCAAAAATTATGTATATTTTTTCAGCAAAGACCCTGGAGAATGAAATGGCAATCATTTAAATTTTTTATGTCACATGGTATTTGCGCAGTTGTTTTTTAAATTTTTTGGAAAAAATACACTTTAGTAAATTTAAAACGAAACACAATATATAACCCCATTTTCTTTTGTAAACTATGAAAGAGGATGTTACAGCAAGTAAAGAGATACCTAACATATTACGCTTTCAAATTACGCACACTCGTGGAATGGCAACAAACTATGGTACTTAAAAATCTCCATAAGTGATGCTTTAAAAATTATTACAGGTTACCTGTTACAGAGGAGGTATAGTACTAGAAATATTGCTCTCGCTCTAAAGTTCGTGGTGTCTTGGACTCGGTCACTTACAGACCATTTACCGTGATCTACCAGTGAGCCAAATTAATATGAGAATACGTGCACGTGGAAGTAAGACACTGACACTTCGCAGTTTGCCAACTTCCTAAAATTCTGTTTTATTGAGGAACTAACAGTATCATTTATAGGGCATATGATGCAGGCAAAGCATGTACATTGATTGGGTGAAAAGTCCACTGGGTTTCTGCGTGTTCGTCCATCCGTGTTGATATCTTCCAATCATTGTCCCCAAAGAGACTCATTCCCTTTTATGGGGGTTGTTTACATTAAAAGATACTTTTCTCCTAATGAGTCACCAAGGGTGAGACTCCGGATGAAGGCGCCATCTTAATTATCATCATTGTTCTGTCAACCTATATCTGATTGTTTACTTAAGAGAGTAAGGAATTTAAAGAGCAAGATACAGACAGTAGCAAGACTATAAAATTGTCATTTTACTGCTCATCTAATAAAACGTGGACTGTCAATCACAATCCACTACAGTGGCGACGCCTCACATGTGTACTGCAAACACGTTTACATATGCATGCACTATTTATGTATGCATTTGCTTCTGCGCATAATTTATTTTTATTTTTTTTTACACTGTCCCTTTATTTTTTTTATCACTTTTATTTCTATTACAAAGAATACAAAACATCCCTTGAAGTAGAAATATACATGACAGGTCCTCTTTAAAGAGAGATCTGGGATCAAAAAGCAGCAAGGCCCATCCGTGCAGCTTATCAGTGCAGCTTATCAGCGCCAATCAGTGCCCAACAGTGCAGCCTGCCAGTGCCCATCAGTGCCACCTATTAGTGCCACCTCATCAGTGTCTCCTCATCAGTGCCCATCAGTTCTACTTTATCAGTGCTTCCTCATTAGTGCTCATCAGTGCAACCTTATCAGTGCAGCCTCAATAGTGCCCATCAGTGCAGCTTCACTATTGCCCATCAGCGCAACCTCATCAGAGCAGCCTCATCAGTGCAGCCCATCAGTGCCCATCAGTGAAGCCTCATCAGTGCACATAAGTGAAGAAGAAAAAGAACTTATTTGCAAAATTTTATAACAGAAAAGAAAAAACATTTTCTTTCAAAATTTTTGATCTTTTTTTGTTTGTTTGTTCTAGACAGGGCTTTACAAGTGATGTCCTAGGGTTCTAGATCTGACAGGGCTTTACAAGTGATTTCCTAGGGTTTCCAGATCTGACAGCGCTTTACAAGTGATGTCAAAGAGTTCTAGATCTGACAGGGCTTTACAAGTGATGCCCTAAGGTTCTAGATCTGACAGGGCATTACAAGTGATTTTATAGGGTTCTAGATCTGAAAGGGCTTTACAGGTGATGTCAAAGAATCCTAGATATGACGGGGCTTTACAAGTGATTTTCTAGGGTTCTAGATCTGACAGGGCTTTACAAGTGATGTTTTGCAAAAAGTAAAACACCTGGTGGTGATTAAGCCTTGGTACACACTGATTTGAATTGTTATGCGATTTGACCATTTAAATCAGATTAAAAATGCATCCAAGGGAACTGTTCTAATCAGTGTGACTCCGATTTAGTCGGAGTCGTACTGATTGAAAAAGTAGCTTCTGCACTATTTGGGGTGCAACTTGCATAGACTTCTGTGCATCAAGTGAAGTCACACAATTTCAGAGTCAGAACCAGTGTGAACTGGGGCTAAACACCACCAAAAGAAAGCTCTATCTGTTTAAAAAAAATTATAAAATATAAAAATTTCATATGAGTACAGTGTTGAATGACCGCACAATTGCCATTCAAAGTGAAACAGCACTGAAAGCTGAAAATTGGCCTGGTCAGGAAGGGGATAAAAGTGCTTACTATTGAAGTGGTTAAGCTGACCATACCATAAAATAATTTCTCGTTCAATACGCTTATTGAAAAAAGATATTGAAAGAAATTAACAATGTTCAAGGTCCAGTGCATGAACATTAAAGTAATATCACAGCAGGCAAGGACACATGAGGAAATATATCATTTCTCATAGCAGGAGGCTGCAGGAGACCTCATATGTAATAACTGTAGAGGGTCTTCCAGAGACATTGAACATTAAATGAGCAACAACCAAAAATACAAATAGTAGGACTGCAGCCCAAGAGCATTATAGCTCCACACTACATCAAAGCACTGGATAACGCAAGTGACTATTCTGAAATAAGACCCATAGTGGGAACAAAAAGGGATATGGGAAAAGAGAAGGAGAAGGAAGAAATACAGGGGGGTGGGGGAAATAATAGGGATGGAGTCCTAGGATACTCGTAGAGATGGCATAGGTAACTCGAAGGATGGGCCTAGTTAAATGTGCATAAATTTAGCTCTAGACCTTAAGAGAATCTCACATGAATATTCATATACAAATTTTACTATGGTTGAAAACCAGCGTCCATTTGACCCCACTTGACCCCACTAACCTTTAGGGCTCGTTCACACTAGGCTGTTTTGCCAACGCTTGCCAAACGCCCCTATAGCTTTTGGCAAGCGTTGGTCCGGCGTTTGCGGAGCGTTATTAACGCTCGGCAAACGCTCCGCAAACGCCGCATGCGCGGTTTAGCGGCGGTTGCTAGGCGTTTGCCAAGCGTTAATAACGCCCCACAAACGCCTATAATGCAGTTTGAGTGGTGTTACCGCTCCGCAAACGCCCCGCAACCGCGTCGCAACCGCACAGCAAACGCCGGTCGGGCGTTTGCGGAGCGGCACCATAGACGAGAATAGGAGGCTTCAAAGCCTCCTGACTCGTCCAGAGGCGTCCGTTTTGCCGCGACGCAACGCGACGCGACGCAAACGCTCCCGTTAGAACAGCACCATGTGCTGTAATGTGCAGAATTGGCAGAGGCGTTTGGGAAGCGGTAAAAACGCTTCCCAAACGCCTCTCTGCCGCCTGCACACAAGGCTAGTGTGAACGTAGCCTTAGAACTTCAAATGAACATTCCAAAAGCTACATTTTTTTATGAGCTTCTACTGGTGCAAGGCCAGCTTAAAACTTCATATCAAGTTGTACAATCAGAATGTGAAGTGTTTAAAATGTCATAAACAAGTGCAATGCAATTGACTACAGTATGTTCTAGCTGTACTCACTCAAAGGAAGTAATCAGATTTCACTTTTCAGTGGTCAGAGCCAGGGTCACCATTAAAAATCAAGTGGCCCTCTACAGTCTACCTAACAGGGTTTCCTTGAGCACCTAGAGGACAATAGCAAGACAGCACAAGCCTGCAGTGGTGAATTATGATTGTGGCAAAATTGCCCTAACAGTGTGAGGGACTAAACAAAATGAGCCTACATACAGAGTGCAGGGGTCAGTAGCATGCAATATATAGAGTGCAGGGGTCAGGAGTATGTAATGAACAGAGAGTAGGTGTCAGGAGTATGTAATTTACAGAGTGCAGGGGTCAGGAGCAGTGATGTATTTAGGTTTTGTGTTACCCTAGGCAACAAAAAAATAATCTCCCCCCCCCCCCCCGCGGAGAGAGCCTGACACCGACCAACACCACTTCCCCCCAGCTGAAAGAGATTTCCATGATCAATGTCCCCAATACACCCGCCACCCCCCCCCCCCCTGGCAAAAGAGAGAAAGACAATCACCTTCACAGTTCCAGGCATCCCCAGGAACGAGAGTCAGGCTCTGCATAGACCGTCAAACAGCCTGCGGCATCTCTAGGATCCCACCTGGTCCCCAAGCCGCGTGTGTCCCTTCTTCTGGGGGGGGGGTGGCACCACCCCTGTAAAATGCCACCCTAGGTAAACGAATTGTTTGTCTCGTAGTAGATATGCCCATGGTCAGGAGTATGTCATACAGAAAGTGCAGCAGTCAGGAGTATATAATTTACAGAGTGCATGGAGTCAGGAGTATGTAATGTACAGAGTGCAGGGACTAGGAGTATGTAACGAAGAGAGTGCAGGTGTCAGGATGATGTCATTTACAGAGTGCCCTGAGTTAGGAGTATGCAATTTACAGAGTGCTTGGGTCAGGAGTATGTGATGAACAGAGTGCAGGAATCAGGTTTATGTAAGAAACAGTGTGCAGGGGTCAGGAGTATGCAATGTACACAGAGCAGGGGTCAGGAGTATGTAACATACAGAGTGCAGGGGTCAGGAGTGACTGTGGTGAGGCAAGTCACCTAATATTACTTTGCCTGCTCCTGATAGAAGCAACAACCTGTATTAATACTCTGTCTGAGCCCCACAAAAATTAAAAGTCCCCTCTGCCCTCCACAGCAATAACGGAGTCTGGGCCTGATACAGGAGAGCTGTCTGTACCCCATTATCTGGGGCCCTGGTCAGAGCAGTAAAGGAATGACCATAATAGAAAATGCTGCTAAATTATTTTTTTTTATCTTCAATGCAGCCACTATCACAGTTCACAAACAGAAAAAAAAAAAAGTTTTGCACACAACCTGATATTATATATATTCCAGCCCGAGTTCTCCTTTAACACATTTAATCTATCATCGTTGTTTTTTTTTCACCGAACTGGAATGGTAAATTTTAGTCACTGTGTATTTTAGGTATTCAATGTTATGTGATGACCTTCTTGTCAAGTTCAGTCCTACAACACCTGTTACAATCGCTACAGGCTCCGTGCACATGTGACACCATATTGAGAATCTTCACTTCATTTCACACAACTCGGGAAGGTACACCATATTTATTAGCATAAAAATTCAACGTTCAGTGAAAATGTTTGTGTTTTTTTTTTTTAGTCTTTGGAGGACAGAGAGCGTACCAAAGAACATAGAAAAAAAGTATTGACTTTTTTTTTAACAGAACGCCGCACTGAGGAAATGATACCATTGGAAAAGTCCTTCAGATACAGTATAACCATTGAGGTTATGATGGGAAAGGTCTAAAACAATCCCCAAATGCATCTGTGCAAGAGCTTTTTTGATTCCTTAAAGTAGCATTAAACCTAAAAATAAGATTGTCATATATTGCCATTTAACAATTCTTAAATGTGATGACTGCATTAGCTTTCTTTTTTTCCCCTTTATTTTCACCTGGTGATACAGCCCTGAACACACGTCCGCTCTTAAGGTGTCTCCACTATAGATGGGGGGGAAGGGAGCCACCTTTGGAGAACAGCATTGTCAGTCTGGGGGAAGGGTAGTTTTATGTGCACTAGAAGACTTAGATGGACATCACTTCATAAGCAGTCACAGCAAATGTTTTTTTTCCTTTTGAGATAAAGGTTTTACATAAATTAGTAAAAGCTTCCCATTGTAAACACCCCTTTCAGTGGTAAATGGTTGGTCTCAACCCCTTTTTATAGTTTTATAGTTATCAGGAACATCAGCTGTCTGTATGATTTACAGTATGTATTTTATTAGTCATGTATATGATCATTTAGAATATAGGTGACATTTTATGGATGTTATTTTTATAATGCATATATTACAATGGTTGTAAGTGCACTACAAGTGGGTGGGTTTGTTGTGCTCCAAACAGAAAAGGGATTTGAAAGTTTTAGTGATATTTAAGTTGCTTAGTTGCTCAGTCTCGGTGGTTCCTGATAACATCCTCTAGGACGAAACGCATAGGGAAGAGCTAAGTGGATACTGATATTAATTGCTATCATCACTGGTTTTTGTTTTATCGCTATTATGATTGTATCTGGGTGGATGGAGCTTACCTTAACAGAGCCTTTATGTTAGGAATGGACTGGCCAGCAATGGTGGGACTCACCTGCCTTTTGATCTGCAGTACCAGGGCTGGCCAGCGGGTGCTCCCAGCAATCAGAGACTCAACCTTTCAGCCAGCTAACACCTGGAACTGATGATGCTGGGGTATTTAAGGGATGGCCAGACCCACAGACTCTGCCTTGGTGTTGTGTTTCTCTTGGGCCCTGTATCCTGTTCCTGCTCTCTGTTCCTGTCTGATTCTCTGCTACCTGTCCTGATCCCTGGCTTGTGACCCTGACCATTCCTCTGCTTGACCCTCTGTACTACGCTGCTTGCTACCTGCTGAACCTGGCCTGTGACCCCGACCATTCTCTGCTTGCTCCCCCTGTACCTACCTGCCCAATTGATATTGACCCGGCCTGCCTGACGACGCTTGCTTGTATATACTGTTATCTGTGGGTGGTTGGTTTGTTTGCACTGTGTTATGTTTTAGTATTGCACTGCGTTTATGTTTGTATTGTTAGTGTTAATAAATTGTATTGTTTATCACATATCTGAAGTCTGCGTTTCCCTGCATCAGTCACACACCTCTGGTCATACCTGGGAGCCCTGACATTACACCAAGGCCAATCCTGACCAGAAGTGGCTGCACAGGGAAGCCATCTTGGCTTGTTGATGGGAAGGATGGATCTGGATGAGGTTGAATATTTATATCTGCTAGTGTTTGATGACAGGGAGTATGCTTATCAGACTCTGAAGGAGTATACCCGGGATGAACTGCTAGAATGTATACGGCTCGCTCATGTTCTAGTAGATCAGGGCACAGAGTTCTCTGAGGTGCAGCCTTTGATTGAAGTTTGTGCTGAGTTGGTTTCATCTGGTTCCCCCGAATGCAGGGATGAATTTTTGCCACCATTTAGTGCAGACCAGGTAGAGTCCCTGGTGTGGTTATTAGAGGATGATGTGGGTTACTTTCTGGAGCGTTATTCCACATGTTCACCCCAGACACTAAGAGATTGTATAAACGCAGTACAGTCATTGACCAGACAGGCTTTGTGTAAGCTCAGCTTTGTTCAACCCATACTGCAGACATGGACAGATTTGTTGCACCCAGCCTCAGTCAGCTTACAAAACCCAGTCCTGCTTCTAATCTATTTCCTCAAAACTCTATTCCTGCATTCCCAACAGCTCCTACTGCCCTGCTATCTACCGCATGTCAGTACCCTGTTCCCACTCGCTGCACCTATCCTGCCTTTAACCCTGTAAAAGAGCCCTCTGTAGCAACCGCTCCCTCTCCTGTTCCATCCTCCAGTTCTTCTCTGTCTCCAGCTGCTCCATTCGTTTGCAGACCTGCGTTTACTTGCAGTGCTCCAGTAGTTAAAACCAGAAAAAAGCGAAAATTCTTTCCAACCAATACCATCCTGCCAGTATCCAAACCGGTGAGCCTGCCTTCCGTGGTTCAGCCTGAAGCCTCTCTTCAGCCTGATGCCGGTACGCAGCCTGATGCCTCTCTTCAGCCTGATGCCTCTACTCGGCCTAAAGCCTCTACTCGGCCTGAAGCCTCTACTTGGCCTGATGCCTCTACCCAGCATGATGAACTGATCCAGCCTGACGATCCTATAAGGCCAGTTGACTCGATGCCCGCTGTTGATCCAGATGATCCGGTACCTGATCCGGTGCCCGCTGTCGAGCCAAATGACCTGATGCCTGGTGACCCAGTGCCCGCTGTCATACCTGGTGACCCGATGCCCGCTGTCGAGCCAGACAATCCGGTACCTGATGACCCGGTGCTCACTGTCGTGCCTGTTGACTCGGAGCCCACTGCCTTGCCAGATGACGCGGTGCCCGCTGTCAAGCCAAATGACCTGATGCCTGGTGACCCAGTGCCCGCTGTCCAGCCAGACGATCCAAGGTCTGACCCAGTGCCCGCGGTCATACCAGTTGACTCGGAGCCCACTGCCTTGCCAGATGACGCGGTGCCCGCTGTCGAGCCAGACAATCCGGTACCTGATGACCCGGTGCTCACTGTCGTGCCTGTTGACTCGGAGCCCACTGCCTTGCCAGATGACGCGGTGCCCGCTGTCAAGCCAAATGACCTGATGCCTGGTGACCCAGTGCCCGCTGTCCAGCCAGACGATCCAATGTCTGACCCAGTGCCCGCGGTCATACCAGTTGACTCGGAGCCCACTGCCTTGCCAGATGACGCGGTGCCCGCTGTCGAGCCAAATGACCTGATGCCTGGTGACCCGATGCCCGCTGTCCAGCCAGACGATCCAATGTCTGACCCAGTGCCAGCGGTCATCCCAGTTGACTCGGAGCCCACGGTTGTGCCTGGTGACTCGGTGCCCGCCGCCCCGCCTGGGGGCCTGAGACCTGTCGTTCCGCCTGGGGGTCCGGCACCCGCCACTCCGCCTGAGGGTCCGAGACCTGTCGCTCCTCCTGGGGGTCCGGCGCCCGCCGCTCCGCCTGAGGGCCCGAGACCTGTCGCTCCGCCTGGGGGTCCGGCGCCCGCCGCTCCGCCTGAGGGCCCGAGACCTGTCGCTCCACCTGGGGGTCCGGCGCCCGCCGCTCCGCCTGAGGGCCCGAGACCTGTCGCTCCATCTGGGGGTCCGGCGCCCGCCGCTCCGCCTGAGGGTCCGAGACCTGTCGCTCCGCCTGGGGGTCCGGCGCCCGCCGCTCCGCTTGAGGGCCCGAGACCTGTCGCTCCTCCTGGGGGTCCGGCGCCCGCCGCTCCGCCTGAGGGCCCGAGACCTGTCGCTCCGCCTGGGGGTCCGGCGCCCGCCGCTCCGCCTGAGGGCCCGAGACCTGTCGCTCCACCTGGGGGTCCGGCGCCCGCCGCTCCGCCTGAGGGCCCGAGACCTGTCGCTCCATCTGGGGGTCCGGCGCCCGCCGCTCCGCCTGAGGGCCCGAGACCTGTCGCTCCTCCTGGGGGTCCGGCGCCCGCCGCTCCGCCTGAGGGCCCGAGACCTGTCGCTCCGCCTGGGGGTCCGGCGCCCGCCGCCCCGCCTGGGGGCACGATGCCCGTCGCCCCGCCTGGGGGCACGATGCCTGTCGCCCCGCCTGGGGGCACGATGCCTGTCGCCCCGCCTGGGGGCACGATGCCTGTCGCCCCGCCTGGGGGCACGATGCCTGTCGCCCCGATGCCTGTCGCCCCGCCTGGGGGCACGATGCCTGTCGCCCCGCCTGGGGGCACGATGCCTGTCGCCCCGCCTGGGGGCACGATGCCTGTCGCCCCGATGCCTGTCGCCCCGCCTGGGGGCCCGATGCCTGTCGCCCCGCTTGGGGGCCCGATGCCTGTCGCCCCGCTTGGGGGCCCGATGCCTGTCGCCCCGCCTGGGGGCCCGATGCCTGTCGCCCCGCCTGGGGGCCCGGCGCCCGCCGCCCCACCTGGGGGCCCGACGCCTGCTGCTCCGCCCGGGGGCCCGGTGCCTGCTGCTCCGCCCGGGGGCCCGGTGCCTGCTGCTCCGCCCGGGGGCCCGGTGCCTGCTGCTCCGCCCGGGGGCCCGGTGCCTGCTGCTCCGCCCGGGGGCCCGCTGCCTGCTGCTTCGCCTGGTAAACCGATGTGCCTCTGCCCGGAGTCCTGCCCGATGTGCCTCTGCCCGGAGTGCTGCCCGATGTGCCTCTGCCCGGAGTCCTGCCCGATGTGCCTCTGCCCGGAGTCCTGCCCGATGTGCCTCTGCCCGATGTGCCTCTGCCCGATGTGCCTCTGCCTGGTGTGCCTCTGCTCGATGTGCCTCTGCCCGGTGTGCCTCTGCTCGATGTGCCTCTGCCCGGAGTCCTGCCCGATGTGCCTCTGCCCGATGTGCCTCTGCCCGATGTGCCTCTGCCCGATGTGCCTCTGCCCGGTGTGCCTCTGCTCGATGTGCCTCTGCCCGGAGTCCAGCCCGATGTGCCTCTGCCCGGAGTCCTGCCCGATGTGCCTCTGCCCGGAGTCCTGCCCGATGTGCCTCTGCCCGATGTGCCTCTGCCTGATGTGCCTCTGCCTGGTGTGCCTCTGCTCGATGTGCCTCTGCCTGGTGTGCCTCTGCTCGATGTGCCTCTGCCCGGTGTGCCTCTGCTCGATGTGCCTCTGCCCGGAGTCCTGCCCGATGTGCCTCTGCCCGATGTGCCTCTGCCCGATGTGCCTCTGCCCGGTGTGCCTCTGCTCGATGTGCCTCTGCCCGGAGTCCAGCCCGGTGTGCCTCTGCCCGGAGTCCAGCCCGGTGTGCCGCTGCCCGGAGTCCTGCCCGGTGTGCCAGTCTTTGATATCCCGCCAGTTACCAGACCCGGGCGGTGGAACATTTTGCCCAGCTAGGACTGTTTGGAGCGTCCTGAGGCCGCTCCTTGGGGGGGGGGGTACTGTTAGGAATGGACTGGCCAGCAATGGTGGGACTCACCTGCCTTTTGATCTGCAGTACCAGGGCTGGCCAGCGGGTGCTCCCAGCAATCAGAGACTCAACCTTTCAGCCAGCTAACACCTGGAACTGATGATGCTGGGGTATTTAAGGGATGGCCAGACCCACAGACTCTGCCTTGGTGTTGTGTTTCTCTTGGGCCCTGTATCCTGTTCCTGCTCTCTGTTCCTGTCTGATTCTCTGCTACCTGTCCTGATCCCTGGCTTGTGACCCTGACCATTCCTCTGCTTGACCCTCTGTACTACGCTGCTTGCTACCTGCTGAACCTGGCCTGTGACCCCGACCATTCTCTGCTTGCTCCCCCTGTACCTACCTGCCCAATTGATATTGACCCGGCCTGCCTGACGACGCTTGCTTGTATATACTGTTATCTGTGGGTGGTTGGTTTGGTTTGTTTGCACTGTGTTATGTTTTAGTATTGCACTGCGTTTATGTTTGTATTGTTAGTGTTAATAAATTGTATTGTTTATCACATATCTGAAGTCTGCGTTTCCCTGCATCAGTCACACACCTCTGGTCATACCTGGGAGCCCTGACACTTTATAGGAGATTATAGTCTTTTCTGTGATTTTCCTTCAATTGCTTTTCTAATTGGTACAGCAGGATTCCACGGTGGGGAGCTTGTTTGACCCTTAAATCCATATGATTTTATTTTAATAAAGCACATATAGACCTCTTTTATTTAGGAGTTCTAACTATCTTGTGAGTCACCCACTTTTGACTTTTGGGTGGAGCTCACGATGCTTGCTCTTTATCCTTACGGAGGTGTAGGCAAGTATATTAGAATTGATTTGGGTCAATTATATTTGCTTTTTTTTTGCATTAATACATTTGTAAGCTGTTATGTTTTATCTATCTTTTTTACCATACGCATACAGTCATATTTTCCAATAAACATTTGATGCGTGACAAAGGTTTCCCAGAGCACAACAGTGTAGCATTAATAATCTGCTTTCACCCATCTGATAAGGGAGGTGTCACGTCATTTAGTTCCGTGTATAAATTTCACCTTCACCTACTGAACTCCATTACTATTATTATAATGCAGGATTTATATAGCACCAACAGTTTACACAGCGTTTTACAACATAAGGGCTTAGATTGTACACCCCTTGAGGGTTAGGGCCTGATGTGAATGTACAATATATATGTAAAGTGCTGTATAAATTGGCGGCTCTATATACAAAGTACCTGTAATAAATAAATAATAGGGGCAGGCAGTACAATTACAATACAAATTAATACAAGAGGATTCAGAGGGCCCTGCTCATTAGAGCTTACATCTCCATAAACATCAGGCTTTTTTTTTTAACAGAAAAGTAAATTGTTAGAGAGAAATGTGTAAAAAGAAATCTAAAGCCCCACCTGCTGGCTCATAAAAGTGATAAAAAAAATGTGCAGCATGTTATATCTGTCTGACTTAAAAAAGTAAAACTTTTCTTTTTTTTTTAGTCCCTACCATGATAAATTAAAAATATATGTGCAATGTTACTATTCATCCCCTTTATTGGTGTTTCACAAATATTCTAAGGTAGGTGTCTAGTAATCGAAGATGCTCCAGAAGTCAGCAATACAGGATTTTTTTTTTCCTGGGGGCAAAGGGGAAAAAATCAGATTAAGAATACAAAAACGACAACGACACTCATAAATCAAACACACTTGCAGAATTTATTTCAGTTACAGCTTTGTCTTACACATTAGACAAGTCATAATTACACTTCAGTACACAGTGTGAGCGGGAGAATGAGCTCTAGCACAATGCACAATAGACCTTGTCATACGGCAGCAAACAGGATAAAACAACAGTAGCAATACTCAATTTTGCATCACAGTATAGAATTACACCGTGACATACTGTAATATTACCATCAATCATGATCCCATCCAAAACTGGCAGCTCAAGTAGATGGAAAATTACTCTAAAGGAGTTTTGTGCTGCTCCGTGCACTGATAACATCGCAGAGAGCCGCGCACAGCACACAATCAGGTGTACAAGACAAGTGTTTTATTGAGAACAAATTGGCTGGCAGAAATTTATCTCAGGCTTTTCTCACATTCGCTCTTAAGTTGAAAAAATGTGAGGTTTCGGCATAAATGTATTGTGTGGTGTTCCTGTGTCCACATTTATAAAGAAGCAAATGATCAATTAGCTGTTTATTAGCTGCTTTTTCGCAACCGAGAACTCATTGATAGCATGTATAACGCACAATCATCTCAGTCTCTGCAGCATTGGTGTATTTATACTGCTGTATATCCAGGGTTACATTTGTTAGCACTGTTCCTTTTTATTTCCCTGGCTTGTGATATTATATATTCATTGCACAGTCCATGCGCCACAAGTGCATTTGTTTTAGCCAGGGGTGGACTGACAACTCATGGGGCCCCCGGGCAATAGGGGATCATGGGGCCCCTGTGTCCTTGCCCAAACTCAAAAAAGCCTATGAAAAAGGTACCAGGGGCATCTTATGGGGCCGCCTACTGACCCCGGGCCCTCATGCAGTGCCCGAGTTTCCAAATGGGCAGTCCGCCCCTGGTTTTACCCCTGATGAATGGACGACTTTGAAGACCCCGAGATACGGTGGCTGTAATTAATTTTATTTGGATTGTGCTGATAAATTCTTTTTTGGACTCTGAAATAATGGTGTTTATCAACAAACATTTTTGTTTGTTGATAAACAAGCAGTATGCGCTTTCCTATGAAAAGAGTAATATTCTCAATATTATAATATGAAGATTATACTAAACATAATGCAAGCATGAGCATAACTTTTTTTTGTATTACATAGGTCATTTAAATTTCACTTGTTGGTAGAGTAACTCTTCCTCTATAGCAGAGGTCTCCAAACTGTGGCCCGGGGGCCGGATGCGGCCCTTTGCCAGCCTTTAACTGGCCCTTGGGGCACTATTTCTCTGAATGATACAAGGCACTATTCCTCCCACTGATACCAACAATGGTGCACTATTTCTTCCACTGATACAAACGATTGGTTACTATTCCTTCCACTATTACTAATGATGGGGCAATACTCTTCCTTTACTGACCACCAACCCTGAGGCCATGTTTATTCTCACAGGTACTGGTCCCAGGACATTTTCTACCCCCACTGACCACAATCCGGCCCCCCTAAAGTCTGAAGTTGTCAGGGAATGGGAAGATCGCCGCGGCAATCGAATCTGCACATGTGTAGAATCCTGACAAAACATACAGGCAGGTGTGCACTAGAACCCAGGCGCGCCTGTCACCAATGACGCCGCCAGGCAAGCATTGGGACCCAGGAGTGCTTGTCAGGAGTCGGGCGGGCTATTTAAACCCGGCTCTTGCAATGCTCAAGTGCCGTATGGTCTTATCTGTGTTCCTGAGTTCCTGTGAGTAGATTGTTTGTTGCCGACCCTGCCTGATCCTGATTTGCTGTCCGTCTCCTGCTCTGATCCCTGGCTTTGTCTGACCGTTCTCCTGCTTAACCCCATACATTCTGACCTCCTGTTGATGAAACCGGCTTGTGACCTGTTTATCCCTCTGCCTGCTGATTCTGTACTACACCGCCACCACTGTTACCGACCCGGCCTGCCCGACGCTGCTTCAGTTACCTCCTCACATAAGACTCTTAACTGTTATACACCTTCAACGGTGCCTCTACCACAGCTGGGTGAACCCAGGGGCCGCGACCTGGTCTCGGCCTTCTCCAAGTCCATCCCCACCATCAGGGGCTCTGGTGAACAAGCAGGTCGGAGCTTAGATTCCACGCCTTGGGGGATTCCGGTCTGTGGAGTGCTAGAGGCTACCGCGGTTGGATTCCTGACAGAACTACAATAAACTGGCCTTTTGAATGAAACGCTTGGAGACCCCTGCTCTACAGTAACTATTCTTCTTCTTTTTCATTGCAAATAATTGATGGATTACAAGCAAAAGCAACATGCTGTCAGTGAGTTTTTGATGAAGTAGGGGTGAAGGCTGTCCAACATCCACAGAAGCCTATAGAATGTTTACAGAGATGACACAATTGAAAAGAGCAATATCTTTGGTGACTCTTGTCAATGGTGTCATCTCCATAAACATTCTGTAGCTTTCTGTATCAGACAGCCTGCACGCCTCTTTCATCAAGACCTCAAGGATGGCATGTTGCTTCTGCTTGGAATCCATTATTTACCTGCAATGAAAAGGAAAAAGGAGAGTTATGTAGTGCTACCCCCATAGGGGCCACAGGTAATAGCTGATCTTCCCTAATAGTACAATGGCTGCCCATCTCCACAAGCAACAGTCCATGAGTTCCAGTTCCAATGACTTATTCTAGAGGATGCCTTTTTGATATTTATTGCTTCAAGGACTTTATACAGGAGATGGTTAGGGCATGGGATACTTCAAAACACTGCACAGTAACAGGAAGACACTCTTCTCCAAGCTCCCACACACGGATTCTGCTGAGGACACAGGGGAATGGCCAGTACTCTGAGACTCTATGAGAGCCACATCAGTCCATAGCTGTCTCCGGTACTTACATCCCCAAAAGCCTAAAGTCACCAGGGATCACAATTCCGTGTCAATACTCACAAGCAGGCCCGGACTGGGGCAAAAAAAGGGGATTGAAGTCTGAGCAGCCTATTTTATTTATTTTTTTTAATCGAGACAGCGTTCACAGAAGAGCCTCATCTTGCTAGAGTTTTTCTGTCCATGGTTTGTAGATGCAGTAGACAGCCTACACAAAATGTGCTAAAGATGCAGCAAACAGGATTTCTCACCCAGCACAGAGTATAAAAACGCTGCACACAGATGTAACTGGTTACATAGTCTTTACATAGTTACATAGTTAGTCCAGCTGAAAAAAGACAAAAGTGGTGTATATGATGTTATTACTGCACATGTAAATTGCGCATCTGGTGAGTGCGCAGTTTTACCATTTTTCCTGCACGTCACCGGATTATATGCTTCACTGGGATTACTAAAGTCACCAATCCTGATTATATCTTCCTGTACCTACACTGAAAATGTATTCCATTGCATGTTTTGATTGGACATTATATATCAAGTGTCCTTATTATTAAGTTTTCACCAGTCACCTTCAGCCTCAGGCGTCTATATTTATATTTATATTATACCTTTGATATTATTTGGATTTTTAGTTCATATACTTTTAGCGCTGCACTACATGTTTTACAATATTTTAGAAGGTTTTATGGTTTCTTTTTTAGTACATTAGCTGCTCCATCTTTCAGCGCTCGCTGAGTCCCTATTTTTACAAAAGTCCATCTAGTTCAACCAGAAAAGAAAGGAGGACTATTTTACTTGTGCTTTTCTCTTGCTGAGTAGGTGCCTTTTAGCATTGCAAATGTGCTGGCCCTGTTCACATCTGTGCAGTGCGCTTTAGGTGTGTTATCATTGAATTCTATATAATGTGCATTTTGATGCGTATCAAAGATGCAGCAAGCAGGATTTTTTTTATAATGCACCTAAAGTGCATGTATACTGTACAGGTGTGAACAGAAACTAGCGTAATAAAAACACGGCGTTGTTTACACCCATGGACATCAGCTCCTATAGGATGACCCAGCAGTGATTGATTATGTAGACCATGTCCAAGATGCACACAGTGAAAGCTCAGGCTGAGCTCCCATCCCACGTGTGTGCTCCACTCTCCATGTATTTAGTGGAGGTACAGCACTCCTGCCTTCCCCCCACAGGTGACAACATCCCTGTCAGGCAGCACACAGTGGTCACCCCTCTGGACCCCCATGCCTGGCTTACCTCCCTTCTCTCCCATCACTCTCTCCGGCAGTCTACATAGTGAGCCATCTCCCCCTTTTTCCTGTACTACTCCACTGACAGACACCCCAGTCAGCCAATCACAAAGCAGGAATGTTGGTTGATCCCACCCTGCTCTTTCCCCATGCTTGGGGGGCAGCTCCCCTCCCTCTTTTTGTATCAGATATCGAGTATCTCTCCGTCTGTGTATTGGCTGCACTGTCCTACTCCCTGGAGTGCAATGCTTCGGCCAATCAAAGCGCATGATGGTGTCATAATGGGGTGAAGTGACCCCCGCCCCCTGGTGACATTATCACAGTATTTAAGAACTGTCATCTCAGAGCAGCTGTCAGACGGCTGGCACTAGCGTTGAGAGCGGAGTGGGTTTTTTTTCTTTTTTTTTTTTTTGGTCGGCGGTGGACATCATGATTGACATTGGATCTACTTCAGGACAGTTTGTTTTTAATAAAGAACTTGTCAAAGACTGTCTCCAGTAATTTTTTACTACACTTTTTTTTTAAATCATGTACCACATACTCATTCACATGGGGGGAAGCAGGATCTGGGGGCCTCCTTGTTAAAGGCGGTTTCCAAATTATGATAAATCTCTCCGCCAGCAGACCACTACAACCACTGGCCAGGGTTTTGGGGAAGTGGCCCTTGTACCCATCAACATGGGGGGCACCCCCCTATGTTGAGGGCATGTGGCCTTGTATGGATCAGGAGCGGGGGGCGCTTGCTCGTCTCCCCCGTTTTCTGACCTGCTGGGGGACCCCACACCATTAAAAAAAATGTAATTGTCAGGTAATGCCAACAATTCTTTTGACATTCAGCTGTCAGATAAAGAATGTTTCACTACTAAAATACTGCATGACTTAACCTCCCTAACGGTATTCCCGAGTGTAGCTCGGGGTAAAATGTCAGTACCAAAAGCGGTAACCCCGAGCTACACTCGGGCTTACCATGCGGCGCTGCATAGGGAGTCCCTGCAGCACTTACCTTGTCCTTCGCTCCCACGATGTGTCCTCTGCAGTGTCCCCGGCCATCTCTTCCAGCTGATGCCGGCATCCGGCTTCTGTGTTCTGGTCCCTGTGACGTCGGGACGTATGGGCGCCGCCGCCGGCGGCGGGAAATTTGAAAATTTAAAAAAAAATGTCATTTTTTTCAAAATGATTTTACATAGTAAAACATTGCTGTTTCAACCCATTTCACATACATTTTGTCCCGAGTGCTTTGTCCTGCGCCCTGTCTGCATTTTGATTGCTCTTTCTGCCTGGAAACTTAGAAAAGTCCATGGCGTCCAAAAAGTGTCCCTTTAGGTCAAAATCGGTTTTAGACCGGCTAGAGAACAGCGATAGTAAATCAGAACCACTTGCAGAATTGAGTGATAAGGATTTGTGGAGAAATTCATCATCAGACACTGAAAACAATTTTGCGACTTTGCTCAGCGATGTGCGAACTTGGCGCTATATTTCAAATTTCAGTGTTTTTGGTTTGATTATATTATTGAATTAAATGTATGATTTAGAATCTTGTTCAGACAGATTTCAGTGAGTTATTCCTAAAAATTACAGCGTACAATAAAAAAACGACATATTTCCATGCAAAATAATGGTACCGCTTTCAGCACCAAAAATATGAAATAATCATACCGCCAGGGAGGTTAATACTATAACTCATGCAGTATTTTAGTAGCTGAGCGGTATCTTACTACATGCTCAGATGCGGTAAGATACTGCTCAGTAAATTGTCCCTGTTTGAAGTTTGCGGTCGAACTTTCAGTATGTTCGAATGTTTGACTGCGAACCGAACAGTGGGGTGTTCATCCCATCACTATATGTAAGATATAAAAAAATTAAACCCACTTTTGCATTACATTTAGTACAGCCTTGTATTATAATTTTGAGAATATTACTCTTGTCATAGGACAGCGCATACTCTTTATTTATCAACAAAGCCATGAGATTATAGGGCCACACCACTATTTCAGGGTCCAAAAAAGAATCTATTTCATCAGCACAGTCCAAATAAAATGAATTACAGCCACTGCATTTCAGGTCTTCAAAGTGTCCCCTCTCATCAGGGCTAAAACAAATACAGAAAATGCAATGCTGATTAAACTGATATAGTTTATTAAATGTATCCACAAATTGGGGTAGTGTGAATAAAGTACTACATCTTCTAGAAATGAAATCCGATCTATGAATTGAAGGGGGCAGAGCTGTCAATCATCCACCCGCCCTCCAGTCATAGATCACAATTCATTCATAGAAGCTGCATTAGGCTTCTGTGAGTGGAGCAGCTAGGAGGAAAGTATGGGCATAGTCGGGCGCTCTTGATGAGAACCTGTGACAGCACCCTTTGTTCTTTTAGCCCTCGCAAGATTACGGAGGCAGGGGAGGGGAAAATCAGAGGAGCAGGATATCTGTTAAATGAGGACACAGCAGCACAAGGAGGAAAATCCGTAAAGATTAGTAATGTTCATTGTGATTTTTTCTTTGTTAACGTAAACTTAGACTTTAGCATAACCCTGAAGGTCTCATGGCAGAAACATCAAAATTCTAATGTGTCTAAAAATATTACAGTATATCTAAAAAGTAGCATAAAAATATCCAATACATTGTAAAAGCACTTCCTGATATACAATACAGCTCTGTATTTATACTTTCACTTACCATCTGGTGACATCATAATGTACTACCAATGCATTCTATAATGCTACTGTATCACCTTGTGCCAGTGACCGTACTGTATGGTATACAGATGGAAAGTAGATTACCATTGTTAGAAAAAGATGGAGCAAAAGCTAAAAGTGAACTACTCTTTCGAGAATAATAATCTGGATAGTCTTTAAAAAAATTATAAATTCGGTATTCTCAGATGATTGTTAGGTTAAATAAGGAAATGTTGTATATTGCCGTATTAAACTTTAGTGATCTCTAAAGCACCGTTTTAGGGATTACATTTGTTTGAACAGAATCATGCTGTGAAAAATTCTTTAAATAACAGGTTATTGAGCTTAATAAAACACAATGAACACAATAAGCTTCAATTGCGTTATGGGTATTCTAATGACTACAAATAACTAAAAGAACTACTAAATTATTTGTGCTTTAATAAAAACAAACCTGTTATTATTTAGGAAAACTTACAATAAGGATTATACTGACTGTATTTATTAACACTTTTAAATGATAGCTTTTACATTTGACATTGCTTGGAAGTGCATAATTATTGGACTACACATGTAATATTTGTATACCTTCTCTAGGTAAATGTTAACCCTCCTTCCACCCCCTCCAACCTCTTGTGCACTCATTCCCCTATTAAAAGAAAAAAAAACTTGACTTACCTTCTAGTTAAATAATCATCCAGAGCAAGGGCGGACTGACAACTCATGGGGCCCCTGGGCAATAGGGGATCATAGGGCCCCTGTGTCTTTGCCCAAACTCAAAAAAGCCTATGAAAAAGGTACCAGGGGCATCTCATGGGGCCTCCTACTGATCCCGGGCCCTCGGGCAGTGCCCGAGTTTCCAAATGGTCAGTCCGCCCCTGATCCAGAGTATTTTCCATGAGCAATGATTGAATGATCATATTGTTACATTTTGATACATGTGTGGGCACCTTAGAGTTATTTATTAACCCTTTATCCCAAATTCATAATGTCCTCCTTGCCCTGATCATCCTTTTTTTTCCCTGACCATGCCCTATGACAAGAAAATCTTTCCAGGCTCAGTTTTATTTATCACTTGGGAGGTTCTCATGTACCAGCTCCAGTAGTGCTTTGGCTTTTGTGCCCCATAGGGGCATACAACTTCCCGCAACACAGTGAAAAGTCTTTGCTTGAATCAAACAGTATTTATTTATTTTTATTTATTTTATTTATTTCAGGTACTTATATAGCGCCATCCATTTACGCAGCGGTTTACACATATATATGTATTGTACATTCACATCAGTCCCTGACCCTCAAGGGGTGTACAATCTAAGGTCCCTAACTCACATTCATACATGCACATTAGACTTCAGCTGGTTCTGAAGATTAGATAAAGTCCTCAATGTACACAGTTCCAATTTTTGGAGTATCCCACTCATCTCCCTCATCCCTATGTCAATTCTTCAAAAATTAAAAAACAAAAACAACACCCCCTAGACTGGTTATTGGAGAATCGTGTGAATGAGCCTATGTGCCTGGCTGCGAATCAAAGTAACTGGGGAGGACTTGGACAGTATTCCTGTGGCTCCTACGAGAGTAGTGCTCCACCTTTATTCCAAAAGGAAAACAAAACCTGTTGCTGTAACTGCCTAAACAAGTATTAGCAGGAGGTATCAGCTGCTAATCTAAATCTTCAAATAGTAAATACAAATTACTCCTGCGCTTGGGGGTGAACTCGGTGTGACTATGGATCCATAGGAGAGATCCTGGATGATTAGTATATTATTATTATACAGGATTTATATAGCGCCAACAGTTTGCTCAGCGCTTTACAATATAACGGGAGACAATACAGCAACAATACAGTTCAATACAAGAGGTTTAGGAGGGTCATGCCCCTTGGAGCTTACAATCTAAGAGCGAGGGGCTAGTGGTACAAAATGTAGTAACTGTCGGGGATGAACTGATAGGAGGAGTAGAAGATTCCATTATTAGCTGAGGGCAGGATAGGCTTCCCTGAAGAGATAGGTTTTCAGAGATCGCCTAAAAGTGAGCAGAGTATGCGATAGTCTGATAAATTGGGGTAGAGAGTTCCAGAGGATGGGGGAAGCTCTGGAGAAGTCCTGGAGATGAGCATGGGAGGAGGAGACAAGGGAGCTAGAGAGCAGGAGGTCGTGTGAGGAGCGGACAGGACGGTTTGGGTGATATTTGGAGACAAGATTGGAGATGAAATTTGGGGCAGAGTTATACATGGCTTTATATGTTACACGCCTTGCTGCCCACAAAGGACCGGGGGAAGTCCAGAACACTAGATACAAAGAAACAAAGAAACAAACTAGGCCGGTGTGCCCTCTGTTGGTTTCTTTGCAGCTAATCTAAATCTGCCAGTGCATCTAATACTACCTGTCAGGGCTCCCAGGTGTGACCAGAGGTGTGTGACCGACGCAGGGAAACGCAGACTTCAGATATGTGATAAACAATATAATTTATTAACACTAACCATACAAACATAAACGCAGTGCAATACTAAAACATAATACAGTGCAAACAAACCAAACCAACCACCCACAGATAACAGTACATACAAGCAAGCGTCGTCAGGCAGGCCGGGTCAATATCAATAGGGCAGGTAGGTACAGGGGGAGCAAGCGGAGATGGGTCGGGGTCACAGGCCAGGTTCAGCAGGTAGCTAGCAGCGTAGTACAGAGGGTCAGGCAGAGGGATGGTCAGGGTCACAAGCCAGGGATCAGAACAGGTAGCAAGCAGCGTGGTACAGAGGGTCAGGCAGAGGGATGGTCAGGAGCGAGCCGGGATCAGAGCAGGAGAAGTCAGCAGCGGTTCAGATCAGGCAGGGTCAGCAAAGGAACAGAAACAGGATGCAGGACAGATACAGGGCCCAGGACAAACACAACACCAAGGCAGAGTCTGCAAGTCTGGCCATCCCTTAAATACACCAGTATCATCAGTTCCAGGTGTTAGCTGGCTGAAAGGTTGAGCCTCTGATTGCTGGGAGCACCCGCTGGCCAGCCCTGGTACTGCAGATCAAAAGGCAGGAGAGTCCCACCATTGCTGGCCAGTCCATTCCTGACAGTACCCCCCCCTCAAGGAGCGGCCTCAGGACGCTCCAAACAGTCCTAGCTGGGCAAAATGTTCCACCGCCCGGGTCTGGTAACTGGCGGGATATCAAAGACTGGCACACCGGGCAGGACTCCGGGCAGAGGCACATCGGGCTGGACTCCGGGCAGGCACATCGGGCTGGACTCCGGGCAGAGGCACATCGGGCTGGACTCCAGGCAGAGGCACATCGGGCTGGACTCCGGGCAGAGGCACATCGGGCAGAGGCACACCGGGCAGAGGCACATCGGGCAGAGGCACACCGGGCAGAGGCACATCGGGCAGGACTCCGGGCAGAGGCACATCGGGCAGGACTCCGGGCAGAGGCACATCGGGCAGGACTCCGGGCAGAGGCACATCGGGCAGGACTCCGGGCAGAGGCACATCGGGCAGGACTCCGGGCAGAGGCACATCGGGCAGGACTCCGGGCAGAGGCACATCGGATTACCAGGCAAAGCAGCAGGCAGCGGGCCACCAGGCGGAGCAGCAGGCACCGGGCCCCCGGGCGGAGCAGCAGGCACCGGGCCCCCGGGCGGAGCAGCAGGCACCGGGCCCCCGGGCGGGGCGACAGGCACCGGGCCCCCAGGCGGGGCGGCGGGCGCCGGACCCCCAGGCGGGGCGACAGGCATCGGGCCCCCAGGCGGAGCGGAGGGCGCCGGACCCCCAGGTGGAGCGACAGGTCTCGGGCCCTCAGGCGGAGCGGCGGGCGCCGGACCCCCAGGTGGAGCGACAGGTCTCGGGCCCTCAGGCGGAGCGGCGGGCGCCGGACCCCCAGGTGGAGCGACAGGTCTCGGGCCCTCAGGCGGAGCGGCGGGCGCTGGACCCCCAGGTGGAGCGACAGGTCTCGGGCCCTCAGGCGGAGCGGCGGGCGCCGGACCCCCAGGTGCAGCGACAGGTCTCGGGCCCTCAGGCGGAGCGGCGGGCGCCGGACCCCCAGGCAGAGCGACAGGTCTCGGGCCCTCAGGCGGAGCGGCGGGCGCCGGACCCCCAGGTGCAGCGACAGGTCTCGGGCCCTCAGGCGGAGCGACAGGTCTCAGGCCCCCAGGCGGGGCGGCGGGCGCCGGACCCCCAGGCGGAACGGCGGGCGCCGGACCCCCAGGCGGAGCGACAGGTCTCGGGCCCCCAGGCGAAGCGGCGGGCACCGAGTCACCAGGCACGACAGTGGGCTCCGAGTCAACTGGCATGACCGCTGGCACTGGGTCAGACATTGGATCGTCTGGCTGGACAGCGGGCATCGGGTCACCAGGCATCAGGTCATTTGGCTCGACAGCGGGCACCGCGTCATCTGGCAAGGCAGTGGGCTCCGAGTCAACAGGCACGACAGTGGGCACCGGGTCATCAGGTACCGGATTGTCTGGCTTGACAGCGGGCACCGGGTCACCAGGCATTGGATCGTCTGGCTCGACAGCGGGCATCGGGTCACCAGGTATGACAGCGGGCCCTGGGTCACCAGGCATCAGGTCATTTGGCTCGCCAGCGGGCACCGCGTCATCTGGCAAGGCAGTGGGCACCGAGTCACCAGGTACGACAGCGGGCTCTGAGTCAATTGGCACGATAGCGGGCACTGGATCAGGTACCGGATCATCTGGATCAACAGCGGGCATCGAGTCAACTGGCCTAATAGGATCATCAGGCTGGATCAGTTCATCATGCTGGGTAGAGGCATCAGGCTGAATGCCGGCGTCCGGCTGAGTAGAGGCTTCAGGCTGAGTAGAGGCTTCAAGCTGAGTAGAGGCTTCAGGCTGAGTAGAGGCTTCAGGCTGAGTAGAGGCTTCAAGCTGAGTAGAGGCTTCAGGCTGAGTAGAGGCTCCAGGGCGAGTAGAGGCTTCAGGCCGAGTAGAGGCTTCAGGCCGAGTAGAGGCTTCAGGCAGAAGAGAGGCATCAGGCTGCGTAAAGGCATCAGGCTGAGTACAGGCATCAGGCTGAGTAGAGGATTCAGGCTGAGTAGAGGCTTCAGGCTGAACCACGGAAGGCAGGTTCACCGGTTTGGATACTGGCAGGATGGTATTGGTTGGAAAGAATTTTCGCTTTTTTCTGGTTTTAACTACTGGAGCACTGCAAGTAAACGCAGGTCTGCAAACGAATGGAGCAGCTGGAGACAGAGAAGAACTGGAGGATGGAACAGGAGAGGGAGCAGTTGCTACAGAGGGCTTTTTTACAGGGTTAAAGGCAGGATAGGTGCAGCGAGTGGGAACAGGGTACTGACATGCGGTAGATAGCCAAGTATACTGGGCTGTAACTGGGGGAGTTGTTGGGAATACAGGAGTAGAGCTTTGAGGAAATAGATTAGAAGCAGGACTGGGTCTTTGTAAGCTGACTGAGGCTGGGTGCAACAAGTCTGTCCATGTCTGCAGTATGGGTTGAACAAAGCTGAGCTTACACAAAGCCTGTCTGGTCAATGACTGTACTGCGTTTATACAATCTCTTAGTGTCTGGGGTGAACATGTGGAATAACGCTCCAGAAAGTAACCCACATCATCCTCTAATAACCACACCAGGGACTCTACCTGGTCTGCACTAAATGGTGGCAAAAATTCATCCCTGCATTCGGGGGAACCAGATGAAACCATCTCAACACAAACCTTAATCAATGGCTGCACCATAGAGAAATCTGTGCCCTGATCTACTAGAACATGAGCGAGCCGTATACATTCTAGCAGTTCATCCCGGGGATACTCCTTCAGAGTCTGATAAGCATATTTTCTGTCATCAAGCACTAGCAGAGATAAATACTCAACCTCATCCAGATCCATCCTTCCCAGCAACAAGGCAAGATGGCTTCCCTGTGCAGCCACTTCTGGTCAGGATTGGCCTTGGTGTAATGTCAGGGCTCCCAGGTGTGACCAGAGGTGTGTGACTGACGCAGGGAAACGCAGACTTCAGATATGTGATAAACAATATAATTTATTAACACTAACCATACAAACATAAACGCAGTGCAATACTAAAACATAATACAGTGCAAACAAACCAAACCAACCACCCACAGATAACAGTACATACAAGCAAGCGTCATCAGGCAGGCCGGGTCAATATCAATAGGGCAGGTAGGTACAGGGGGAGCAAGCGGAGATGGGTCGGGGTCACAGGCCAGGTTCAGCAGGTAGCTAGCAGCGTAGTACAGAGGGTCAGGCAGAGGGATGGTCAGGGTCACAAGCCAGGGATCAGAACAGGTAGCAAGCAGCGTGGTACAGAGGGTCAGGCAGAGGGATGGTCAGGAGCGAGCCGGGATCAGAGCAGGAGAAGTCAGCAGCGGTTCAGATCAGGCAGGGTCAGCAAAGGAACAGAAACAGGATGCAGGACAGATACAGGGCCCAGGACAAACACAACACCAAGGCAGAGTCTGCAAGTCTGGCCATCCCTTAAATACACCAGTATCATCAGTTCCAGGTGTTAGCTGGCTGAAAGGTTGAGTCTCTGATTGCTGGGAGCACCCGCTGGCCAGCCCAGGTACTGCAGATCAAAAGGCAGGTGAGTCCCACCATTGCTGGCCAGTCCATTCCTGACACTACCCTCTCCCCAAATTAACAATGCTGCTGTCCAATAGTGTCTCCATAGCGTCTCCATTCAGAATCAAGACACCCTAAGACAGAAAGTGTTTTATTGGATCACCAGGTGAGAAAAAAGGAGTAAAAGCCTAAAAAAGAAAATGAATGCAGCCACCACTTTTAAGGAATGATATACTACAATATGAGATGTAACAATTTAATTCCCAGAATGGACTGTAAAAAAAAGTGTACTTCCTTATATACTAGCAGATGTCAAAGTGTTGTCACTTTCAAAGTAGTCTCCTTGTATAGCGACACACTTTTCTAGATAACTGTACCACTTCCAGAAACATTCCAGGAATTCATTTTCTGAAACACTGTACGGTATCTTTGTTGAGGCACATTGGCTTTCCGGGATGTCAAAAAATCTGTATCCTTTTAAGGCATTTTTTACTTTTGGAAAAGCTAAATGTCACAGGGTGCTAAGTCCGGGGAAGAAGGTGGTTGTTGAAGTTTCAAAATAGCCAGGAACTCGCAAATGCTTAACATATTACGTGCAGAAGCATTCTCGTGGTGGAGAACTCACTTGTCAGTTCAGAGTTCTGGTCATTTCCTCTGAACAGATTCCTCTAACCTTTTCATTTTCCACATTTGCATCCATCCTTTGTGTTTTTGGCTGCCCACTTCTTGTGTCATCGTGGACATCTCCCCTCCCCTCCTTAAACTGACTATTCCATTGAAAAACACTTGACTTCTTCATGGAATGTTCACCATAAGCCTGCTGTAACAGAGCTAAAGTTTCACTTGCACTTGCCAATTTTAATCCGCTGCTCCAGATTCCCATCACTCATTTTCCGCCAACAGCGCAACAAACACACGCTATTTCTTCTACTACTCTATAAAGACTGAGTCAACTGGTCTGTGACCCAGGCGAGTGCAAGATAAAGCATGTCAGAACACGCTCAGGTGTGAATGGCTGTGTGACTCACCAACGTTGTGCTATGCGGTGAGCATTCTAGGAATTAAATTGGCACATCTAGTATATTAAAAAAAAATAGTTTTTGAGTTTAATTCCATTTTAATGTTATGGATTTAACTTTTTATTTTGCCAATAGATCCACTTTAAAGCAATTTTGGAATATCAGACTATATTTACAAGCAAGGGCTCAAAGTTTTAAAAACAGTAAAGTAAAACTGAAAAATGGATTGACTGACCACACCCGAAATCTTAAACGACACAGTCGCGCGCTGGAGCGATTATGGCGTAAAACCAAATCCCACCAAGCGTTCACCCATTATAAATCTGCCTTCCTAACATACACTTCCTCCCTTCACGCTGCCAAACAAGCTTACTTTGTCACCCTCATTGATACCTTCTCTTCGAGTCCTTGTCGGCTCTTCTCTACCTTTAACTCTCTACTTTCTCCACCCCCACCGCCACCCAGCATCTTAATCACTGCTCACGAGATTGCACACCACTTCCAAAACAAGATCGACGCAATTCATAGGGACATCGCCACTACACAGACAGCATCCCTCACACCATACCACCCTCAACACTGTCCTCTTTTGACCCCGCTACCACCGAAGAGGTCCTAAAGGTCTTCTCAGAAGCCCGCCTCCCCACCTGCCCCTTGGACCCTGTCCCCTCACAACTCCTTTGGTCACCCTCCTCTTCCTTCCTATTCTCCCTCACTCACATCTTCAATCTCTCCCTCTCTACAGGTACATTCCCCTCCCCTCTAAAGCATGCGCACATCACTCCCATACTTAAGAAACCCTCCCTAGACCCCACCAACCTGAACAACCTTAGACCCATCTCCCTGCTCCCACTTACCTCTAAACTCCTAGAACGCTTAGTCTACAATCGTCTGAGCTCCCACCTCACTGACAACAACCTTCTCGACCCCCTACAGTCTGGCTTTTGCCCCCTACACTCCACTGAAACTGCCCTACTAAAGCTCTCTAATGACCTACTAACTGCAAAAACCAACGGCCACTATTCAATACTCCTACTACTCGACCTCTCCGTGGCTTTTGACACGGTTGACCATCCCCTCCTCCTCAAAAAACTACACTCTTTTGGCCTCAGCGACTCTGCTCTCTCCTGGTTCTCCTCCTATCTATCACAGCGCTCCTTCAGTGTTACCTATAACGCTGCCACCTCCTCCTCACTCCCTCTTTCTGTAGGGGTCCCCCAAGGTTCTGTCCTTGGACCCCTTCTCTTCTCCATCTACACCTCCTCCCTTGGTCACTTGATAAACTCCCACAGCTTAAACTACCATCTCTATGCTGATGACAAGCAAATCTATCTGTCTACCCCTCACCTCACCCTTTCAGTTTCCACCCGTATTGCTAGCCTACTAAGCAACATATCGGCCTGGATGTCACTCCACTTCCTCAAACTCAACCTCTCCAAAACTGAGCTCCTAGCATTCCCCCCAGCCCGTGCCCCCTCCCCTGACTTCACTATAAATATTGCTAACACCATCCTCAGTCCATCCCCTCACGCCAGGGTACTAGGTGTAATCCTAGACTCCCATCTGTCCTTCCAGCCCCAGATCCAATCGCTGACAAAATCATGTAGACTTCACCTCCGCAACATCTCCAAGATACGACCATTCCTAACCCCAGAAACCACTAAGCAACTCATTCACTCCCTTGTGATATCACACCTCGACTACTGTAATTCCCTCCTCATTGGCCTACCTCATCATAGACTATCCCCCCTACAGTCTATCATGAACGCTGCTGCCAGACTTATCCACCTCACTAACCGTTCCGTATCCGTTACCCCTCTCTGCCAATCCCTCCACTGGCTCCCAGTTGCCCAACGGATAAAATTCAAAACTCTGACAATGACATATAAAGTCATCCACAACACTGCCCCAATTTACATAACCGATCTTATCTCTAAATATCACCCAAACCGTACACTCCGCTCCTCGCAAGACCTCTTACTCTCTAGCTCCCTTATCTCCTCCTCCCATGCTCATCTCCAAGACTTCTCCAGGGCGTCACCCATCCTCTGGAACTCCCTACCCCAATCTATCAGATTATCACCTACTCTACTTGCCTTTCGACGTTCACTGAAAACCTTTCTCTTCAGGGAAGCCTATCCCCCCCCCCCCCCGCTAATTCTGGTAACCTCTACTCTTCCAACCACTCCATCCCCCACAGTGACTACCTACTGTACCACTCACCCCGCCCTCCTACATTGTAATCTCCAAGGAGCAGGGCCCTCTAATCCCTCTTGTATTGAATTGTATTTTTACTGTATTGTCTCCCACTATAATGTAAAGCACTGAGCAAACCGTTGGCGCTATATAAATCCTGTATAATAATAATAATAATAATAAAAAACGGTAGTTGCTTTGGAGGCCCTCACCTTACATATGTTCACATTTGCTTTATTATAAATTCAGCCTTCGTTATGTACAGATTCATAGGATCATACTATCATTTATCACATACAGTATATTCTAGTGAGTTCTTCATCTATTGCTACAGCCTGCCGTACCCACCCTGGCAATTACTGCTCGCTTTGCGCCAACCGCTGAGATGTGCATGCTTTTGGGCAAATGTTTAAAACCTCCTCTATAGTATAAATGCCGGGGATTTGTTTACACAGAATCAGAGATTTACAGAAACTCAGTGAACCTTGTTTTCTGCCGCTGCCAGAAACAGCCACAAAAGAGGTCAGAGGTGCAATGTCTTCATGCAGAGAGAGATCATGTGCTAGCTGGTACTGAGCAGGAAAATAACAGTAGGCAATACTTTAATGAATAGCTTATCATGTTCAACACACCATGCACTATTAGGGGAGCTGCTTAGCAAGATGGAAGAACAAGCGTTAAACGATGTAGATGAGCAAGATGTGAACATGGAAAATAAAACGCATAGAAAAAAAAGTATTAAAACTACATGGATTTACCTCCTATATAGCCACTGCTATAAATATATAGAAAAGCTTTAAAACTGCAGATCTCTAATTTAAAGCCTTCATGATTGTGGATGCTGACCAGAGATGACTTTCCATAAGCACAGAGGATGGCTGGATTTTATTGGTGTGCTCTCATTTAAAGGAGACCTGTACTGAGAGAAATGAGGGCTGCCATTGCTGAGCTCCTGCTACGTATACAAGTTTTCTGAATGTCTCTAGTTTCAAAACTTTGAGACACTAACTTGAACACAGATCAAAAAAAGTCAGATTGAAGTAAGAATCTCCATCTCTATCTTCATGTTATGTTTCTTTTCTTCTTTTTTTTGTTTTTAACTGCGTTTGAAACAAAAAATTAAAGCGAATCTTGCAATAAAATGCATGGTATGCCAAAAGAATGAGACCTCTATCGCCATCATTAATAGTTCCGTAATTTATCCCTATAGCTGTCAGAGCTGATTTTTCATTTTTTGCACAAGTTTAAAAATCAATTTCGTCCTGAAGAATAATTAAAAACCCCCAAATATAATATTGATTTTCGGAAAGCAAGCACCCTGGAGAATAAAACGGTGGTAGTTATCATTTTTTTATGTCACGTGATATTTGTGCAACAATTTATCAAGCACAACATTTCAATAAGAAATACACTAAAGTTAATTTTAGGACACACAAACACATTATTTTACCTATTTTTTGTCAAAATATAAAAGATGAGGTTGCACTGAGTAAATAGATACTCAACATGTCAAGCTTTAAATGTATCCACAAACAATAATGAACTTCTGTATCCTATATTTTCCACCGGCAATACTTTTGCTGGCAGGTCTGTTTGTCGTACAGACTTGACAGCGGGAGGTTTTGCACACATACCCGGTGGCTGCAGCCACCCAGATTGTGTGTAATTCTGACAAGCAGACTCCTGCCTGTTAGGTGGAAGCATTCAGGCAGCTGCTCTACCACCCTATTTGCTTCCATACACACCCTGTAATGATGCCACTCCCTGCACGAGCATTATTCAATAATATAATCAAACCAAAAACACTGAAATTTGAAATACAGAGGCAAATTCGCACATCGCTGAGCAAAGTCGCAAAATCGTTTTCAGTGTCTGATGACGAATTTCCCCACTAATCATTATCACTCAATTCTACAAGTGTTTCTAATTTACTATCGCTGCTCTAAAACCACTTTTGACGTAAAGGGACGCTTTTTGGACGCCATGGACTTTTCTAAGTTTCCAGGCAGAAAGAACATTCAAAATGCAGGCAGGGCCCAGGACAAAGCAGTAGGGACAAAATATATGTGAAATGCATTGAAACAGCAATGACAACAAAAATGACATTTTTTAAAAATTTCAAATTTGCCGCCGGTTCCGGCACCCGTACGTCCCGACGTCACAGGTACCGGAACACAGAAGCCGGATGCCGGCATCAGCCGGAGGAGATGGCCGGGGACGCTGCAGGGGACACATCGCGGGAGCGAAGGACAAGGTAAGTGCTGCAGGGACCCCCAGAGCAACGCCGCATGGTAAGCCCGAGTGTAGCTCAGGGTTACCGCTTTTGGTATAGAAATTTTACCCCGAGCTACACTCGGGAACACCGCTAAGGAGGTTAAAGCGTCATCTATAGAAAATATAGGGTACTGAAGTTTTTCGCCATTTCACAGGCACACCTGAGTCTAAGGTTTGGGTAACTATTTACTTGGTGATACCTCGTCTTTTATATTCTACCAAAACATTAGGTAATTTATTGTGTTTATGTACCCTAAAATTAACTTTAGTGTGCTTTTACTGAAATATTGTGTTTCTTAGACCTTTGCTGCAATATTGTGTTTCATAAAAAAATTGGACTACCAATATTTTATTCTCTAGGGTATCTGCTTTCAGAAAATATATAATGTTTGGGGGGTTTTATGTAATCTTTGGGCCTAAAATGATTTTTTTAAAACATGGATAACGGGCCTAGAATTATTGCTCTCACTCCAGTGTACATGTAACATATGTATTGCAAGCGATGTTATCGAACACTGGTGTCCCCAAGAGGTGTGTTTACATTCGTGTGCGTGTGCATGTGCATGTGCTTGTGTGTGGGGGGGATGGGGGGGTGGTCAGGCAAAAAAATTTGGGGGGGGGGTATTCCAAGTGTTTGGATGTAACTTTATTTTTCAAGTTTTGTTATCTTATTTTCACTCAGGCTAGGTTCACGTCTGTGCAGGTGATTGCTGTTGCAGAAATGCATCTGTTCCCGCAGCCACAAGCACCCGTACAGCAAAATGCTGGAGCTGTGTGTAGGTGCCATTAATGCTAATAGCTCATACTGGAAATTGCTCCTGCACTGGGAACAGCACTGCACGTGTGGTTCCCGGGAAGGCTACAATTTCTGAAATGATGCAGGGGTCTTTTCCCTGCATTTCAGGAAGCGCGGCAGACCATTCAAATGAATGGACTGCCGTGCCCACACAAACCGCAGCTCATAGAGCCACACAGATGTGGACCTAGTCTCAAACTTTATTTATATCACATAGAGGCCAAAAAGTCCCCTATGTGATATAATCATTTTAGGACAGGTTCTCTTTAATAAGAAATCAGGGGTCTTTTAGAGCCTTGATGTCTCACTTGCCTTCCACTGAAGCTAATGGAGCACTTCATTAGCTTCTTCCCTGGCTTCCAGGGCCAGGGAAAGTGACACTAGAAACTGGAAGTGACATTTTACATGTCACTTCCAAGCTAATTCTAGCTAGAGTAGATTAGTGAATGGATGTTTACTGATCTTCCACCCAGTGACACCAGCCATGTGGGTCTCTGGCCCAGAGGTGGGACATCAGAGCCCAGGAAGCATGGCAGGAGTCATGCCATACTCCAGGGGGTGACATCACGCTTCTTCCAACGAAATCCCAGGAAATCCCAGGAAATTGAGAACAACCCAAAACTTGCAAGCATATGCCATACCACATAGCCTCCTCTCAGCTTATTTGGTTCACAATTTAAATTACAGACAGACAGTCTGATGGACAACTGCTTCTGCTTTGTTCTTCTCAGTTCTGTGTTTCACTTAGGGCTCATTCACACCATAGCACATGCATAACAGGCATGATTTTTTTAAACTTGAACTGCAATGCTTTTTTAACACAAGGGGTTGTGCATTTTCAAAAAGCCTTTTTGTCCACTGTATGCTGTTAACATGCACTGCAGTGCACCGTGACATTGTATAGTGGGTCAGGAGTGGCTGGGGAAAAAGGAAACATGTCCTATTTCTTTTCTGTGTATAGAGCACATTCATGTGAACCAAACCCTTAGGGTATAAGGCAAATTGCTTTGTTCTTGCATTGGGACTTCCTTGTACAATATAGTTCGAGCTCAACCTAATGCTGCTGGTGTGAGTGAGCCCTTATATGAGTATATTTGGGAAGTACAGTGGTTTAATGGATTGAACTTCTGCCATCCTCAGTTCCAGTCCTATACAAGACACTATCTGCAGTTAGATTTCATGTCCTCTCTGTGTCTGCGTCAGTTTTCTCCCATGCTCCAAAGACATTCTAGTAGGTTTATTGGCCCCTGTCAAAATTGACCATGATGAGCATGTATGTATGTGAGGGAGGGAGGGAAGCAGGTCACTATCCCTGTGTAAGCTCTGACACAGATTCAAGGCAGAGCTTGCAAGCAGGGCCCTGATTCACCTCCAGCAACATCCATGCTGGCCAAGTGCCTCTCCCACCATCCTCTTGCACAGGAACAAGATAGGGTACCCAGACACCAGTAATGTGGAGAAGCTCCACCATCTTGGTCACTCCGATTCTCCTGGTCTGAGCCCACCTCCAGAAATAAAGTAATGTCCACACATTCAGCCTTTAATGTGTAGTGCAAGCCCCCTAATGGGCCCGCTAGTCTATTTCACGTCTCTACTTCTAATTGGGTGAAAATGCAACAAGGCACACAGTAGCAGGGACAGTCTTGCAGCTCAATGACCAGACTCAGAATGTCTTTTATGCTTTAATGCAAGTTGAGCTTAGCTGGGATGCATTGAGCTGCAGGATACTCCAGAACACAGTGCAAAATCAGAGGACACTCTTTGCTCTGTCTATTTTTCTTAGGAAAATACATTTTAGCAGACCCTAGGGAAATGAGCGACTCTGGGACCCCAAGGAAAAAGAATGATCCCAAAACAACAGCACTGGAGCAAATGCTCAAAGGGGTAGAAGTAGCGGACAGTCAATAGGATCCTAAACTGAGGCCTGTACTCACAATATTGCTGAATACTTGGATGCCCCCTTCCAATATCAGCCAGACACTTTTCCTATAAATTCCCAGACCAGATCCTCAGTAAATCCCCTTGATTTGGCTCCAGCTACAGTCATGGCCGAAATTGTTGGCACCCTTGATATTTTTCCTGAAAATCAAGTATTTCACACAAAAAAGGTATTGCATTAACACATGTTTTGCTATACACATGTTTATTCCCTTTGTATGTATTGGAACAAATATAAAACAGAGGCAGAAAAGCAAATATGACATAATGTCACACAAAACCCCAAAAATGGGCTGGACAAAAGTATTGGCACCCTTAACTTAATATTTGGTTGCACACCCTTTGGAAAACATAACTGAAATCAGTCGCTTCCTATAACCATCAATAAGCTTCTGACACCTCTCACCCGGAATTTTGGACCACTCTTCCTTTGCAAACAGCTCCAGGTCTCTCTTATTGGAAGGACACCTTTTCCCAACAGCAATTTTAAGATCTCTCCACAGGTGTTCAATGGGATTTAGATCTGGGCTCATTGCTGGCCACTTCAGAACTCTCCAGCGCTTCTTTGCCATCCATTTCTGAGTGCTTTTTGACGTATGTTTGGGGTCATTGTCCTGCTGGAAGACCCAGGATCTTGGACGCAAACCCAGCTTTCTGACACTGGGCCCTACAGTGCGACCCAAAATCCTTTGGTAATCCTCAGATTTCATGATGCCTTGCACACAGTCAAGGCACCCAGTGCCAGAGGCAGCAAAACAACCCCAAAACATCATTGAACCTCCACCATATTTTACCGTAGGTACTGTGTTTTGTTCTTTGTAGGCCTCATTCCGTTTTCGGTAAACAGTAGAATGATGTGCTTTACCGAAAAGCTCTATCTTGGTCTCATCTGTCCACAAGACGTTTTCCCAGAAGGCTTTTGGCTTACTCAAGTACATTTTGGCAAACTGTAGTCTTGCTTTTTTATGTCTCTGTGTCAGCAGTGGGGTCCTCCTGGGTCTCCTGCCATAGCGTTTCATTTCATTTAAATGTCGACGGATAGTTCGCGCTGACACTGATGCTCCCTGAGCCTGCAGGACAGCTTGAATGTCTTTGGAACATGTTTGGGGCTGCTTATCCACCATCCGGACTATTCTGCGTTGCAATCTTTCATCAATTTTCCTCATCCGTCCACGACCAGGGAGATTAGCTACAGTGCCATGGGTTGCAAACTTCTTGATAATGTTGCGCACTGTGGACAAAGGCAAATCTAGTTCTCTGGAGATGGACTTGTAACCTTGAGATTGTTGATATTTTGCCACAATTTTGGTTCTCAGGTCCTCAGACAGTTCTCGTCTCCTCTTTCTGTTGTCCATGCTTAGTGTGGCACAGACAGACACACAATGCAAAGGTTAAGTGAACGTCTCTCCTTTTTATCTGCTTTCAGGTGTGATTTCTATATTGCCCACACCTGTTACTTGCCCCAGGTGAGTTTACAGGAGCATCACATGCTTGTAACATTCTTATTTATCCGCAGTTGTGAAAGGGTGCCAATACTTTTGTCCAGCCCATTTTTGGAGGTTTGTGTGACATTATGTCGAATTTGCTTTCTTTCCTCCCTTTTTTTGTTTTGTCCCAATACACACAAAGGGAATAAACATGTGTATAGCAAAACATGTGTTAATGCAATACGTTTCGTGAGAAATACATGATTTCCTGGAGAAATATCAAGGGTGCCAACAATTTCGGCCATGACTGTATTTTCAAAAAATAAGATCTCACTGAGCTGTGACCTCGATGATCTCCTGCAGACTTCAGATACACTGCCCAAAAGGCAAGGGTCTTCTCCTGCACAAGAACATTGCTACTCCAGGCCACAGAGTATTTATGCCACCTACTGGGACCCCCCCTCCCCAGGGATTGGCTGGTATCATGTAAATATTCAGGCCAAGAGATTGCCCCTTCCAACCCACTACATTCTAGAATCTAGCAGCAGGCAGGAAGAAACACTTGTGCCAGTAGCCAGTGAGACCCAGAACAGCCAAAAATAATCACACACCACTACAATGATTTCCTAAACCTCTCTAGCAACCTATTCTAGCTTCAGCCTTTTATTCTGAAGCAGAAACACAATATTCACTTCTTGGCCAAAGCACTCTTCTCTGCTTCTTTAGCCTCGACATAAAAAAACTCTGCTCAGTCCAGCATTAACATGCGATGGCTTCCCAACTCTTCCATTGTCCTCACTGTAAGTCCCCATAGTTGGGTTCTCCAAAGGAGCCTGTACTGGGCATACCCTGAGGGTTCACTTCCCAAGGCTATGAACTTATATGGCAGTATACTGGGGGTAGTCTTTTCCCATCACTAATCCCTGAATACAAGCTTAGAAAGGGTTTAAACCCACAGTTTTGACAGTAAGGAAGGTAAATATCAGTGGTGGGGCAGTAAAGTTTTCAGAGAATCGAAAAAATCTCCAGATTAAGGTGAATCTGCTCTCTACATGCTGGTGTTTTTCCTCATACAAAACACTCCACGGCAATCATCCATATTCTCAAAACGTGGGTGGGGCCAGAGCATTACAGCAAAGGGAAGATTCACCACACGGGGTGGAAAAAAAGGTAAATTTTCTATAATGAGAAGATAAAATGAAAATAAAATGCATATCAAAAGTAAAAAATATGAAAAGGTAAAAATTTAAATTGTCCAGCCTAGATGCATGTAGACTCTTGCCCAATTACATGATAAAAGGCTGTCCTTACCTCAGCAGAAACCTTTTCTGTATGACTTTAAAGTAGCGCTGGGCTCTACAAAGGCAAAATGAATTTGTGAAAAGTTTTCACAGGGTAACATTACTGGGCTGTTAATTCCATGTATAAATTAAAGCTTTCTGCAGTGACTATGATGAATAAAAATGGAGATGAAATAGGAATTCTCATTCATTCCGCTGTGCCTACACCGATTTTCTGTTAAATTTCAGGTTTCAAATACTCCCCAGGAGTTCTTTTCTCAGGCAAGAGGCAATATGAGGTGAGAAAGGGATCTCGCTGTCAGTGCAGGTAGAGGCCTGCATAATAGAGCCAGGACATTAGAAAAAAATAGGTGTTTCATTTTAACAAATTTTATGATAAGGATAAAACATAATGAGCATGGTGTATTTGAAGCGGTTGATGAAACATTAAGGACTCAAAGGATTACAGGCAAAAATGTGTTGATATTTCATTTTTATGTGGGAAATATTTTAACCTTTTCAGTGCCGATCTGCCTGAGGCACATCGTATATAATATAAAAGCCTTTAGCTACGTTTCCCTAAAGGGAATATAAATCTGGAATCTGCCATTACTGAATTTTTTTCTGCTAAACACGACTCTAGTGACTCACTGACCTGGAACAAGCATATGGTCAGTAAAGTCTAAAGAGTCTGCAACCTCATGCGAAGCTTAATGATTTAGTAGGTAGCTCAGCAATGGCAGCTCCCATAGTTCTATCTTTACGGTTCTCTTTGCAGATCATTCAGTTTATGCAGGCTGCTGAAAATGTTATGAATATTGTTGGCAACACAATATAATCAAAAAGAACCCCAACCGAAATTAGATGTTAACCCCAACTGGAAGTCATTTATTTTGCTAAAGTACTGTATATCATAAACAACTGTTTTTTTAAAGATATAGTGTATTGCCAGCAGGTTGCCCCTTTAAGTCACCTGCAGAATGTTGCACTTTGGCCACTGATCGCTGGTGATGGACAATGTAGGATGAGAGAAGGTCAGAAGGAGAATTTTACTTGGCTTCGGGCACAGCTTGGTATTCTGGGGTAGATTTACTAAAACTGGTGCTCTCAGAATCTGGTGCAGCTGTTCATGGTAGCCAATCAGCTTCTAACATAATTAAACTTTGGCAATAAAACCTGGAAGCTGATTGGTTTCTATGGAGAGTTGCACCAGATTCTGCACCCAGGTTTAGTAAAAAAAACAAAACAAAAAACAAAACATTGTCTGCCTCTGCAACAGGGAATGAAGCTCCTGATTGGCTGGGACTGTTTGTTCTGCCCACTAGACCTGATGAAGACCAGGCTGGAGTGATCTGCTGAAGGAACAAAGCTCAGGGCTGGCTTTCGAGTTGCTGACCTTCATCTAGTCATCAGAGGTATGCAGCTTACTATCTTCAATCTGCATCTACTCTGTCCATAAAATCAACTGACGAAAACCAAATTGCACCTAGGAGGACATCTACAGAGCATCAGGGTGTTGAGAGGCCTATTGGCCACTACTGTGTTATTGAACTAGCTGCTGTTTGCTAACACTTTCTGCTATCGGGAATTCTGCCAAAGGGGAGAGTGTTGCTTGCTTTATTGTGATGATTTCAAAGGCTCTAACTGGAGAGTGAGCACTCCATTGAGAGTTAAAGAGTCCCAAAACTGGCAGACTGTAGCTGATCCTCCACTGGCCGGTGTCTTAGTCAGGAACTGAGACTTGAAGATAGGCCTTCTTATAGAGTCTATCATTGTGCTGTGCTGTGTTGTGCTATTATCTATCTTGTCTGTGCCAATTTTTGATATCTTCCTGATGCTGTATTTGTTACACTTGTCTAATCCAATCTTCTTTCCTAAGGCTTTTGCATGTTTCAATAAAGCCAGTTCATCTGTTACTGGTCTGTCTGTGATTGTCGGTTCCAGGTACAGGACAGGTCATTACTGGGAACAGCAGGAGGACCTTTCTATCTAGCTGTTCCATAGGGGGTAGCATTACATTTTTTTAACCTCAATGTTGCTGATTTTCTTCAATGAATGCATATAAATGCATACATTCTGGGGAAGGCTGCATGCCATTGCTCAAAGCAGGCTTCCTGATGGTGTCCAGGATGGTTGTGTTGGTGTGACCCTTAATAGTATCCACCAGAAGCACATGTGAAAAGTTGACAACACAGAAGAGAAATTCTAAAACAGGGACAAAGCATTGCCTCCTTATAACAGAACCTCCAGGGCAGGATTACTAGGTATTATTTTTAGTGATTGTTTCTACTTATTATTAACTTATACAGTATATACTTATTTACTTATTAGAAAATGCACTTATTGTTATATACGTATTATTTAGTGATTACTATATATCTGTTTTAATGGATATGTGGGATTTGAGGGTAGGTGTCTTGGGTTCTAGGAGTCTAGGACAAGAATAGATTATTCAACTTTATTCAGCAAAAGACCTGCCAAAGTTCACATCTCACAAAAACTGCTTAGGTTTATTTTCAACTGGAAAAACTGGTACAAAAGTGGTTGGTTACAAGATGGTTTCCGCTCAGGGCCACTTTTATTTTAGGGTTAGTCTACTCAAGGGATATCAATGTATAGAACCTGCTGCAGAAGGACTAACATCTTTTTTTTTTAATGATATTTTTATAGAAAAAAATAAAAACAATGTGGGGTCCCCCCCACAGGAAAATAGTTTTTAAAAAGTACATGGGGTTCCCCCAAAAATCCATACCAGGCCCTTCAAGCCTGGTAGAACTTTTAAGAGGAACCCCACCTCCAAAGGGGAAAAGTGCATGGGGTTCCTCCTAAAATCCATACTAGGCCCTTTAGACCTGGTAGGACTTTTCAGGGGAACAGCCTAAAAAATGGAGGGGAAAGCGTGGGGTCCCCCCTAAATTCCTACCAGACCCTTGATCCAAACACAGGCCTGGTAGGTAAGGAAAGGGGGGGGGGATAAGCGTGCGACTCCTCCTCCTGAACCATAACAGGCCACATGCCCTCAACATAAGGGGTGCTTTGGGGTAGGGGGCTCCCCCCCAAAGCACCTTGTCCCCATCACTCTTCTCCACAACCCTCAGCTGTGGTTGTGGGGCCCTGTGGGCGGTGACTTATCAGAATCTGGAAGCCCCCTTTAACAGGGAGGCCCCAAGATTACGTCCCCTCCTTGTTAATGAGTATGCGGTACATAGTACCCCTACTAATTCACCCAAAAAATTTAAAATGTGAATAAAAACTAAACAACAGTTTTGACAAGTTCTTTATTAGAAAAAAAAAGAAAAAGCCAAAAAATGGTTCCATCATTGTAATCCATTGTCAATCACGGCATCCAGCGTTGTCATGACACCGCAGATAGATTGTAATGGGAAGAATTTCCAACGGTCCACCTATTAGTCTTGGGCCTTCTACTGAAACATGGCCCATGTTCCTCTTATGAATCTCTCTGAATCATAAAAAGAATAGAGAATCAAACAAGGAGAGTAGGACCCCCTTGTTGGGATACATTTGCAAACCTGGGAACTAAGTCATGGCAATGTCACCATTGAAGTTTTCGAGAGAAAAAAGAAATGATTAGACAGTTTAAAATGAACCTTACCCTCACTCCAGTGATGCATCATTCACTCGCTCCCTCTCTGGTACAGACGTCTTTGTATTATGTCTCTTCTGCAATAAAGGAGAATTTCCTGCATGAAAATTTGTATTTGAAGGGGAAAGTTCCACTATGACTCTCAGTACTGATCAAAAAATGACAAATCGGGTTTGGGTGGACTAAAAAAGACCATTATGCGCCTTTTTTTAAACTTATAATGCAGAAGAGATCTATTAACACTTTTCTTTTACCTAGATCCTGAACTGTGGAAGGTGTACCCAAAAAGGCAGGCAGAGGCCAAGGGTCACCAGTATTGTCTGTTGGCTCTCTGCAACAGATCCTTGTTTCAATTACTGATGCAGCATGCCTTGTTCTACACTGTACCTCTGAGTGGGAATAGCCATCTTTGTAGATGATGTCAGAGTTGCCCCAGTTACCCCAACTGATGATCTAATGACTGGTGAGGTAATGATCAGGAAGCAGCAGAAGAGGTGGTGGAGTCAGAGATCCACAGACTAAACAAAGCAGAAACGGGGAGATTCTTGTACTGAGGCTACTCAGGTACAACTTCCTCTCCAGCAAGGAACACAGTGAGCAACACATTGATGACATTACCAAATCTCACTCTAGATCTCTGAGACTAGCAGTCAGAGGCAGTGGAGTCTTAGATAGTTACAGCAGTGCCTAGGCACAGGAAGTGCACTTCTGTTTTTCAGGAAGAATACATGATTAAAAGGTATTTTTTAAGATACTGCTTAGACACAATTAACATTTCTAGATGTTCCCTATAGGACTGCAAGTCTTCACTTTTTATTTCCCATCCACTTTAAGAGGTAAACTTCTGCAGTTTGTAGCATATGTGTAAATTCCAATAATAAAAGCCACATATTCTCCGTACAGCATATTATCCGCCTCCTCTTTTTCTAACTCTGTAAAAACAAAGCTGCTGTGATCACTTTTCTGCTCTGCCACTCAAATCCTTAACGAGATGAGACCAGGAACAGTTTGATTTCTACACCGTGTCCCCAGTTAAAAACCCGCCGGGCATTTCAATAGACACACAAATGAAGGCAAACATTCTTACAACAAACGTACGCCGTTTGTTGTTACCTACAGGAACGGCGTGGAAAAAAACATCTACAGAGGATAGCAGCTGTCATTATGTATTCCTGTCAGTCCGCCGTGCCTTGGACGTCGCTGATCAATATCGCTGTAGCACCGGTTACTATGGGAATGAAGCATTCCTACACTCAATAAACCCCAAGTTCCTCTTCTACAAAGGTGAGCAAAATACTTTTAAAAGAATGATTTATCTGTGTGATGCCTTCTGGGGAATTTGGAACTATCGCTATAAAGATATGTACTTCCACTTTGAAATGCAGAATATGATGTTTTTGCTCCAGGCAAGCAATAGCTTTAAACCATTTGTTTATCCAAAAAAATCAATCTTTGAGTCATGTTCTGCAAGGAATCCATGTGTGTATATGTATTCTTAGCAACAAAAAACGACATCACAACAACAAAAAACAAGCTTTAGACTTTCCCCAGGTGTCACGTCAGCTATCAAAACAAAGCCTCCTGTACATATTTATCTCATTGTCGTGTTTTAAATGGAGAAGATTGTTATCTTGCTTGGTTTGAGGCTAGAAGTGGATTTTTGGTTCATGGAACAGCTTAAAGCAACAAGTTCACCTTCCCATCATCGGGGCTCTTAGTGGAATCATTGATCTGTTAATTTTGTTGTAATGTGGCCAGTTATTGAAATATTTATTTCTCTTGATAAACCCATTTTGGTCCAGGGAACTTGGAGCACCTGGCACGTGTGAAGAATGCATACCTATGATGACTTTGCCCTGATCCTGACTCGGTGACAACTGTCCGACAGAAGAGGAAGAGAGCACAAATCATGCCAACAAGGACACAGACATCATTTAAAACCTGACAGAGATTCTAGACTTAAGTTTCTGAACCAGGGTTACAAGGAACCCTATTGTTTCTCCAGAAGTTGCTAGGGGGTACTTGAGCAATGAGCAATTTATGCCTCTCAGATAAGTTCCCATGATACCATTGATCTTTTTAGCTATCTGTAAGGGGGTAATTCTTCCCAATGTCCACAAGTGTAAAGAACATTCTTCCCACTGACCATCACACTAATGTATCATGAGTTGTAGATATAGTAATTCTTAGCAGGGGTTCTCTAAGACCATAAAGTTATTTCACAGGTTCCTCTTTGTTGAAAAGGTTGAAAAATTCTGTTCTAGACCTTCACTACTCAATTGTTTCTGGAGAAGATTCTGCTTTGGAATTTGTGCACTGCTGGTGATCTGATCAAAGCTGGATTGGAGTGTCTTCTCATGAGATTTGATCTGCTCTGCATTCCCCAGAAGTTGGTGACATCATGCCCAGTAATACAGAAGATAGGGGTAAGAGTTTCCCAAACTGCCTTTCTGTGACCACTCATAAGGTACCTACTTTAATGAATAATGTGACGGTTGTCCAGCCTGGACTAACTCAGTTTCCAGATAGCTATGGAATAAAATCACAAAAGCTATCTACAGGAGACAAACCTATGGGAAAAGGACTATTATCCTAGATACAAAGGGTTGGTCAATGGTGCAAACCATTATTCCATATTGCACAGGAGACAAAGGGGTTACAACACAATTCGAGTACAGAATCAGTCATCCAATAAAAAGACTTTACAAGCTGCTCATTAGATAACCTTAATATAGTGATTTCTATCCTAAATATTGGTAGGATTAGCAAAGAACTAAAGCTATTCTGCCAAACTATTGTCAGGCAGTATTGATCAAGTTTACCTTTATAAAAGTATTTGTCCAATCTCTATTTTCAAGATTCAAAGGATCAAAACTGTAGACCACAAATTAAATGGGTTCTTGTGTGTATTTAATCTTGTCATTTCTTATAGCTATATTTGGCTCCCAATATATACATAACAAAGTGCCAAATGTGGAATTGTTTGATATTTTTGAAAAACAATGAGATAGTAGATAGGATTTCCCTTGAAACACCATCTCTCACCTTTGAGCTTGCATGATTTTGGCACTTACCATTTTTGTAATCCTTTTCCTAGAATCCCAGATGCCTAAACTTTGATTGCTCTGTCCAAAAAGGCAAGCACAGGACAAAGGACAAGTCACTAATATTGTCTGTAGGCTTCTGGCAGCTGATCTTTTTCTCAGAATTGACTTACTATGCCTTGTTCTGTACTATAAGAAAACCTGTAATTAAAACCAATACCAGTGCTGCTGTATGTTTGAGAGCAGAATATAGCCATATTTACATAACTACCCACTCAGATATTCTAATTATTAAAGAGGAACCTCACCTGACTGCCCCCCCCTCCCACTTTTGGAGGGTTCTCTTTTTTGAGGAGCTTGCATCTAGTTTTGAGAGGTATGAACCAGCAAACACAAATGCTCCTGCGCTTGGGGATGGACTCGATGCAGGCTGCAACCACATTAAGAATGTCCTGGAACATGCACACCTTGCTGCCCTCAACAGACCGGGGGAATCCAAATATACTGAATGAGGAAAGAACAAAGAGAGGGCGCACAGGCCTAGTGCATTACCATAAAAAATGTTCTGGCTCTGAGGAAGGGGCAAGTTCTCAAAATGCGTCAGCCTATTGGATGTCTACATTCCCCATTACGGACTGTTACTCAGCGCGGTGTTGACCCAGTTGTTCTTTTATGATATGCCTTGACTATATTGTCATTTGTGAGTACAACACCTATTTTATTTCTTATTAAACATTTTTTATGATAATGCACTAGGCCTGTGCGCCCTCTCTTTGTTCTTTCCTCATTTAGTTTTGAGAGGTACCTGCTCCCACTTCCACTCAAACGTTCTTCACCAACCCGCAACCTCATGGGACAGGTCACAGGTACCAGGAGACTGAAGTTCCATTCACAAACTGCAACACAACTCAAGTATATCACTGTCAAAGGAATGTATGCCACAGATAATCACAGCCTGATTCCCACAGTAAACATGGCAGCACCTGGGACTGAAGACCAGCAAAGAATCGGACCAGGTGATCTCTGAATAGGTAAGTGTCTTTTTATTAAAAGTCAGCACTACAGTATTTGTAGCTGCTGACTTTTATTTTTTAAAAGAGACTGAAGATCCTCTTCTTTGCGTGTGTTACTGCTCATTTTACTGCAATTCAACATAGACCTATAAGAAGGTTTCATTGTGCATTGTATTGGTTTAGTGGAGGTCATTTGGCTCCTATAAGTCCACCTCACCCTAACCTGTCTACTTAGATTTTCCCATGATCCCGAAGGAATTACATCCACCCTTTGCTTATAAGGTTCTAAAATTAATTTAAAAAGATCCAAGTAAGAGGCGCAGAAAAGAAGATGAAGCCAAAAATCAAATAAGTATATTTATTAATATACAAATATACCAGGATTCAATCTGCTTAAATTCTTTTTTTTATTTACTCAAAAGGTGGAAATACACTTTAACATTAGCTTAAGCAGAGGCAGAAACCGACAGAACAAATGCATTATGATACACAGATATAGTAAAGAGCAATATTTTCGTACAAAGTATTGATCTTCTTATTTATGTGTGCTTATTCTACTGTTACAAAGAAGCAATTTATTCACTTCTGGACCATTTTAATAACCATCATCCTAAGAAAATGCAAGCAAAAGTAAAGATTGATTTCCTACAGATAAACATGCCCCCCTCCCCTTAGGCATGTGATGTGCTCCAAAATATCATTTTCTAATGACAGGTCTAAATTTTATGATGATGACAGAAAGAAATGGTTTTACATTATCAAAGAACAACTCGAGGCAACAAGTGAAATCAATCAGTGCTCTGATAACACTGTCCAGGAATCACTGACATTCAGCTAAACTCAGAAAGTCCATTTAGTGTGTCTTGAGTCTGTTTAATATACTCCTAAGAAACAAGATTCATCAAAACTTTTTCAGGACGTCTGGTAGGGCCTGAATGATTTATCCCAAGTTATATGCATGTACCAGCAGACTGCAGCAAACAACCAACCTAACCGAGATTCAATTTTATCTGTGTTGTACACTGAGTTCACTATATGAACCACTGATGTATTTATACATGTTGATCATATCCCCCCTTAATCTCCCTGGCGGTCTGATTATTTCAGATTTTTGGTGCTGAAAGCGGTACCATTTTTTTGCATTGAAATATGTAGTTTTTTTATTGTAATTTAGGAATAACTCCCTGAAATCTGTCCGAACAAGAGTCTAGTAAACATTCCGGATATGATAAAACTTGAAACACTAAATCATAAATTATAATTTAATAAATACTCATAAAAAATAATAATATAATCATAATAAATTTAATTCAATAATATAATCAAACCAAAAACACTGAAATTTGAAATATAGCGCCAAGTTCGCACATCACTGAGCAAAGTCACAAAATCGTTTTCAGTGTCTGATGACGAATTTCCCCATGAATCATTATCACTCAGTTCTGCAAGTTGTTCTGATTTACTATCGCTGTTCTCTAGCCGGTCTAAAACCCGATTTTGACCTAAAGGGATGCTTTTTGGACGCCGTGGACTTTTCTAAGTTTCCAGGCAGAAAGAACAGTCAAAATGCAGGCAGGGCACAGGACAAAGCACTCGGGACAAAATGTATGTGAAATGCTTTGATACAGGAATGTTTTGCTATGAAATAATCATTTTTAAAAAAATGTCATTTTTTTTAAATTTTCAAATTTGCCGCCGGTTCCGGTGCCCGTACGTCCCAACGTCACAGGGACCGGAACATGGAAGCCAGATGCCGGCATCGGCCGGAGGAGATGGCTGGGGATGCTGCAGGGGACCCATCGTGGGAGCGAAGGACAAGGTAAGCGCTGGAGGGAATCCCTGTGCAACGCCGCATGGTAAGCCCGAGTGTAGCTCGGGGTTACCGCTTTTGGTACTGAAACTTTACCCAGAGCTACACTCGGGAATACCGCCATGGAGTTTAGTCTCCTCTTCTCAAGAGAGAATAAATTCAGTTCCTCTAATCTTTCCTCGTAACTGATCTCCTCCATGCCTCTTATTAGTTTGGTTGCCCTTCTCTGTACTTTCTCCAGTTCCCCAATGTTGTTTTTGTGAATTGGTGCCCAAAACTGAACTGCATATTCCAGATGAGATATACTAATGATTTGCATAAGGGTAAAATAATATCTCTCTCTCTTGAGTCCATACCTCTTTTAATGGTAGTTTTAATGGTTTCTACTTTACAGTAATCACTGCTATCATCCAGAGTATGGCAGGCATATTCTGGATGATAGCAACCTAAACATTGGTTCTGAGATTTTTATGCATCTTGTACAGCCGTTCTTACAATACCTTTAGTAAAAACATTTATCCTTTCACAATCCCTTGGACTTATCCTGGATCCATCTATCTGTGTCAACTTTTGTCTGTGTTTTAGTGATTTTTTAGTGTCTAATGTAGCATGTTGACAAGCGTTTTCATTATGTGTTGTGGTGAGATGCATTTTTTGGTTAGGCAACTGATTTCCTGCAGTGAGTGACAACATCATTTTTGGCTTTAGAAGAATCTATGTTATACTTCCAGGGACCACCAATGCATGAAAATGCATTAAAATGCACTATAGATAGACCTCCATAAGCCTCAAAGCGCATGAAAATGTCTGTAAAAAACAACCAAGCCTCATTCTTCAAAACACATCGCAACACAGTGCTAAGTTGTTAGCGCTTCCACCTAGCAGCACTAGCGTTGTTGGGCTGAATCCCAACCATGGCACTACCTGTGCTGAGTTTGCATGTTCTCCCTGTGCCTGCGTAGGTTTCCTCTGGGTACTCTACGTAGTTTCCTCCCACACTCCAAAGACATGCTGGTAGGTTAACTGGCTCCTGTCTAAAATGGCCCTACACATAGAATGCATGAATGTGAGTTAGGGACCTTAGATTGTAAGTTCCTTGAGGGCAGGGACTGATGTGAATGTATAATAAATATGTAAAGCACTGTGTAAATTGACAGTGCTATATACTGTAAGTACTTGTAATAAATAAATAAAATAATAAATACAGTGCATAGATTTGAAAGGCCTCGTTAGGTAATGTGTGTTCCTATGACATATCTGTTGTTTTAAACAACATACATATAAGAGCATTGCCTAATACATAAGTAAAAAATGACATAAACTAAACATCCATCACACATAAATTCAATGAAATAAATATATAAAGTCCTTAATATCAAAATTGATTATTGAAATAGTGCTTCTTCCACTAACACTTCAGGTACCTCTGAGGACACCCAGTGGGAGGGGCGAAGCATGTCACTGCGGACCGTGGTGACGTCATTTCCGGTGATTGGAGCGCACAGCAGTTGCTTCCTAATCTGGCGTTTTATGCAGTTTTTTCTCTGGAATCATGTGAGCGTAACATATGCTTATATATTTTTTAACCTACCAAATGGAATTACACTATTTGGATTCCTTCCTCCATTCTTTGTATGTGCATACTCCATACTCTGTTACCATACAGGATGACTGAGGCTGACAACTACAGTTAAGCTGTAGCTGCCTGATGGCTAACATGTTACTGGTGAGGAGCAGGATGAAAATAGGTTAGTATATACATCTTTCTTACATAGGTTAGCCAGAAAAGGTTTTAGGGAGCATTTTTAAGACTAGTTAGGTTTTGCTTGGAATTTTTCTTTAACTCTAGTGAAGAAAAATAAGGTCAATGAACTGTTTGTGCTTCATCGCAGGGGTGTGTAAATCACAATTCTGGCTAAACAGAAAGAAAGATCCTTTGGCAGTTAAAACAGTTTGTACATGTGTGTTTCAGATGCGAATGTGGCCATTTATATGACCTTCAGTTTTCAGATGACATATGGTGATCATTGCCTGATCAAGCATGAATAAATTGCATTCTCTACTTCCAGTAGCCATTTTCTGCTGTTTTCTGCCTGAGATAAATCAAAGCTGAAGGGTATAACTGCTCTTCCTCCCCCATTTCTTTAATTATAAATATGTGCACTAGGGCGGCCTTTTTCAACCAGGGTGCCTGGGCACCCTGGGCTACCTTCAGGTTTGTTCAGGGGTGCCTAGTCAAAATGCCTAAAAATTGACCAACAATTGTATACAATCAAGCCTGCTTTTTACTTACACAAAGCCACAGGTTCACATTGTGCACCATTACAACCTTCCAACCACCGGCGTACTAATAACCAATTATATCATTGGTTGATAAGGAAGACGTCAGACACCTGCACAGCTTCTTTTCTTTTTTATCGCGCCCCTCTCCATGACCATTGGGGTGACATTAGCTGAGTGAGGGAAAGAAACATTGCAATACTCATCAGTTCCTTTGTTCCAAGGTGTATTTGCTTTGAAATAATAAATTATCCCTAATGTTGGGTGACCTACATGTGTGGATGTTAATGTTTTATGTAAAATGATTAGCTTAGTTTGTTACATTCTAGAATTGGGTGCCTTGAGATTTTATATAATTTTAAAGGGTGCCTTGACTGAAAAGAGTTTGAGAAGCACTGCACTATGGTGATCTGAATGTGAACGTTTATGTAACAATCGGTAAAAAAAAAAACATTCTTATGGTCACATTTTTGGCTACACTTCTGATCACCCTTCAATGTCCATGGCATCCTTGCATCTTGTGTTGCTTCTTTTCCTCAGAATCCATACAGATACAAACACAGATAAAAAATATGTCTTAATTAATATTTTCAAGGACACATACCTAACCAAAGTGAAATTTTTTAACTGTTTTGAGAAAAATGTGAATATAATCTATCAATATGAATCTGGAGGAAGATGTGGCATTTGGGAAAAAGTGTGTCCTATATTGGTCTTCAGAGCCTCATCTTACAGTGTCTACAGAAAGTAGATCATAAAGGAAGAATATGTTTCTATTCTGAAACTGGGCTCCATAGAATCGTGATGGATCCCTAGCCCAGGGTGGCCGATTAAACCATTTCCAGAAATACAAAGAGAAATCTTACAGCGATGTAAAGTGCATCTGCTGCTCTCATCTGTAATGGTCCCCTTATTACTATTCATATTATTCATACAACTAAAAACAGGCATTAATCAGGGCATTTGTTCTTCCGGATACTGACAAATTCATACATCCTGGGCTGTGATCAGCAGCATCGTAACTCGTAAAGGACAGATCGGGAAATGGGCAGCGATTAAGTCATAGATCTATATTTTAGGACAAATTTGTACATATACTCTATGTGATTCAGGATAAGAATTAAGAGCAGGCAAAACAGGTATATCTTATACAAAGATACTTCTAAGAAAAGTTTTCCACTAGTATGGAGTAACTAAGCTGTGATAGTTTTACTTTTTCCCTCTAACACATTTTTTGAGAGCCCATTAAAAGATATAAGATTTTATTTAAAGAGTGAGTTGACCTAAATTACAAATGATTAAAAAAAAGAAGCAAATAACGAGAATGTTTTTGATAAAACCTTTATTTGAGAGATGATGATAAACATGATTTAACAAGTTATTGCACAAGCCTATTAATACATAAACAGAAATCATAGATAAGCTCAGGTGTGTTTGAATACTACTCTGAACCCGCCTCCTCCGAGTTATCCTGCCAGGAAGCTGTCACTATGGACAGCCAATCATGAGTGGCAAAGTCATCCCCTGCCCCGTAGCCTTGTATATACACACCCAATGTATTTGCATTGATAAGCCTGAGCTTATCCCTAATAGAAACATAAAAGAGTGATGGCACAAAAAGACTAATTGGACCATCAATATGCAATTTTTTTTAACAGTTGGGTATTTCTGTTGTGAATGAGGTCTAACTAAATCTCTTATGGAGGAATAAAGGCATCCTGGATATGCCTCTAGTGATGTACCCTAGAACTCTATTTGCTTTCACCACTGTCTGGTCATACTGTGTTCTCACTTTGCAATAATCTGAAATAAGCACCCCAAAATCTTAATCCCCTTTAGTTCTGACCATCTCTGAACCCCCAATATTTTACTCTATGAGATGATCCTTACTTTGCATTTAGAAACATGGAGCTGCAGTTTCCAATGTGCTCACCAATTAACCAGCAAAGCAAAATCATTTTCCTGTAAGCTCTCATGAGCAGGGCCCCTAACCCTTTTGTCTTAAAGTATAACTAAAGGCAACACTTTTTTTTTGGTTTTGGATAGTGTGGAGAGGGATTAGAACCCCTGTGAGGTTTCTATTGCTGTCTATGCCCCGTGTAGGGAGATTCACCCTCTCTATTTGTCCTCTTTCCCATTATCACCAAAAGTTAAATAAAACAAAAATCCCAAAATTTAGGTTGTTATGAAAACAAGAATAGTGGGGAAATCTTCCAGTGGGGATCCTGGTGACAATCAGGTATTCCCTCAATTTAGAGGGATTTTCTTTTACTTCCTTTTCTGGCTATGGAGCAGGAAGTGAGACACAGATGGCACACAGATTGAGAGGGGTTATACTCTCCCTTACTCTAACCAATGAAAAAAAATGTTGTCTTTACTTTAACATTAAATTGTTTTGTGACTGTACTACCTCCCCTTACCTTGTAAAGTGCTGCACAAACTTGGTGCTAAGTAAATCATGTATTATAAAAAAACAATAAAATAATAATAAAATGTAATTTAATATACTTTATTTGCAATATTATTATACAAAGAAACCAGATAAATACACTGCTCAAAAAGGAACACTTAAAACACACATCAGATCTCAATGGGGAAAAATATCATGCTGGATATCTATACTGATATGGACTGGGTAATGTGTTAGGAATGTAAGGATGCCCCAACGTTTGATGGAAATAACAATTATCAACCTACAGAGGACTGAATTCAAAGTGAAAAAATGATGCAGCAGGCTAGTCTATTTTGCTGAAATTTCATTGAAGCAACTCAAAATGGTACGCAGTAGTTTGCTTGGCCCCCACGTGCTTGTATGCATGTTGGGGCATGCTCCTAATGAGACAATGGATGGTGTCCTGGGGGATTTCCTCCCAGATCTGGACCAGGGAATCACTGAGCTCCTGGACAGTCTGAGGCGCAACCTGGTGGTGTCAGATGGACCAGAACATGATATCCCAGAGGTGTTCCATTGTATTTAGGTCAGGCAAGAGTGGGGGCCATTCAGTGGTATCAATTTCTTCATCCTCCAGGAACTGACTGCATACATTCACCACATGAGGCCGGGCATTGTCATGCACCAGGAGGAACCCAGGACACACTGCTCCAGCATAGGGTCTGACAATGAGTCCAAGGATTTCATCCCAATACCTAATGGCAGCCAGGCTGCCATTGTCTAGCCTGTAGAGGTCTGTGCATCCCTGCATGGATATGCCTTCCCAGACCATCACTGACCCACCACCAAAACGGTCATGTTGAACAATGTTACAGACAGCATAATGTTCTCCATGGCTTCTCCAGACCCTTACACATCTGTCACATGTGCTCAGGCTGAACCTTCTGTCATCTGTGAAAAGCACAGGGCACCAGTGGCGGACCTGCCAATTCTGGTGTTCAATGGCAAATGCCAATCGAGCTCTATGGTGCTGGGCAGTGAGCACACGGTCCACTAGAGGACTTTGGCCACCCTCATGAAGTCTGTTTCTGATTGTTTGGTCAAAGTCATTGACACCAGTGGCCTGCTGGAGATCATTTTGTAGGGCTCTGGCAGTGCTCATCCTGTTCCTTCTTGTACAAAGGAGCAGATAGTGGTCCTGCTGATGAGTTAAGGACCTTCTACAGCCCTGTCCAGCTCTCCTAGAGTAACTACATGTCTCCTGGAATCTCCTCCATGCTCTTGTGCTGGGAGACACAGAAAACCTTCTGGCAATGGCACGTATTGATGTGCCATTTGGGAGGAGTTGGACTGCCTAAAGAACTTCTGTAGGGTCCTGGTATCACCTCATGCTACCAGTAATGACACTGACCCTAGCCAAATGCAAAACTAGTGACAAACAGTCAGAAAAGATGAGTAGGGAAAAAAATGTCAGTGGCCTCCACCTGTAAAGCCATTCCTGTTTTGGGGTTTGTCTCACTGTTGCCCATCTAGTGCACCTATTGTTAATTTCATTAACACCAAAGCAGCTGAAACTGATTAACAACCCCTTCTGCTACTTAACTGACCAGATCAATATCCTAGGAGTTTTAATTGACTTGATGCAATACTCTGATTACAAAGTGTTCCTTTAATTTTGTTGAGCAATGTATTTTATCTGTCAAAGAGATCATGTGATATTAGCACATTATATTTTATTTTGTAATGTACAGTATATTAACTGGTCAGCATCCCCTGCCTGATCCTTCCTACTGGATGGGTAGCATCCTTGAAGCCAGAAACCAGTTGGGATTGTAGCTCTGGCAGTGGTGGCCTTCATCTTTAAATGTAAATCCATTGTCTTCTTTGAAAGCTTTTTATAGTACATGGAGGTCAAAGCAAAAGTGGCCTTGGTACTGCATTGCAGTTTGACGTGTACGGAACACCAGACCCCACAAGACCAGATGACCTTTTTGTGTGGATCCTTTTTGCTGGCCATACACTAGTCTAAAGATGGCCATACACTAGTAGATTTTAGAATGAACATTTGTACAGAAATTTGTATGAAAATTCTTGGTGATGGCTTGACAAATGTTGTTCAAAAGTAGTTCCAAATTTTGCATTTAACATTCAATTTTGGAACAAATGCACTTACCAAGTGAAAACCACATACACTGTTAGAAATGTGTTCGTTCAAATAAAATTTCCAACCTGCTCCTTCAAATTTGTTTCATTACTGCAGTCAAAAATGAATTTTGACCTAACCCCACTAATGATTAGAAAATCTAATGTTCTTAAAATGATTCATTTCAAACAAAATTCTACTAGTGTATACCTATTTTTACTCTTTGGAAGTGTTCAAGAAGAGTATTTTTTGACCCCAACATTTTTTTTTTGGTCAAATAACTCTTTATTCGAGAAAATTCAACAGAATGAGATGTACAATGTTGGCAATTACAGAGAAAATGACATGCGACTTTCGAACCATAGAAAGAAATCCTGAGACATTGTAAATCTCTCAACTAACTTACAGAAGGCCTCTTCAGAAACATGGGAAGACCATAACATTAGGTATGAAACAAAAAAGAACAATAACATAAATAAAAAATGAGTGGAGATAGGAAATATGGAAGAAATTAGACATGGCAATTTTAAAGTACCCAAGGTTCAAAAAAGAATGGGAATTACTGAGCTAATTCTGCTATTCCGATGATAGAAGAGTAATTAGGAGTCAAGTTGGACAATTTATTGCAAGGTAAGGGTACAAAAAGCCATAGAGTCGCTAAAGGCCCACTAGCATGTCCAGGTAGTTTGTACCTTTTCGGGATCTATACTATCTTCTGCTACTAGAGTATCCATTGCAAGTTTTTAGCTGGATTTAGTCACGAATTGAAACATTATTTTATTCTGTTGAAGACTCATACCTATCATACTCATTCTCTGTCCATTACAAATTATATTTTGCAACTGAACCTAGCTAGAGAAACTAGAAGGTGATCATGGTCTAACCGCCCTCAGATATCTATATAGTTCATATGTGAGTACCAGTTTCAAAAAAGGATGTTGAACAACTGGAAGGAGTGAAGAGAAGGACAACTAAATTATTCAAGGACATGGAGGACCTAAACTATAGGGAAACAATAGTTGAGCTGCATTTTTTAAACCTTGAGGGGTTAAGAGTGGGGATATGATCAACATACATAAAGCATAAAAGGTCTGTAAGAAAAATGACTTCTGGTTAAATGATACCATTATTGCTTAGAATGTGCACATATTTTTTTTTTCACACAGTTGCTTTTAGTGCTGCTTTTTTCCTTTGAAACTGATGCATGGCCAGATGTAGTGAATGTATTATTTAAGACAGATTTTGTCCAAAAGTCATAAAGAGAACAAATTTTGTTCCATAAAATCAGTTTAGGGATGCTTGTTTGTTTTTGTCTGTTCTCCAAGTACCAGGAAACAGGTGTACTTCTGTTGATAAAATGGAGATATATATATATATAGGAGCAGAAGAGGTCTGGATGTATAAACACACAATGTACATAGTCCATACAGAGCTCGGTTAAACGGCTTACAAACAAGAACTAATCATCCAGGACATTCGGATTTCAGTAGCCAGGTGTTTGTGGTCGAGCACAGCTCTTTGTTCAGGAAGTTGCTCCTTAGGAGACAGATAAGTCGCTGAATTTGCTTCCTGTTGCTTCAGTACCTGGTAGCCACATATGTAAGGGCGGTTAGCAAATACAGTATAAGTTCACCTACGCATGAAAAAAATATTTGCAGTATATATTGTTTGTATCACAAGCACTGATATATTTTATGTAGATAATGTAACACTTACCCCTAGCGTTGGTGGTCAGGCACTATAGCTGGCTCATTCTTCACCTATAGCAGCCCCCTTTTCCATAAGGCAAGCAGGCCTACCAGTACTAGGTTGCCCTCAGGTCTTATACACAATGTTATAGTGCGTGGCTACCACACCAGCACAGGAGCGAGCTATGCACAACAAACAGGTACTTGCGGTTGGCAGGCAGGCAGGCAGAGTGATCCAGTGGCAGTCCAGGTTCAGGGCAGGCAACATTCAGAGAGTAGTCAGGGTCAAATCCGTGGTCACAAAGCAGGCTGAGTTCAGAGAGTAGTCAAAAGTTCAATGCAAGGTTGATAGCAAGGAAATCCATACAAGCTGGCAGGGCAGGGATTGGGCATAGGTGAAAGTCAAGGCAGGAAAACAGGGAGCTTGAAGCACGTGTTGAAAACACTATCATATGCATCACACTAAAGGCTTGGCAGGCTTAAAACAGGATTGGACACCACCCAGAGGCTGTATCTACATCAATCACCCTGCAGGTGGACAGTCAGACAGGGAGAGTGCAGCTCAGCCAAAACCAGGATGCTGGAATGAGACCAGCAGCTGCCATGGAACAGGAACATTACAAGCTCCTAACAGGTATATAGTATGCTTGTTGCAACTTTTTCCATCCCAGGCATTTTTTAAATAAAAAGGGCCCCCAGGAAGGGTAAGAAATAAAACATCAGGTTAGACTTGACCTGCTTGTCTCAAATCTGGAGCTATCCAATACGGTATTTCTTTTTGCCACAAGATGTCTTCAGGATTGGATGAATAATGACATACTAGGAATGAATGGGTGTCATAGCTAAGGGGTATCACCATTGAACCCTTCATTCATTCAGTGATAAGCAGAGTACCACTCCAGGCTAGAGAAGAGGCGTAGGAAGAAGAAAATCCAGAGGGGCAAGTGACTAGCTTGAAGATATCTAAAAAGGTAAATGTACAAATAAATGAAGCAAAACATAGAGTTTTAGCTATCTTGGCTGGGGAGGCTGAGCTGAGCCTGGAGTTAGGTAGACCAGATGCTTGGTTTCTGATGTTCATTCTGCTGGCCATTATGATGCTATCATGTTCTTAGGTTGGAGGATTATATCACTGGGTGCAGATAGAGACCAAGAATCTCACACTACCAGAAGTGCCGGATTTAGCAAGCTTAGCTCTTGAAAGTGAAGAATGGCAGTGCGGAAGATGGGACAGGGAAATATTAAAGTATACAGTATTTAAACCCAAGATGAAAAATGTCAATCCCTCTGCTGGTTTCCACTCACCCAACAAATAAAACTCAAAATACTAACAACATACAAAGTCACAAGCTACATCACCAGCCTAATCTCAAAAACCCAAAGTGTTCTTTCTGCTTCCCAAGACCTCTTGCTCTCTAGCTCCTTTGAAACCTCATCCCATGCTCACCTCCAGGACTTCACTAGAGCATCCCCCATCCTCTTGATTCCCTTACCCCAACCTGTTTGGCGACCTCCTACTCTGTCCAGCTTTAGGCAATCCCTGAAAACCCATCTCTTCAGACAAGCCTATCCTGCCTTTACCTAACACCTGTACTCTTAACTTTACTTTTTCCATCAATGCATCCCGACACAGGTATTACCTTTTGTATCACTTGCCCCTCCCTTCTACATTGTAAGCTCTCACGAGCAGGACCCTCTGAACCCTCATATCCTGAATTATATTGTAACTATACTGTTTCCTTTTATACGGTAAAGTGTTACATAAACTTTGGCTCTGTATGAATCCTGTATAATAATAATGATATACAACTCACCAGGCCTTAGATGTGGTGGCTGCATTAGTTTTCTTTTCCAAGCTAAGAACATTTTCAGCAAGTATAGGTTGAATTTTCCATAAATCCAGTTACTTTCTTTGAAATTAAATCTCAAGCATTTTCCACCTATGTTAGGGAGAAGATGAGAAGGGGAGGTGTCCTCATGATCTGTCCAGATGTCCTGTCCTTGGCTGACAGCACTGCTTCTCCACTGCACTGGCCTAAACTCTATTGAGCATCTGTGGGGCATCCTCAAATGGAAAGTGAAGGAGCAGGGGTGGACTGACAACTCATGGGGCCCCCGGGCAATAGGGGATCATGGGGCCCCTGTGTCCTTGCCCAAACTCAAAAAAGCCTATGAAAAAGGTACCAGGGGCATCTCATGGGGCCCCCTACTGACCCCGGGCCCTCGGCAGTGCCCGAGTTTCCAAATGGTCAGTCCGCCCCTGTGGAGGAGTGCAAGATCACTAACATCCACCAGCTCTGTGATGTCATCATGGAGGAGTGGAAGAGGACTCCAGTGGCAACCTGTGAAGCTCTGATGAACTCCATGCCCAAGAGGGTTAAGGCAGTGCTGGAAAATAATGGTGGCCACACAAAATATTGACACTTTGGGCCCAATTTGGACATTTTCACTTAGGGGTGTACTCACTTTTGTTGCCAGCAGTTTAGACATTAATGGCTGTGTGTTGAGTTATTTTGAGGGGACAGCAAATTTACACTGTTATACAAGCTGTACACTGACTACGTCACATTATAGCAAAGTGTCATTTTTTCAGTGTTGCCACATGAAAAGATAGAATAAAATATTTGCATAAATGTGAGGGGTGTACTCACGTCTGTGAGATACTGTATATACAGTATATATATATATATATATATATATATAATGTATATAGTATAGTATTTTCACTATATATATACAGTCATGGCCGAAATTGTTGGCACCCTTGATATTTTTCCTGAAAATCAAGTATTTCACACAAAAAAGGTATTGCATTAACACATGTTTTGCTATACACATGTTTATTCCCTTTGTATGTATTGGAACAAATATAAAACAGAGGCAGAAAAGCAAATATGACATAATGTCACACAAAACCCCAAAAATGGGCTGGACAAAAGTATTGGCACCCTTAACTTAATATTTGGTTGCACACCCTTTGGAAAACATAACTGAAATCAGTCGCTTCCTATAACCATCAATAAGCTTCTGACACCTCTCACCCGGAATTTTGGACCACTCTTCCTTTGCAAACAGCTCCAGGTCTCTCTTATTGGAAGGACACCTTTTCCCAACAGCAATTTTAAGATCTCTCCACAGGTGTTCAATGGGATTTAGATCTGGGCTCATTGCTGGCCACTTCAGAACTCTCCAGCGCTTCTTTGCCATCCATTTCTGAGTGCTTTTTGACGTATGTTTGGGGTCATTGTCCTGCTGGAAGACCCAGGATCTTGGACGCAAACCCAGCTTTCTGACACTGGGCCCTACAGTGCGACCCAAAATCCTTTGGTAATCCTCAGATTTCATGATGCCTTGCACACAGTCAAGGCACCCAGTGCCAGAGGCAGCAAAACAACCCCAAAACATCATTGAACCTCCACCATATTTTACCGTAGGTACTGTGTTTTGTTCTTTGTAGGCCTCATTCCGTTTTCGGTAAACAGTAGAATGATGTGCTTTACCGAAAAGCTCTATCTTGGTCTCATCTGTCCACAAGACGTTTTCCCAGAAGGCTTTTGGCTTACTCAAGTACATTTTGGCAAACTGTAGTCTTGCTTTTTTATGTCTCTGTGTCAGCAGTGGGGTCCTCCTGGGTCTCCTGCCATAGCGTTTCATTTCATTTAAATGTCGACGGATAGTTCGCGCTGACACTGATGCTCCCTGAGCCTGCAGGACAGCTTGAATGTCTTTGGAACATGTTTGGGGCTGCTTATCCACCATCCGGACTATTCTGCGTTGCAATCTTTCATCAATTTTCCTCATCCGTCCACGACCAGGGAGATTAGCTACAGTGCCATGGGTTGCAAACTTCTTGATAATGTTGCGCACTGTGGACAAAGGCAAATCTAGTTCTCTGGAGATGGACTTGTAACCTTGAGATTGTTGATATTTTGCCACAATTTTGGTTCTCAGGTCCTCAGACAGTTCTCGTCTCCTCTTTCTGTTGTCCATGCTTAGTGTGGCACAGACAGACACACAATGCAAAGGTTAAGTGAACGTCTCTCCTTTTTATCTGCTTTCAGGTGTGATTTCTATATTGCCCACACCTGTTACTTGCCCCAGGTGAGTTTACAGGAGCATCACATGCTTGTAACATTCTTATTTATCCGCAGTTGTGAAAGGGTGCCAATACTTTTGTCCAGCCCATTTTTGGAGGTTTGTGTGACATTATGTCGAATTTGCTTTCTTTCCTCCCTTTTTTTGTTTTGTCCCAATACACACAAAGGGAATAAACATGTGTATAGCAAAACATGTGTTAATGCAATACGTTTCGTGAGAAATACATGATTTCCTGGAGAAATATCAAGGGTGCCAACAATTTCGGCCATGACTGTATATATATATATATATAATTTTTTTATTTTTTTTTTTATTTTTTTTTCCCTTTTGCTTTACCTGTCGTGTGATTCCTCAGCATGCGATGTTGGAGGACGTGTTGGTACTTTCGTTCTTTAATCATATAATTACTTTACTCCACAACATCTGACAAGCTCTTTACAAAGTAAACACTGTTGACTTGTAGTAATTACCTTCTCAATGCGCTGTTCTTTTTTCTCTTTGCCAGAGATGAGAGTAGGCGCGTGGCTCGGCCACTGAGTAGACTATCACCTTACCTTGCTGAGGTATGCCCCACAATTAGCTCTTTGTATACAGGCAGCGGTTAGCTGGTGTGCGGCAGAATGACAGGTAATACAGCTAATTAACTTCAAGTACCTGTAATCCTAGCACATTTACCTTGCGATAAAAGCAAACAAAAGTCTTTCAGGTGTAAATAATAAGCGGTTTTCCTGAGGACGATTAGAGGTTGGCAAGAAACTTCCCATGGATGAATGCATTCTATTCATGGCGGGGTGTAACTGCGTGTTTACTGTAACAATATGGAGCGTGATGTACATCAAGAAAGCAATGAAGCATGGCATGTTTGATTCATATCTAAATTTGCATTGAATAAAATATTAAAATAATAACAATAATTACAACAACAATAATAATAATACTGTTCATAATATTGTTATTATTTCTATTCTTCTTCTTAATAGTACTATTAATATTGCAAATAATAATAATAATAATAACAACAATAATAATAATAATAACAATAATAATAATAATAATAACAATAATAATAATACTAATAACAATACTAATAATAATAATAACAATAATAATACTACTACTAATAATAATAATAACAATAATTACAATAATAATAATAACAATAATAATAACAATAATAATAATAATACTAATAACAACAATAATAATAACAATAATAATAATAATAATACTAATAACAATAATAATAATAATAATAACAATAAAAATAACAATAATAATAGCAAAACAATACCAATATTGTTAGGGCAGATCTAGACCTGCTTCTAAACCTACCTTTCCTCTGAAGCATGATCCCCATTCGGTTCATGTTTCAGAGGTGATTGATAGGCAGTGTCGTCCTGTTTTAACTCCATTTCTGCCAACAAACATGTCACAATTGTGTGCATTTTACGTGGATACGGCGAGTTTTTGGCCCTGTTCATCTGGATGTGTCATGTGCGGTGGGCTTGACGCCCGCTGATCACTACATGTCGGTTTGATTTAGCTGCAGGCGCAAAGCATCATAACCAGAGCATGTAAACACCCCCCGTACACTGCCTATTGCAGCTTGGGGGGGGGGGGCAAAATTGCACAACAACCACACAATTTTAGCTATCCGCCAACTGCAAGTCTAAATGAGGCTTTAATAATATTGTTATTATTATTATTAATAATAATAAAATAATAATAATAATATTAACAAAAAAAGAAAAATCTGTCTATCAATTTTGCTAGATAACTTTGTAATTCACACACTTTTTTCAAAGATTGTAACAATGTAGTTCAGCCTGATTTATTATTGGATATCGAATCATTACTAAGATCCAAAACATTGACTTTATCCACTTCAGCTCAGGAAGGTTTTACCCCCTTCATGACTAGGCCATTTTTTGCTGCTCAGCACTGTGCTACTTTGACTGGCAATTGTAAGGTCATGCAACGTTGTACCCTAATGAAATTCATATATTTTTTTTCCCACACGATTAGAGCTTTCTTTTAATGGTATTTTACTGAAAATGTTTTAAAAAATTATATTTTCTCCTTTTTGTTATAAATAGAGATGAGCGAATCGAAGTATCCGAAGTGGAATTCGAGTCGAATTTCGGAAAAATTTCGATTCGTGCCGAATCCGAAAAACAGCCTAATTCGGACGCGCGAATCGAAATTTTTCCGAAAATGGCGGCTGACATGTGCGGCGACGGAGCGGGGATGTCGGGGAAGGCGCGCAGACAAGGCGCGCTGCCCCATAATGCATTCCTCAACGACATGTGATCGCATCAGCCAATCAGCAGCCAGCCAGCCAGCACTGTGTAATGGTCGAGGTATATATAGCGGCCATTTTGGAAATCTTCATTTGCCTGCAGTCATTGAACAGAGGCAGACCGCTCTGTACTAGGGACAGGGACAGAGTTAGGGCCACAGAAACGAGAATTGGGGACAGAGAGAAGTTACTTAGGGACAGAGAACCATTACTCAGGGACACAGACTTGTTAATGAGGGCCACAGAATCGTTATTTAGGGACAAAGAAACGCTAGTTAGGGCCACAGAATTCATACTCAGGGACAGACAGAATTGTTACTCAGTGCCAGAGAATTGTTACTTAGGGCCACAGAAACGTTATTAGGGCCACAGAATTTTTACTCAGGGACAGACAGAATTGTTACTGAGTGCCAGAGAATTGTTACTCAGGGACAGACAGAATTGTTACTGAGTGCCAGAGAATTCTTACTCAGGGCCACAGAATTCATTCTCAGGGACAGACAGAATTGTTACTCAGGGACAGACAGAATTGTTACTGAGTGCCAGAGAATTGTTACTCAGGGACAGACAGAATTGTTACTGAGTGCCAGAGAATTGTTACTCAGGGACAGACAGAATTGTTACTGAGTGCCAGAGAATTGTTACTCTCACAGACACAAAATTGTTACTTGCACAGACACAGAATTGTTACTTGCACAGACACACAATTGTTACTCAGGGCCACAGAATTCATACTCAGGGACAGACAGAATTGTTACTGAGTGCCAGAGAATTCTTACTCAGGGCCACAGAATTCATACTCAGGGACAGACAGAATTGTTACTCAGGGACAGACAGAATTGTTACTGAGTGCCAGAGAATTGTTACTCAGGGACAGACAGAATTGTTACTGAGTGCCAGAGAATTCTTACTCAGGGACAGACAGAATTGTTACTGAGTGCCAGAGAATTGTTACTCTCACAGACACAAAATTGTTACTTGCACAGACACAGAATTGTTACTCGCACAGAGACAGAATTGTTACTCAGGGCCACAGAATTCATACTCAGGGACAGACAGAATTGTTACTGAGTGCCAGAGAATTGTTACTCAGGGACAGACAGAATTGTTACTGAGTGCCAGAGAATTGTTACTCTCACAGACACAAAATTGTTACTTGCACAGACACAGAATTGTTACTTGCACAGACACACAATTGTTACTCAGGGCCACAGAATTCATACTCAGGGACAGACAGAATTGTTACTCAGGGACAGACAGAATTGTTACTGAGTGCCAGAGAATTGTTACTCAGGGACAGACAGAATTGTTACTGAGTGCCAGAGAATTGTTACTCTCACAGACACAAAATTGTTACTTGCACAGACACAGAATTGTTACTTGCACAGACACACAATTGTTACTCAGGGCCACAGAATTCATACTCAGGGACAGACAGAATTGTTACTGAGTGCCAGAGAATTGTTACTCAGGGACAGACAGAATTGTTACTGAGTGCCAGAGAATTGTTACTCTCACAGACACAAAATTGTTACTTGCACAGACACAGAATTGTTACTCGCACAGAGACAGAATTGTTACTCAGGGCCACAGAATTCATACTCAGGGACAGACAGAATTGTTACTGAGTGCCAGAGAATTGTTACTCAGGGAAGACAGAATTGTTACTGAGTGCCAGAGAATTGTTACTCAGGGACAGACAGAATTGTTACTGAGTGCCAGAGAATTGTTACTCTCACAGACACAAAATTGTTACTTGCACAGACACAGAATTGTTACTCGCACAGAGACAGAATTGTTACTCAGGGCCACAGAATTCATACTCAGGGACAGACAGAATTGTTACTGAGTGCCAGAGAATTGTTACTCAGGGACAGACAGAATTGTTACTGAGTGCCAGAGAATTGTTACTCTCACAGACACAAAATTGTTACTTGCACAGACACAGAATTGTTACTTGCACAGACACACAATTGTTACTGAGTGCCAGAGAATTGTTACTCAGGGACAGACAGAATTGTTACTGAGTGCCAGAGAATTGTTACTCAGGGACAGACAGAATTGTTACTGAGTGCCAGAGAATTGTTACTCAGGGACAGACAGAATTGTTACTGAGTGCCAGAGAATTGTTACTCTCACAGACACAAAATTGTTACTTGCACAGACACAGAATTGTTACTCGCACAGAGACAGAATTGTTACTCAGGGCCACAGAATTCATACTCAGGGACAGACAGAATTGTTACTGAGTGCCAGAGAATTGTTACTCAGGGACAGACAGAATTGTTACTGAGTGCCAGAGAATTGTTACTCTCACAGACACAAAATTGTTACTTGCACAGACACAGAATTGTTACTTGCACAGACACACAATTGTTACTCAGGGCCACAGAATTCATACTCAGGGACAGACAGAATTGTTACTGAGTGCCAGAGAATTGTTACTCAGGGACAGACAGAATTGTTACTGAGTGCCAGAGAATTGTTACTCAGGGACAGACAGAATTGTTACTGAGTGCCAGAGAATTGTTACTCTCACAGACACAAAATTGTTACTTGCACAGACACAGAATTGTTACTCGCACAGAGACAGAATTGTTACTCAGGGCCACAGAATTCATACTCAGGGACAGACAGAATTGTTACTGAGTGCCAGAGAATTGTTACTCAGGGACAGACAGAATTGTTACTGAGTGCCAGAGAATTGTTACTCTCACAGACACAAAATTGTTACTTGCACAGACACAGAATTGTTACTTGCACAGACACACAATTGTTACTCAGGGCCACAGAATTCATACTCAGGGACAGACAGAATTGTTACTGAGTGCCAGAGAATTGTTACTCAGGGACAGACAGAATTGTTACTGAGTGCCAGAGAATTGTTACTCTCACAGACACAAAATTGTTACTTGCACAGACACAGAATTGTTACTCGCACAGAGACAGAATTGTTACTCAGGGCCACAGAATTCATACTCAGGGACAGACAGAATTGTTACTGAGTGCCAGAGAATTGTTACTCAGGGAAGACAGAATTGTTACTGAGTGCCATAGAATTGTTACTCAGGGACAGACAGAATTGTTACTGAGTGCCAGAGAATTGTTACTCTCACAGACACAAAATTGTTACTTGCACAGACACAGAATTGTTACTCGCACAGAGACAGAATTGTTACTCAGGGCCACAGAATTCATACTCAGGGACAGACAGAATTGTTACTGAGTGCCAGAGAATTGTTACTCAGGGACAGACAGAATTGTTACTGAGTGCCAGAGAATTGTTACTCTCACAGACACAAAATTGTTACTTGCACAGACACAGAATTGTTACTTGCACAGACACACAATTGTTACTGAGTGCCAGAGAATTGTTACTCAGGGACAGACAGAATTGTTACTGAGTGCCAGAGAATTGTTACTCAGGGACAGACAGAATTGTTACTGAGTGCCAGAGAATTGTTACTCAGGGACAGACAGAATTGTTACTGAGTGCCAGAGAATTGTTACTCTCACAGACACAAAATTGTTACTTGCACAGACACAGAATTGTTACTCGCACAGAGACAGAATTGTTACTCAGGGCCACAGAATTCATACTCAGGGACAGACAGAATTGTTACTGAGTGCCAGAGAATTGTTACTCAGGGACAGACAGAATTGTTACTGAGTGCCAGAGAATTGTTACTCTCACAGACACAAAATTGTTACTTGCACAGACACAGAATTGTTACTTGCACAGACACACAATTGTTACTCAGGGCCACAGAATTCATACTCAGGGACAGACAGAATTGTTACTGAGTGCCAGAGAATTCTTACTCAGGGCCACAGAATTCATACTCAGGGACAGACAGAATTGTTACTCAGGGACAGACAGAATTGTTACTGAGTGCCAGAGAATTGTTACTCAGGGACAGACAGAATTGTTACTGAGTGCCAGAGAATTGTTACTCTCACAGACACAAAATTGTTACTTGCACAGACACAGAATTGTTACTTGCACAGACACACAATTGTTACTCAGGGCCACAGAATTCATACTCAGGGACAGACAGAATTGTTACTGAGTGCCAGAGAATTGTTACTCAGGGACACCTAATCGTTGAATTAAATAGTATGTCAGACAACATGCAGAGGAGTGGCAGAGGAGGCAATGTTTTAGGAGCGAGCAGACGTGGCAGCAGAGGAAGGGGTCGAGGCAGCAGTATTCGCAGCCAGAGGCCAGTGCTCCCGGTGTCATCCAGCGGTCGTGTCTCCACCGACAACCCTGCCGTCATTGATTGGTTGGCTCGGTCGTCTTCCTCTTCCCAGGTCACCTCTGACACCTACAGCCAACGGTCGGTGGGTACGTCAGACACAACCGTTAGTTGGCATGGCCCGGGACCAAGCCCACTGAAATCACGTGTCCTCTACCTGCCCCTGTCCTTTGCTGTTCCCTCACCAAGCGAAGTATCGCATGCTGTGGGCTCAGCCCCACTGTACAGTGAGGAAGAGCTAACAGAGGGCGGTCAGGAACGGGGGGAGACATCGGCCTTTTCAGCAGCCAAGCGAACAAGTACTGGCGAGGAGAGTGGCTCGGTAGCCGGTCTAGAGACAGGTCTGTCTCCTGACCCAGACGCAGCCGAGGGGGCTAGTAGTGAGGCGGAGACCCTACTTGATGATGAGGAGGTTGATCGCACTTGGCAGCCTCGTCGTCATCAGGCAATTTCTTCCGCATCATCAGGAGAAGAGGGTGGCAGCTTGGCAGCGAGCAAAACAGTCGGTGGGTTGCCCAGGAGACAGCAGCAGGGTCGCATCAGTGTCAGTGGAGCCAAACGTCCACGGAGTAGAGCACCAGCTCCACTGCAGCCTACCACCACGGCCAGTAGTGGTGCCGGTGCGCACGGAGGAAGTAGCAGTCAGCCAGTGAAGAGTAGCGGGGGCAAAGTTTCCTACTCGGTGGTGTGGCAATTTTTCCTCAAGCCGCCCGAGGAAGTAAACGTAGCCGTATGTCGACTATGTGGCCAGAAATGCAAGCGTGGCCAGGGGGCCCATGTTGGGACTACAGCGTTGCGTCAGCATATGCAGCGTCACCATTCGGTGGCCTGGGAAAACCGTGATAAACATACGGCGGTTCTGCCTGCCCCAGCCCCCGCTCCATCACCCGCTCCGTTACTTGCTCCGTCACCCGACGTCGTCAATCGCCCTCTATCAGCCAGTCAAGGCTCCAACACCTCTGCTGAGGGGAGTTGTCGCTCATTGGCATCTTCCGCTCGTTCAGATGCTCCTTCTCCTGCTACTCCTCTTCTCGGATTCCGTCAACAGTCTTTCTTGGAATCCGTATCCAAGAGACAACAGTTTGCGAGCACGCACCCGACGGTGCAAAAGCTGAACGTCCTCCTGTCCAAGTTGCTGGTGCTGCAGTCCCTCCCTTTCCAACTGGTGGACTCAGCACCTTTCCGAGAAATGATGGCTTGTGCCGCGCCGCGGTGGAGAGTGCCAAGCCGTCATTTCTTTGCCCAAAAGGCAGTGCCAGCCCTGCATTCACATGTAGAAGAGATGGTGGGCCAGTCTTTGAGCATGTCGGTCTCTGCCAAAGTGCACGGCAGCGCCGACGTGTGGAGCTGTAACTACGGTCAGGGACAGTACATGTCATTTACGGCCCACTGGGTGAACGTGGTGCCGGCACAGCCGCACCAGCAACTTGGACAGGTCACGACGCTTTTGCCTCCACGTTTGCACGTCCTTGGTCCAGCAAGCATGTCCGCCTCTACCACCTCTTTTTCCGCCGTGTCCTCAGCCGCCACCCCCGTGCCAAGTCCCATTACCCGACCGGCATATCACATGTGCAGGGCGCAACGGTGTCACGCTGTGCTGCACCTGGTATGCCTTGGCGAACGTAGTCACACAGGGGAGGAACTGCTGAGTGTAATGAACAGAGAAATCGACAGATGGCTGTCTCCGCGCAAACTAAAAATCGGAACCATGTTGACTGACAACGGAAAGAACATGGTGTCTGCTCTGCGTCAAGGAAGGTTGTGCCATGCGCCATGCATGGCTCACGTGTTCAATCTGGTTGTCAAGCGGTTCCTAAAATCCACCATCCCACTGCAAGACATCCTTAAAATGTCACGTAAACTGTGCATGCATTTCAGCCATTCCTACACCGCAAAGAACACCCTCATTGAGCTGCAGCGGCAGAACGGAATTCCACAGCATCGCCTGATCTGCGACGTTGCAACAAGGTGGAATTCAACCCTACACATGTTAGACCGCCTTTACGAGCAGCGAAAGGCCATCACCGATTTCCTGATGTTACAAGCGGATAAAGGTACTCCCCTGTGTAACTTAGATGTCAGCCATTGGCAGCTCATGCGTGACACCTGCCGCTTGCTCAGGCCCTTTGAGGAGGCCACGCTATTCGTGAGTCGGCAGGACTATGGGATGAACGACGTCATTCCTCTGTTGCACGTCCTGGAACAAATGCTGTTAACAATGGCTGGTCAGGGTGCGGTAGACGTGGCGCACAGATCTCAACGCCACATGACCCCTGTGGGGGCAGGACAGGAAGAAGAGGAGGAGGTAGAGGAGGACATTTGTGCTCAGGAATTATTGAGTGAAATGGGTGGTTTTTCCACTCAGCGGACAGGAGTGGAGGAGCAGGAGCATCTGGTAGAGGAGGAGGAGGAGGAGACAGAGGACCCAGACGCACCGTGGCAGTATGCTGTGGAGATGGAGGCAGGGAGTCCCTCGCATTCCTTGGCACAAATGGCCCATAGCATGCTCGGTTGCTTGCGTAGCGACAGCCGAATAATAACCATCAGACAGAGGGATGACTTTTGGCTGTCCACCTTGTTGGACCCTCGCTACCGGTCCAAAATGGTGGCCTTTTTCACACCTGCTGAGAGGGAGGCCAAAATTACGTACTATAAAAACCACCTATGTAGTCAGTTGGTCTCTGCCTTTGTGCGCCAACGTCCATCCTCAGACACTGTGGGCCCTGTGCGCTCGCGTTCCGCTGGCATGGCAGCAGGGGAGGGGTGGGGTGGTAGGAGCAGTGGCAGCTCCACCAGCAGCGGCTGCCTCAGTCTGCAGTCGATGATGAGTAGCTTTCTTCACCAGCGCAGTGAGGAAACTACTAACCAGCCGCAGCAGCAGCAGCAGCATCAGGTGGACCTGGAGCAGGAGCTCAAACAACAGGCTTGGGCCTACTTGGACAGCACCCTGCCAACCGAGGTAGACAATCCCCTTGACTACTGGGCAACGAAACTTGACCTTTGGCCCCAACTAGCTGAATTTGCCCTTGAAAGGCTGTCATGCCCGGCCAGTAGCGTGGCATCGGAGCGCGTGTTTAGTGCGGCAGGAGGTATTGTAACTCCGCGGAGGACACGACTGTCCACCCAAAGTGTGGAGAGACTCACGTTTGTGAAAATGAATCAGGCGTGGATTAGTCTGGATTTCAAACCACCAGTTCCTGACACAACTGACTAAATCCGCCATGAATCATGCCTCAAACATGTGCCACTTTCAGGTCTCCTCACACTGCTGGTGTGTTGAATTTTTTGACATAGGGTGCTGGCAGATTACGGGCCTCCTATAGCTGCTGCCAGGCCCCTAATCTGCCATAGGCCCCTATATACCGCCTCCTCCTGCTGCTGCCAGGTCCAGAGTCTCTCATGGGTCCCTGTACGGCCTCCCATTGCTGCTGTCTCCATCGCCACACTCTGCTGCCATGTGCCACTTTCAGGTCTCTTCACACTGCTGGTGTGTTAAATTTTTTGACATAGGGTGCAGGCAGATTACGGGCCTCACATAGCTGCTGCCAGGCCCCTAATCTGCCATGGGCCCCTATATACCACCTCCTCCTGCTGCTGCCAGGTCCAGAGTCTCTCATGGGTCCCTGTACGGCCTCCCATTGCTGCTGTCTCCATCGCCACACTCTGCTGCCATGTGCCACTTTCAGGTCTCTTCACACTGCTGGTGTGTTAAATTTTTTGACATAGGGTGCTGCAAGATAACGGGCCTCACATAGCTGCTGCCAGGCCCCTAATCTGCCATGGGCCCCTATATACCGCCTCCTCATGCTGCTGCCAAGTCTAGAGTCTCTCATGGGTCCCTGTACGGCCTCCCATTGCTGCTGTCTCCATCGCCACACTCTGCTGCCATGTGCCACTTTCAGGTCTCTTCACACTGCTGGTGTGTTAAATTTTTTGACATAGGGTGCAGGCAGATTACGGGCCTCACATAGCTGCTGCCAGGCCCCTAATCTGCCATGGGCCCCTATATACCGCCTCCTCATGCTGCTGCCAAGTCTAGAGTCTCTCATGGGTCCCTGTACGGCCTCCCATTGCTGCTGTCTCCATCGCCACACTCTGCTGCCATGTGCCACTTTCAGGTCTCTTCACACTGCTGGTGTGTTAAATTTTTTGACATAGGGTGCAGGCAGATTACGGGCCTCACATAGCTGCTGCCAGGCCCCTAATCTGCCATGGGCCCCTATATACCGCCTCCTCATGCTGCTGCCAAGTCTAGAGTCTCTCATGGGTCCCTGTACGGCCTCCCATTGCTGCTGTCTCCATCGCCACACTCTGCTGCCATGTGCCACTTTCAGGTCTCTTCACACTGCTGGTGTGTTAAATTTTTTGACATAGGGTGCAGGCAGATTACGGGCCTCACATAGCTGCTGCCAGGCCCCTAATCTGCCATGGGCCCCTATATACCGCCTCCTCATGCTGCTGCCAAGTCCAGAGTCTGTCATGGTCCCTGTACGGCCTCCCATTGCTGCTGTCTCCATCGCCACACTCTGCTGCCATGTGCCACTTTCAGGTCTCTTCACACTGCTGGTGTGTTAAATTTTTTGACATAGGGTGCAGGCAGATTACGGGCCTCACATAGCTGCTGCCAGGCCCCTAATCTGCCATGGGCCCCTATATACCGCCTCCTCCTGCTGCTGCCAGGTCCAGAGTCTCTCATGGGTCCCTGTACGGCCTCCCATTGCTGCTGTCTCCATCGCCACACTCTGCTGCCATGTGCCACTTTCAGGTCTCTTCACACTGCTGGTGTGTTAAATTTTTTGACATAGGGTGCTGCAAGATAACGGGCCTCACATAGCTGCTGCCAGGCCCCTAATCTGCCATGGGCCCCTATATACCGCCTCCTCATGCTGCTGCCAAGTCCAGAGTCTGTCATGGTCCCTGTACGGCCTCCCATTGCTGCTGTCTCCATCGCCACACTCTGCTGCCATGTGCCACTTTCAGGTCTCTTCACACTGCTGGTGTGTTAAATTTTTTGACATAGGGTGCAGGCAGATTACGGGCCTCACATAGCTGCTGCCAGGCCCCTAATCTGCCATGGGCCCCTATATACCACCTCCTCCTGCTGCTGCCAGGTCCAGAGTCTCTCATGGGTCCCTGTACGGCCTCCCATTGCTGCTGTCTCCATCGCCACACTCTGCTGCCATGTGCCACTTTCAGGTCTCTTCACACTGCTGGTGTGTTAAATTTTTGGACATAGGGTGCTGCAAGATAACGGGCCTCACATAGCTGCTGCCAGGCCCCTAATCTGCCATGGGCCCCTATATACCGCCTCCTCATGCTGCTGCCAAGTCCAGAGTCTGTCATGGTCCCTGTACGGCCTCCCATTGCTGCTGTCTCCATCGCCACACTCTGCTGCCATGTGCCACTTTCAGGTCTCTTCACACTGCTGGTGTGTTAAATTTTTTGACATAGGGTGCTGCAAGATAACGGGCCTCACATAGCTGCTGCCAGGCCCCTAATCAGCCATGGGCCCCTATACCGCCTCCTCCTGCTGCTGCCAGGTCCAGAGTCTCTCATGCCATGTGCCACTTTCAGGTCTCTTCACACTGCTGGTGTGTTTAATTTTTTGACATAGGGTGCAGGCAGATTACGGGCCTCACATAGCTGCTGCCAGGCCCCTAATCTGCCATGGGCCCCTATATACCGCCTCCTCATGCTGCTGCCAAGTCTAGAGTCTCTCATGGGTCCCTGTACGGCCTCCCATTGCTGCTGTCTCCATCGCCACACTCTGCTGCCATGTGCCACTTTCAGGTCTCTTCACACTGCTGGTGTGTTAAATTTTTTGACATAGGGTGCTGGCAGATTACGGGCCTCCTATAGCTGCTGCCAGGCCCCTAATCTGCCATGGGCCCCTATATACCGCCTCCTCATGCTGCTGCCAAGTTCAGAGTCTGTCATGGGTCCCTGTACGGCCTCCCATTGCTGCTGTCTCCATCGCCACACTCTGCCATGTGCCACTTTCAGGTCTCCTCACACTGCTGGTGTGTTGAATTTTTTGACATAGGGTGCTGGCAGATTACGGGCCTCCTATAGCTGCTGCCAGGCCCCTAATCTGCCATAAGCCCCTATATACCGCCTCCTCATGCTGCTGCCAAGTCCAGAGTCTGTCATGGGTCCCTGTACGGCCTCCCATTGCTGCTGTCTCCATCGCCACACTCTGCCATGTGCCACTTTCAGGTCTCCTCACACACTGCTGGTGTGTTGAATTTTTTGACATAGGGTGCTGGCAGATTACGGGCCTCCTATAGCTGCTGCCAGGCCCCTAATCTGCCGTAGGCCCCTATATACCGCCTCCTCATGCTGCTGCCAGGTCCAGAGTCTCTCATGGGTCCCTGTACGGCCTCCCATTGCTGCTGTCTCCATCGCCACACTCTGCCATGTGCCACTTTCAGGTCTCCTCACACTGCTGGTGTGTTCCATTTTTTGTCATAGGGTGCTGGCAGATTATGGGCCTCCCATAACTGCTGCCAGGCCCCTAATCTGCCATGGGCCCCTATACCGACTCCTCATGCTGTGACGTTGCAACAAGGTGGAATTCAACCCTACATATGTTAGACCGCCTTTACGAACAGCAAAAGGCCATCACAGATTTCCTGATGTTAAAAGCAGATAAAGGTACTCCCTGTGTAACTTAGATGTCAGCCATTGGCAGCTCATGCGTGACACCTGCGCTTGCTCAGGCCCTTTGAGGAGGCCACGCTATTCGTGAGTCGGCAGGACTATGGGATGAACGACGTCATTCCTCTGTTGCACGTCCTGGAACAAATGCTGTTAACAATGGCTGGTCAGGGTGCGGTAGACGTGGCGCACAGATCTCAACGCCACATGGCCCCTGTGGGGGCAGGACTGGAAGAAGAGGAGGAGGTAGAGGAGGACATTGGTGCTCAGGAATTATTGAGTGAAATGGGTGGTTTTTCCACTCAGCGGACAGGAGTGGAGGAGCAGGAGCATCTGGTAGAGGAGGAGGAAGAGGAGACAGAGGACCTAGACGCACCGTGGCAGTATGCTGTGGAGATGGAGGCAGGGAGTCCCTCGCATTCCTTGGCACAAATGGCCCATAGCATGCTCGGTTGCTTGCGTAGCGACAGCCGAATAATAACCATCAGACAGAGGGATGACTTTTGGCTGTCCACCTTGTTGGACCCTCGCTACCGTTCAAAAATGGTGGCCTTTTTCACACCTGCTGAGAGGGAGGCCAAAATAACGTACTATAAAAAACACCTATGTAGTCAGCTGGTCTCTGCCTGTCTGCGCCAACGTCCATCCTCAGACACTGTGGGCCCTGTGCGCTCGTGTTCCGCTGCCATGGCAGCAGGGGAGGGGTGGGGTGGTAGGAGCAGTGGCAGCTCCACCAGCAGCGGCTGCCTCAGTCTGCAGTCGATGATGAGTAGCTTTCTTCACCAGCGCAGTGAGGAAACTACTAACCAGCCGCAGCAGCAGCAGCAGCATCAGGTGGACCTGGAGCAGGACCTCAAACAACAGGCTTAGGCCTACTTGGACAGCACCCTGCCAACCGAGGTAGACAATCCCCTTGACTACTGGGCAACGAAACTTGACCTTTGGCCCCAACTAGCTGAATTTGCCCTTGAAAGGCTGTCATGCCCGGCCAGTAGCGTGGCATCGGAGCGCGTGTTTAGTGCGGCAGGAGGTATTGCAACTCCGCGGAGGACACGACTGTCCACCCAAAGTGTGGAGAGACTCACGTTTGTGAAAATGAATCAGGCGTGGATTAGTCTGGATTTCAAACCACCAGTTCCTGACACAACTGACTAAATCCGCCATGAATCATGCCCCAAACATGTGCCACTTTCAGGTCTCCTCACACTGCTGGTGTGTTCCATTTTTTGTCATAGGGTGCTGGCAGATTACGGGCCTCCCATAGCTGCTGCCAGGCCCCTAATCTGCCATGGGCCCCTATACCGCCTCCTCATGCTGCTGCCAAGTCCAGAGTCTCTCATGGGTCCCTGTACGGCCTCCCATTGCTGCTGCCTCCATCGCCACACTCTGCCATGTGCCACTTTCAGGTCTCCTCACACTGCTGGTGTGTTCCATTTTTTGTCATAGGGTGCTGGCAGATTACGGGCCTCCCATAGCTGCTGCCAGGCCCCTAATCTGCCATGGGCCCCTATACCGCCTCCTCATGCTGCTGCCAGGTCCAGAGTCTCTCATGGGTCCCTGTACGGCCTCCCATTGCTGCTGTCTCCATCGCCACACTCTGCCATGTGCCACTTTCAGGTCTCCTCACACTGCTGGTGGGTTCCATTTTTTGTCATAGGGTGCTGGCAGATTACGGGCCTCCCATAGCTGCTGCCAGGCCCGTAATCTGCCATGGGCCCCCGTACCGACTCCTCATGCTGCTGCCAGGCCCGTAATCTGTCATGGGCCACTGTTGTCGCTTGTTGGCATATTCCGCTCGTTCAGATGCTCCTTCTCCTGCTACTCCTCTTCACGGATTCCGTCAGCAGTCTTTCTTGGAATCCGTTTCCAAGAGACAACAGTTTGCGAGCACGCACCCGACGGTGCAGAAGCTGAACGTCCTCCTGTCCAAGTTGCTGCTGCCAGGCTCGTAATCTGTCATGCGCCCCTGTACCGCCTCCTCATGCTGCTGCCAGGTCCAGAGTGTGTCATGGGCCCCCGTACCGACTCCTCATGCTGCTGCCAGGCCCGTAATCTGTCATGGGCCCCTGTACCGCCTCCCCATGCTGCTGCCAGGTCCAGAGTGTGTCATGGGTCCCTGTACGGCCTCCCATTGCTGCTGCCAGGCCCGTAATCTGCCATGGGCCCCTGTACCGACTCCTCATGCTGCTGCCAGGCCCGTAATCTGTCATGGGCCCCTGTACCGCCTCCTCATGCTGCTGCCAGGTCCAGAGTGTGTCATGGGTCCCTGTACGGCCTCCCATTGCTGCTGTCTCTATCGCCACACTCTGCCATGTGCCACTTTCAGGTCTCCTCACACTGCTGGTGGTTTCCATTTTTGTCATAGGGTGCTGTATGGCCTCCCATTGCTGCTGCCTCCACCGCCACACTGTGGCTCCACACTCTGGTTTTGGCCCCGTGACTGCCCAAATGAGTGAAGTGTGCGGTGATTCTAAGATCGACGGCACTCATCTGCATGTCATACTGACTGACAGTATTATTTCTCTTCCCCAGCAGACTCCAAGGGCATTTAAATTAAAGGTACAGTGTTCTGCACTAATATTAAGTCTCTCTGAAGCCTAGAAACACCCTTTTTTAAGTTAAATTCACAGCGAATTTATTCGACTCGAATCGAATATTGTCCACGAATTCGCCGAATCAGTCGAATCGAATTTTTCATTTCTTCGCTCATCTCTAGTTATAAAATATATCCAATAAAAAATGTGAAAAATCTAATCCTAAAATGTGTATATTAATTGGTTTGTGTGAAAGCTATAGAATCTACAAACTATGGTATATACAGTATACTGGAATTTACGCAGCTATGATGCTATACAGGTAATGGCGGTGTTTAGCATCTTATACTAAGACTGTGATAGTGTGGCGGGCAATCTGGCGCTGGCTGGGATGGAAACTAACTGACTAAAGCTGACATCAATATTGACTCTAATACAGTGATCAGATATAATACTGTACACCACCCTTGTACTAATGACTCTGACTAGGAAGCATCTAGGGGCAATCAAATGGTTATCTATGTACCTAACAATGTGTAATGTGCAGGGGAGGACTGACCATTTGGAAACTCAGGCACTGCCCGAGGGCCCGGGGTCAGTATGGGGCCCCATGAGATGCCCCTGGTACCTTTTTCATAGGCTTTTTTGAGTTTGGGCAAGGACACAGGGGCCCCATGATCCCCTATTGCCTGGGGGCCCCATGAGTTGTCAGTCCGCCCCTGGTAATGTGTGTAATATGTGCTGCATTTACTAAAGAGTAGTGATGGCCTTGGTGTTCGAGTCGGACATAAGTTTGTGTGTTCGGTCAACATACAAACAGTAGGAGTGTTCGGCGGGCTGTTCATCCACCGTGCCCCACAATGCACTGCGCTCTGACCGTGCATTGTGATTGGCCAAAGCAATGCACTAAATGTCAGATAACGACGAGTATGGCGGACACCGTTTTTTAAATTTTTATTTTGGCAAGTCGGCACCGTTGTGACAACGCTGAACACTGTGATTGATGATGATTACTATGATGGAACCATTTTTTTGGCTTTTTTTTTTTTAAACAAAGGACAAACTGTTCTTGTGCTTCTATTCACATTTTACACTCTTTTGGTGAATGGGTAGGATAGTGCTGTGTATCCTATACTCATTCACAAGGGGGAACGGGATCTGGGGGATTCCCGATTCTGATAAGTCACCCCCCTGCAAACCCCCAAAACCACAGCCTAGGATTGTGGGGAAGTGGCCCTTGTCCCCATCAACATGCACCCCCCCCCCATGTTGAGGCCATGTGACCCCGTACGATTCAAGAGGGAAGGAAGCGCTTGCACGTCCCTCACATTTTCTGCCCTGCCAGGCCTGTGCTCGGATCAGGGGTCTGGTAGAGGTTTAGGGGGACCCCACGCTCCCCCCCCCCATTTTTTGTGAGTGGGCCTAAAGAGCCTGGTATGGCTTTTAAGGGGAACCCCACGCACTTTAAAAAATATTTTTACTGTGGGGTCCCTCCTAACATTCCTACCTGGCCTAACAGTTCTGGTATGGATTTGGGGGGGGGGGGGGGTCACACTGTTTTTTTTAATTACAAAATGTAATAAAAAAAAATGGCATGTGCAACTTTGCAGGTAGTTTAAGGAAACCCCCAGGCATGATGTGTAAGGAATTTTTTTTTTTTTTTTTTACTTTAAGCAATGAAAAATGACTGCCCCTTAAAATTGATACTTTTTGACATTTTTTTTTCACTAATTAATTTCTGTGTTGTTAGTAAACACAGGGCTCTGTGTTGTGATTCACTAAGCCGATCAGCATGTCCCGGTCATAAATCATTGGCCGAGACCTGCTGAGTGGCTTGTGCTGTACCGAATCACAGCACAGATCTGGCGGGGGGAGCTCACTCTCTATACTTAGTAATGCTGGATCACGCACATGTATGTGATCCAGCGCAGCCAGGCCACCCGCCTGCAGTAAACACACAGTGGGCGGTCCGTAAGAGGTTACAGAAAGCTGTAGTGAGAGAGGCACAGAGACTGTGGCTGTTGACCTCCTGAATATGATAGCTTCCTGGCAGTCATGCTGATCTGATGGGTTCAATACTTTCCAAGCAGGGGCGGACTGACAACTCATGGGGCCAGGGGCAATAGGGGATCATGGGGCCCCTGTGTCCTTGCCCAAACTCAAAAAAGCCTATGAAAAAGGTACCAGGGGCTTCTCATGGGGCCCCCTACTGATCCCGGGCCCTCGGGTAGTGCCCGAGTTTCCAAATGGTCAGTCTGCCCCTGTTTCTAAGTAAAGGTGAGTGAAACAAATTGAACAGACTCTTCCATCCAGGCTATACTGAGAACATCACTGGTCACCCTGGGAAGGGGGACATGCTGTCTAGAAAGGGAAAATGGTGAATAGATCTTCAGATTACTCTTTATAATTTTAAAGCTGAACTCCTTTCACTCTTGTTCAGGCTCCTCTCCTGGACTGACTCTGATTTTACTGCACACTGTGAGCTTCTCACAGTGTGCATTAGAAGCTGCAGCAAATCAGATAGAGCTGCACCTCATTTCCTGATTGGAGGACGTCCAGCATCATCTAGCTCTTTCGTTCCCAGTCTAACTGTTCCTGGCACGTCCTTTTCATTCACTGGATTTCAAGTCTTTCAATAACGGAAGCTCAGCATCACATGTGGGTGTTGCCTAGAGTGATCTACATGTAAATGCAGTCTGCCTAGGAACGCCCACTCCTCCAGGCTGATACCCACCCAACTAAGCATTTTAAGGCATGTTGGTATTTGCAAACCCCTCCCAAGAAGCAGTCAACTACATGCACCAGGGCTGAAAGAGCTTGAGCTACTGGAGCAGAGTGCTGTGATGTTTTCAGGAAGCTATGTACAGCACCTTGCTGGCCACTCCCATGAGCCATGATCTTACCTGCATTTCATAGAGAAGCATGGAGACCCAGTGATGACCTCTAAAATAAGGTATGCAAATACACAAAGTTTTTGTTTTCTTTCATTTATATATGGGGCAGCACAGTGGCTAAATGGTTAGCACTTCCACCTGGCAGTACTAGGGTCATTGGCTCGAATCCCAGCCGCGGCACCTCCTGCCTGGAGTTTGCATGTTCTCCCTGTGCCTGCGTGGGTTTCCTCTGGGTGCTCCGGTTTCCTCCCACACACCAAAGACATGCTGGTAGGTTAATTGGATCCTGTCTAAATTGGCCCTTGTATATGAATGTAAGTTAGGGACCTTAGATTGTACGCTCCTTGAGGGTTAGGGACTGATGTGAATGTACAATATATATGTAAAGTGCTGCGTAAATTGACGGCGCTATATAAGTACCTGAAATAAATAAATAAAATAAATATCATGTTGATGAGGTAGGAATGAGGAACCAGGAAAGGCAAAAGATAAGCAGATTAAACATTATGTGAATTCTACAGAAAGGCTGATTAAAAAATGACAGTCTACCAGGTTATGAAGCCCGTAGTTTGGGAGCCAGCCTGTGCTCCTTCCTTTCCAAGGCTCCCTACCTTTACTTGGCTTGGAAGAAACACAAGACCGAGGAAAGACAGATGCTTTTTTCCCTTCTCATTTCACCCTGCTAATGGTTAACATAGTGGAAAATGACATTTTCTTTGCTATTGTAAGTTGAAGGAATCCCAGCCAAGGTAGAAATGTTTGGCTGACGTGGGGAAATATTTGGTTCTTTGGATTACGAGGGATATTGATCAGGACTGAAATTTTAACAAAGTTGTAAAAAAAAGGAAAACAGACAGATACTCTGACCTAAGGACTTGAATAGGTATAAAGTATGATGGGACAGTGGCAGTTGTATACACAACACATAGGCATAGATAGGGCAGCTGGAATAAATGATAGATAAATGTGATATAACCGTATGAGATTTACCATTTGATTGCTGGATCATGCTGAAGTCCCCCCTCTTCTGGCTGTTCCTACACTTTATGTACAGGTCCTATAGACTCCTAAGGGCAATGGGGGAGATTTATTAAAACTGGTACACTCAGAATCTGGTACAGCTGTGCATGGCAGCCAATCAGCTTCTATCTTCAGCTTGTTCAGTTAAGCTTTGACAATGAAACCTGGAAGCTGATTGGTTTCTGTGCAGACCTGCACCAGATTTTGCGCTCTAGTTTTAGTAAATAACCCCCTATGAGTCCTCATGCACATGGGACGTGTTGATAACTCTGGTAACGCCAGCTGTGTAAAGTCTCGTTAAAAATGTGAGTTTTTCAGCTTTTTTGCATTAGCGTCTAGCCGCGTTTAAAGGTGTTTTCCTGCGTTTAGCAGCGTTTTCCCGTGTTTGTGCTTTTTAGCGTTTTTTTGGACCAAAAAAAATTGTGGGGGGGGGGTAAAAAAAAGTACAAAACCGCTGGTTTGTGGCGTTTTACCGTGTTTTACAGCATTTTGCTTTTTTTTTCAGCGTTATAGCATTTTTACAGGGGGGGGGGGTTGCCACGTTCAGCAGCATTTTGCAGCATTTTTCCATTTTGCGGTTTTTAGCATTGTTTTAACGTTTTTTTTTTTACCAAAAAAACATTTTTTTGGTTAAAAAAAGTCAAAAAACGCCGGTTTGCAGCGTTTTACTGTGTTTTACAGCATTTCGCCGCATTTTTCATCATCAGAGTGTTTTTACAGCTAAAAAACTCCTCTAGAACCCACTAGTCCTGTTTTTTTTTTGCCGTGTTTAGCAGCATTTTCCCGCGTTTAGCTGTGTTTTTCTGCATTTTTCCGCATTTGCCTTTTTTAGCTTTTTTAAGTGTTTTTTTGGACCAAAAAAATATTTTTGGGGTAAAAAAAGTCCAAAAACTTTGGTTTGTGGCATTTTACCGTGTTTTAAAACATTTTGCCGCATTTTTCAGCATTAGAGTGTTTTTACAGCTAAAAAATTCCTCTAGAAACCCACTAGTCCTGGGTTTTTTCCAGCCAAAAAACGTCCCAGCCAAAAAATGTCGATTAAATTCTATGTGTGCATGGACACATAGGATAACATGCTGGGGGATTTACTGGCTGTAGAAAAAAAAGTAAAAAGCCAAAAATAGCAGCTGTAAAAATGTCCAGTGTGCATGAGGACTGAATGTATGAGAAAAACTGGGTGATTCCACTTTTCCTGAAACCTTGGCAAATGTTTTTTTTTATTAGGGTCAAAATTCATTGTAGGTAATAGGGAAGTTGACATAGTGGTGTTGTGTGCTCTACTGAAGTGGTTGCAAACCCTTACATATATCCAGTGAAGTGACTGGTGATTCACAGAGATGAAAGAAACCTCCTGCATAAGTTGTACTTGTTTATCCACATTCCTCTCTTCTCTACATCCATTGAAAGTGCAAAAATTACACAGGATCTCTCAGCTCTAAAAAGCAGGGGGTGGGGACCTGAAGTTACACTCTGCAGAGCTTAGTGAGGAGAGCTCTGAAAGCTGATTGGAGGAAAGAGACATACCCCACCTCCACACAGCTCACAGGAACAGAGCTAAGGCTGTCAATCACCTTTTTTCTCTTGGTGTCAGGAAGACCTGTCAGAAGTGACTTATATGATAACAGAGGAATGAGGCAGTAGACAGAAATGACACTTAGTACCAGGGGCGGATTGACAACTCATGGAGTCCCCGGGCAATAGGGGATCATGGGGCCCCTGTGTTCTTGCCCAAACTCAAAAAAGCCTATGAAAAAGATTCCAGGGGCATCTCATGGGGCCCTTGGGCACTGCCCGAGTTTCCAAATGGTCAGTCCACCCCTGCTTAGTACTCTGGATTGAGGCAAGCACATACTAGAGAGGAGTATGCTTTGTTCATATTTCATGTCTGAGGTTTACAACCACTTTAAGGCTTTTCTGCCTTTCAAATGGCTTTAGATGTCTTTGTATTCTAAAGGCTCATTCACATATGCGACAGCCCTTGCCGCCCCTTTGACCATCTTGGATTGGTGTTTTACAGGCCATCTGATTTAGCCCTCTAAATGATGCATCACCATGCCATAAAGCATTGCATGCAGTTACAGCACAGCCCCCTAGACTCATGTGGGTCATGTGTGCTAAATGCGACATGCAGTTAAGTTTTTACAGTGGTCATGAAGCACAATATCACACCCACTGCATGTGTACAGCACTGAGCAGTTGCATGTCTGTGTTCAGGTGGGCAAAAGCATGGCTCAAGAGCAGGGGCAGACTGACCATTCACTCTGGCACTGCCCAAGGGCCCGGGGTCAGTAAGGGGCTCCATGAAATGCCCCTGGTACCTTTTATAGGCTTTTTTGGGTGTACTTTGAGTGTGGGCAAGAACACAGGGGCCCCATGATCCCCAATTGCCCAGTGGCCCCATGAGCTGTCAGTCCGCCCCTGCTCAAGAGTCTGGTTTTATCAACCCCAGAAGCGTGTGTGAAGACCCTCAGTGTTTTTGTTATTTTTTCTTAGGTGTATTTAATTATACTTTAATTATTTTTTTAATGTCCCTATACACTTGCTTAAAAAAAACACCAGTTCCCTTGGCAGAAGCAAAATTAGTTTCAGCTCAATCTGCCAAAATGGAGCTACAAAAATAGCTACAAAACTTTTTTGAGCTTCAGGTGTTCTGCTTCAGGCAACTTGGAGTGGAGATGTGAACCATATCCATACAGTAATATTGATATTTTTCTCCCTGGGTATTTAGGAGCTTTGAGCTTCGTGGTACAAAATTCTCAGGTGTGAATGGAGCTTTAGCCAATAGAATATCGACTTGAAAAATTTAGGGAGACAGTACACATTTTTTTGCTTTTTGTTATTTCATGGTTTGCAATATTTAACAATAAATATATACCCCACAAAATATGCAAACACTTTTTAAAACTTTTTATTTATCAATTCCCTTTTAAAAGTTTACTCACGACGTTATACCCCTCAGTGAAGTACCATGACATCAGAAGTTGCAGTTTTGACTTCTGTCCTTAGCTCCATCTACTGGTGAAATCTGACGCTGCAACTACTGTGACAGTAAGGAGTCTAGCAAGGACAGACTTCAATTTTCCAGGTGCTGCTTTTGCTTATAATGGGAGATCATTGCAATTGATAATAGAAACATCTTGGTATCCCTTTGAATGTATTGTTTTTTTAAATGAGAGATTCTTAAAAGCTAAAATCCAGCATTTACAAAACTACTCCAGTGACAGCCTTACCTTAGTGATTTATTTATTACAGGTACTTATATAGCGCCAGCAGTTCATGCAGCACTTTACATATATATTATACATTTACATCAGTCCCTGCCCTCAAGGAGCTTATGATCTAAGGTCCCTAGCTCACATTTGTACATATAATAGTGCCAATAAACCTATCAGAATGCCTTTAGAGTGTGGGAGGAAACCCAGGGGGGAGAACATGCAAACTTCAGGCAGGTAGTGCTGTGATTGGGATTTGAATCAACAACCCTAGTGCTGCAAGGGGGAAGTGCTAACCACATTGAACAAGGTCTTGTTGCCACCCCTTGTTCTGTGATACACAGGTACATTAATAGGACGTGACATGGGGCAGCTCACCCGACTCTCCTGTTGGCAGCTGGACCTAGGTGGGACCTTGATTGATTTAGCAGTGACATCACAGATGAAATTAGTAGAATATTCTGGACACAGAAATGATACAATTGATGAAATTTAGTGCAAATTGACTGTATATGAGTAGAGAGAGGTTTAAAGTGATTCTAAAGGTTAAAATAAAAAAAAGTAAAAAACATGTTATACTTACCTGCTCTGTGCAATGGTTTTGCACAGACCATCCCCAATCCTCTTTTTTTGGGTCTTCCGCCAACAGTCCTAGCTCCTCCCCCCCTGCCAAGTGCCCACAGTAGCAAGCCTCTTGCTGTGGGGCAACTTGAGCAGGCTCACTCCTGTGAATGGTCATTGTCCATTCAAACACAGAGCATGGCTCAGTGCTGCCCCCGCTCTCTCCTCATTGGCTCACTGGCTGTGATTGACAGAAGTAGTAGCCAATTGGTCCCACTGCTGCATGAGCCAATGAGGAGAGAGAGTCCGGGGCTTACATGCACATCACTGGATCGAGATGGGGCTCAGGTAAGTATAAGGGGGGGGGGCTGAGTGGGGAGCTGCACCTAGAAGGATTTTTTCCTCCATGCGTAGAATGCATGAAGGTAAAAATCTTCTGCTTTTAGAACAACTTTAAAGCTGAACTCTGATCACAAAAAACCTTTCATTTAAATACATTCTTCGGACCACGCGGTCTGCCCTGTCCGTGTGATATTCCCACCTCTTATGAGGCTAATCCATTCAAGCTAGGACTAGCATTTTTATATCTTTTGGGCTCCCCTTTGTGATAGTTTATCAATCTTCTTGGTCCTTTTGTGCACCCTGTGATCACTAGTGGACCCCAATTGTTGCCATCATTTGTAAAACCATTTTCTTAATTTATTGTTTGAAATACTCTGTTTCTGGAATAAGCAGCGGTCATTTTCCCTGAAGAAGCCCTGATTGGTGAAACATGTTGGCATCAGAAATGAACTGCTGTAAAAAATTGCCTGCCAATTATACTGTGTGTATGGCTGGTGTTTATGGAAATATTTGTAACTGTGTATCTAATAAATATTGTTTTAATCTTAAAGATATTTTAAAAAAAAGTTTGTATGATTTTAATAGCCTTATGTTTTGAAGCACCTTTAAAGTCCCTCAATTTTCCAATATATCGATCTATCAAAATGGGATGAAGATGCAGACCTCTATATATTGACTGCCCACAATACTACTTTAACCACTTGCCCTCCAGAGGATCTACCCCCCCCCCCCCTTCCTGACCAGGCCATTTTTTGGGTTACGGCGCTGCATTATTTTAACTGACAATTACGCGGTCATGCAACAATGCACCCAAATCAAATTTACATCCCTTTTTTCCCAGAAATATTCATATTTCATATTTCATCATAAATTTAGGCCAAAATGTATTCTGCTACGTCTTTGCTAAAGTCCAATACATGTAAATTAATTGGTTTAAGTGAAAGTTATAGTGTCTACAAATGGCGGTATAGATACTGGAATTTATTTATTTCTTTTACTGGTAATGGTGGCGATCATTATTGCGGGACTGCGGCGGGCATTCTGACACTGGGGGGAACTGACTTGGTGTCACTGACATCCCCTCTGTCACCAATACAGTGATCAGTGATAATAAAAAGCCACTGGGCAGGAAGGGGTTAACACGTGGGCTATCAAAGGGTTAACTGTGTGCTGTTTCACAGTATGCTCTGTGTGTTTCACTGTAATCATACTGCTTTGTATGGCTCTGATATGCAGGGGAGAGAACTGTATTGTTTACATACAGTTATCTCCCCCATCGGTTAATACTCATCAATCACCAGGTGCTGGCGAGCAATCACCGGCCGGACAAGGTGATTGACAGTCAGGGCCTACCCGGAACTGCAAAATCATGTATATATATGTAATGATGCGCAGCAGTATTTCTGCTATAGGGCAAAGGGGAAGCGGTTAAAAATACATTCCTCAATAGCCAGAAAGGATATCAATCCAGTCTGTGTGCACTGTCTTTGCAAACCCAGATATCACCTTGTAAAATTAGTAATAACATCATTACTGTGCTGTACATAGCATCTGCAAAGAACAGAGCTGTGGGAGTTGCTGAGCCGCTCCACCTATTACAGGCTTCCTGCAGGAGGGGGGCGGAGACAAGACCAGTCATCCTGCACAAGGAGAGAGAGCAGCAGTAACCAGTCTTTATTACAGGAAGCTCCTACACAGAGGGACATGACACTTATAATTAGATGATAATTGTTTATCTTGGAGTTCAGCTTTAAGTGCAAATGGGGGTTCAATGTAGAGTTGAGCTTAAAGTGTTATTAAACCCACAACAGTAAAATCAGTCTGTATATGCAGTAAAGCATGTTTGTTATACTCACTATGGAACTTAAGGGGTTATTCCTCTTGATTGTGTAAAAAGGCTGTTTGATCCTGTCTACTCTGCCCCTCCTCTTGTTCAAATGTCCACCTGATAAGACAGACTGAACCCCTAGCCCATAGTTTAGTGTGTATTGCTAGAGAGGTTTTTTTTTTTCTTGGGAGAGTGCATGTGATCAGCACAGGGCCAATCAGCACTGTGCAGACAGAGGGTCAGGGGTTCTGCATCCTCACAGAGCAGAAAGAAAACTCTTCCTGCAAGCTTTAACCAGTGCTCCGTTGAACACTGATAGAAGTCACAAGACTGCTCAAACTGCTGAGGACAAAAGGTATTTAGCAGTTTATATTTACTAAAATTATTATTATTATACAGGATTTATATAGCGCCAACAGTTTGCGCAGCGCTTTACAAAATGAAGGTAGACATTACAGCTACAATACAATTTGGTACAAGAGGAAACAGAGGGCCCTGATCATTAGAGCTTACAATCTAGGAGGAAGGGTTGAGTGATACAAGGTAATAGCTGTGAATACCCATGCGATCCGATTCCAAAAAAAGGGTCCTGCACGTTTTTGGTGTGGGTGCAGTGCGATTTGAGCCATAAATGTATGGCTCCAATAACACCACACACAAATCGCATGTGATTTGCACAGGAATGCAGCGCAGTTCCTGTGCGAAACACATGCGATATACCGCACTGCATATATGTGAACCCGGGCTAAAGAGAGAATAATTGCATTTCCATATTCTGTGTACTGTGGGAGTCCAGATATTGTGAATGCAGGGTCCGGGGAGTCCAGATATAGTGAATGCAGGGTCCGGGGAGACCAGATATGGTGAATGCAGGGTCCTGGGAGACCAGATATAGTGAATGCAGGGTCCTGGAAGACCAGATATAGTGAATGCAGGGTCTGGGGAGACCAGATATAGTGAATGCAGGGTCTGGGGAGACCAGATATAGTGAATGCAGGGTCTGGGGAGACCAGATATAGTGAATGCAGGGTCCTGGGAGACTAGATATAGTGAATGCAACTTCCTGGGAGACCAGATATAGTGAATACAGGGTCCTGGGAGACCAGATATAGTGAATGCAGGGTCCTGGGAGACCAGATATAGTGAATGCAGGGTCCAGGGAGACCAGATATATTGAATGCAGGGTCCTGGGAGACCAGATATAGTGAATGCAGGGTCCTGGGAGACCAGATATAGTGAATGCAGGGTCCTGGGAGACCAGATATAGTGAATGCAGGGTCCTGGGAGACCAGATATAGTGAATGCAGGGTCCGGGGAGACCAGATAGAGTGAATGCAGGGTCCTGGGAGACCAGATATAGTGAATGCAGGGTCCTGGGAGACCAGATATAGTGAATGCAGGGTCCTGGGAGACCAGATATAGTGAATGCAGGATCCGGGGCGACCAGATATAGTGAATGCAGGGTCCGGGGAGACCAGATATAGTGAATGCAGGGTCCGGGGAGACCAGATATAGTGAATGCAGGGTCCGGGGAGACCAGATATAGTGAATGCAGGGTCCGGGGAGACCAGATATAGTGAATGCAGGGTCCGGGGAGACCAGATATAGTGAATGCAGGGTCCTGGGAGACTAGATATAGTGAATGCAGGGTCCAGGGTTTAGTAACAGTTAAAAAAAAAATGACAGAGAACCGTAATAGGTGACAGGGACATTTCCTAGTAGAGGATCTGATTTCCCTGCATGCACATTGCATTGCTGGAAAGCCTATTACAGTGTGCGGTGCGTTACTCAATGCCTCCCCAGCCCCTTCGCCGGCGTTTACCGTTGGGTGTGACTGGGAAGAGCTGGCACTCTGCAGACTTCTATGTACTCCACACTTGAGAGGATAAAGGCTTATAATGTGAGATGCCAGAAGGACTACAGAGGACCAGGGGAGGAACTCCTTGTAACACATTTTCCTGTTAAAACCACTCTGCTTCACTGCTCCATTGGTTCCCCTGCTGTTTTGGCTCTTGAGTGTAAACTGAAATGCAGCTAGGGGATAAACTGCCTGAAATCAGCAGTTATTGTAACAGAAAGGAAAAGCTCCTGCAGTAAACATGAAAACAATGGAAATATCGTGCGGTGTTTGTTTGGACCGGCGGATTCCGAGCAATCAGTTACAGCTGGAGCAATTACCAAAATAAATAAATCTCCGTACCTGGAGAAATGAAGGGGCAGACAGAGGAGCTGTTGTTGTTCTCAGCCACAGCTAGGAATGATTTCCCTTTAGGTAGATAGGCTTTTCCTTTACGTAGGTTGTAGTGGTGCAAGTGGAATTCAGCGGCTGGTAAAATGTAGCTGAAAGAAAACAATTGACGCGAGTCAAAGGATTAGTTACCAGCATTGCCTGTGGTCTCCCCGCAATACTGAGTAAGCCCTGGTTCGTATATGTGCGTTTCTGCGGGCCGCGTTTTGCATGGCCACGGGAGCCCATTCATTTGAATGGACTCCTGTGCCCCGGGACACGCAGGGAAGATGTTCCCTCCACTTCTTTGGAAATCGCAGCCCTCACGGGAATCTCAGTTCCCAGTACGGTTGCGATTTCCAGTGCGGGCGGCGTGCCATTAGAATTAATGGCACCCGCCCCGCGGGTCCGCATTCTTCTGTGTGGGTGGTGCGGCTGCACGGATTTTTGTGCGGATCTGCAGCGACACCATCCGCACATATGTGAACCTAGCCTAATGCAATATTAAACCCCCAAAAATAATATATTGCTGCTTAGCAAACCTTAACCCTAGGTTCACACCTAAGTGTCTTCCGCAGCATTTTGCAGAAACACAGTACAGTCCATTTAACATGATTTCCTATGGGACATGATCGAATCTCTGCTTTCGGTGCATTTTTTGGAAAGGGTCAGAGACTCAAAAAGTTGCATTTTTGGTTCTATAGACTTCAATAGAAATGCTGCAGAAAAGCATGTTGTGCATTTTCTCTGTGTCTTGCATTTTAAATCTGCCTAGCAACAAGAAAATTAAAAAAAAAAAGCAAAACACACCAAAAATGTGTCAAAAACGCATCTGAAAAAAATGCAATGTAAAACGCAATGCATAAACAGGTCATACGCAACCTGCATATATGTGAATCTAGCCTTAATGTGTTGGTTGCATTCATTTTTCTTTTTTAGGCATTTTCTTTTATTCTCAGCTGGTGATCCGGCCAGTAAGGGCCCTTTCACACAGGCGGACCAGTTGGGTCCGCCTGCCTATCTTTCAGGCGGACCCGATCGGACCACCTAGTGTTCTCTATGGGAAGGTGGATGTAAATGGACACGTGTCCGTTTTACAAGCGCCTGCATCCAATCAGATCCAATCCGCTAAAAACATTGGGGATCCGTTCCTCATCTGTCTAGCGGATTGGAGGACAGTCAGATGTAAACGTTTACATCTGACCGCCCCATAAAAAACAGCGGGCTGTGTCTGCTCTGCACAAGCGGATGGGACAATTACCTCTCATCCACCTGCTTAGCAGAGATCAGTGGACAGATCCCCCGCTGAGCAGGCAGATACACTTGACGGAATCCGCCCGCGTGAAAGGGCCCTTACACACTTCCTGTCTTAGGGTGTCTCTACTCTGAATGGAGAAGCAGTGCAGACTAGGGTTGCCACCTCATCCCTTTAAAACTGAACACGTGTTAATTACACAGATTCTGAGGCTGATTAAGGTGGTAAGTAAACTCATTTAGAGCCTTATCTGCAATAAATATGCCTCAGAACCTGTATAATTAACCACTTGCACTCCTGAGGATTTACCTCCCTTCCTGACCAGGAAATTTTATGTGATACAACACTGCATTACTTTAACTGACAATTGCGCAGTCATGCAATGCTGCACCCAAATGAAATGTGCTTCCTTTTTTTCCCACAAATGGAGCTTTCTTTCGGTGGTATTTGATCACCTTTGTGGTTTTTATTTTTTGCGCTATAAACAAAAAAAAAACAACAATTTTGAAAAAAAAAACAATATTTTTTACTTTTTGCTATTAAACATGTCCAGTAAAAAAATTAAAAAAACATTACATTTCCTCATAAACTTAGGCTAAAATGTATTCTGCTCCATGTCTTTGCTAAAACAAATCCCAATACGTGTAAATAATTGGTTTATGTGAAAGTTATAGCATTTACAAATGGCAGTATATATACTGGAATTTTATATTTCTTACTAGTAATGGTGGCGATTAGAAACTTATAGCGGGACTATGACGGCATTCTGACACTAGGGGGGAACTGACTTGGTGTCACTGACATCCCCAGTGTCACTAATACAGTGATCAGTGTTAATAAAAAGCACTGACACTGTACTATGGAAGGTTGGATATAAACTGACCGCTTTTCTGTTTATACCCAACTTCCATCTGATCCTCCCAGATGAAGGGAAACGGATCCCCCTTTCATCTGTTTTTAGCAGAATGGAGCAGATTTGGTGTAAGAGGACACATGCCACTTCACTTTTTGAGTTCAGTTCCACTTTGGAACATGGTGGAACTTTTTATGTCCCTTGCTGTCTAAAGGTCTGCTAGGAAATGTAGGCTTTACACATGCTTTTGTTTGGCTGATTGTATTTAGGGACTGGTAACTTTCAGTGTTGGACTTGTAGTGCAGAAGATAAAATTTTTCCTGAAATCTATGTCACCCTAATACTCACCCTAACCTTTACTTTACCCACAACCTTCACTTCTGTGTTGTCATCTACAAATCTTGTCCTGAAAGATGCCTATGCTATTGGCCCATTCTGTGTCATTGCTTGTTCAGTGACTCTCAAGTATTAAAGCCAGATACAGCCAAGTGTCTAGCAGTTTGAGAAGAGGAAGCCAGGAATAACAGTCCCTATGGTCCTGTTGTGACAAGTGGACATTAAACTTTATCTCCGGTAATACACCCCCCCCCTTTTTCTACCCCATTTCACCTACTCCCCAATTTAAAAGAAAACCTTCTAACAGCGTTTTTACCCACCAACATGTGATCCTCCACAAAGCTTCTTCCATTACGGAGGACAGGTGATCCAACACTGGAGTCCAGGGCTGCTGCCAACTGGCCTTTTTTGCTGCCCCTCATCATGACATCATTATTCTATTGCAATATTGAGTAGACTATGAGGACTCCACTGCTGGATAGCCAATAGAAAGTGTCTATCTTACCCAGACAGCTATGTGGACACCTGAAGAAGGACCACCCCCCTCCCCACCCATTCTTCAGTCCAGAAGATATGAGACTCAGGACCCATCACATCTGTGATCAGACATTAAGGATTAAATGGGGCATTAAGCTTAAAATTTCTTCAAACTCAGTAACTATTTAAAGGAAGGTGGGGGCAGGGGCGGACTGACCATTTGGCACTGCCCGAGGGCCTGGCATCTGTAGGGGGCCCCAGGAGATGCCCCTGATACCTTTTTCATAGGCTTTTTTGAGTTTGGACAAGGACACAGGGGCCCCATGATCCCCTATTGCCTGGGGGCCCCATGAGTTGTCAGTCCACCCCTGGGTGGGGGTAAAAGGTGATGGGGGTTATGGGTGCAAAGGGTGAGGGATGGATTTCAGCTGCCTGGGAATAAGCTTTCAAAATTGATTTAGGGAAGGTGGGGATGTGGGCAGTGTTGTAGGGTCATAGTTTTACAGTCCCTTTTCCTGGTGAGACCTCAAGTCCTTCCTAGGCATATATTATGCTCCATTGCCATCATCGTAAGCACGTTTGTAGCTTCTTTTTACCTAACTATGCAAATGTGTGTCCCCCAACACAGCAGTCAATCAAAAGGCAGGAGAAAAAGTGTTGACACCTTTGAATAAAGAACACTTCTGCTTGAGAAAAGGGTGCAAATAATGTAGGGTGGATGGGGGTAGGGTAGTTGGGAAAGGGGAGCTAGTTGTAAAGGTACAGGTGTAACAGTTCCGACAATTTGGACTGGTCAGCTTTGGTGGAGTAATATAGGTTTAGATGTTAAGTCTAGAACAATAGTTCCCAACCTCAGTTCTCAAGTACCTCAAAATGGCCATGTTTTGGAAATTTTCTTTGGCTAAAATAGCTGTCAAAACATAAAGCCATTGACATTGATTTAAAGACCGTGCATGTTGAAGGAAATCCTGAAAACATGCCCTGTTTGGGATTACTTGAGGACTGAGGTTGGGAACCACTGGTCTTGAGCAAAACAGCATTTAGGCCTCATATCTTGCATTGGGGCCAATGTGTAAAGTTACCCAACTAGTGGGCTTTCTGTTGTAGAGGACAGTGCTGAGCTCCTGCTTAAAGGAACCAGTCACGCATTGCAAGAAAAGCAAATTTTCAAATGGCTACAATCAGTTACATGATGTTCTTTAAACTCTGTTATTAAATAAGGCCAATAAAATCAAAAAGATCAGGAATAATCCGATGCCTTCATCATTAAATGGTCTAAAATTACATGGCCGAAGCAGTAGTGGAATCAGTTTTTATGGAATAATTGAAACTTTCTCAGCAAGCCTTGGCAGAAGAGCAATGACTTCATTACATCGTTAGCGGTCTTTGGAAGGTTCAATATGAAAATTAATTAGTGGAACAGGAAAGTTGAGTTCTCCTTGCTGGTGACGTTACAGTAAATGAAGAAAGACATTATCTTGCCTTGAGAGCAGGCGTGTAGAAAGAGGGTCAGTAATCTAGTGCAGATTTCAAAAGAATCCTCATCCAGTAATATTTTGATTTTAGATGTTATTTTTTTATATTAAATTAATTTTCCAAGCTATATTAAAATACCATCAAAAAATTACACTTGACCTTCTTTCTGCTCCATCTCTAGTTCACTGTGATAAAGCAACTAAAATATCAAAATTCTTTGTAATGTCGCCTGCAGATATAACCTTGTATCGCAGCCTGACCACTGGATATTGTACAAGTGTGGGGCCCATGTATCTTAAAAGTTCTATATATTTATGCATTTGTTTATATAAGACAATGAGGGATTACACACAATGTGAAGTTCCATAGTGCAATACATTACATAAAAAAAAAAAGAAATGATCCAATTAGCCACCAACTGGGCAAAATGGCAAAACTGAAGCAAAACATTTATTTCATTAACAATTGACATCAAAACATATAAATGCTACACAAGATATCTGAAATGTAGTAAAACTATAATAATCAATTAATTTCAGTCTGCTGCTTATTCCATTTCTATATTATCCAGAAAATATGGCGTTCCCTCTAGGAAACACATCAACATAATTTCACTTGGAGGCAAAAATTCCCAGAATCCTTTTCCCCTCCATTTTTTGCATAGAAACCAATTAGCTTCCAGGCTTTATTGTCAAAACTTAATTGAACAAACTGAAGTTTGAAGCTGATTGGCTACCATGCACAGCCGCATCAGATTCTGATTGGTCCAGTGCTAGTAAATCACCCCCTGTGTCTCATCATGGAGATTTCCCTTGACTTCTTGTCTCATAGGTAAAAAGGAAACAAGGGAATGCTTGGTAGTCAATAGGGTCACCAGAACTGTTGTCCCCATTTGAAGATTTCCCCCTCTGTTCCTGTTCTGGCGACAACCCAAAATGTAGAATTTTCTTTTACATTAAAAACCTGTTTCCAAGATCCAACCATTCCACAGTCCTGTGTTACCCTTCTGGAGCCAACGTCCCACGTGTGTTTTTATTTTTCCTTTTTTTTTCTCAGATGCTCTCAGGCTAGTCATGAACGATGCTGGATGTGCAAGAAGTGCATTCCTGTGACCCCCAGGAAAAGTAGGGCTAAAAAAGCTTTGGTCCTACTTCTCCTTTAATTAAAACTGGAGTTCACTTCCAAAAAGTAAATACGGTGGGGATAGAGAAGAAAAAAGTAGCAACACTATTTTGAAAAGTTGACCATTCTTCTTGCCCAAAGACTTTGAGTGTAATGTCAGTCATCAATCGAGCCTCAAACACTTCATTTCACGTTGGTGACACAGAATGATAGACTCGTGTTACAACCTTGACTTCTTTCCGAGGACTTCAATCCTCCCTGGCTTTTGGCTGGGTCTGTGCAATGCTTGGAGAGATTATTGATCTGCTTTGATGGACAGCGCAGGAGCCGCTCTGAGTTTACGTTTCTAATAATACAATAAAATTCTGGCCTCTTTTCTGGCTTATGTACAGTACAGTTCCCCTGTTAAACTGTTCCAGACTGTAACTTTTCCAAAGTAATATGAGATATGACACGTTTTTACATACTTGTTCTATATATTAATCATTTCATTGCTTATCCAGATTTGTGGTTGTCCTGTGATATGAGAATGTAAAATCCCTGCACCATAACTACTGAGATTACCTGCTTCTCCCCTCCCACAGTGCATTTACTGTGGGCGGGTGGCACGAGGAGGCTGGATCACATACATGTACGTCATCCAGCCTATTTCAGGTTAGGGGCACCCATGCATGCCCCCCTGCTAATTCATGCTTTCACTTACTAGAGCTGGATTTTGTCAGTAGGTCCTGGCCAGTGATTTATGATTGAGACCTGCGGTTCGGCTGTAGCCAATCACAGCACAGAATCCTATACACAGATCAGTGTCTGTTAGTAAAAGAAGCACATATTACACACATTACATTTGTTAGGCACACAGTTACCCCTTGATTGCCCCATTGGTGGTAACCCCTTCCCAGCCAGTGTCATTAGTGCAGTGACAGTGTACAGTATTATATCTGATCACTATATTAGCATCAGTTAGTCAGTTAGTGTACCTCCCAGTCTGTTAGCACCAGATTCCCCACCACATTACCCCAGTCCCACTATAAGTTACTGATCACCACTATTGCCAGTATAGTATATATATTCAGTATAGGATAAAACAACTAAATAGTGTATTGTGTGTATAGCTGAACTCCAGACACAAATTAATGCAGCTCTGTGTTAATTAATACATCATTAAATGTTTATTTCTATACTCAAGCTTCAATAAGGTTATCAGTCTGAATCCCAACCAGGGGGCAGTAAGCATTACCACCAGTGTGAGAGAGCACTTAGCACGTTGGTGCCTGAACAGGTGTTCTCAATGGAATATTTCTCCTTTTATTCCTTTTTGGATTTCCCATCATTTTCAGTCCTGATCAGGGGCGGACTGACCATTTGGAAACTCGGGCACTGCCTGAGGGCCCGGGGTCAGTAAGGGGCCCCATGAGATGCCCCTGGTACCTTTTCCATAGGCTTTTTTGAGTTTTGGCAAGGACACGGGCCCCATGATCCCCTATTGCCCGGGGGCCCCATGAGTTGTCAGTCCGCCCCTGGTCCTGATAACAATTGTCAGCAATCTGCAGCAAGTGAGCTCTCATGTGAGCAGGTAGCATAGGATGCCCTAGGGCCTGGAGTTTTAGTACTAGTTTTAACAAAAACTTCTGATTTTTAGGGTTTGCGGCACGCTGATCCCAGCTCACGACCCCCAGGTTCCCCCTGCTCAACTTGCGGAGACTAACCAGTGCAAGGCTATATGGAAGTGATGCAGGAGTATGGAAGGGTCGGAAACAGGCAATGAGAATTTATAGATCCAGAAAATGGGCCAAAGGGCTTGGCAGGGGGCAGACAAATGAATCCAAGAGAGAATGCCAAGGTTGGTACACAGGAGACCAATCCTAAGAAAAAGAAGCAGGAAAAGGAAGTGGAAGTAGAAGAATTGCTTAAGCACCAGGCACAGGAACAAATTTCCCTTAAATAGGTGTGGCCATTTTAAAAGGCAGATGACATCATCAGCTGCAGCGCTGGTCAAGAACGCCAAAGGACCATAGGGAAGCCTGACAGAGTGGGAACTAGGAAAGTAAGTGAAAGCAATGGTCAGTAGGACCAATACAGACTGGTTTTAACCCTTTCACATTAAAACTTGTCTTTAAAGTATGTCTAAAGCCAAAAATGAAAAATGCCATAAATTCCATTTTTATAAATGTGGCGGCTGCATTAGATTTCTTTTTTTAGGCTTTTTTTACCTTTATTTTTGCATAGTGATCCATTCTGAAACATGTTTCCTTGTAGCTACACTTACTCCTTCACTGTATCTTTGGATGAGCAGAGAACCCACCTTTGGATAGCAACATTGTCAATCTGTGGAGAGGGTAGTGTTAAATGAATGAACAGATTTAGGTGGACTTTACATAAACAGCTAACAAGATAAATATGGACATGGACAGCAGAGGGTGTAATCTGAGTGCAGTAACTAAAAATACTTTTATTGTGGATGACAAATGGAAATTTACATACAAACAGTTAAAAAGTTGCATGTTATACACAACAGCCTGAGGGGTCTCTGTGGAGCAGGGCACGGTGTTCAGTCTGGAGGAAGAAGCAGCACCTGCACCTGTAATACCAAGAGAGACCACCAGGGATGCTAATCTAAGTGTAGTAACAGTGGCAACTCACAATTGGGGAGGAATAAGGAGTGCATGAATATTCTTCAGATTCTAAAGAGGTGCTGTATAAAGGTGTTCCTGACCCAGCGAAAGTCCACCTCTGGAGTTCCGTTAAGAACCTATGTGGACTTTGTGCTGAGTTCTCCCTCTTATATAAAGGTTCTGCTATGGTCCTGTGCTAAAATCCCTTGCTTTGCAACAAATTAAAGGTGAACTGCAACTAACAATTTTTATGGAGTTATGACACATAAATGAATAAAAGCTGATCATTGTAAGCACACCTGTCAGTGGTTAATGGCTTGTCTCATCCTACTAACTGTCACTTTTTCTGTCTGTTAAAAAAAGAAAATCTCTTTCATTTTTGATAGAGTAACAGGGGTTGTAACCCCTGTCAGTTTTATTTTTACCACCTATGTCCCATTGGGGAGATATAACTTCACTTCCTGTCGCATAGCTAGAGGAATCTCTTGCAGCCCCCCAGGTCACCAGAACTAGTGTCCCCATTGGAAGATTTCCCCTCTGATGCTGTTCTGATGTCAACCCAAAATCTCTTTTACTTTCAATGATAACACTAAACAAGACAAATAAAAATAAAATAAAAAATAATATAAAGGACAAATAAATCTCCCTAATGGAGACCCAAACAGCAATGCACCCTAACAGGTGTTCTAATCCCTCTTCCCTCTATTCAAAACTAAAAAGAAAAAAAATTAAAAGTTTTTTTAGTTACACTTTAAAGGAAGTTGAAAAATACCAGACTTATTGACAGGATCAACAGGTAATAAAACTCTGTTACACAGGGAGCTTAAAAAATTTACTGCATCATATATGTCATTTTTTATTTTGCCCGTAGTTCCACTTTAATTAAATGATTTATAGAGAGAGAGTTTTCTGTCTCATTTTTTTCTCTTTTCTTCCTTGTACGGATAGACCTCTTTATGAAACACTACTATAACGAGTTCACAGGCAGTAAAGACAGCAGAGTGACAGGCCGCCAGCCCAGCAAGGTAAAGAAAACCAACAAATGTAACATATTTCTCATGACATTGCCTTGGTTTTTTTTTTTCTCGGAGTTCAGCAGCAGGAATGCACGGCTTTGCTAAAACATTATAATTTAGTTGGCCGCTCAGTCAATTTGGAGTCAGATATACTACTTACAACATGGGAGGAAAAACAACGACTTCCGCTCTGCTGGAAACATCAAAAGGTACTTTTTGCACTCTTTCCCCCTGCCGGTCTCCTGGGGAAACTCCTGACTCAGACTCTTTCCACTGGTTAAAAGAAACTCCGAGCAACAGAGTAAAATCAGTCAGTGAGCTTCTAAATGCCATTCAGGAAATAGTACAACTGAGCTTAAAGTGTATTTCCACCTTTGCAGCCAAATTGGAGAACCCCCCCACTGTTTGTTATGTGTTCCATTCAAATAACAAGCATAAAAATAATTAAACAAATATATATATATATATATATATATATATACACACACACACATATATATTTATATATATATATATATATATATAAATAAAATTTTATTTGAAATAAATATATTTAGCTTTCTATTCTACTAATTTTTTGTAGAAGTATTATATACAAGAGACTATAGACAGCTTCAATAGTTCTGAATAACTTGCTGTACAAAACACTGTAGATACCACTTTTTTAAAATGCATTAACATACAATGTACCATCCAAGCCTTGAAATCCTAAAATCCTTTGTCAGAATAGACAGCTTGCACATCTAGTTTACAACTGATAATGAGGTTTGCCAATACAGTAGACTGGGTTATTTATGGTAAACATATGTCTATGTATCAATGTGATTTAACCTCCCTAGCGGTCTGATTATTTCAGATTTTTGGTGCTGAAAGCGGTACCATTATTTTGCATGGAAATATGTAGTTTTTTTATTGTAGGCTGTAATATTTAGGAATAACTCACTGAAATCTGTCCGAACAAGAGTCTAGTAAACATCTCGGGTAGGATAAAATTTGAAACACAAAATCATAAATTATAATTTAATAAATAATCATAAAAAATATTAATATAATAATAATACATTTAATTCAATAATATAATCAAACCAAAAACACTGAAGTTTGAAATATAGCGCCATAATAAGTTCGCACATTGCTGAGCAAAGTCGCAAAATCGTTTTCAGTGTCTGATGACGAATTTCCCCACGAATCATTATCACTCAATTCTGCAAGAGGTTCTGATTTACTATCGCTGTTCTCTAGCCGGTCTAAACCGCTTTTGACCTAAAGGGACACTTTTTGGACGCCATGGACGTATCTCAGTTTCCAGGCAGAAAGAACAGACAAAATGCAGGCGGGGCACAGGACAAAGCACTAGGGACAAAATGTATGTAAAATGGGTTGAGACAGCAATGTTTTACTATGTAAAATGTAAAAAAAAAAAAAAGACATTTTTTAAAATTTTTAAATTTCCCGCCGCCAGCGGCGCCCGTACGTCCCGACGTCACAGGGACAGGACACAGAAGCCGGATGCCGGCATCCGCCGAAGGAGATGGCCGGGGACGCTGCAGGGGACACATCGTGGGAGCGCAGGGTAAGGTAAGTGAAGAACAAATGCCGGAGCAGTGCCGCATGGTATTCCCGAGTGTAGCTCGAGGTTACTGCTCTTGGTACTGAAATGTTACCCCGAGCTATACTCGGGAATACCACCAAGGAGGTTAAGGACCTTAGATTGTAAGGGCAGGGACTGATGTAAATGTATAGTATATTTATTTAGTACAGATCCTTATATAGTGCCGTCAATTTACGCAGCGCTTTACATACATATATTGTACATTCACATCAGTCCCTAACCCTCAAGGAGCGTACAATCTAAAGTCCCTAACTCACATTCATACATATACATACTAGGGCCAATTTAGAGGAGCCAATTACCTACCAGCATGTCTTTGGAGTGTGGGAGGAAACCCATGCAGTCACAAGGAGAACATGCAAACTCCAGGCAGGTGGTGCCGGGGTTGGGATTCAAACCAGCGACCCTAGTGCTGCCAGGCGGAAGTGCTAACCATTTAGCTACTGTGCTGCCCAAAGCGCTGCGTAAATTGACAGTGCTGTATAAGTACCTGTAATAAATAAATAATTCTACAGCCCCCTCCTTAAAGCAAAGCTCCACCCAAAAGGGAAGTTATGCTTTAAGGACTGCTTCCCCGTCGCCATTAAAGATTGTCACCTTTGGGGGGTGCGAATTTGACAGGTACCCGCTCCCACGTCCGGTCCTAGGCGATTGGAAATAAAAGGTGTCCTCCCTCCCTGTAGTCTTTTGGGACACATGACAGGTCCCAGAAGACTACAGGACCATTCATGAAGTGCAGCGCTACTCACAAGCAGTCACAGCCGGGTGCCCACACTGAAGATGCCGGCCTCAAGGAATACAGGACGGCCGGTGAAATGGGCTGCGGGGAACACACCGCGGGACCGAGGGACAGGTAAGTGGCAGTTTTTTAAAAGTCGGCAGCTACAATTTTTGTAGCTGCTGACTTTTATTTTTTGACAAGGTGAGTGGAACTCCACTCTAAAGTGGTTGTAAACCCTTACATATACCTAGTGAAGTGACTGGCTTCAGGTGATACACAGAGATGAAACAAATCCTCCTATATAAGTTGTACCTGTTTGTCTGCGGCCCTCTCTTCTCTACAGCTTGTCTGATCTTTCAAAAGCAGTTAGTGGGGAGCTGAAGTTGCACTCGTTGAGGAGAGCTGAGAGCTGAGTGGAGGGAAGGGACACACTCTCCTTCACACAGCACACGGAAACAGAGCTAATGCTGTCAATCACAGGCTGTGTGCTAGAGCTCCCTCAAATGTCACCTTTTTATCTCTTAGTGTCAGTGAAACAGAAGTAACTCATGCAGATAGCAGAGGAGTGAGGCAACAGACATAAATTACACTTAGTACTCTGGATTGGGAGAAGTACATACTATAGAGGAATATGCTTTGTTCATTTCATGTCTGAAGTTTACAACCACTTTAAAGTGGAACTTCACTCTCCCAACCAACACTGAATTTTTTTAAACCTCATGGAACTAGTATTCGTAAATAGATAAGAAAGTGCCCTGACTGGCCACTTCATTAGGTACACATTGCTAGTACCAGGCTGGAACCCCTATTGCCTTAGTTCTTTGTGGCATAGATTCAACAAGGTGTTGGAAACATTCCTCAGAGATGTTGGTCCATATTGACATGATAGCATCACTAAGTTGCTGCAGATTTGTTGGCTGCACATCCATGATGTGAATCTTCCGTTCCACCACATCCCAAATGTGCTCTATTGGATTGAGATCTGGTGACTGTGGAGGCCATTGGAGTACAGTGAACTCATTGTCATGTTCAGGAAACCAGTTTCAGATGATGTGAGCTTTGTGACATGGTGCATTATCCTGCTGGAAGGAGCCATCAGAAGATGAGTACACTGTAGTCATAAAGGGATGGACATGGTCAGCAATAATACTCAGGTAGGCTGTGGCTTCTAAACGATGCTAAGTTGGCACTAAGGGGCCCAAAGTGTGCCAAGAAAATATTTGCCACTCCATTACACTACCAGCCTGAACCATTGATACTAGGATGGATCCATGCTATGCTATGTTGTATACAGTATGCCAAATTCTGACCTTATCATCTGAATGTTGCTGAAATCCAGACTCATCAGACCAAGAACAATTTTCTAATCTTCTATTGTCCAATTTTGGTGAGCCTGAGTGAATTGTAGCCTCTGTTTCCTATTCTTAGCTGACAGGAGCGGCACCCATTGTGGTATTCTGCTGCTGTAGCCCAACTGCTTCAAGGTTCGACGTGTTGTGCGTTCAGAGATGGTATTCTGCATACCTTGTTTGTAACAAGGGGTTATTTGAGTTACTGTTGCCTTTCTATCTGGAACCAGTCTGCCCATTATCCTCTGACCTTTGACATCAACAAGGCATTTTCATCCACACAACTGCTGCTCACTGGATATTTTCTCTTTTTTGGACCATTCTCTGTTAACCCTAGAGATGGTATTTCCCCCAGTCAGGTACCCAAACATTGTTTGAGATGATGTAGATACCCCAAAAACACTTTTTAGAGTCTTCCAACTGCAGGGGTTATCTTCCATTATAATGCTCTACATGTTTTGCTGTGGGGTCCTTCCTAATCTTCCTACCAGACTTAAAGCGTCTGGAAAGGCTTGGGGGGGCATACTATTTTTTTTAAAATAAAAAATGTTAGTCCTGCTGCATCAGGTTCTATACTTTGCAGGTAGTTTATGGGGACCCCCAGGTATGATATGTGACCTATTTTTCTTTTCTTTTTACTTTAAGCAATGGAAAATGACTGCCCCTTTAAAATCTGTACTTTTTTAATTTTTTTTCCCACTGATTCCTGTCCCTTAGGGCAGTATCCAAGTTCCCATACCCCTTTTATGGCCAATAACTTGCATATATGCCTTCAAAATGGGCACTTTTGAATTTACAAGTTCGAGACTGCATGGACGTGCATTGAGTTCGAAGTTCACAGTTGAACATTCATTAGGTTCGAATGTTTGACCGCGAGCCGAAGACGGGGATCTTTAGCCCATTGCTACTATGCATTGAAAATAAGAAGATTTCACCAGATCAGCTATACATTCACTGTACACCACTGCACTACTGGCTGCACATTCACTGACATACATCAGTTTTAACATTCACAAGCAAAGCATCTCTTAGGATAAGCAACATAGATGATAACTATGAGCCGGGGCGAATTTAGGGTTCTTGCACATGGGAGCTAAAAACACCATATTTGTAGGTATTCAGGCATTTTTTTTTACTGCTCTGAATGCAGCCTATTTCTTTCAGTGGGCCTGTACACACAGGTAAGTAAATATCAACAAACTAGTGCCTCGTTTAGATTAGTAAAAGAAAAAAATACAAAAAATCTGTATTACTGATCAGTACTTTCCAGCGTATAAGAATATTCAAAGATTATAAGAATGTTTGCACGCATATATCAGATTTACAAGGTAGCCATACAAGATAGGGACACTGCACACTGGCAGCTCAGCAAGTTAAGATAAATGGAAATGGCCTCAGCATCAGCTCCTTCTTGACCTGATTCATTTTGCCCCCAGGGGCTTAATCATAGAGATGCTCTCTACAATTAAGCCCTGGGGTGGGGCGAAACGCGTAGGGGAGCATGGTCAAGAAGGAACTGAGGCTAAGGCTGTTTCCATCTATCTTTATGTGCCGAGCTGCCGGTGTGCAGTATCCCTACATTGTATGACTATGTTGCTCTCTGGGTGAAGCATTCTCAGATGTCTGCACCCTTCTTTTCTTAGTTGATTATGAAGCAGTAATTTAAGGCACTTAGAGTGGCGCTGCATTTAGGTTTCACCAGCCACAGTGAGTACAAATACAAGGTACATAAGCCACAGAGAAGCTGAAAGACAGTTCATCCACTGTGGATAAGCAACACAAAATGTGGGTGATTGTGTGCCATTGGTCTTTGTTGGCTGTGTAGCTATCTAGTCCTAAATAGAAGAAATTCTGCCTGCAAATATTTAGCAGATGCAGGGGCGGACTGACCATTTGGAAACTGGGGCACTGCCCGAGGGCCGGGGGTCAGTAGGGGGCCCCATGAGATGCCCCTGATACATTTTTCATAGGCTTTTTTGAGTTTGGGCAAGGACACAGGGGCCCCATGATCCCCTATTGCCCGGGGGCCCCATGAGTTGTCATTCCGCCCCTGAGCAGATAATAACAAATTGAGTGCATACAGAAAGGTAAATTTCTGGGCTTGACCTGCTCCCTAAAAATAAACCTCCTGATTGAGAAATAAGTAGGCTGTGTCACCTTGGTCAATTTCAATATGCAGAATGTCTGTGATTGACTGCAACATACCTTAAGAATTCAGAGTCTCCGACTTTAGAACTAAAAAAAAAATCCCTTTTTCTACGGCTTCAGTAAAATACTCAACAAGCAGAATGATTTGAAAATTTCAGGCATGACTAAAAAATACATTCCCCACTAGTCACCGACTTATGCTCCCTATTTATCACTGACACCTTGGAGAGCAGCGAGCATTAATAATACATTGGGTGGCAGGGATGTATTATCAGCTAACCTTGCAAGGAAACCTGCTGGGACCCAGCAGAGCTGTAAAAATGGGAATCCTATCCCTCGTGCCTCTCTTTATTTATAGAACAGGAATTTTTGGAGAGTGTCTAGGTGTGGCAGTAACCATGAATCACTAGCAACGGAGGTTAAAAGTCCTGCAGTGGCGCCATAATTGAATCCATTGATCACGTTGCAGAACTGTTGCTCGGCTGGGGACGAAGATCTGGTATCTTATATTGTATATGAGATACCTGGCTATGATATCTGAGCTGCACTGCGAAAATGATATGAGCATCATTCTTCGTAGAATGGGGTGGAAATATGACTTTAATGAGCACTGCTGTTAGGAAACCATGTAGGATGTCAGAAAAATCTCAAATGTACATTTTAGGCCATTTTCCCTCTTTGGTGTTTAAAAAAAGACATAAACATGAACTACTCACCCTCTCCAGTTACCAACACTGCCCTCTGTGCCTCAACCTGCAGCATGTTGCTCCCTGTGGGTTGAATGGTGCCCATATCATCCAAACACCTCCTGAGCCATAGGCTGTCAAAGACACTTATGGTGCATCATCATGTATCCAGGACTGTGACAAGCAGGGGTGGACTGACAACTCAAGGGGCCCCCGGGCAATAGGGGGATCATGGGGCCCCTGTGTCCTTGACCACACTCAAGCCACACCCAAAAAAGCCTATGAAAGGTACCAGGGGCATCTCATGGGGGGCCCTCGGGCAGTGCCTGAGTGACCAAATGGTCAGTCCACCCCTGGTGACAAGTGAGATGCAAATGCATCAATGAAGACCTTCTACTTTTAATGTTGGAGACAAGGAATAGGGATCTAACTTGTCACATGACCAGCAGGAAGACACCTGGATCAAGACCTTCTTCCAACCTTTGTGGTCTGCCATGGCAAAATACTACATGCCTGTTAATGCGTATAGTTTTATTAAATTGCAGCTTACTAATTCATAAATGTAATGGCTGCATTAGTTTTCTTTTTTTTAAGGCTTTCTTTCTTCTATTATTCTGGTGATCTGGCCAGTAAGTAAATTCAAAAAGTCCAGCACTTAAATATATACGCAGATGTTTCTTTAATCAATCAACAAGTAAGTATATCCAGTGGATTCAATCTCAGAGATTCTTAGAAAGATTTTTCCACCCATATACCAATCAGCTTTTTTTTCACAACATAGTTTCTTGCTTACAGCCAGGGGCGGGCCCATGACTAGTAGGGCTTGTGCACACCATGTTCAGCGCAGAAAAATACTCAATAGGCATGGGGGTTTATTTACTAAAACTGGTGCACAATCTGGTGCAGCTCTGCATAGAAACCAATTAGCTTCCAGGTTTTATTGGCAAAGCTTAATTAAAAAAGCTGAAGTTAGAAGCTGATTGGCTGCCATGCACAGCTGCACCAGATTCTGAGTGTGCCAGTTTTAGTAAACCTCTCCCCATGATGTGAACAAGGTTTTCCCATCACTCTCTTTCATGATGGTTAGGGTCTGTGTTGATAGGCTATGGTCTTGTGCAGGGGTGGACTGACCATTTGAAAACTCGGGCACTGCCCGAGGGCCAGGGGTCAGTAGGGGGCCCCATGAGATGCCCCTGGTACCTTTTTCATAGGCTTTTTTGAGTTTGGGCAAGGACACAGGGGCCCCATGATCCCCTATTGCCCGGGGGCCCCATGAGTTGTCAGTCCGCCCCTGCTTACAACAGAGCAAATTTCACACCAATCTCACAATGACCACGTTTATTTATAGAGCTTAGCCAATGTGCAAAGATTGTATACTCACATGAGTCTCTGCCTTCAATGAACTTACAATCTAAGGTCCCTATCTCACATGCATAGATGTAGTAGGGCCAATATACACACCGGACACTTTATTAGGTACACTTGTTCAATTGCTTGGTAACACAAATTGCTAATCAACCAATCACATAGCAGCAACTCAGTGTATTTAGGCATCTTGACGTGGTGAAGATGACTTGCTGAAGTTCAAACTGAGCATAAGAATGGGGAAGAAAGGGGATTTAAGTGACTTTGAATATGGCATGGTTGTTGGTGCCAGATGGGCTGGTCTGAGTATTTCAAAAACTGCTGATCTACTGGGATTTTGATGCACAACCATCTCTAGGGTTTACAGAGAATGGTCCAAAAAAGAGAAAATATCCAGCGAGTGGCAGTTGTGTGGATGGAAATGTCTCATTGATGTCAGAGGAGAATGGGCAGACTGGTTTCTGCAACATTCAGATGGTAGGATCAGAATTTGGCGTAAACAACAAGAAAGCATGGATCCATCCTACCTTGTATCAACGGTTCAGGCTGGTGGTGATATGGTGTGGGGGAGATTTTCTTGGTACTGACAAGGTGTGCCTAATAAAGTGGCCAGTGAGTGTAGACAGCAGCCAACTACCCTATCAGCTTTGGAGTGGGGGCAGAGAGCCCCAACAAACACACGGAGAACATGAAATCTCTATGCAGGTAGTGTCATAGTTGGGATACAAACCAGGATCCCTAGTACTACAAAGCAGAAGTGCTAACCACTAAGCCACTGTATGCAATTTAGTGTAACTGCTCTTTCCCACCAGGCTAGGAGTGGAACATGTTTCAGCTCTTTGTTCCGATAGGTAGAAGTGGTGGGTTTTGTCTATGATAAGTCATATTTGGTTCAGCCTTAAAGGGAGTTTTTTCAATACTGCATGACGGGTCAGATTTAAGCGAGGCATCTGCAGAATCTGTGATTACCTTCAGAAATAAAAAATCATCCCATTTAAGAGTTCATACATAAACATTTAGTGGCAGATTGACACGTGAGATCTCTTTGGCTTCTTGAATTACAGGGTAATTGTTGTCTAGTGTTATGGTAATTGAGGCACCTGTATCAATGTGAAGGTCTCTGTTCGTGTTTCATTGCGGAAAGATCCATATTATGGCATTCTTTGTACAACGTACGCGCAGAAGACAGGTTCTAAAAACTGGAAGCGCATGAAAATTGCTCTCGCTGATAAAAGCCTTATCATCTCTCTTTATTGTATATCAGTATTCAGCAGAGCTGCATGCTTTTATCCAGACGTTAACACATGATAAGCTGAAACCGGTGTTTACCTGGACTGGAAAAGATGTGATAATGTAACCCAGGAACATTGCATTCTTTGTCTTCTGGATAGGAATAAAACAGAAAGGCTTCAAAGAGGCTGAAAACAGCTTCCTGGAAGTCAAAGGCAGGTATTTTAGGTTTTAGCTTTTAAAAAGTCCCATATGGAAGAAAAACATATTTGAAATATATTTTAAAAATATTCTTCCCAAATATATTGCCATATATTTGAAATGCTACAATTTTGGCCATATTCAATATATATATATACATACATACACATATATATATACATATACACACATATACACACATATTACAAAGTATTTGAAAAACATTTCTAAAAATACATTTCAAATATACTGTATGTCTTTAAAAATACAAATCTACATTTTTGGAATGCATTTACAAATATATGTCAAAATTTATGTTAAAATTCCTTTTTTTATGTTAAAAAAAACTGAAGAATATATTTAAAAATATATATATTTTAAAATATATTCTTCAGATTTTTTTTTTAAAATAAAAAAGTCCATTTAACATATATTTGTAAATGCACTCCAAAAATATAGATTTATATTTTTTGAATGACATGCAGTACGTCACATTTTTGGAATGCATTTACAAATATATGTAAAGATATATGTTAAAATGACTTTTTTTATATGTTAAAAAAAAAATCTGAACAATATATTTAAAAAATGTATTTATTTAAAAATATATTCTTCAGATTTTTTTGAACATAGAAAAAAGTAATTTTAACATATATTTTTACATATATTTGTAAATGCATTCCAAAAATGTAGATTTGTATTTTTAAAGACATACAGTATATTTGACACGTATTTTTACAAATACTTTTCATATACTTTCTAATAAAAATGCATTTCAACATGCAGTATATATATATATATATATATATATATATATATTGAATATGGCCAAAATTGTAGCATTTCAAATATATGGCAATATATTTGGGAAGAATATTTGTAAAATATATTTTAAATATATTTTTCTTCCATGCGGGGTAGATTGGTCAAAATAGACAAAAATCCAATATTGGGACTTTGAAGGCAACCCAAACAGTATTATGTATAAAAAATCATGACTTACATATCAGTACTACATAATACAAAAATGTCTGAACAAGGCCCCTATGTACCCAAGAACTCCCCTAGAAGTTTAGCTCTCCTGTCAGCAGAAAAACACTAAGCAGGGGAAAAAAAAGTGTTAAACGCATTTACCCGCGTGTAGCATTTGGACCTATATTAATTTAATTGGCCAGAGCAGGGGCAGACTGACAACTCATGGGGCCCCCGGGCAATAGGGGATCATGGGGCCCCTGTGTCCTTGCCCAAACTCAAAAAAGCCTATGAAAAAGGTACCAGGGGCATCTCATGGGGCCCCCTACTGACCCCGGGCCCTCGGGCAGTGCCCGAGTTTCCAAATGGTGAGTCCGCCCCTGGGCCAGAGTATTTTCCATTGACACGAATAAGCGCTCAAAAGCTAAACGTGCCTAGCATTTATATGCGTTTTTGCTGCTTTTAGCAGTTTTTGGCCAAAACGTTACTTTCCTAAATGAAAACATTTAAAGTAGAATTATGGGCCAAAGTTTGTTTTTTTTTAAATTGTGGGTGGCGTAACGGAGGGTTATAACCCCTGTAAGATTTTTTTTTCGCCACCCACCTGTGTCCCATTGTAGATGTTTATTTTCACTTCCTATCCTGTAGCCAAACAGGAAGTGAGAGGAAATCCCTGCGAATTAAGGGAATTCCTTGGGGACCCCCAGGTCATCAGAACTAGTGACCCCAATGGAAGATTTCCCCTTTATTACTTTTTGGGGGACAACCCTAAATTTGGGATTTTCTTTTATTTTCACTTTCAATGATAATGGTAAACAGGACAAATAGAGATGGTGAATCTACTTAAAGGAAGCACAGACAGCAAAAAAACGCGACAGGGGTTCTAATCTATCTTCTATCCAAAACTAACAAAAAGGTTTTGTCTTTAGTTATACTGTAACCACTTGCCCTCCAGAGGATTTACCGCCATTCCTGACCAGGCCATTTTTTTGCATTACGGCTCTGCCTTACTTTAACTGACAATTGCGCGGTCATGCAACACTGCACCCAAATTAAATTTATGTCCTTTTTTTCTCACAAATGGAGATTTCTTTTGGTGGTATTTGATCACCTGTGTGTGTTTTTTTATTTTTTTTGCTATAAACAAAAAAAAAACAATTTTGGGGAAAAAAAACAATATTTTGTGCTATAAAAAAGCATACCCGGTAAAAAAATGTAAAAATAAAATTTCATCATAAATTTTGGCCAAAATGTGTTCTGCTACATGTCTTTGCTAAATAAAAATCTCAATACGTGTAAATTAATTGGTTTACCTGAAAGTTATAGCGTCTACAAATGGGGTTTACATACTGTAATTTTTTTAAAAAAAATTTATACTAGTAATGGCAACGATCAGCTACTTATAGCGGGACTGTGGCAGGCATTCTGAAACTAGGGGGGGGGACTGATTAACTGCCACTGACATCCCCGGTGACACTAATACAGTGATCAGGGCTAATAAAATGCACCGACACTGTACTAATGACACTGGGCAGGAAGGGGTTAACATCTTGGGCGATCAAAGAGTTATCTGTGTGCTGTGTGCTGTTTTACTAGCTGTGCTGTGTGTGTTTTACTGTGTTGTCTGTGTGTGTTTTACTGTGTAAGAATGCTGTTTTGTATTGCTCTGATATGCAGAGCAATACAAAGCAGCATGCTGGTGCTGACAGGGGAGAGATCTGTTTTGTTTATATACAGACCTTTTCCCTGTCAGTATTCCTCAGCGATTGCCGGGTGCCGGCGGGGAATCTCTGGCTGGGACCCGGTGATTGACAGCTGTAGTGACCAATGGTGGTGTGGGTGGGGTGGCACGCGCGCACGACCCCTACTCAAAGATGCAAAGTCATGTATATACACGTGATTTTGCGCAGCCCTGCCGCCCTGTAGCAGTAGTTCTTCTATAGCGTGGTCGGAAAGCAGTTAACTGCCCCTCAACTCTGCTTCTCCTAAACTCTGGTAAAAGCCTATGTGTACATGGACACATAGGGGTAGATTTACAAAAACTGGTTCACTGAGAATCTGGTGCACTGGTACATAGGAGCCAATCAGTTTCTAACCTCAACTTGCTCAATTAAGCTTTGGCAATAAAACCTGGAAGCTGATTGGTTCCTATGCAGAGGTGGACCTAACTCTGCACTCTCAGCTTTAGTAAATAAACCTCATAGACGTTTATTGAGTTGAGTTCAAGGGCTTTGGCAAAAAACGCCAAAAGCTCCTTAACTCACGTTTAGGAGCCACAGTGTACATGAGGCCTAAAAATGATGTTTGCAACATCAGTAGCCCCCAAGATTATAATGAGCATATACATTCAGATAAAAGGTACCCCCAAATCAGACTCATAATGCATAACCACACTAGAATCAATAGCAAGCCCTTCCCGTGGGAATATTCAACGCGTTTCGAATCTTTGTTTTTCTCTTTCTTCCTCAGGGATAAAATGTATCATTCTGAAATTAGATAAAAACAAATGTGAGATCTCATAACATTACATAGTATAAAGGGCGGACTCACAAATCATGGGGCCTCGGGCAATAGGGGATCATGGGGCCCCTGTGTCCTTGCCCAAACTCAAAAAAGCCTATGAAAAAGGTATCTCATGGGGCCCCCTACTGACCCCGGGCCTTCGGGCAGTGCCCGAGTTTCCGAATGGTCAGTCCGCCCCTGTATAGTATATACATTGGACTATTATATAATGAAGTCCATCTTAGAGTGTTACTGTATTTAAGTGGTGACATACCAACAATCTGTCCCAGCCTGGCCCAAAACTTTGCCATTGTGGAGTTGTAAGTTTGATACTTATGGGGACTCCTTATGAAGGATACTTTGTGAAATTTTTTTTTTTTCATGTAGACTATAGACACATGTGTAACACCATCCATAACATTTTTGAGGCCATGTAAACGAAATCTCGGGCTTCTTGCACACAGGAGTAAAAAAAGCCACATTTTTGTAGTGATCTGGATATTGATGCATCATTGTCTATGGCACCATACACACAGCTTGCATAAAGATGAGTAATAGAGCGATGAGTGCAGAGCCCAAAAAGAAAAAGAAAATATTTTTTTTTCAGTGAAGTAATTTTATGCACATACATGTCTGTACGCATGTTTACACATGTATATAAGCATACATTGCAATACTGGCGAAGCAGAAGAATTTTACTTTGTATACGCTTACACACTTTCACATGTGTTTACAAGTGGTCTTTACCAGGGGCGGACTGACAACTCATGGGGCCCCCGGGCAATAGGCGATCATGGGGCCCCTGTGTCCTTGCCCAAACTCAAAAAATCCCATGAAAAAGGTAGCAGGGGCATCTCATGGGGCCCCCTACTGACCCCGGGCCCTCGGGCAGTGCCCGAGTTTCCAAATGGTCAGTCCGCCCCTGGTCTTTACAGAACATTTTACTTAGGATCTTTTTATCAGCAAGATCCTGGGTATAAACATCAGTAAATTCTTGTGTCCATGTGCAACTGGCCTTATAAACCTTATCCTTCCCCCAGAGAGGGGGATCCTTTACAAGCAGAGCCAAGAAAAAGCAGGTTCCCCTTCTCTGCCAGACAGAATGGTGCTGTGTAGCAGGGCTGTATAAAACTCAGGACTGGAAGGATGGAAATGCAAATCCTTTTGCACATTAAACGACTCCCAACTGTGTATTTAGCAGCTTTTCTGGAGTTCAGCTTCCAGTTATGTTATAACAGAACTTACTTTCCATTTTGAAGCAAGGCTACCCAGCTTTGCTGGAGAAAATGAAAAAAATACCGAGTTTATCTCATTATTTCGTTGTAATATATTTAATTTACTTTGCTTTGTTCACTGTTTGCACTGCCGCTGATGTCGTACAACAGGCTCCCGTGATTTACGGAATTTCTCTATTTCTGCGCCTACTATTTAATTTCTGCAAGCACTGAACCCTTAGTAATTAGCATATACTTGAAAAAAAAAAAATAAAACAGGTATTGTAGAAAATGATTACCACTGTTCGCTCTCGCAGCACGCCATTTACATATTTTATTAAAAACCATAATTTCTTACAAAAGGTAATATTGTATTTTATGAAAACAGCCTCGGCTGATCGTGTGCGTAGTTCTACGCCGATGAGCGCGATAACAGAAAGCCGAAATAATGAGACGCAAACATTTCTTTTTTCTTTTGCAGCATTTTAATTGAGGAACAAATTATTTCATAGATCCTCATTAGTTATTCCCATAGATTCTAATGACGAGGTGTTAGCTCTGGCACGTTAAACAGGTTAATTAATCAAGTTGTAATGAAGGTGGGTGATACCTGAGTGTTGGCGCAGTAGATATTCACAGATCTTAATAACGTGTTTAAATACCTGGAAGTCTGAGACATGAGTGGAAACTCAGGTTGTCTTAGCGGTACATAAATAAAAGCTGCTTTGTCACCTTGTGTGCACATATCTCAGGCTAATTATTTTACATGAATTGCTAATTATTTCAGTTAAAGTGTGCTGCTCTATGAAAGCTGCCAGCTTGTGTTTAATGTATGCCCTGCATACAGTGTACTCGTATATAGAGCAGGCATTTACTGTTACTGTTGTTTGCTGTTGCACGAGCAACACAGCTGCTTAGGACCCATCACCACCAACACACCACCAGCAGCAGAGTCATGTGAGAGAGCCTTCCACTTACCTCTGTAGTGCTCACCCCCTAATGGGCCCGCTGATTTGGTCTCAAGGTTCTTTCCCCAATAAGTGCACAAGCAGCCAAGCACACAGCCTCAGTCACTCTTCTGGCTCAGTGATTAGTCTAGGGGTATCCTTTTTTGATGCTTTACTGAAAATTTGAACTTGGGTACAGGGTAACCGTGGAATACTCCAGCCAGGGGCGGACTGACCATTTGGAAACTCGAGCACTGCCCGAGGGCCCGGGGTCAGTAGAGGGCCCCATGAGATGCCCCTGTTACCTTTTTCATAGGCTTTTTTGAGTTTGGGCGAGGACACAGGGGCCCCATGATCCCCTACTGCCCGGGGGCCCCATGAGTTGTCAGTCCGCCATTAACTCCAGCAATGTTAAGAAGTATCTTGAGGACACCAGTCTCTTTCTTAAAGTTTCCTAGAACTGTCCTTGCAGCAGCAAATAAATGACTGAGCGATACAGGTACAATGCAAGCACCAGAAGCACAGTCCACTTTTAAGCACAGACGGACTGTAATGCAAAAGGGATGGCAGCAGTACACAGTCACTGGGATCTCACACCCCGGTCTGTACTCACGAATGTCCTTGAAGAGTTGACTGCCTCCTTCCAATATCTGCTAGACATTTATCCTGTGAACTCTTCAGACCAGATCCCAAAAGGAAATCCCTTAATCAGCCCCAGAAAATTCAGTAGAGTAGGTGCCCAAGTTAGCACAGCTGGGACTTCAATAAGCAAATGAAGACTCACAGCTGGACTGTCCCGAAGGGCACCAGCCCTTCAGGTTTGGAGCTTCTCTTCCTGGACAAGAATCCCTCTGCTCCAGGTCTCAACGTATTTATTCTCCCTTCCAGCCACCTGTTGGGCACCCTCCCCCAGAGATTGGCAGGGACCACAAAAATATTCATACTGTAGATTTGATTCTCCCACCACTTTCCGGAACCATCCAGAAGGCAGGGGAAAACAGTCAAACCCACAGTCCATGAAAATCAGAGCAGACCAGAGTAATCACAAGCAGCCTGATTAAAGGAGAGCTAGAGAACTAATTTTCCTAATCTAGCACCTATCTAGGAGGGTGCTACACCTCTATTGAATTATTGCTCCCTCACTGGTCCCAGATGCTGTTCAATGCCCTTTATTAGGAAGGGGCAGCAGGAGAGTGATATCTTGCTGATTCAACTAGTGAGAGAGCAAAACCATAGAGACTCATAAAAGGTAAAAAACAGAAATGAACTCTAGCTTCCTCCAAAATCTTCTCTAGCCAAACTCCAAAATATCTCTTTTTTCATGGTGTGAACAAACCTTAAAATGTTGGATTTCCCCATCATCCATCCTAGCAGCCAGTGTTGGTTGGTTCTGGGCTTGTGTCTATGGGCATAGTTTGAAACACTTCTGAGATCATTCAGAATTCATTGACAGGTGCACTGGGCCTAGAGTTGGCCTCCTTTTGACTAGAGATGAGCTCTGGTGTCCTCTAAATTCATCCCTAGCTGAACTCCGAACTAGTACTCTTTTTTTACTCCAATGAACTGCGGGGCTAGGGCAATCCCACCTGGAAGCTCATGTAAACAAAGAGGCAGGGGGGTTGACCCAGCCCGCAGCCCATTGGAGTAAAAAAAATTAAAGTCAGTTTGGAGTTCAAATATGAGATATGTCCAGAAAAGGCCCAAGCTCATCTCTAGTCAGAAGGTGATCAACTGTAACCCCTATGTATTTGTCAATAAATTCTGAATGATCTCAGAAGCATCTCAAACCAATGTCAAACTGATGCCATAGACACAAGACCAGGGGCGGACTGACAACTCATGGGGCCCCCGGGCAATAGGGGATCATGGGGCCCCTGTGTCCTTGCCCAAACTCAAAAAAGCCTATGAAAAAGGTACCAGGGGCATCTCATGGGGCCCCCTACTGACTCCGGGTCCTCGGGCAATGCCCGAGTTTCCAAATGGTCAGTCCGCCCCTGCACAAGTCCATAGCCTATCAACACAGACCCTAACCGTCATGAAAGAGAGTGATGGGAAAACCTTGTTCACATCATGGGGAGAGGTTTACTAAAAATGGCACACTCAGAATCTGGGGCAGCTGTGCATGGCAGTCAATCGGCTTCTAACTTCAGCTTTTTTAATTAAGCTTTGACAATAAAACCTGGAAGCTAATTGGTTTCTATGCAGAGCTGCACCAGATTGTGCACCAGTTTTAGTAAAAAAAAACCCATGCCTATTGAGTATTTTTCTGCACTGAACATGGTGGGCACAAGCCCTACTAGTCATGGGTCCAGGAATAAATAGGGAATCTTACAATCTAACATCTGCTCTGGTGATAACCAACCCTCACTGTTGCTTGATTTCCGCTACCATCCTTTTGACTCTCGAAGACAAAAAGTGATGAGAAACCTCCCCAATGAAAGAAATGGAAAGAGATATTAAAGAGAATGTTAGGCCAAAATATTTTTTTTAGTTTTGTATACAGTAAGGAAGGATTAAAATCCATATTAGGTTTTTTGCTGTCCACCTGGAAAGATTTCACTTCCCGTCCTGAAGATACAATAGAAAATTTAAAAAATATCTACAGAAAATATCCCATTGGAGGATTTTCCCCCGCCTCTTGTTCTGTTGACAATTAAAAATTTTGTATTTCCCTCATTTTCTTTCCCTGTTACAGTGGTCCTCAGATTAAATAAAGAGAGTGAATCTACCAAGTGGAGACACAAATAACAATAAAGGCTTGACAAAGGGTCTAACTAGTATATCCAAAACTAGAAGAAAAAAAATGCCTTTTTTCTTGGCTTGGTTGATAATGATGACAGGATCACTTTAGAAAAAGCTAGCCAATTCACATATGACCATAAACATTGCAATCACATAGAAAGTAGGTTGCAGGTTGTCCTGAATGGGGAAAAAAGAGTCTGTTTAAAAAAAGCTCAGTGTTCCTGGTTTGCTGTTCATGATGTTCGTGTGAGGATAGCAATTTGCCTGCCTCCTGGCCCTGGCCATTCTGATCTACATGCCTCAGACTATACAGACAATTAAGGAATTAGGAGGAATCAAGGGGTATTCTCTTCCTATCTAAATTGAAACTTCAAATATGACTATTCCAGAATACACGTCTACACAAGAAAATGCAAGGAATGTGTAGAGCAGACAGTGGCACTGGTATCCCTGGTGTGTAATACCAACACAGGTTATTACTTACGTAGTTACTTGAGGGCTTGTTTACACTAGCGTTGTCAGAGGGCATTTGACAGGCAGTGAAGAGGCGTTATATCGTTTCTTGACCATCTAACTTCACCACTGTGCCATGCCATAACCATGTGTACTGCATTAAATGGGTCATTTTGGACTACATAGAGGAGGGCGTCATTTTTGTTGGTTGTTTAATATTGATTTTGTTTCCTCTAAAGTTTCTTGGATAGCATTCACTTTGAGTACACAAGACTCATTCCATTGCTTTGTATTTCCTTCAGCTAGCTGCAACAGATCAGCAGTTGATAGCAAAGAATTGGGGATGCGTACAGATGTCACTGAAATGCAGGCCGACATGGATCAGCACAGTCTCACTGGCAGTAATAAAAGGTCTATCAGCATGGAGCACATACATGTTTTAATGTGAGAATTGTAATCTCATATAAGGATATTTCTTGTGAACTCTCTCTACAATATTATCAGTTTATAAGCCACCTCCAAAGTGTATGCAATAACTTCCAAGGAAAACATTTTTTGCAGCCAATGACAGGCTGCTTATTAACGCCTACACACTCTATGTGGCACCATGTATTAATTTAACTATTTTATACTGTTCTCAGATTGCAGCTGAGATTGTCCTGCCTGAGCAGGTGCCAAAATCATGTTCAAAGCCTGTTCCCGGCTGGAAATGGTTTGATCCAGTTCACGAATACGTCATCGGTTTCAATCTCAACCTAGAGTGCTGTCACTTCGGCCAATTTAAAGGCAGCACTTTCCTTCATGAAAATTCTGCATATACCTGCTGTGCCAAGTTAAAAAAAATGATGGGGGAATACTTTCTTGTCACACAGGTGATACAGTAACTGAAAGCAAATGTTACTTTTAGTGTATAAATTTATCATTTATTTAGTTATTTATTGGAGGTTTCTCTATATATCTTTGCCAACACATCTACAGTCAGGTCCATAAATATTAGGACATCGACACAATTCTAACACTTTTGGCTCTATACACCACCACAATGGATTTGAAATGAAACAAACAAGATGTGCTTTAACTGCAGACTGTCAGCTTTAATTTGAGGATATTTACATCCAAATCAGGTGAACAGTGTAGGAATTACAACAGTTTGCATATGTGCCTCCCACTTGTTAAGGGACCAAAAGTAATGGGACAGAATAATAATCATAAATCAACCTTTCACTTTTTAATACTTGGTTGCAAATCATTTGCAGTCAATTACAGCCTGAAGTCTGGAACGCATAGACATCACCAGACGCTGGGTTTCATCCCTGGTGATGCTCTGGCAGGCCTCTACTGCAACTGTCTTCAGTTCCTGCTTGTTCTTGGGGTATTTTCCCTTCAGTTTTGTCTTCAGCAAGTGAAATGCATGCTCAATCGGATTCAGGTCAGGTGATTGACTTGGCCATTGCATAACATTCCACTTCTTTCCCTTAAAAAACTCTTTGGTTGCTTTTGCAGTATGCTTTATGTCATTGTCCATCTGCACTGTGAAGCGGCGTCCAATGAGTTCTGAATCATTTGGCTGAATATGAGCAGATAATATTGCCCGAAACACTTCAGAATTCATCCTGCTGCTTTTGTCAGCAGTCACATCATCAATAAATACAAGAGAAGCAGTTCCATTGGCAGCCATACATGCCCACGCCATGACACTACCACCACCATGCTTCACTGATGAGGTGGTATGCTTAGGATCATGAGCAGTTCCTTTCCTTCTCCATACTCTTCTCTTCCCATCACTCTGGTACAAGTTGATCTTGGTCTCATCTGTCCATAGGATGTTGTTCCAGAACTGTGAAGGCTTTTTTAGATGTCGTTTGGCAAACTCTAATCTGGCCTTCCTGTTTTTGAGGCTCACCAATGGTTTACATCTTGTGGTGAACCCTCTGTATTCACTCTGGTGAAGTCTTCTCTTGATTGTTGACTCTGACACACATACACCTACCTCCTGGAGAGTGTTCTTGATCTGGCCAACTGTTGTGAAGGGTGTTTTCTTCACCAGGGAAAGAATTCTTCCGTCATCCACCACAGTTGTTTTCCGTGGTCTTCCGGGTCTTTTGGTGTTGCTGAGCTCACCGGTGCGTTCCTTCTTTTTAAGAATGTTCCAAACAGTTGTTTTGGCCACGCCTAATGTTTTTGCTATCTCTCTGATGGGTTTGTTTTGTTTTTTCAGCCTAATGATGGCTTGCTTCACTGATAGTGACAGCTCTTTGGATCTCATCTTGAGAGTTGACAGCAACAGATTCCAAATGCAAATAGCACACTTGAAATGAACTCTGGACCTTTTATCTGCTCATTGTAATTGGGATAATGAGGAAATAACACACACCTGGCCATGGAACAGGTGAGAAGCCAATTGTCCCATTACTTTTGGTCTCTTAACAAGTGGGAGGCACATATGCAAACTGTTGTAATTCCTACACCGTTCACCTGATTTGGATGTAAATACCTTCAAATAAAAGCTGACAGTCTGCAGTTAAAGCACGTCTTGTTTGTTTCATTTCAAATCCATTGTGGTGGTGTATAGAGCCAAAAATGTTAGAATTGTGTTGATGTCCCAATATTTATGGACCTGACTGTATATACTTGATTTTCAGCTTATGCTTTAAGTGGTTGTAAAGGCTGAAGGTTTTTTACCTTCAGGTATTCTATGCCTGGAGGTAGAAAACCTTCCGTGTGCTGCCCCCTCTAATACTCACCTGAGCCCCTCTCAATCCAGCAATGTGCACCGTAGCCTTGGCTGTCCAGCCAGTGAGCCCATGAGGAGAGAGTAGGGGGCAAAGCCAAACCATGGCTCTATGTATCTTATGGACACATAGAGTTGGGCTCGGGAGCGAGCACACACCAGTGCCCCCATAACAAGCGGCTTGCTGTTGGGGGCACTAGTCAAGGGGGAGGAGCCAGGAGCACTGGTGGGTGATCGAAGATGAGGTGGATCAGAATTACTCTGTGCCAAACCATTGCACTGAGCAGGTAAGTTTCACATGTTGGTTATTAAAAAAAAAATCTTCAATATAACTTCAAATGGCTTTTGTGAGGACAGTGGCTATTTATGTAAAATAAATTTGGATGTTTAAGTTACTACACCAGGGGTCCCAAAGTTTTTATAAACAAAGGACCAGTTTATTGTCCTTCAAACTTTAGGAGGCTGAATTGTGGCCAGTGGGAGAAGAAAATATCCTGGAGTCAGTGGAAGTAAACAATGCCCCATCTTTTGTATTAGTGGGATTAATAGTGCCCCATTGTTGGTATCAATGGAGGAATAGTATCCATCATTGGTATAAATAGGAGGAATAGTGCCCCATCATTGGCTTCAGTGGGAGGAATAGTGCCCCATCATTAGTATCAGAGGGAGGTATGGTGTCCCATAATTGACATCAGCGGGAGGAATAGTGCCCCATCACTGGTGTCAGTGGGATAAATAGTGCCCCATCATCTGTATCAGTAGGAGGAATAGTGCCCCATCATTGGTCTCCGTGGGAGGAATAGTGCCCCATCATTGGTGTCAGTGTAAGGAATACTACCCCATCATCTGTGTCAGTGTGAGGAATAGTACCCCATCATCAGTGTCAGTGGGAGGATAAGTGCCCATCATTGGCATCAGTGGGAGGAATAGTGTACCATCATTGGTGTCAGTGGGAGAAATAGTGCTCTATCATTGGTATCAGTGGGAGGAATAGTGTCCCATCATTGGCATCAGTAGGAGGAATTGTACTCTATCATTGGTATCAGTGGGAGGAATAGGGCCCCATTGTCGGTGTCAGTGGTAGGAACTGTGCCCCACTGTTGCTGACAATGGGGGAATAATGCCCCAAGAGCCTGATAAAGACAAGCGGAGGGCCACAATCGACCCCCAGGCAGCAGTATGGAGGCCACTGTACTATGAGTGCCTGTGTTTTTATGATGGCTATGAAATCTAACCATTAAATAGGGGAGAGAACAGTAGTGGAGGTGAATCCTTAAAGTGGACTGCACCTGTTTGGCAGATCTTTGGAAATAATGCAAACTGTGCTTGCCTAATCTTGTAGTGAGATAGGCACACACTTCTGGTAAGTGCGTTTTCCTGTATTAGTGGTGGTGGTCACCTTGAAGCAACAATTATTCTACACTTAGAAGAATAATATTGCTGATGGGAACTTTTTAGTCATTACAGAGTACAGAGTTTTCATGTATTGTTTGGAGGAATTTATTGGATCACGATATTTATTGAATGATTTATTGTGCATGAATTTTCGCACTGAAGAACAATTTATATTATCGAATCAGCGCTGTAATTATTATTTTGTTATATCACTTAGGGGTTTATATTTATTTATAGCTGCTCGTTATTGGTAGAAGAATAAGTTATTTAGTTCACAGTTTTGCAATATAATTTTCTCACATTTTATTATGTTCATCAGCGTGAAAGGGTTTATACATTTATATGTCTTTGGAGTGTGGGAGGAGATCAGTGTACCCAAAAAAGACCATGCAAGCACAGGAGTGACATGCTAACTCCATGCAGATAGCATCCTGACTGGGATACGAACCAGGGAATTCCAGCACCATAAGGGAGAAATGTAAAATTATATATTAATTTCCACATTGTATTGCAATTATTTCTAGCCTACTCCTTTTAAAGTGTTACTAAAGTAAAAAAAATATTTTTAATTAAAATAACAAACATGTTATACTTACCTGCTTTCAGTAGTATTGCACGGAGCAGCCCCAATCCTCTTCTCGGGTTCCCTGCCGGTGATCTTGGCTCCTCCTCTTCACATGTCCCTATAGCAAGCTGTTGGCTATGGAGACAATGTCTGCGTGCTCCCGAGCTGTGTGTCTATAGAGCTGCATAGACTTACACAGTAAAATTTAATCCCGCCCCCCACTTCCTCCTCACTACATTTGATTGACAGCAACAGGAGCCAATGGCTCCTGCTGCTGCTTGAGTGCTGCATGAAGAGGAAAAGAGAGGAGAAGAGATGCAGACGTGCACAGAGCTGGATCTCTTCTCCCCTCTTTTCCCCTTTGCACAGGGAAGGTGGTGGGGGGAGGGCAGAGAAATATAAAATGCTTTTTACCTTTAAGCAGTAGTAAACCACAAAAAAAAAAAAGATTCCAAAAAAATTTCCCCTGCAAAATAAAAGCATTATGAATTATGAAAGATTTACCTTAAAATGTTGCCCTCCATCGGTGTTCTGTCACTGCTGTAGACACTTCCATCTTCACCCTCTCTTCCCACCAAAAAAATTAAAACTAAGCAGCTACAAATACTGTAGCTTCTGACTTTAAATAGAAAGCCTGTCCAGGGTTCTTCGCCAATCTTCGGATCCCTTGTGCCGCCATGCTAGCTGCTTTACAGCCAGCTCCTCAATGTGCATGCGCAAGCCGCGCTGTTCCCTGTGAATGGTCCCGCAGCCTCTTGGGACCTGTGATGTGCCCCATGAGACTGCAGGAGGGGGGAGGAGTGCAAATTTATGCTTGGCTCTCCTTGGCTATCTGGGCAGAAGTGGGAGTGTGTATCTGTTAAAATCAGGTACCTGCTCCCCAAAAAGAAAAGAGCATCTAGTAGTTGAAGAGGAGGTGGGAGGAGGTAGAAAAGCTGAACTTTCCTTTAGGGGTTAGGTTCTGCTTTAAAGTGGCTGTAAACCTCTGACGTTAAAAATTAACAAAGCATATCATTCTATAGTGTGTACTTGCCTTGATCCAAAGCACCAAGTGTGATTTATGTCTGCCTCGTTCCTTTGCTATCTGTTTGAGTCATTTTCTGGTTATGCAGACATCACAGAATCCTGGAGGTTCAGGGAACAGGGCTCCAACACAGAGCAATTGATTGCCAGACTCAGCTGTGCATGTTTCCCTATGAGATTATGTGCGTGGGTGGGGTGTCTATTCTCTCCAATCAGGTCTCAGACTACACTCAGCTTTATGCTATGCAGTGTGGGACATCATATTCCTGCCCCCTGCCTTCTGAAGCTCAGAAATGCTGTGCAGACTGTACACTTTGAACGGATGTAAAGGAGAGAGGGCTGCAGATAAACAGGCACAACATATGCAGGGGGATTTGTTTTATCTCTGTGTACCATCTGAGGCTAGTATTCTATAACTGGATAAGGTGAAGAGTGTGATGTCACTGCCCCGACTCTCCACTTCGTCCAGTCAGAGAATGTTTTGCCTTCCCTCAGAAAAGGCAAAGCATTCTCTGAATGGTGCCTGTACTGAGTGACTGACCTCCAGTGTTCAGTAAGCAGCAGGGCAGCCGCTCGGCATTGGACCCAGCAGCAAGTTGGGATCACTGGAGCAACGGTGATACTTCAGTGAGTTCCAATTTCTATGCGCAAGCTGGACCAATGTAACTACAGTATGTATAACAAAATCCAGACCTTGAGGTCCTCTTTAACCAATTCCTGACCGCGATATAGCCAAAAGATGGCTAAAGCACGGTCGGTTAGTTTTGGGAAGGTGTTCATGGACGTCCTCCCAGATCCACACCCCCCTGTGCGCAATCAGCTGATCACATGACTACGGAACGGGCCAATCACAGCCGCTTTTACCATGTGACCAGCTGTGTCCACTCTGACATCGTCTGAGGAGAGGAGAGCAGGTAAGATGCATTTCGCAGGGGTACATCTATACTGATCATCAGGACACCGATCATCACTGTCCTGGTGATCAGTGTAGCTCCATCAGTGAGGCCAACAGTGCCCATGTGTTCTGGCAATCAGTGCCCATGTGTGCTGGCAATCAGTGCCCATTTTTGCTGGCAATCAGTGCGCATCTGTACTGGCAATCAGTCCCCATCAGTGCCGCCTATCAGTGCCCATCAGTGCCGCCTATCAGTGCCAATCAGTGCCACCTAACAGTGCTGTTCATCAGTGTCATCTAACAGTGCCCATCAGTGCCGCCTAACAGTGCCCATACGTGCCGCCTAACAGTGGCCATCAGTGCCGCCTATCAGTGCGCCTAACAATGCCCATCAGTGCCACCTATCAGTGCTGCCCAACAGTGCCCATCAGTGCCGCCCGTCAGTGCCACAAAACAGTGCCCATCAGTGCTGCCCATCAGTGCCACCTATCAGTGCAGCCTCTTCAGTGCCCATCAGTGCAACCTATCAGTGCCCATCAGGGACTCCTCATCAGTGAAGGAGAAAAATTACTTATTTACAAAACTTTATAACAGAAACTGAAAAAAAATTTTTTTTTTCAAAATTTTTGGTCTTATTTAGTTTGTTTACAAAAAAATAAAAACTCCCATGGTGATTAAATACTACCAAAAGAAAGATCTGTTTGTCTCAAAAAATGATAAAAATTTAGTTTGGGTACAATGCTGCATGATCAAAGTATGACAACGCTGAAAGCTGAAAATTGGTCTGGGCAGGAAGGGGGTAAAAATGCTTGGTAGGCAAGTGGTTAAACTTATTCGGGAAGCTTCCTCTATCTTTTACCTGGCTCTTATTTTTAATCCTTCCTCTGGCACCATGAGTGGAAGGTTGCACGGCATGGTATCATGTAACATGAAGCTGCAGTTCCTAGCACTCGCTGTCTGGCTCCAGTGTATACTGTAACAGTCCAAGGTTAAATGAGTGCACTTGCTAAGCACAGTGCTGCCACCTCCTGGATAGATCTGGCGCTCCATTGTTTGGTGTTGCCTGCAGCTGCTCTCTAATTAACCGTATGTAACTATCATTTGTTTCTCACACACAGCCGCATCACCAAAATACCTACAAAACACAGAACAAGAAAACAATTTTTTTTGCTTTATGTTCTTCAGTACACTCAATCCTAGGAAGGAAAAAAAAAAAGTCTGTTTTATACTAAATTGAAAACAGAGGAAGGAAGAGGCCTTAATGGTTCATTTTTGCCAAAACAGGTTATGGTTTAGTAGAGCAAGGAGTAAAAACATTTGTTGAGTATCGCCATGGGAGAGCCGCGCTAGGTAAATTCCTCGCAGAATGAATTCCCAGAGGCCCCCGACTCGCGGTGTTAAGGTTACACTTGCTTGACTCTGTCATGTCAAATACAACTTTCTAAGCATAATTGTTCTTTTCTCCTATCCTTAAGTCTCGGGTCGCTTGGAAATCAGACAGTATGAAAATAATGCACTGCTCACACTGTTTCCAAAGAAGATTGTCTTCCATATGTGTTTATATAGGGGTGTGCAGTAAACTGTGGATTGCTAATTAAAGTGCACCTACCACAAAAAAATTTTGAAAACATAAATAAAATCAAATCCCAAATAGGATGAAGAAAATACACTACATTTGTGCAATAGAAAGGATAAACTCCACCCAAAGCTGACTTTTCGTTTCACTTGTGTTTACAGTATCCAGGCCACAAATGCTAAGTGCCTTGCTGCTATGCTTTTGCTTTCAAGTGGTTATAAACCTAAACATACACCCAGTGAAGTGACTGGCCTCAGGAGATACACAGAGATGAAACAAAGTCTCCTACATAAGTTGTACCTGTCTATCTACAGCCATCTGCCTCCTACAGCCAGTCAAAGTGCAGGATTTACAAAGGATCTCAAATGTTTGAAAAGCAGGTGGCGGAGAGCTGAAGTTACATCAGTGAGGGGAGCTCTGGGAGCTGATTGAAGGGAAAGGACACACAACCCCTTCACACAACTTACAGAAACATAGCTGAGGCTGTCAATCACATGCTGTGCGCTCTCCAACATTATTTTTCTCTTGGTGTCAGGAAAACTTGTCAGAAGTGATTCTTGCTTACAGCAGAGGAACAAGGTAGGAGACAGAAATTACACTTAGTGCTCTGGATAGAGACAAGCACACACTATTGAGGGATATACTTTATTGATATTTCATGTCTGGAGTTTACAACCACTTTAAGTTACTGATTTGGAAAATGTTTACTGAGAAGAACTTTTGACTCTTCTCTGACTCTTCTGATCCGTTGGCTTATTCTGGATTAGAAACTTGGAGTATTGAAGTTACAGGGACAGTATGAGAGCCAGTTAGTTAGTATTTTCAGAAGGAGGTTGGAAATGGCTGTCACCATGTTTTATTTCATGACAAGTTTAATTATGGCCAGAGGCAGCTTCCTGAGCACACGATCACTGTGATTAGCTCTCACAATGGTCACACAATTCGGGAGCCCATCACGCGGGCTCCTGATCACAGAGACTGATTGCAGTCAATGACAGCTTGGAACCTATTGTAGACATTCTGTATTCTCCACTGTAGGCAGAGTTCAACCACAGCAGCAATGCAGATGGGAAGGAAGTTGAGAGGAACTTGATTTCTTGATGACTTCCTTAGTTACACAGGGGCAGTTATCTGATTGGATGCTGATGCCCATGTGATTCTGGTGGCCATCTTGGGTCAGGCAAAGTCTAGTTAAGACTCTGACTCCAGGGCATGGTGCGCTTTTTGCGAGTGGCTAAGCATAGGGAGGTTCCCATATCTGTCAGGAACAGTGCTTAGAGATAGGGACAGGTTCTGGAGGAGTAGGTAGAGTGCTGGGATGATGTCTATGTTTTTCAGGTAGCTTCCCCTTCAGGTTGGACATGCCAGGCTACATTCTGCTCCTCGTGGCAGTCACTGTCAGCATCTACGGGTCTTCAAACCAATGTTTTACCACTGTGTAGTTATAAGTGGCACCAGAGGATTAAGCCTCCCTACCAGGCCTGGTTGTACTTGCCGAACCTTTCTAAAATAGATGGATTTGACAAATTGGGACTCTGTGTGCTTACTGCTTGCCACACAATGCTGCACCTTCCCCACACCATGAACACATATTTGTGGCAGCTGAGTAGCTGCCTTTCCACTGGCTTTCAAAAATAAAGCATTGGTTGGCAGTTTGAGTTTTGGTCTCAAGCCCTAAGAGCCATACATGAAGTGAATGGGGAATATTATACATGTAAATTTTAGGAACTTAGATCACTTATAACCCCAGAAGCTGCCAGGTCTACACCCTTACTCAGTGCACCCAAGCTACATTCTGCAGCACTCAATGGGCTCTCTGAGTGGGGCACCTAAGACTTAACCCTATCCATCTGCAGACATGGACCTGCCTTCACAGATCCTCCTTCAAGAGTCCAGTCCTCTTCACAGGGTCTACAACCACCTCTTCCAGTGTGGAGTACTCTTAAACAGCCTCTTTTCGCCACACCTTGTGACTAGTCTTCCACCCACCTTACTTAAAGCTCACGTTACTGTCCACATTTTTTAAGCACCACTGGAGAAAATTGAGGTTTATACATCTGAATGCTCAGGAACCATACAGAAGGCTTTATCGGCAGATCAGGCAATTTTAGCCCAAATTTAGTTACTGTTCAGATTTTGATGCATTTATTCTTTGAAGCTTCCAGGGTCTCTAGAAGACTCGTAGAGAGAAAATTTCGGGGGCCCAGAACTCCGTCCAGTTCTCGTATGGTTAGCCTGATTTCTCACATACCTATGCAAAGAAGATATTGACTGCACTGGAAAATGGCCTTCACACCTCAATAACAGGTGTCCTCTCTCTTGATTGGCAAGCGCTTTCTACAATTCATAGAACACAGAACATTCGTAAGGTGAAAGTATGGTCAAATCTATTAAAGACCCTGTTACATCTCCTTACACCCACAGTCTGTCACCTGAGTCAGAGTAAAGCCAATTGGTCTTTGCTCACATCAATGGGCTCTCTGTTGTCAGGCTGCCCAGTGCAAAACCAGCAACTAAAATGAACAAATTTTAAAAATAAGAATAAGATAGATGTTGCAAGAACAAACTTTTTACAAGTGTGTTTTTAGTGAGTACGTATTTCACTGTTTTAGTGAAATGTTAAACTTTTACATTTTTGTTTCATATTCCCAATAATGGTCATCTGCATATGAGGAGCTCTGCCTACCTAAAATGAACCCCAGTACAGCCATTTTTAGCACCTCACTAGCTGCCATAATGTGTTTTCTGGCAGTAAAATGCTTGTTATACACACCTAACAACTGCTCCAAGGTGTTATATATTTGCCCTCATCTGCCAGAATCTGTTTTCCAGCACTGCCACTTATCTGTGTATCTCTACATATAACTAGCTATACAGAATAATTGTTGGTTTGCAAGAAAACACCAAAATCAACTGCTACATTTTAGGCAAGGTCACAGTAGCTGCAGTTCTCTTTTGGATTGTCTGCCCATTAATATGCAGAACAATGCACATAGAAAGGTGGGAGAAGATATCATGAAGACCTATATCCTATAGACCAGTGGTTGTTAACTTATGAGGTATACAGGGCCTCACCTGGGGGGTCTGACATCAACAAAGGGCTGCAAATAATGTTCATGCACATATGGTGTTACAGAAGACTGTAGGAGGTGCTCAGAGACTGCTAACATACTACAAGTGTGGTTGGATACTGAAAACATGTGGGGGTTGGTTAAGGTTTGTGCCGAACTCAGCTCAGCCTGAACCCAGGAAACTGTCACATGATAGCAGGCCACTGTCTCATCAGCTGCAACTATGGAATCCCTTGCCCCCTACTCACATGCAGGGGCGGACTGACCATTTGGAAACTCGGGCACTGCCCGAGGGCCCGGGGTCAGTAGGGGGCCCCATGAGATGCCCCTGGTACCTTTTTCATAGGCTTTTTTGAGTTTGGGCAAGGACACAGGGGCCCCATGATCCCCTATTGCCCGGGGGCCCCATGAGTTGTCAGTCCGCCCCTGCTCACATGTAACAAATGGTGACATATTTGACCTAATAGGGCCATGGGAACAACATAATTGACCAAATCTGGCCATATTGCAATATTAGGTCAATGATGTCACCAACATTGCAGCTGTAGGGCCAGGAATTCCACAGCCACAGTTGACTGGGACGGCAACCTGCTGTAATGTGACAGTTTCATGCGGGTTCAGGCCAAACTCAGTTCAACCCAAACCTTAGCTCATCCTAGAGACATACTGCAAAACACAGACAGAGTCTTGGAACATGTAGAGACTACAAAAGAAAACTGCCATTGAATCCCTTTTACAAAGCAATTTTTCCACTAATAAATGCTGGGATTCGGGAGCTGCACAAGAAGTATCAAACGGTTGCATGGTGCTCTTGGACCACAGGTTGGGCACCAGGGCTATAGACAGTCGGCAAGAGGCTAAGCAAAAGGAAAACATTTAATTAGTTACTTAGTAATCTTTAGGAAATAGTCAACATATGTTTCCAGTTAGACCTCTGTTAATATCGGAGTTTACCCAGAACCCGCAGTGAGTCTGACTAGGAGTATGTCAATGCTTAGAATAAACCAGAAACAATTCTTGCTAACTAGAGAAAAGACATCAGACGCTCTATGATAGAGGTGGGGGATTTTCTATTTCCACTGCATGGCCATGACTTAGAAGGTTTATATAAACAGTGTAACAAGATCAGCTTTAGTAATTTCATTCTGAAAGTATCCCAGGAGACATCAGTCACAGATCTATTTGCAGCTCGAGGTACTGGTCAACCACAAAGCCCGAGGAAACAATTTAAAACAGAGCAGAGCTCTCAGCCGTTGTCATGTCATGTCATAAAAATAGTGGGACTTTTTTCTGTATTGATAGATGCAAGGGCTCCAGGAGCAACACATGTCAAGATATTACCTGAGTACTGGAAACGGTAACTCTGTGAAGAAAAGAAAAATTGATATAATGGGTATGAGCCATTGTGTATTGTAGTTTTATTGAAGTGTACCGTAATGAAAAGGGTTTTTTTAGTTTTGGATAGAATAGTGAGTGATTAGAACCCTGTTCAGGTTTTTATTGCTATCTGTGTTCGCCTCTCTTTTTGTCCCGGTTGCTATTGTCCCTGGGACTGAAAATTAGGGTAAAATCCAAAATTTTGCATTGTCACCAGAACAGGAATAGAGGGGATATGTTCCAATGGCAACTATGTATGAGGCGAATCCTGCAGGTTTGGAAATGTATGTGCCAATTCACCCAGGATTATTTTCTTTAAACCTTTACACCTTTGAGCTATGACCAGTAGGCTTAGTAGGACCTCACTGAAAAAAGGGAGGGGACAGAGCAGCCATTTTGTCAAGTTTACTGTATCATTTACTGTCTCTTGTAGTAAACACCAGCTTGTCTCCAATACTTTTTAGCCTATTATACCTGATTAAAACTGTACTGCTACTGAGCAATTGTACAGTGCTTTATCCTCTTCAGTATCTTCAGTTCTTTGTCTCTAGTAAATTTAGTCCTAGCCATGCTTGTTAAAGTCTCCTGCTGCTAACCAATTTGTTGTATTATCTGCAGTCTTTTCATTCTTGTATTAAAGCACCTGCCTGTACTCACAATCTCCAGTACATTTAGGCTCATTCTTGCTCATTATAAATGTCCTGCTGCTGTTCAGTTTTACATTGTTGTATTATCTGTGGTCTCTTCATTTTTAATGAGGGATTGATAGAAATTGGCCAGATGCAGGATAGTTTTCCATTGGCAAAAACAGGTACAGCAATAGCAAATTACTTGTCAATTTCTATTTGCTAAATAGAAGGACCAGGCCAGAAGAAAGCAGAAGGGAAGTAAAGGATCAGAACCCAATAGTGGTGTGACCACAGCTTTAGGTAAGTAAAAAGGGTATTTCCTGGCACCAACCTGGCAACATACTATATTTATGCTGCTATAGATTGGTGCCAGGAATGGTAGATTATGGTATTTAATACAATATTCCATTTTCCTGGTGGCAACATGATACCATACATGTAGCATACTGCAATGGATTGGATCCAGGAACAATTATGGCAAATATAGCTATAGGGTAGTGGGAGGGAGGGATGGGGGGGGGAGGGGGCAATATATAAATATTGCCAGGTGTTGTATCTCTCTTGCAAGCCCCAATCATGCTGGCCTTCCACTTTTGTTGCACCTTCAGCTCCAGGCCTAATGTTTTCTCCATTATTGGTTTCTATTTAGTGTAGCCTCCCTAGCGGTCTGATTATGTCAGTATTTCTGTGCTCAAAGCGGTACATTTTTTTGCATGGAAATATAGTTTTTTTATTGTAGGCCTGTAATTTTTAGAAATAACTCACTGAAATCTGTCCGAACAAGAGTCTAGTAAACATCCTGGGTATGTTAAAATTTGAAACACGAAATCATACATTATAATTTAATAAATATCATACAAAATAATAATATAATAATAAATTTAATTCAATAATATAACCAAACCAAAAACACTGAAATTTGAAATAGAGCGCCAAGTTCGCACATCACTGAGCAAAGTCGCAAAATCGTTTTCAGTGTCTGATGACGAATTTCCCCACGAATCATTATCACTCAATTCTGCAAGTTGTTCTGATTTACTATCGCTGTTCTCTAGCTGGTCTAAAACCGCTTTTGACCTAAAGGGATGCTTTTTGGACGCCATGGACGTTTCTCAGTTTCAAAGCAGAAAGAAAAGTGCAGGCAGGGCACAGGACAAAGCACTCGGGACAAAATGTATGTGAAATGGTTTGATACAGTAATGGTATACTATGTGATTTTAGTGTATTGAGTGAATGTCACTTTTTGACGTTCTTAAATTTCTTGCCAGTTCTGTCCCCGTACGTCCCGACGTCGCAGGGAACGGAACCCGGAAGACAGATGCCGGCATCAGCTGGAGGACATTGCCGGGGACACTGCAGGAGGGACATCGCGGGAGTGCAGGACAAGGTAAGTGCAGAAGAGATCCCGGGGCAACGCTGCAGGGTATTCCGAGTGTAGGTCGGGGTTACCGCTTGTGGTGCTGAAACTTTACCCAGAGCTACACTCGGGGATACCTCCAGGGAGGTTAAATAATATGTCAGCCTAACATTTCATATTGGTGATATGTGCCTGCTATACCACATACTTGTATGAAATACTATCCAGTTTTCTTAGTATTGCTTCCTTTGTGTGACATCTCTGGTGTTCCTACTAGTCCCTCTGCTTTCCTATCAAAAACTGACCACACTAGGGAGGAGAGCACAGCATGTTCAGTTCTCTAGCTGTGCTGAGAACTCAGCCTGCTCTCCTATAATTGTCAGACTTCTGTAGACACCCCCCCACACCCCACCCCTGAAGAGAAAATCAATGAGCAGACCAGTGTCATGCTGTTTCTCCCCCCCAGCTCGCTATGCAGTTGAGAACAGAGGTTGTGTTTTCTTCTATAAAAAGGGGGGGAAAGCGGTGTTTATAATGTTTTTCATATATATGCACAAATGTTTTGCCTTTCATTTCTATTTTAAACTGAATGGGTTGTTTTGAGGGTTTACATAGAATTTAACCAACAAAGGCAGTCTTACACTATGAACAATAGGCTGGAATGAGGCAGTACAAAAAATCTGAACATTCTAGAACCAAAATTATCTTGTTGTTCCTGAGAATAAATTCGAGCTCCTTGTTTACTCACACCTATATTTATAAACTGTGCTACAGCTCCATGAATATTCATAAACATAATGATTTAGGTAGAGAGAATTTTCACACACTAAATTCTGTTAAAGTGCAAACTCTTATTCCCTGAAGTATATGTAAATGGCGAGCAGGTTTATATTTACAAACATCGTAACTTTTCAGTTATCAGTTTGTGCCCATAGACATATATACATATAAAGCCCTATAAAGACCCCAAATCATCTTATCTGGGGACTGTGAATTGGCACATTGCGCTTTCAATGGTAAGTGTTTGGGGAGTGTAGGGCTCCTTTTACAAAGATGGCCGGGGGGCAGTAAAAAACAGGCCATTAATCTGCTTTTTGCTTAACAAATATTGGGTTGGGGAATTAAAGTGTGTGTAGACACTAACAATGAACAGAGGAGCATGGCTTCTGGAGGAGATAAGCTGAAGCTGTCTGTAGGCAAACTGTAGGCAAACCAGCACCCAACAAAATTGGAGTCACTGAGTGATTTTGTGTTAGCGCTCGGACTGACGCTTTTTTTTTTCTAAACAGCATCAATTCTTTTAGGTACACCTGCACACAGATAATTATCCATCATCCCATACCATACCATCAGAGAGGCGTGTGATTGGCCCCAAATGTATTCTGTAGCAGGACAACGACCCCAAACATACAGCTAATGTCTTTAAGAACTATCTTCAGCGTAAAGAAGTCCTGGAAGTGATGGTTTGTCCCCCACAGAGCCCTGATTTCAACACCATGGAGTCTGTCCGGGATTACATGAAGAGACAGAAAGATTTGAGGCAGCCCACATCCACAGAAGATCTGTGGTTAGTTCTCCAAGATGTTTAGAACAACCTACCTGCTGAGTTCCAAAAACTGTGTACAAGTGTACCTAGAAGAACTGATGCTGCTTTGAAGGCAAAGAATGGTCATTCCAAATATTGATTTGATTTGGTTTCCCTTCTGTTCACTTTTAAACTATTAACACTTTTTTTCTGAAAGTAGCATTTTTTCACACCTGCCTAAACCTATTGCACAGTACTGTATATTCTGTATATAGCAATGCACAAACAGAGGGCAGGCCTACCTGGAGGCACCCCTCTCCTCCTTAAAGTTGTTCTAAAGGCACGGCCCCTGCTGCGGTGCAATCTGTCACTGCTGTGTCCACAGTGGATGACAGATCAGTGAACCGGGCTGCTGACCAATCACAGCATATCACATGACAATTGTACACAATGGATGGCTTCCATTCATACCATTCATTGTGTACTATTGTGCTGATCTCTGTGATTGGTCACAGTGATCACATGGTATAGACAGAGCCAGGCACAGCACATCTGTACTGTGTGATTAGCTGTGGCCAATCACAGCTAATCACAATAGTACACAGTGAATAAATGGATTTCATTTAGAAAAAAATGGTTGCTTATAACAATGATTATCACTGTTATAAGCAATCAAAGTGTAGACAAAAAAAAATCCTGATCATCTCCTCAGAGTAGTACAGTATTACTATAGTAACACTGTATTGCTCTGGTCACAGTATGTTAAAAAAAATGAGCAAAAAAGAAAAAATATAATAAAAAGGTTTAAATAAATTGAAAAAAAATTATTAAACATTTTTGTTTCTTTGTTTTACATACTGTCACAATTCAGTGTCCACTGTCCCTGACCACCACCACATCAGTTATATGATGACGTTGTACTGCACTGGTGACAATATAAAAATACAATTTTTTTTAGATTTCTTAATTTTCCAAAAAATTGTGACAAAAAATTACAACTTCAAAAAATTCACCATGCCTCTTACTAAATACCTTGGACTGTCCTGGCATCTTCGGTCCTCAGTAGTTTGTGAGCTCTATAACTGTCCTACAGACTAAATAATAAACACTGATTTGGGTTATTTTCACCAAAGAAATGTAGCAGTATACATTTTGGTCTAAATTTATGAAGGAAGGTTATTTATTTGCAAAATGTTTTAACAGAAACAAAAAAAATGCTTTTTTTTCCAAAATTTTGGGAATTTTTAAAATGTATTTAGCAAAAAATACAAAACCCAGTGCTGATTAAATACCACTAAAAGAAAGCTCCATTTGTGTGAAAAAAAAAGAAAAAAAAATAATTTGGGTGCAGTGTTGTCAATCAAACGGGGTGAAAGAGTCCGGTACTGAAGTCGTTAAAGACACAGAAATACACTAGAAGCCTAGATATGACATTTGCAAGGCAATATACTGTATATATTATATTACAAAGTTATAGTTGTTATCCACTGCATATGTCATTAGAACTATAAAAAGATACAATTTTGATAAAACTTTGGTACAAATTGACATAAAACTGATCACCTAAACAAGTAATTATTTAATATTGCATCTTGGAAGCCTCTTTATCATTACAGAATCTGTATACAATGATCTTCGCTCATTTCCTAAAGTTTGTTGTCATTAGCAACTGCTGTATATTGTTATCCTATATCAAAATGTATGTACTTAAAGATGAAAAAGAAATATTAAAACACCCCATTAATATTTAAAGAGTACTTAGCTGGTAGAACTTCCTTTGAGGCGGCGTTTCGCCCCAGCCTTTCATTCCTCTTTTGATCCAGCCAAAGTCCTAACACGTTAACAAATATCGCAGCCTGTCTCCTTTTCATAGACGGATTAGATAAATTGCTGTTATCTCAAAGAAAGTGATGCTGTTGCTTGCAAATTACCAGTGAATTATTCTCCGAATGATATTATGTTCAATAAAGAACAAAAATACACTTCACTTTTTTAACAGATCTCTCAGTAGTTTCCTAGATCGGGGCTAGAGAAGGCATGTCCTTGGCTTCTTTATAAAGCATGCTACAGCTAAAGGTGCCCATGTTTTATTACAAAGGAATAAATATGATAATATTTAAGCAGACATAGCACAAAATATATATTCACCAAAAAGCTGAATTCCAGGTGTTTTTTTTTTGCATAGTCTCATTGGTCTAGCTTAGCCCAATGTAAGTATACATATTCCATACCTGGCCAATCCCTATATTCTAATCACTGTAGTAGTTTCCGATACTACATTATTACTCATTGTCTTCTGGGTCTAGTGCCGAGCAGCTAACCTGCTGCATAGTAACCACAGCAGGTCACTTGCTTCTCATGGGAGCCATGTACAGAACACCTTGAACCTTGAATACAAGGTGTTCTCTGACTGGATGGGTGGAGAGGTGGGAAATTGGGCTGATCCATAGGAACCACTTGGCATGGGTGCCATTTAGAGAACATCTTGTTTTTTTATCAAGAAACACAAAGCATTCTCTGATTGGACAAAGTTGCACATTGTGACATTTCCACCTTTGTCCAATCAGAGAATGCTTTGTGTTTCTTGAGAAAAAAAGCAAGGTGCTCTCTAAATGGCACCCATGCCGAGCGGTTCCTATAGATCAGCCCAATTTCCTTGGCCCACCAGGTTAATGCTGTTGATAGGTATCAATATTTAGGGACCTTCAAGAAGCTCTCTTGCTTTCCAGACTTTGACTGGGGAGTATATGTGTTCAGCTGTTCTCTGACCTCCCTGGTCTACCGCCTTTGGAGGACATTTGTGCTTGAAGACAGAAGGCCCACAGAAAAGTCAAGGATCCACCCCCTATGTGAAATGTCAGCCAATGAGCCATTTGGGGGTCCTTTATTGCCTCCAGAGGGGGTGAGTGCTACATTATCGATCCATTGAGTGGTGGGTTAATAGTTATTATTATTATTATACAGTATTTATATAGCGCCAAAGGGTATACTCAGCGCTGTACAGTAGCAAGGGTGACAGAACATGAGACAAGACAGTAACAATACAATACACGAGGGGGTCGAGGGCCTTGCTCTTTCGAGCTTACAATCTAGGAGAAATAGTTCTGGAAGCTAAGGTGAAAATAAGTCACGTTTGAATTTGATTTTGTCACAACTGTACTGATGGTGAGCCACCTGGGCAACCAAGCGTTATGTGGATTGCTTCTGAGGAACCGAAATAGAAACTGAGGAACTACAATAGAAACCTCATGAACTAAATGCTGTGTTTAGAGTAAAAACAATTAAGCACCATACTAATATTTTAGAGTCCAAAAAGTGGAATTTGATTCAAAACCTATATTGAATAAATGGCCCAGTGTGTTTCAGGGGCCACACAGCTCTTCCTTCATCAGGTTTTTACAAATGTCAGTGTGGACCCTGAGTGATGATGATTGAGCACTAAGACTCCACAGAGGACTCAATCACTTTCAGCAGCCGGTTGGGGCTGATCCAGACAAGCAGACCAAAAGACCCTACCTTGATACTCCAAATCTACAGGATTAAGCCTAGTAAGTAAGTGAAATTAATTGGAGTGGAAGGATCCAGACAAAGTCTTTGATTTGTCTTCTTGTCTTTCTTCTCAATGATTTTTATTAACACAGTGGATTATATGGTGTGCCGCCATTATTTTTTACGTGGACTATCTTGGTGAGCAGTTGAGGTGAAGTATTTAATGGCAGAAGTATCCTGGCCTTGGATAACACTGGTCAGTCACTTGGGAGTATCTATATTTTATGACTACATCTAAAATATAACCTTGATTATCTTATTATTAGAGAAGGGCTGAGAACAATATAGAGTTCCGTTAGTTATGATGTGCTATATTTAACGTAGACTCACATCAATTTATTTTTTATTTAGGTAATAGTTCCTTTCCCGTTCTCTGCTTTGTTGTACATCTTTTCTAACAAACTTAATTCCCCAAGTCTGGTGTGTCAGCCAGTATAAACAACACTTGATGAATGAGATTCAAGGTGTTCAGTCACCTGAAGCATGTGTTTGAAGTAGCAGCGCACTGCCCCAGGACTATGTTTTCACAGCTGCGAGAGCGTTTCGAAAGCTCTCCCTCTTGGCCCAGCTCTGTGCTATGACTTTAGACTCTTAGCTCAAAAAAACCTGGACAATTTCAAAAGGAGAGGAATGAAACAGGAGACAGTCGTTTTTGATGTTTCCGAGCCAAAAAAATAGCTCAAAGTAAATAAATGAAGTACATTTGAAAGTGCTGTACCTAGGTGGGCCGTATATCTCAGAAACATTCACTTAAGGGTCCATGCAGTTATTAACTGTAGGGATGAAAGGATATCCACTGATTACACAAGCGTATTGTAATTGGGGCTCTTTTTTATGGCTGGATTGATTGTTTCCATAGGAGCTCTTGTACCTGAGAAAAAAAATATAAAAGAAAATAGCTCTGTGGAGCTGAAGCAAGGGATTGTGGGTAAACTGAACTTTTGCAGTAAAAGAGGAGCTAAATAATAAAAGTAAACCTATCATAGTGGAAATGACAGGGCGGCCCTTGCTGACCTCCTTCAAAAATGTGAGTTGCCTAACTGTTATGCTGGCCCGCTTCAATGTTTTTTACCTGACTCAAGTATGTGTATCAAGGAAATTTATAGCTGAAGTTTAACTAAAAATGATAAACAATATATATATAACTTTTCTATGAGCAAATGCATCAAATCTTATATAAAAATTATAAAAATACAAATATTATGTCCAAAATCCCACCGTGTCCAAAAATAAAATAAGAAAAAAATAGAAATAAAAATAAAAATAAAAATAACATCAAAAGTCCCAAAAAATAATCCTCACAAGTGTAATACAAACACTTAAACTTTTTCTTCTTCTTTCATCACCAAAACCTTCTTAATACCCGCAAATCTTGATATCCATGCCCCTCAAAAAAAAATAAAAACTCGATATAGTGTCATACCTTAAATAATGTAAAACACACCTGCCACTCCCTGTGCAGCATGCAAAAATAAAATAAATAAATGTGTATACTCTAACCAAGTGTCAAAACACATACAAATTAGTGAAATGACAGTAAGAGTGGAAACACATTCACATAGGATATGCCATGCAGTGTGTAAAAAAACCACTCCACAAATAACACTGCCAGTGTATCACACCACACCCTATATATATATATAAAAGGTGATAGCCAAACCACCACTCTCCAACTCTAATATGGATGGGTAATTACCCTATAGCAGAAACAGCAGGGCAGATTAACCACTCTGGGTTACAATCTCCTCTCATAGATTTCCTCCAACGATTATGATTTTCTCCTCCACTTTCCTCCAGAAAACCAGTCACAATATAAAAGGTATTCTTCTTTATTAAAACTCACATAAATTTCGTGGTAACAGCTCCTCCTCATAAGCAGTATACACATGGACAGGTTCAGGGAAACATAAACCGCATGTTCCCACTTCCAAGATGGCCGCGATCGCACTTCCGGTCAACGTCGATGCGTATGACGTCACCTGTCCTGACGCGTTTCGTCACTTCCTTTGACTTTTTCAGAAGGGTCAAATATTGTTTAGCTGGCCTTCAAGGGTGAAGGTAGATCACTTTTCTGGGATATTATAGGTTTAAGTGTTGTGATATATAAGTATTTAACTAAAAATGAGTTGACCTAACTTACCTGTAATGAAGTACAGTATGTCATCCTGGAGAAATCTTCACTGAATCCTGAAGAAAATCTTCACTGCAGGGTGTCCTGTCTTCTTCCTGTCACAGAACTTCCAGCATGTAGAGGGTTAATAGCTTTGGGTCTTTGTATTAGTGCATTGGAGTGCCATTCAAAATATGCATTACTGCAATACTGTAATATTACAAAGCCAGAGTGAAGTTACAGCTGAAGATTAGTTTAAAAAAATATTGTTTAGCCCTACAACTTTATTGCCCTAACCTACCTGTTAATCTAACTTACCTTTTCTATTGAATCCAGCACAGAGATACGAAGCTGTTAACCCTCTAGAAGATCTGATACAGGAAGAGGACAGGCACCCTGAAGTGAAGATTTCTACAGGATGACATACTTCATTACAGGTGAGTTAGGTCAAAAAACTGTTGGGCTCAAAATATTAAACTTCAGAGTTAACTTCACTCTGACTTTATAATCTGCACAAATGTTTTAGTTCAGCAACTAAATGCCCATTCACATCTAAAGTACATTTTGAATGGCACCCCAATGCATTTATACTGCACCTGCACTACAGTGCACCACAATGCACAGAACACTCACCCTGTGTGCTGTGGTACGCTGCCTCAGTTAAAATGATTCAATGTCCAATTTTGGCTGTTGCGGGATGCTGGCCCATTTAGGTAAATAGACTGCCTAAACACAACACGTTAGTGCACATTTGTTAAAGATACCCTGTCAACAGGCTATTCATTTCAACAAAAATCTGTCCATAGACCCCCTCCCCTTTTCCCCCTGTCTCCTTTCCCTGGGTTTGCCCCCCCAGTGCTCCGCCTTGGAACAAATTTCCCTTAGCAGCCTTCCTACCTCCACTATGGGAACCCTAAATATCCTTACCCTGAACGTCCAGGGCCTCAATATCCCCTAAAAGCAGAACAAGGCCTTTTGATTTTTTGCATCTCAGAAGGCGCACATCATCTGCTTACAAGAAACTCATTTCACCCCCACTTCAATACCTACATTTTTTGGCCCCCTCTACCCGCAAACTTTTACCGCTTCTGCGAAAACTAAATGTAGGGGAGTTCTCGTTGCCTTTTATCACACAGTTCCTTTTGTGCTCCAAACTCGACTTGGAGACCTGGAAGGTCGCTATCTTATCTTATTGGGATTGCTCTTAGACACTTTAGTTACAATTGTCTCATTTTTGTACAGCACTGAGCAAACTGTTGCCGCTATATAAATACTGTATAATAATAATATTATGCCCATAATCAAAATCCCCTTCCATTCCTCTCCCACTTGTTGACTACTGTAGACTACCACAAGCGCGACACCCAGCTCATTTGCGGAGACTCCAATCTTGCAATATACCCTATTCTTGACAAATCTCCTCAACCACCCCTCCCTCTAGCCACTTCACGCTCTTTCCAACAACTCCTCAATCGCCACTCCCTGGTAGATTCCTGGAGAGAACTCCACCCGGTAAAGCGTAGATACACTTTCTACTCCCACCCTCATAAATTGTTCTCACGTATTGACCACATATTTATTACCGTCGGCACCTCCTCCAGACTTCTAGTCTCTGACATCCTTCCTATACCATGGTCTGACCATTGTGCAGTCTTTACGTCTCTCTTATCCTTGTCCCCCTCAGCTTCTAACAGTCCCTGGGTAATTAACGACAACTTACTCTCCCACCCTAAGCATAGCCTTGATCTCGAGAATGCTCTTAAGGAATATTTAGATTTGAATTCCACCCCAGATATCTCCCCTCTCCTGTTATGGGAAGCACATAAACCCATCCTTCGAGGGCTCTGTATTAGTAAATCATCTTTCCTCCGCAAAGAAAAACAGCAAACTTGCCTCCGTCTTGAGGCGGCCTATGACCAGTCCCACCTCCTGTTTCAGACCAATCCTTCCCACCGCAAAGCTTTGGAGCAAGCCTGTGTGGAACTTGACCTCTTTCTGACAAACCAAGCTGAACTCTCTCTACGCAGGTCTCGCCACAAATATTACACCAAAGCAAATAAGCCTGATACTTTCCTAGCTCTTTCACTCCGTAGATTAGACCATACCTCCAAGCCTATTCACCTTAAACTCTCCCGCGGGGATTATACAAATAACCCAGTTTGAATACTTTGCGTCTTCCGCAAACACTTAGCTTTACTATATTCCCAGCTTGAGCCCTTCGACCAATCTTGAGCTGAGAATCTTCTCGCCCACCTTTCTTTTCCAACTTTAGCTGCTCAACACCTTGAAACCTTAGAGAAGCCAATTTCGCAATCTGAAACTTTGTCCGCAATCAAAGATCTTAAGTTCAGAAAACACCCCGGCCCAGATGGCTTTTCAGCCTCTTACTACAAGAAGTTCGCTCATTTAATTTCCCCCGTTCTCACCAAAGCTTTCAATGCCATCCTCTCAGGTCATTCCTTCAATCCAGAAACAGTCTCCGCCATCATAACGATGATACCGAAACCACACTCCGATGACTCAGCCTGGTCCAACTATAGACCGATCTCCCTTCTTAATATCGATGTCAAGCTCCTCGCCAAAATCCTCTCTACTTGCTTAAATCCCATCATAGGCTCTCTCATTCATAATGATCAGACTGGTTTTATTCCTTTTCGACAAGCCGGTGAAAATATACGCCGTGCAGCTCTTCTTTCCCACCTTGCAAGCGCTCGTAATATCCCTATTTGCTTCTTATCGTTAGACATTAGAAAAGCCTTTGACACTGTCTCCTGGCCCTTTCTTTATTTTATTTTACGCTGGTGGAGCTTTGGTCCTCATTTCCTGACTTGGATCTCCTCACTTTATTGTAACCCTTCCGCTCAGGTTTGTTACTTGGGACATAAATCGGCTCCCTTTCCAATAGCTCGCGGTACCCGTCAGGGATGCCCGCTCTCCCCCCTCCTTTTCAACCTTAGTAATTGAGCCCCTAGCCCTTCTGATTAGAGCTGCCCCGGATATATGAGGCCTAGAGGTTGGCGCGTCACATCACAAACTTTGCTTATTTGCAGACGATGTACTTCTTTTCTTGACCTCGCCACTTACCTCCGCCCCGCCTCTGCTTCGGCTCCTGCATGAATGTGGTGCTATTTCAGGTCTTCAAGTTAATCCCCAAATATCTACAGTCCTAAACATCTCCCTGTCCCATCAAGAGTCCCTTCATCTCCAAAAAGCTCTCCCCTTTTCATGGTCTCACCACTCTATTTCCTATTTAGGTATTAAGTTGACGGCCTCTCTATCTGATCTATATTCCGCTAACTACCTACCTATGCTCGCCCACCTCACTGGTTTAATGCGCAATTGGTCCTCTCTTCCGCTTGCATGGTTGGGTAGAATAGCAGTGGCAAAAATGTCCATCTTACCCAAGATCCTCTATCTTTTCAGAGTCCAACCCAAATCTTTCCCGACACACTATCTCCGCGCACTTCAACGCCGAGCTCACACAAACATCTGGGGTTCCATTCGGCCCCGAGTTCCTCGTACTATCATTCATATGCCAAAGTTAAAGGGGGGTCTGGGTCTCCCAGATTTCGGAAAATATTATCAAGTGGCCCACTTGGCCCAACTACCAAAGTATCATGCATCCTCTGAAATCCCACAATGGGTGATCTTAGAGTCAATTGATATTGACCCCCACTCATTAGCTAACCTACTCTGGCTTCACCCTTCTAATCGTCGCCCAATCTGGAATCCAATCACCTCCCACTTTGTAGCACTTTGGGACAGACTCAAATCCCGATACCCCCTCCTATCGTCCCACAACCCTCTTCTCTCTCATCTTTGCAACCCAGCTTTCCCCCTGCTTGGTCTTCCCCGCGTTCCTTTCAACTCTGGTCCTCAGCTAATCTCCTTAGAGCCCACCACTTCTTGACTAACTCCGGGATTCGATCCTTCCCATCTCTCCGAGAATCTCACTCTCTTCCAGCATCAGAAATTTTCTGCTACCTTCAATTAAAGCACTTTTACTCCCCCCTTTCCACCACCACTTGCTCCACTAGATCTATGACCTCCTTCGAAAGCGAATCCGCAGAGGCGTGGCCTTATTTCTATTCTTTACGCTCAACTCTTGACTCCCGAGTCTTCCCCTTGCCCCTCATATGTCACCAAGTGGGAGAGGGACCTGGGCTCACAGCTGAGCTCCGAGGATTGGGACCACATTTGGCAGGCAACTAAATCCTCTTCACAGAATGCAGTAGCAGTTGAGACGAATTACAAGGTTCTATCCCGATGGTATTTGGTCCCGACCAGGGTCGCTAAATATACACCCGGATACTCTCCTGACTGTTTTTGAGGCTGTGCGATGAGGGGCACATACCTTCACATTTGGTGGTCCTGCCCAATAGCCCACACTTTCTGGGATGGTATCTTCCACATGTTATCTACCCTTTTTCAAAAACCACTTGTGCCAACTCCAGACATCGCCTTGCTCAATTTCCGACCCCCCTCTATTTCTAAAACCTAGTTTAAGCTTCTCTTGCAGATCACAACCTCCGCTAAGCAAATTATAGCAAAATCTTGGAAAACCTCCTCTCTTAGCATACAGGCGGTTCAGAATAAGGTGATACAGGCTATGATACACGCTAAAGTGTAAGCTACCATCACAGACACAATTCCCAAATTTTTATCGATCTGGTCCGCCTGGGTCGATCACTTCCTCCCTCAGGGTTTCGATGAATTGCTGCTTCTCCCTTAATACTTCCTCACCCTGGAAGTTGCTCCGGAGCACTGGTTCGGTCTTGCTTCCCCCTCCCCGTCCTGGAAGTCACTCATCCTATCCGTCTCCTTTTCCCTTCTCCCTCTCCTATTTTTTCTCACCTTTCTATTCCTTCTTTCCCCTCCTCTTTTTTCTGGTTATTTGATTTAGTTTATTAAGTTTGTTATAACCATACAGATGCTCTAAGCCCCTGGGCCTCACGCTCTTCTATGCTGCATATATGGTACCATTTGTTGTATCCTGCTGTATGTTCTACATTCCTGTAACCCAATAAAATGTTTGAACAAGAAAAATCTGTCCATAGGATTATATCTGCATTTAGCATATTCCTGCTTTGTATAGAAATTCAAAAGCGCTAAGACAAATGGATGTTGGATGCCGCCAACTTGGATGCTACATCAGCAGCCCCAGCAGACTCTCAAGTGACACTATAGCAGGGGTAGGCAACCTCAGCACTTTAGTTGTGGTATAAAAGGAGAGTAAAATCATCTCTTTACTGCAGGCTTTTGACATTTGTAGCTCTGCAAACCCTAGTCAAGCATTTCTCACAGGATTCTGTGGAAATCTAGGGTTTGTCCAGAAGTTGCTATGGGTTCCTTGAGCAATAAGCCACTTCTGCACCTCAGATGAGTAATCACCAACACCAATTTATTTTTTTTATCTATCTGTAAGTGCGGGATTCTTCCCAATGACCACAAAAGTAAGGAGCATTGTTCTAACTGACCATCACTCTAATGTACCATGAGCTGTAGACAGTGTAGTTATTAGAAGGGATTCCCTAAGAAAAGAAAGTTTTTCCAAAGGCTCCTCCATGTTAAAAAGGTTGACAAATGCAAAGCTAGACAGCTAATTGCCTCAGCTTTCTAACCTCCCCAGGATAGATATGAGATTGTGGATACTGTATGAGGTTCATCCCAAATCATCACAACTAAATACAGATGCATTGGAGCAGAATCGGATCATAATTTACCATATACACTCATGGACCAGTATTTGAATAGCAAGGAGTGGTACTAAAGTACAAGAGACAGTATACCAATTTGATTTAATTTTGTTCCCTAAGAACTAAAAAGCACATCCTTAGACCTAAAAGAGGGACAACAGGCTGCTAACAAGAGTCACAAGAGCCTATTTAAGATAAAACTCTTGCTAGATTGAGTAGCAAAAAGACAGTTTCCCCTTTTTTAATAGTGTATATGCCCACCATGTAAAGAAATCTTATCTTATATTGATTCTATACTGAAGAATGTAACTAGTTTCTTGAAGGCAGTCTTCCAATTAATTCTGGTTTTTATGAGTACACTGGCCATTGGCCTTGCATGAAAATGTAAGACCCACCTCTTACTCCCTGAAAATTATGTGGAGAACGGTTGGGGAAGCTCCCTTCAGGCCTGACTGACAAAATGATGGAACCAAAAAACAGTCTGAGCCGTTGGCTTTTAAAATTCTAGCAAAAGTACTAATGCTAGTCATACAAGGCTTGTTTTCTCCCATTCAGCCCCATGGGTTGAATAAGAGAAATACATAAATTAACCCATCAATACAAAACAGCGTGGAGGAAGAAATCTCCACTGCCACCTATTCTGTTCAGGTATCCACAGGCAGCAGTCACAGTTCATCCAAAAATTGTCCTCCCAGCATGATTTTTGACTGATTCAACAGGAATCTGACATTTGAGACATCTATGGCCAGCTTAAGATGGAAAGGTGGGACCTTGTGGGACCAGTAGTCCAGCTTAGGGTGCTCAGGCAATAGCAGGATCAGATACAATATTGGACCTTTGAAGCCTTTCAAACAGCTTTTAAAGCAGCCTCTCCTCTCCTTCTCCAAAAAGCCTTTCCTGCTATCCTGAGGAACTTGAGCATGCCTGAAGAACGTGTGTAAGGTAATTATCTACTGCATTTCTGCAAGGTAAGTGGACCTTACATTTTCCTGTCCATTTTCCTGTCCATGTTAATAATCTCATCATCCCTCAAAGGGATGCAGCAGCACAGAGTTACTGAGGATCTCACATGGGTCCCTACTCACAAATGTCCCTGTATATTTGGATGTCTCCTTCCAATATCAGCCAGACATGTCTCCCATGAACTCTTCAGACCACGTCCCCAAAGGAACTCCCTCAATCAGCTCTAGCAAAATTCAAAAGTGTAGCCCCCCCCCCTAGCTAAACCAGCTGGGACCTCAATGAGCAGATGAAGAAACACACCTGGACTGCCCAGAAGGGCAGCAACCCTTCAGGTTGGGATCTTCACCTCCTGGACAAGAACTCCTGTGCTCTAGGCCTCAAACTATTTATGCTCCCTCCCATCCAGCTACTAGGTACCCTCCCCCAAGGATTGTCTGGGACCACATTCATGCTGCCTATTTCACTCTCCCATTACACTACATTTTAGAACTCTCCAGAAGGTAGGTGGAAACAGTCAAACCTGCAACCAGTGAAACATAGAACAGCCCAAAATAATCACAAGCTGCTCAACTGATTACAGTAGAGCAAAATAACTAAATGTACCTAACCTAGCTAGCAGCCTTTCTTGGAGGGTGCTACATATCATAGATATGGACAATAGAAGGAGCCTATACAAAGGGATACAGTCATGAGCTGTAACTACAACCATGGATGGAGCAAATCCTAAAATTATCCTCACCTTAGTCTAATAAATAAGAAGACCAGCTTTACTGGAAAGCACACATCTAAATAAAGGCATTTTCAGCGCTTTACATGTTTTTTACGTATACGTTTACAGAGAAAAGGCTCAGGGAAAAAGCCAAACAAGCCTCTGGTTTCAAGATACCTTCCTCTTATGTAACAATAATAAACACGCTGCAAAACATGTTTAATTTGATGTTTTTCTGTATCCAGATTTTCGGAACGATTCAGCTAGTTTTAAAACTCCCTTTCCATTCCCTCTCTGCAACTTCTAAAGCTGTTTTTAGTTCTATAACCTCTTCTGCTTTCCATTAGCGAGAAAACACACACTGGTTGCTAGGGACAAAACCACAGTAAAATATTACGTTTCATGTTTAGGAGATATTACCTCTGCTACATTCTGAAACATGTAATAACTCTATGAAATTACTTCTTTAAAAAAAAAAATACACCAAACAAAAAAAGAGAAGGCGAGAGAGCTCAGCAAATGTGTGTTTTTCCCCTATCCTAAGGCTATAATGAAGTTAACATCTATTTAAAGTACTGTCCTTTTCCCAGTAATTCATGTAAGATACAACAATTACAATGCACAGGGTAATACTTTGCAGATGTCAAATTACAGGTTGAATGGAACGGTTTGCTTTTTTTTTCCGGCCACCCACTCTTGTTCCCTTGATATAGGTGATCAGTATATCCTGTGCTCGTAGGTGCTCCTATTCCCTATCCGATAGCTCATCTGGTTTAAATGTTTTCCATTTGTTCAAAGAATTACAGAATGTGAAAATCAGATTGTTTTGCAGGTAGAAAATGCAATTTTTTTTTTAGAACTGGCAGAACAGTTAGATCTGGGTCTGCCAAGGCTGTAATCATTTTCTTATAATATTAATAACAGTTGGCATTCCAACTGGTTTAACTCTTTCTAAGAAGAAGTGTATCAAGAGATGTTTGGTGTTTCTAAAAGGAAATAAAAAAAGTGTGATCTTCAGATGGTGGGAAGCTGTTTGCTCGTACTTCAAGGCCTTTGATATCATTTCACTTTAAACCTTATGGATAAAGAATGTAAAGCCATGCACCATTTTTCCTAGCCGTTTGAAAAGCTCCATTAATTTACTAATGTCAGAGATACCATACCCATATCACCTATTTGATGCACTTCACCCCCTACTAGGGTTTAAAGGGAAAAGGACCTATGAGCAGTACAAACTAGTTAACTTTTGATGTAAACCATAACTGCATTATATTGAGTTTGCTAAAGCATTGTGTATCATAGGCAACTTTATAAATTATCATTAACAACTGTCGTTTTTATAGCTAAACTCTGATTTTCTCCCTACTTCCCACACTAAACTTTACCCCCCTCTAGATGGTCGCCCACTTAGATTGAAATTGGCTGGTAGGCAGTATCCATATTACCCTCTGTTCATACCTAGAGCACACTCTCACGTGGGCCTTGCATTCTACATGTAGTTACAGGTTAAGGCTCCAAAGGTCCAACCAAACACCTGGGCCCAAGGGACATGAGGGCTCAGGTTATCTGGTCCATGTTCCATTTAAAGGGGTTCTTCTTAACACCAGAAGATAACCCCTTCCCTGTGCCCTGGAAGACGTCACCTATAATAAAACGCGTTGGCAGATCCTGTTGTGATGTCATCACCTTTACCGGAAGTGGCTAGGAAGTGCAGTTTTTCACACAATTTTGTGATTTTATACAGAGCTGCTTTGTTTATACTGTCTAAGTGCAATTTTAGTGGTTGTAACATTTTGTATGTAAGTTTTACTCTATGTGGAGCCCCGGTTTCCTTCCTGTTTCCACATACTCACAGGCATCAGCCAGAGAGGTCGCGCAAATTCGATATCTCTCTTGTATGAGATGCCTACGGATTGGAGAAGGACCTGGCTTGATACCGTGCATTACATTACAATGCTTTACATGACTTCTCTATAATTTGAGAGTCATATACAGTTGCAAGAAAAAGTATGTGAACCCCTTGGGATTACGTGGAGTTTTGTATGAATTGGGCATAACGTGCTCTGAACGTCATCAAAGTCACAACAATAGAAGAACACAGTCTGCTGAACATAATACTACACAAACATTAGATGTTGCCATGGTTTAATTGCACATAACATGTAAACATTCACAGTGCAGGGAGGAAAAAGTATTTGAACCTTTGGACTTAATAACTGGTTGACCCTCCTTTGGCAGCAATAACCTCAACCAAACGTTTCCTGTAGTTGCAGATCAGACCTGCACAACGATCTGGAGTAATTTTGGACCACTCCTCTTCACAAAACTGTTTCAGTGTAGCAATATTCTTGGGATGTCTGGTGTGAATCGCTCTCTTAAGGTCATGCCACAGCATTTCAATCGGGTTGAGGTCAGGACTCTGACTGGGCCACTCCAGAAGGCGTATTCTGTGCTGTTGCAGCCATTGTTTAGTTGAATTACTTGTATGCTTTGGGTCATTGTCCTGTTGCATCACCCATCCTCTGCGGAGCTTCAGTTGGCGGACAGATTGTCGTACGTTTTCCTGCAAAATGTCTTGATAAACTCTGGAATTAATTTTCCCATCAATGACAACAATCTGTCCAGGCCCTGAGGCAGCAAAGCAGCCCCAAACCATGATGCTCCCTCCGCCATGTTTTATAGTGGGGATAAGGTTTTGATGTTGGTGTGCTGTGCCTTTTTTTCTCCACACATAGTGTTGTGTGTTCGTCCCAAACAACTCAATCTTGGTTTCATCTGTCCACAGTATATTTTGCCAGTAGTGCTGTGGAACATCCAGGTGCTCTTTTGCAAACTTCAAACGTGCTGCAATATTTTTTTTGGACAGCAATGGCTTTCTCCGTGGTGTCCTCCCATGTACTCCATTCTTGTTTAATGTTTTCCTTATTGTAGATGTGTCAACAAAAATGTTAGCATGTGCCAGAGATTTCTGTAGGTCTTTAGCAGACACTCTGGGATTCTTCTTTACCTCGTGCAGCATTTTGCGCTGTGCTCTTGCAGTCTTTTTACAGGATGACCATGCCTAGGGAGAGTAGCAACAGTGCTAAACTTGCTCCAATTGTTGACTTGCTTCATGCAAGTCAACAATTCTTGATCGTAGGTCTTCTGAGAGCTCTTTTCTGCGAGGCATGGTTCACATCAGACAGTGCTTCTTAAAACCAGTAAACCCAAAACAGGTGGGTGTTTTTTAAGGGCAGGACAGCTGTCAGCAACACATCCAATATCATCACACTGATTGGAGTCAAGGTTGGCTCACTCCTGGCACCAATTAGCTCTGGGAGAAGTCATTAAGCTAGGGCCTCACATACTTTTTCCTCCCTGCACTGTGAATGTTTACATGTTATGTGCAATTAAACCATGGCAACATCTAATGTTTGTGTAGTATTATGTTCAGCAGACTGTTTTCTTCTATTGTTGTGACTTAGATGACGTTCAGAGCACATTTTATGCCCAATTCATGCTAAACTCCACGTAATCCCAAGGGGTTCACATACTTTTTCTTGCAACTGTACATCTGGTAAGTATCTCTGTGTGTTTTCTGGTGGTGGAAACACTTCTGATGTGAGATGCACATATTGAAGATTGGAGTCAGACACTGAGCACTTTCTTTTATGAACGTTTTATGGACATTTTTGGGTTTTGTATTAATTTTGTTTATTTGATATATGTACTATTTCTTTGGTTGTATGTCCCCTTCCCTAAACCAACTCCTAGTCATGCTGGCTTGTACTCAACACATAAAGATAAATTTCCCTAGGTATTGTCTAGGCACATTAACTACATCCAATACAGGGGCGGACTGACCATTTGGAAACTCGGGCACTGCCCGAGGGCCCGGGGTCAGTAGGGGGCACCATGAGATGCCCCTGGTACCTTTTTAATAAGCTTTTTTGAGTTTGTGCAAAAACACAGGGGCCCCATGATGTCAGTCCACCCCTGATCCAATACATTACTTCTTATTCATCAAATCATACTACACAAAGGCTAGCTTATGAAAGTAATTTCTTTACATTTAAATAGTTGTTAATGGTCCACAGCAATGGGATAAGTACATTTCCAATGATATGGTAAACAGCAACATCAAAACTGTTAAAATGGCAAGCAGTCCCAAGCAAGGTTGGTTCTCTAACAGTGATCAGTCAAGTGGAAAGAGGGCGATTGAATTACTTGAGATTACCATTACACTTCCTCAGCTTCTTCTTAGTTCTTATTCTAGGGCCATAGCCCTCAGCTTCTGGCTAAGCCTCTCCCTCAAAGAGGCAAACTCAAACACAGCTTTTCTACTATATCCTGGATTCTCTCATATTCCAACCAACAACAACTTGGTCCCTCCCATCCTTTAAAATCTAGGAAAACTCTCTCTTTGCCTAAAGGGTGGGATTCACAGTGGAAGGGAAGAACCCCTTTCAAAGGGCTGTCTATTGGCTGGATCTTCACAGGTCCTGAAGATTTCAGCAGCAGTGTGATGATGTCACAAACCAGCCAGCTTTAACTGCAGTGGTGGAACAATGGTCTTCACTTATGAAAGAGGTGTCACATGATGGTGGACCACTGTAAGTAAAAACCTTTTTAAAGGAGTGATTAGGAAGAGGCACAATTTCTGGAGATGGGCTTTAAAATAAATAGTTGTCTAATTTTTTTCCTCCCTTGTTGCATCAATGTGCTGATGATCTTCTGCAGCCATTTCCTGTCTGCTTACCCTCCACTGATGGCTTCATGGCATTTGTCAGGGCAGATTACCTGACATTGACAGCCGTGGACTATACTGGCATAATTGGTTTTGAATCAGCCATTTAACATCTTCAACAGAAGCTGATGTGACAGGGTGACAACACAGGTGCACAATTGTAAAAAAGAGAAAGAATGTTGCCACCATATAACAGGAAGTACAGATTTTCCGTAATGGACTTAGAAATACCCACCCAACCTTTACTTAAACTTGCCACTGTCTATCACAAACTGAATAATGACTTGCCCTTTAATGTATTTTAGATTCTGAGTTGTCCCTATTGTTTTATATCAGAAAACTAAAATTAATCTAAAAACTGTTACAATGCTTGATACATCTGAAACGTACTATTTTCTTTGTACTCAAAGCAGTGTATTATTTGGTTTATTTTTAAAATATGGAACATTGTGATGCCAAGATGCCTTAAACATATAAGAAACCCGAACAAAAATTGAATTTTGTATAATTCCATTTTTAAATCTTAAACATTAACTAGACTTAGAACATATTCCATGTGTTTTCCATAAAATGTTCAATTGTTAGACTAGAAACTGAAAGACAGATCTGTATTGCAAATGTAAAACACAGAAAATATATATTAATAGGCAAACATGGGTGCCTCTATATGCTTATGCAATTGAAAAATATTTTTAGAAGAATTCCAGGTATGGATATTTTTTATATAGTTACTGTATATTGACCCAGCTTGGACCAATGTAATTATGTATATACCATACCTGGCCTAAGACCCTGTAAGCTGGAAATCTTTGAAGTAGACACCGCTACTCAAGTGAACTCATTGTGCTTATGTTGACCCACGCTAAAAGTGTATCAGTGGCACTAGGCTCAGTGCTGTAGGACTGTTTGGGATTACAAGTCCCAGGAGGAGGAGCAGAAGCCTGGGTTACAGATACCACAACTTAAATGGTGAGCAAAGAGAAAGGTGCTGCTGAGGATTCTGACAACTGCTGGAGGGATTGCTGACTGCGCATAGAGGACCATGCCCTAGAGCAGAGAGATCCTCAAGGCTGTGGGTATAGGACTGTAGCTCATAGTAGGTGGGTGTATTTCCTATTTTTCTGCCCAAGAGGAACTGCAAAGTCTAGTGTGCTGCGGTGTCAGGGAACACGCATACTTATGCGAAGGTGCAGAATTCCTGTAAGCCCTGTTCATGGCTGTTTAGTGGGTGCGTGTGCACAAGCACACACACAAGCATGCACATTGGCACCAGGCAGGCTATTTAAACTGCACTAGTTCCATGTGTCAGTGTCATTTGGTCTACTATGTTTCCTAGCATGCATCTGTTCTTGTACTGCTCTTCTGTTGCAGACCCAATCTTCTCCTGACTGTGGCTAAATGCTGCCTGCATCAACCCTGGCTTGAGTCCTGACTACTCTCCTGCCTGCCATTTATGCTTGATCTGCCTGCTAGTTGCCAACCCGGACTGTCTGACCTTGCCTTTATCCTTCTCCCTGCACCTGAAACAGCTGAGCCCTGCCTGTCTCCAGCTCCTGCTCTTCTGCCAGCATGCCATCTGCCAGCTGCTCCTGCGTACCCAGATGCACATCAGCATCCACCAGCAGAAGTCTTATCAGGCACTCATGCCACTCTGTGCTCTAGTGCTCCCTGTTACTTTACCAGGGCTCCTGAACCAGAGCTGTAAGAGACTCCTTCCTCTGCACTTAAGGATCCATCACCAGGTATGTTACATGTGGAAGAGAACAACCCTACCCAGATCACCTGCTGCTTCATCCGGGTCACTGTTACAGTGTTCAAGACTGACGTCATTACCCTCAGAGACCCCCTGCCTGTATATACAGTGTTTCGGATGACCATGAGGGGGAACAAATATTGCAACAGACATCAAAGTGTAGAGAGGCCATTGGCCGCCGTCTTTGCTATACTCCTTTTTAACCACTTGCCTACCGGGCACTTTTACCCACTTCCTGCCCAGGCCAATTTTCAGCTCTCAGCGCTGATCGCACTTTGAATGATAATTGCGCCTTCATGAAACATTGTACATTGTACCCATAAGACATTTTTATCATTTTTTTTCACACAAATAGAGCTTTCTTTTGGTGGTATTTAATCACCACTGGGTGCTTTATTTTTTGCTAAACAAACCAAAAAAAACCTGAAAATTTTGAAAAAAATGTTTTTCCTAGTTTCCATTATAAATGTTTGCAAACAGGTACATTTTCTTCTTCACCAATGTGTGTTGATTAGGCTGCAAAAATAGGCACTGATAGGTGGCACTGATGAGGCAGCACTGGTGGGCATTGATGAGAAGACACTGATGAGGCTGCACTGATATGCGGCACTGATAGGTGGCACTGAAGGGCACTGATAGGCAGCACTCAAGGGCATTGATAGGTGGCACTCACTGGCAGCACTGACAGGCGGCACTGATGTTCACAGATTGACAGCACTGATGGGCACTTTTGGGGCTGCACTGATAATCAGTGCCCTGATTATCAGTGTAGATTTCTCTATTCAACAAGTGCCAGTTATCGGCAGTACTTTCTTCAGAGTAATGTTCCCTTTCCTGTTTGGAATTACAAACGAAACTCTGTTTAAAAGTGCTCCAATGTATTTTTGGGCCCCAACGCTAGCCACAGACTGACATTTGCCACTGGCCAGTGGGAGGAGAACTTAGTAGGTACCAGGGGTAGACTGACCATTTGGAAACTCGGGCACTGCCCGAGGGCTCGGGGTCAGTAGGGGGCCCCATGAGATGCCCCTGGTACCTTTTTCATAGGCTATTTTGAGTTTAGGCAAGGACACAGGGGCCCCATGATCCCCTATTCCCCGGGGGCCCCATGAGTTGTCAGTCCGCCCCTGGTAGGTACTGTGTTATATAGCCCCATATATATATTTCCTTTATTTAGGGAAACCCCTAATCAGGACCTAGTAGGTATAGACTTTGCCTCTTTAACAGGACTCAGTTGCCTGACCATATCTCTTTTTCAAAATGTGTTATTTGTGAAACTGTAATTTGCATTCGTTTTGTTTGTTCATTATTATTGTTGTTGTGATTTGCTCTGTTGAGCAGGTTGCTGGAATAAACCACCTTTTTCTTCAGCTTTGGTGTGTCAGAGATTGTTGTGCTGCTTAGAGGGTCGTTGACACTGGGAACAGGGGACCCGACAACATCGGCTCCTTTGGGGGTAGTTCTACACTGAGAAATACATAACTTCCTTCTATTGTCTTCAGATGAACAAATGAGCAATGATAGCATATTAGATAAGGACTGCAGATAGATCCTAGCGCAGACTATTATTTAACACACCTCGGTAGCTGTAGTCTCTAATTCCTACTGACAATTCATATCTCAGGATGATACCTCTGGAGATGAGCAGCAGCATACATTAATGCTCAGAGACAGATGTTCAAATTGAGTCTCACTACGCCAATCACATAGTAACATATAGCATGGTACATAACTTTTGTCTCATCTGCCTTGCTCTCATAAGAGGGTGTAAACACAAGTCAAGGCTTCCTCAGAGAATACTAAGTAACACAGATGTGTTGTACCGTACATCAAGATTGCTGTCTGAGTTATGATGGTAAAGGGGGTGTCAGCTAGTTATTCCATGCATGTAAATCTAACTTTTATAAAAGTACCATTTCAGAGTGTGTTTAGCTGCTTTGAAAGTGATACCCATATGGAAGAAAAATATATTTGAAATATATTTTAAAAATATTCTTCCCAAATATATTGATATATTATTATTATTATTATTATTATTATACAGTGTTTATAAAGCGCCAACAGTTCGCTCAGCGCTGTACATTACAAAGGGAGACAGAACATGCGACAGTACGAAAACAATACAATGTGATACACGAGGGCTCTTTCGAGCTTACAATCTAGGAGGAAATATACATTTGAAATGCTGCAATTTTGGCCATATTCAATATATTTTAAAATATATTTCAATAAATATATGTTAAAGTGACTTTTTTATATTTTAAAAAGAATCAGAAGAATATATTTAAAAAATATATATTTTTAAAAATATATATTTTTTAAAATATATTCTTCTGATTTTTTTTGTATATTTGCAATGTATTTTTAAAAATATTTTTCATATATTTTTTAATAAAAATGCATTTCAACATGCAGTATATATATATATATATATATATATATATATATATTTATTGAAATATATTTTGAAATATATTGAATATGGCCAAAATTGTAGTATTTCAAATATATGTCAATATATTTGGGAAGAATATTTTTTAAATATATTTCAAATATATTTTTCTTCCATATAGGTATTCTGGCAGTGCTGTCAGAATACTGTAATTCACTGAGGAGGATTCCTCCATCCATCGTGCTTGTGTGGATGGGGGAATCCGTTACGTTTTCTCAACCAGCTCAACCTGGCTGATCAACAAAAACAAAGCAATCTATGGCCAGCTTTAAGTTAATACTTGTAATGGCCACAGCAGGTGTACAGACCAAGGAAACCCCAGAGATGCCACCAACAGAGTCCCAAAGACATATGTCAGGCACTTACAAATCTCTGGCATATTCCAAAATCTAAATGTATGGAAACATATAGGGGTTATTTACTAAAACTGGAGAGTACAAAATCTGTTGCAGCTCTGCATAGCCACTTGCCATCTACCCTATAGCAGATTTACTGCTACAGAGCAGACGTTCTGTGCAAAATCACATATATAAGCATGATTTTGCACTTCCACCATTGGGGGCACCAGGGCGCCGTTTCTGCTGTGATTGAACACAGCAGAAGCCGATCAATAGGTCCCAGCCAACAGATAAAGCTTCATGTACATTCATTCTGGGCCAAATAGAGTGTTATCAGACTATTTTCTCTGCTGGTTGAATGGTATTCATAAAGTGAATCAGGAAAATAGCTCATTATGGCCACTAGATTGACCTAATGATCATAGTAAATAAAGGAGGAGATTTACTAAAACTGGAGTGCTCAGAATCTGGTGCAGCTGTGCATGGTAGCCATTCAGCTTCTAACTTGTTCAATTAGGCATTTCAATAAAACCTGGAAGCTGATTTGTTTCTATGCAGATTTTGCACCCTCCCGTTTTAGTAAATTATCCCCAAAATGTATCAATGGTCAAAATGTAAAAATCACCTATTCATTTCCACAATATATTTCAGTTCTCTCTATCCTTCTCCTTTTCATCTGAAGGATCTTGAAGTTTGTAAACATTGTGAAGATCCCTCACATTTACTCCCTTGAATTCTGTGACACGTAGTCACTATGTCCTGTGAGTAGGTACTGCTGTGTCACACATTTCACAGAGCCCGTCTTCTAAGGTGTTTGGAGGAGGAGCTTCAGGAGGAGGAGTCAGTACAGGAATTACTGCTTGCAGGCAGCAAGGTACCATGGGATATGTAGTCCTTAGAAATGGAAAGTAAATAGCAGAGGAGAAGCTGCAAAGCATGCTGGGAATCCAGGAAGTTGTGGAAAGAGACGGTCAGCAGACAGTCAGAACTCACAGCATGAAAGGAGATTTTTCCTGTAAGCTCATATTGGATTGACAGATATAACTATTGTTTGTATTGTTATTGCAATGCTGATGTTGGAAAATGAAAGGTTGTGCTGTAATCAGAGATTTCTTTAACCACCTCCCGCCCGCCATATAGTCCCATGATGGGCGCAAGGTGGTTCCCTCATTCTCACTGCGCATGCACGGCTCAGGGAGCGCGCGGCGATCGGCGGTGCGCTGTGTGCCTCGGACAAAGCGGATCACCGATCCCCGGAAAGAGCCGAAGATGTCGGCTCAGTCATGTGATCAGCTGTGTCCAATCACAGCTGATCACATGTAAACAGGGAAATGCCGGTTATCGGCATTTCTCTCCTCTCGAGCTGTCATGCTGACAGCTCGAGAGGAGAGGAGAGCCGGTAATCGGCATTCCGTGGAGGAGACATGTACACTGATCATCAGGGCACTGATGATCAGTGTGCCCTGATGATCAGTGTGGCCCCAGCAGTGCCACCTGTCAGTGTCCATCAGTGCCAGCTGTCAGTGCTGAACAGTGCCACCTGCCAGTGCCACATCAGTGCCACATATCAGTGCCTACCAGTCCACATCAATACCATATATCAGTGCCCATCTGAGCTGCCTTTCAGTGTCACCCATCAGTGCCAGTCAGTGCCACTTATCAATGCCAATCAGTGCCACATATCAGTGCTGCCAATCAGTGCCACCTATCAGTGCCAGTCAGTGCCGCCTATCAGTGCCAGTCAGTGCCACCTAACAGTGCCAGTCAGTGCCACCTAACAGTGCCAGTCAGTGCCACCTATCAGTGCCAGTCAGTGCCGCCTATCAGTGCCATATATTAGTGCCATATATCAGTCCTGCCTTTCAGTGCCCATCAGTGATACCTGTCAATGCCCATCAGTGCCGCCTACCAGTGCCTCCTCATCAGTGCCACCTATCAGTTTCCATCAGTGCATCCTATCAGTGGCCATCACTACAGCCTCATTAGCGCACATCAGTGAAGGAGAAAAATCACTTATTTACAAAATTTTATAACAAAAACTTAGAAAAAACATTTTTTTTTTCAAAATTTTCAGTGGTTTTTGGTTTGTTTAAAAAAAAAATAAAAAACCCAGAGGTGATTAAATACTACCAAAATAAAGCTCTATCTGTCACAAAAAAAATGATAAAAATTTCATATGGGTACAATGTTGCATGACTGCGCAATTGTCATTCAAAGTGTGACAGCGCTGAGAGCTGGAAATTGGTCTGGGCAGGAAGGGGTATAAGTGCCCTGTAGGCAAGCGGTTAAAGAGGTTTTAAAGACTCTTTTTTTTTCTTTTAATACTATAATATATAATAATGTAATACCTCCCTGCTCTGTGTTATGGTATTGCACAAACAGCCCCAAACCTCCTCATCTGGGGTCCCCCGTCAGCACTGTCTGCTCCTCTTGTGTGTTTGTCCCCACAAAAAGCTGTGTGTTATGGGGGCACATGCGCGTGCCACTGCCAGAAATACGAGGAGATGTTTTTGAAAAAAGATTTATCGGCAAAATAAAGTATGGCGACGTGGATGGATGGAGGAGTTTGTTTTGAAAATTAAAAATGGATCATATAGCATTTTTGGTTTGTGGTACCCAGATGCAGTGCAGTTCCACTTTAAGCATTTCTTTCCTATGATCATCATCTCCATCTAGTGCCCATAATGTGGAATTTTCCTGATTCCCTTTTTTCTGTATGAATGAAGAACATTCAGCCTGGAGAGAGAACAACCCAATAACCTTTGATTTCCCCCTCCCAGGGGCGGACTGACCATTTGGGAACACGGGCACTGCCCGAGGGCCTGGGGTCAGTGGGGGCCCCATGAGATGCCCCTGGTACCTTTTATAGGCTTTTTTGGGTGTGGTTTGAGTGTGGGCGAGGACACAGGGGCCCCATGATCCCCTATTGCCCGGGGGCCCCATGAGTTGTCAGTCTGCCCCTGCCACCTCCCTTATACTAAACAAATGTATATACATTTTCACAGGATGAATAGCTTTTCACGTTTTATAAGTTCCCCCTTTAAAGACAAGCACTGGAATCTGTAACAGTAAAGTGTTACTAAACCCAGGACCCTGCATTCACTATATCTGGTCTCCCCGGACCCTGCATTCTCTATATCTGGTTTCCCCGGACCCTGCATTCACTATATCTGGTCTCCCCCGACCCTGCATTCACTATATCTGGCTTCCCTGGACCCTGCATTCACTATATCTGGCTTCCCTGGACCCTGCATTCACTATATCTGGTTTCCCCAGACCCTGCATTCACTATATCTGGCTTCCCAGGACCCTGCATTCACTATATCTGGCTTCCCAGGACCCTGCATTCACTATATCTGGTCTCCCCAGACCCTGCATTCACTATATCTGGTTTCCCCAGGACCCTGCATTCACTATATCTGGTCTCCCCAGGACCCTGCATTCACTATATCTGGTCTCCCCAGGACCCTGCAATCACTATGTCTTGCTTCCCAGGACCCTGCATTCACTATATCTGGTCTCCCCGGACCCTGCATTCACTATATCTGGTCTCCCCGGACCCTGCATTCACTATATCTGGTTTCCCAGGACCCTGCATTCACTATATCTGGTCTCCCAGGACCCTGCATTCACTATATAAACTGCTAAATACATTTTCTCATCAGCAGTTAGAGCAGTCTTGTAACTTCTATCAGTGTCCAGCAGAATACTGGTTAAAGCTTGTAGGAGGAGTTGGAAATCCCCTGACCCTCTGTCTGGACAGTGCTGATTGGCCCTGTGCTGACCACATGCACTCTCCCAAAAAAACCCCCACCTCTCTAGCAATACACACCAAACTGAGCATGTGCATGCCTATGGTTCCGTCTCTAGATAAGAGGTGGTCACTTGAAAAAGGGGAGGAACAGAGAAGAAAGGATCAAACAGCCTTTTTAAACAATGCAGAGGATTAACCCCTCAGGTTCCACAGTGAGTATAACAAGCATGCTTTACTGCATATACAGACTGATTTTCCTATTGCGGGTTTAGTAACACTTTAAAGTAAAACACATCAATTGAAGTAAAATGTGGAATCCATATAGAAAGTTATTTACAGGTAATCTTAAACAATAGTCTTCAGCATAAGCCTTGAATAAAGACACAATTTATTTTCCCTTTAATTGAGTTTGAAATGTCTTTAAACTGCCAGATGATTGCCACAACTAGGAGAACTTGTTAATGGCGTATTTATAATACTCAAATAAACACTAGATATCAATAGAAGTCATTTTCCTTGAAGACATTTTTTTTTTTTTTTCAAACATCACAGTCGATTCTCGAATTCCCCAACTCGTGTGTGGCACATATGATCTAAAGATGGCTTCATATTAAGATGGACATAATTTAAACCGTCTTTTGTTCTTTTTGCTGTGAGCCAGTCCCAATCTGGCTGTCTGACATGTGCTCCCCCCAGGGCTCATTGCACATTAACCCGACAGATTATGTGCTCTTTCAAAAGAAGTCACCTATCTGCCTCCATTTCCCCCCTCTTTGTAGCCGCTATACCGTCAGCAGTACATCTGGACAGCTTGCCCACGCCAGGTCACCTTAAATAGCACTCGCAGACCGTTGACACGATGTTGCAATTCTGGACTTTGCCAGTAAAAACATTACAGTGTTCCCTTTTGCAACGTTTACCAAAATAAATAAGGAAGAGGTGAGTAGAAGGAAACAAAAACCATTAACATTTTCGGAGAAAAATGTTCTGCCTATGCAAACAAAATCTTACAAGACATAATTAAAGAGGTTTCCAAATCTCGACTTGATTTACCGGACATGTTAGTTGTGTGAGAAAACACCTGTGTGGTACTCCAAACTTTTTTTTAAATATATATCTGTAACAGGCTTGATTATTAAAGTGTTACTAAACCCACAACAGTAAAATCAGTCTTTATATGCAGTAAAGCATGCTTGTTATACTCACTGTGGAATCTAAGGGGTTAATCCTCTGCATTGTGTAAAAATGCTGTTTGATCCTGCCTTCTCTGCTCCTCCTCTTGTTCAGATGTCCACGCTGATAAGACAGACTGAACCCATAGCCATTCTGCACATGCTCAGTTTAGTGTGTATTACTAAAGAGGTTGTTTTTTTCTTGGTAGAGTGCATGTGATCAGCCCAGGGCCAATCAGCACTGTCCAGACAGAGGTCATGGGTTCTGCATCCTCCTAGAGCAAAATGAAAACTCCTCCTATAAGCTTTAACCAGTGCTCTGCTGAAGTCACAGGACTGCTCTAACTGCTGATGAGAAAAGGTATTTAACAGTTTATTTTTACTAAAATAATTGCACTTCCATGTTCTATGTGCTGTGGGAGACCAGATATAGTGAATGCAGGGTCCTGGGATACCAGATATAGTGAATGCAGGGTCCAGGGAGACCAGATATAGTGAATGCAGGGTCCTGGGAGACCAGATATAGTGAATACAGGGTCCTGGGAGACCAGATATAGTGAATGCAGGGTTCTGGGAGACCAGATATAGTGAATGCAGGGTCCGGGGAGACCAGATATAGAGAATGCAGGGTCTGGGGAGACCAGATATAGTGAATGCAGGGTCCGGGGAGAACAGATATAGTGAATGTAGGGTCCGGGGAGACCAGATATAGTGAATGCAGGGTCCGGGGAGACCAGATATAGTGAATGCAGGGTCCTGGGAGACCAGATATAGTGAATGCAGGGTACGGGGAGACAAGATATAGTGAATGCAGGGTCCTGGGAGACCAGATATAGTGAATGCTGGGTCCTGGGAGACTAGATATAGTGAATGCAGGGTCCGGGGAGACCAGATATAGTGAATGTAGGGTTCGGGGAGACCAGATATAGTGAATGTAGGGTTCGGGGAGACCAGATATAGTGAATGCAGGGTCCTGGGAGACCAGATATAGTGAATGTAGGGTTCGGGGAGACCAGATATAGTGAATGCAGGGTCCTGGGAGACCAGATATAGTGAATGCAGGGTCCTGGGAGACTAGATATAGTGAATGTAGGGTCCAGGGAGACCAGATATAGTGAATGTAGGGTCCAGGGAGACAAGATATAGTGAATGTAGGGTATGGGGAGACCAGATATAGTGAATGCAGGGTCCTGGGAGACCGGATATAGTGAATGCAGGGTCCTGGGAGACCAGATATAGTGAATGCAGGGTCCTGGGTTTAGTAACACTTTAAAGTGGAATTCCAGGATAATGCTAACTACTCTTAAAACTGTCCCCTCCCCCCTCCTTACACCTATGCTTACTAACCTGTGTAAGAAAGATGAATATACTTAAAGTGGTTGTAAACCCTCACATATACTCAGTGAAGTGACTGGCCTCAGGTGATACACAGAGATTAAACAAATCCTCCTACATAAGTTGTACCTGTTTATTTACAATATTTTCTTCTCTACAGCTGTTCAAAGTGCTCAATTTATAACGCTTGTCTGAGAGTTCAGAAAAAGAGGGGCAGAGAGCTCTGAGACCTGATTGGAGGAAACAGACACACTCCCTCTTCATACAACTGACAGGAACAGGGCAGAGGCTGTCAATCAGCTATAGGACTCTCCTCTGTCACCATTTCTTTCTTGGTGTCAGGAAAACGTGTCAGAATGACAGTAGAAGAACCGGGCAGCAGACAGAAATGACATTTAATGTTCTTAATTGAGACATGCAAACACTATAGAAATATGTCTTTTGTTCATATTTCATATCTGAGGTTTACAATCATTTACATTTTTTTCAGCCTGCTCCAGTCTGGTCACGTAATCTCCCCTGTGTCAGCCAGTGGTGACTGCTGGTGAGAGAAGGGAGCACTCAAACAATGGCTAGTAAAGCCTGGAACAGTGACATCACCCATAGGATTCAATGGCCTACCTTTTATCAGAGCCTCCTCATTTCCCCTGCAGCCACTGCTCCCTATCACACGGGAGCCAGATCATGTGACTGGACCGGAGTGGCCGGAAAATAGGTAAGTATGGTATATACATTATTCTCATACATGTTAGGAGGGGGAAGGGGACTGTTGTAAGAGTAGTTAGGATTAGGGGCAATTTTAGTTTTTGATTTTTAGTGCACTTTTTAAGGCGCATTTAGCCTTTAAAAGTCACCCCCTGAATTCAATTGCAAGTCTTCAATTATTGGTGGATGAAAGTTTCCTGGTGGATAATATTGTACTGCAGTGAAATTTCATTGTGTGCCATGGTTAGATGTCATGGATAGACCCAAAACACTTTAAGCCCCCCCCCCCCAAAAAAAAATACAATCTACAGTCACTGGTGGTCTGTGACACTTTGAACTCCTCCAAAATAATTAAAATCTCGTGGTGATCAATGGTGCTTTATTCTCCACCGCCAATAAAATATCACAATCACTAGTGAATAGTGGCATTTTAAAATGCCACATCATTGCAACACCTTTAATGCCCCCAGTGGCATTTTAAACCACCCCAAAACATTCTCACAATAACTGGTGATCAGTGGCTTTTTACTTCCCCCTCCCCCCAAAAAAAAACCCCAAAACATTCTCAAAAACTTTGTGGTCAATGGCATTTTCAACCCCCTTCAAAACCATCCTACAATCATTGATGGATTCATGGTCACCCCCTGCCCCATCATTGTGGTCACGGGCGCATTAAACCCCCTCCCAAAACAGTCCTACATAATTATTGGTCTGTAGCACTTTAACCCCCCCACCTTTATTAAAAACTTCCTTCTGTCCTCTCCCTTGGTCACCTGCACCAACCCCTCTTTCTACTCCTTCTTCCATTGTGTGAGGAAGGGGAGGGCTCTCATATGTAAATGGTAGCACTGTTTACATTTGTGATTGCAGTGATTGGCCATCACAGCAATCATAAGGCACACAGACACGCTGATTGACACCAATTGACACCAATAGCAACTAAAACAGGGGCGTAACTATTGTGGTCACAGGGATTGCAATTGCATCCCAGCCCCATGCTCCAAGGGGCCCCCTGTACACCTGGATAGGAAGGGCAGAAGGCGGCATATAGAATTGATCCCCTTTATTTTCCGCCGGCAGCCGCTGAAAGCCTGCTTCTCCTCTTCTCCTGCCTGCAGGCATTCAGCAGCTGCAGGGGGGAAATGGAGGTGTTCAATTCTTCTATATGCTACCCCTCCTCTCCAGCTTCTTTATGCTGCCCCTAGGCTCCTGTTTACTTTCCTGGCCCCCCACACCCCTATACGCAGCCTGCCAGGTGTCCCCTCCCCTCTCCCACCAGTTGTTGTGGGGGATGTGTTAGAATGGAGTCCAAAGAATGGGCCAGTAAATGTGTCATACTATGGTCGGTCTATCTATCTATCTATCTATCTATCTATCTAACCAGTCATATCCGACCCTTGGCGATTGCATGGACCGTCACTCATAAGCGACTTTTTCCATGAATTCTCTTAGCAATTATTTTTACAGGGTAGGTTGTCAGGTCTTTCCCCAACCCCTACCATGCAGGAGATCCCACATAGCCAGGGATGAAACTAGGACAATTTAGACAGAAGCCAATTAACCCACCAGTATGTCTTTGGAGTGTGGGAGGAAACCGTACCCGGAGGAAACCCACGCAAGCACAGGGAGAACATGCAGACTCCATGCAGGAGGCGCCATGGTTGGGAATTGAACCCATGACCCATTTACAGCACGGCAGATGTGCTAACCACTAAGCCACTGTGCCACCCGTCATACTATGGCAAATGGCAAAAATTAATAAAAATACACTAGTGGCAGAATAACCAGGGTCGCAAAGATCGCACTTGCGACTGAGCCCTGGTATTCTACCCCTGGGCCTGGAGGGAAGGGCCCCGGCCCTTACACAGGGGCCCTGAAGTTTCTAGGATAGGAAAAAACCTTCTGCGCTGCCACTACAATACTAAACTCAACCCTACAGGCTAGGAAAGCAGCTAGCACCCAGCTATATAACCAAATAGTGAAGATGCAACAAAGGAGGGGGTTGGTGCTGCGCTAACGAACCTAAATGAAGCTAAATAAACTACAAAAGGTGGGAAACATGGATAACCTACAGAAAACGTAACACATGTGAATCGTAAGCAACGTAAACAACACAAATAATACAAGTGCACTACCATATGTGAAAACAACGCAAATAAAAATGTCTTCAGCTCAAGACATGTACCATAGTAATATACGTGAACTATACATATGAAAGAGGAATAAAGTAGTAAAAATATATAAATAATGGAATATTGAATAATAATAAACTGGTATAACAATGATCAATACATAAAAAGCCCAAAAGTGATATATACCAGTGCAAGACTAAACATGGATGACATGAGTGTCAGAAAAGAACATAAATAAATGATGGGTAAAAAATAAGCACAAAAACAAACACGTCATAAATAATGGCAAAAATATTGCCACAGAAATGTGAATAAACACAAATCGCACGCGTGCACTAACATATGTGAAAACAACACAAATAGACACGTCCTCAGCTCAAGACATGCCATAGCGATAAAAGTGAACTGTACATATGGAAAGGGAGGAAATAATGTGAATGAAGTGGTACAAATATAGAAATAATGAAATATAAGATAATGATAAACTGGTATAACAATAATCAATACATAAAAACCCAAAAGTGATATATACCAGTGCAGGACTAAACATGGATGACATGAATGTCAAAAAGGAATATAAGTAAATAATGGATGAAAAATAAGCACAAAAACAAACACGTCATAAATAATGGCATAACTATTTCCATACAAAATGTGAATGAACACAAAAGATGGTGTAAAGTCCACAATACACTAATACGTGTAAAGTCCAATATTTAAATTCCCAAATAAACTTGATGGGTGATAGTGAAAGTGATCGACTTGACAAGAAATCCACCACCAGCTAAATTACCTCCTCACCTCCACGCTGCGACCCCTAGGTGCCAACACACTTCAAAGGCGCTCAACGCCAAACAGATCAGCATCCAATAGAGGTCTTACGCACTATTCCAGGAACCGTAAATCCGCCACAACAGTGGTGGTATCCCCCTCATGGAGAAAAATGCACCGGACAGCCTCTCAAACGATCCCATAAGAGGAGAAAAGGAACACTTTTTTCACACTGCTCCAAAGTAGAATAAAAAGGGTGCTACAGATCAGACCTACAACGTCCCACGCCTTCACTGAGGAAGTTGCCCGGCATTTCTAGTTATGCCTCTGAACCAAAAAGATGTTTTTAAACATCCACTTAGAACAGGGGTGTCAAACTGGTGGCCCTCCAGCTGTTGCGAAACTACAAGTCCCACCATGCCTCTGCCTTTGGGAGTCATGCTTGTAACTGTCAATCGTGCAATGGTTCATGGGACTTGTAGTTTGGCAACAGCTGGAGAGCCGCCAGTTTGACACCCGTGACTTAGAATAACTACTTCCCCTAGTGGTTGTTTTAGCACTGTGACCAATAGAGAGGTGATTAAATACTATACACTAGCGTATACTAACAGTCAGGGGCGGACGGACCATTTGGAAACTCGGGCACTGCCCGAGGGCCCGGGGTCAGTAGGGGGCCCCATGAGATGCCCCTGGTACCTTTTTCATGGGCTTTTTTGAGTTTGGGCAAGGACACAGGGGCCCCATGATCCCCTATTGCCCGGGGGCCCCATGAGTTGTCAGTCTGCCCCTTCTAACAGTATATACTGGAACAGAAACATAATACTTTATATTAGCATATATATCTATATTCACAAATATAGTTTAGACGCAGAGCAGCATCCTTTAAAATCTTCCTTCTTTTCTTTCTCTTCCTTGGGGTATGGGTACTCACAGTAGTATGTGGAATTACCTTTGGAGTACTCAAAATTTTTTTATAATGGTGGGAGAAGACACTGGCAGTAGAATGTCAGGGACTTTACATTTAAGGGTACTTGAAAAATTTTATTAAATCACAGAAAAAAAACGTGGCAGTGAGGAGATGGGGAGTATTTTCATGTATGCTGGTCAGTGGTGGCACATTAATCTCCTAGCAGATGCTGCCTTATTTAATCTGATGGAAAAGGGAAGTGGTGGGAAAGAGACTATGTCTTCTAAGTCCTGACTCTGTGCTGGCTGACCGACTGGCCTGCCATATTGCATGTGCACTATACTTTTTAATTCTCTGCTAAACAAAACACAATCATCCTGACTTTTCAAGGCCCCACTGGCAACCAATCTACAAAGATAGCTCCATCAGATGACCCCACTCTGTAACATAGACCCCCTCCAATACAATCTTCATGGAGCACTGAAAGCACTGCCACGGCCCTCACTTCAACATACTGGTAAACCAACCCCCTTATACAAAAAATGTCATCCGTCCCAACCTATAACTAGCCTTAGCAGTAAGGTACACATGGAAGGGCAATGCACATCGCAAACTAACAAATGAATTCCCAGCAACACTTACCAGCCAGCCTGCTAAACAACCAATTTGGTCCCGTCTAACAGTTTGCATTAAAAACAGAGGGTTTTGTTTGCACACATTTGCAAATACATGCATAAGTCACAGTCCCACGTCACAGATACTCTGTATACTGTGGACCTAACTGAAATTTCCAAAACCTCCATAGTAGCAGTACATGTATCAATGGATAGGTTAAGGGCAGGTGTGCCTGGAGGAGCCAGAGTTTGGTATAACTGGGCCTCACATGTGTCCCGGTACCTTTAAGTAGGGATGGGCTCCTTCAGGTACTACTGCCCTATTCATTGATATATGTGCTCCTACTATGGAGGCTCTAGAAATTTTAGTTAGGTCCACAGTATATAGAGGACCCTTGACGTGGGACTGTGGCTTATGCATGTATTTGCAAATGTGTGCAAACAAAACCCTCTGTTTTTAATGCAAACTGTTAGACGGGACCATGTTGGTTGTTTCACAGGCTGGCTGGTAAGTGTTGCTAGGAAATCCTTTGTCTGCAAACCCCCTCCCTTACTTGAGCCCAATCTCAACTCAGTGGCTCTAAGGAAGAGGCAAGTCCTCGAAACGCATCAGCATATTGGATGTCTACACTCCCTATTGCGAACTGTTACTCAGCGCGGTGTTGACCCGGCTGTTCTTTTATGACGTGCCTTGACTTTGTCGTTTGTGAGTACAACACCTACTTTATTTCTTATTAAACATTTTTATGGTAATGCACTAGGCCTGTGCGCCCTCTGTTTGTTCTTTCCTCAATCTCAACCCAGCACTGTGCATGAGAGCAGAGGCTCTCTCTGCTGATCTTTTATTGAAAAGAATCAAGCAACAAAATTTTATACAAAAGTAAAAAACATAAACATAGTACAGTCATACTTCAACAGAAAACAAAAGGAATACACATCCATGGTCAGAATATATAATATATACATAGTCTACTACCAAAACATTCAAACTAAAGAAAATAATTTACATAAAGCAACAGAGAGGGCCTAAGAGGCACAACCCACCACCTATGTACGCAACCATTTTTCAAAAATTAAACATCAAGGAAAAAACCTAGGGTGATAAGAGACAGACAGCCACTCTACAGAAAGAGATGCCTGGCAGTCAGGGAGGCTTGAAACCCCTCCACGCCTTCTCGCAAGCCCCCCGGCCCCACTTGTCTCTCTCAAACACTGCAATCTTCCCCAACGCATGCAAAATGTCACACACCACCACCTGAACAGGAAGGGTTCTACACCAAGTGGTGACCTGACACCGTGCGTTCTAGGTGAAATAACGGAGTACTAGGCTAACTAAAAAAAGTGTATCCAAAACAAAAACCCCACCAGTGTTGAATGCGCCGTACACTCACTCAGCATAGCCCAGCCTAGAGAGGAAAGGAATACATTGTGTACTCTCCAGCATTCCAGGAAATAAATTGCCAAAGGGAGACCAAGGAAACCAGGACAGGAGTAGCCTATGGATAATGCTTCAGGGATGCAGCCCTCCTCAGACAGGAGAAATCAACCACTGGAAAAAGAGCAGACAGCTGGCACATACACCTAGTGCATTATCCCAGATTTATTCAAAAGTGTAATAGACAAAAACATACTCACAGACATAGCATGTGTATAAAGCTTTGCATACTAGAGATGGCCGCAACAATGGGCAGGGTGTTCCAACCAGGGGCGGACTGATCATTTGCAAACTCGGGTCAGTAGGGGGCCACATGAGATGCCCCTGGTACCTTTTTCATAGGCTTTTTTGAGTTTGGGCAAGGACACAGGGGCCCCATAATCCCCTATTGCCCGGGGGCCCCATGAGTTGTCAGTCCGCCCCTGGTTCCAACTGTTCGTGTGGTCAAGATGCTGACGTGTTTTGGGGATGAATCCCTTTCCTCAGAGCTACTCAGCACACTGTAGCTCTGTCTGCTCTTTTGTAGAGAGGAAAGGAACACCGAGGACCCGCCCCACCTGTTTGTATGCCAGAAGCTCTCTCTACTCTCTCCTTTCTCATTGGCTCAGAGACAGCAGCGGGAGCCATTGATGCTGCTGTCAATCACAGGCAGAGGAGGTAGCAGGGGATGGGCCTTGGCAGCGCGCATGCATGAGTGTCTACATAGCAAGCAGCTTGTTAGTTGGGCAATCAGCAGGAGGGAGAAGCCAGGAGCGCCAGCAGGGGCCCAGAAAAAAGGAGGATCTGGACTGCCCTGTGCAAAACCATTGCACAGAGCAGGTAAGTATGACATGTTTGTTATTTTTTAAAAAAAAATTAAATTTTGTTCCGTTACAATCACTTTAATAATACCTTTACACTTGCTTAAAAAACACCTTTTTACAAAAAAAACTTTCTATCAAGGCCTCCTAAATAGGACACAACATCATTAGTCCAGTTGACATTTGTCCAGTTAAAACTATTGAGTCACGCTGTCTCTAATTCCTCCTCAAATTACTGCCGTGCCATGGCTGATCTCACTATATTTTCCATTTCTTATAAATAGCCACCACAAAAGTATTAATTATCCCTGTACGATTTAATGCACTGACTGCCTTAACCTTTCAGGTTTCCTTAAACGCCAGAATAACAAGCCGACCGTACGGGCGCTGAGCGTGATTTATGACGGGCGTTGTTTAATTTCTGTTTTTAAATACGTTACCCTGCCGATCTGCATGCATTTAAATTCGTCTGTAACACTTCCCTCTGTCTCCAGGCTGTTGTTTAATATTCAAGGATAATTTTTGTCCACGTACATATTGGTCTATGTCACCTCAGATTAAATTATGACTGTTTGGAGCCTTTCGGAGCAGGCCTCCGGCTCTTATTTACAAGAATCAATGAAGCTATAATGAAAATCCATTTTTCATACTATCAGTCCCGGCCCGCTTTTATTTAGTTAGCGGTGTCAAAGTAAGCAATTCATTTTGCGCAAATGTCACGGGAAGAAGAAAGGGACGGGCGGCGAAAGGGTTAATTAGCAGATAAGATCTGCCTAATTCCATGACACGGCTCTCAACGGTTAACGGCGGAGGAGAGGTGGAAAATCTTAATGTATGCAAAGTAATGTATATTGACACATAAGCAAAGGCTTTTATGATGAATATTGAAATATGTATGCAAAGCAAAGGCAATGTGTTATGTTATAGATCTCGGTGTACATGGTAAGCAAATGAGCCATTTGTATTCAACAATTTAGCGAATATCTAGTGTTTATTGGTACCAAGCACACAGGAGTGTATTTGTCTTAGTAATTTATTTAGGTAAATATATTTATTCTTCCAGGGGTTCCTGTGCGCTCCTTACTTTCATCGTCCGGGCATAAATATTTAACAGCACGTCTCAAATGTTATTCATGTCATTTATCACGGGGGGCTTGGCGGGTGCCGGAACTTTTGATGTTTCACCTTAACCGAAAGTTACGGAGGATGAAACAAAGGCAGTTGCCTGGAAAGAAGTCGATGGCCTTCTCGCAAGAAGGAAACCTGCTTTAAACAAACAAAGGGGAAAAAAACAAACATAGTCCAAACAACTTCCACAGAGGTAGAAAAGCAATCATAAATCAAAAAATGGAGTTGCTTAAAGGGATGGCAGCGTGAAAGAACTGTTGAAATAAACGCGTATCGCATTGGAGTAATAAAAACTTTACATTGGAAATTTTTTTTACAACATTCATTCGATCTTCTAATGGTTAGTGTGGTCAAGACATTCGTTATCAACCTTGGGATGAGAAAATTTTAAAGAGATGGGTGGAAAATAGTTCTCAAATGAACACAAATATATGAATTTGGTTTTCATTCAGAAAAAAACTGCACATATTGGGATATGCATGCTCCAGGCACATAAGAAACCTATTTAGCCCTGGTTCACACCTATGCGGCTGTGTGGGCCACGTTTTTCTCGGGCACGAGAGCCCATTCATTTGAATGGACTCCTGTGCCCGTGACACACAGGGAAAGAAGTTCCTGCACTACTTTGGAAAACGCAGCCCGCATGAGAACCTCGGTTCCCAGTACGATTGCGTTTCCCAATGCGGGCGGCATACCATTACAACTAATGGCACCCGTCCGTGGGTCCGCAATTCTCTGTGCGGGTGCTGTGGCTGCACGAATTTTCATGCGGATCCGCAGCAGCTCCACCCGCATAGATGTGAACCAGGGATAAAACATTTTGGAGTTCAAGTGGCAGGCCTGGAAGGGCTTTCAAACAAAATTAGGTGACTCAAGGATGTCAAGTAGGAATGATCTGATGAACAATATCATTCCTACTTCTCTCTGTCTGCATTCTTGCAGCCATTGTGAAATTCTGTGTGAGCTGTGATTGCTCACAGCTTGTCACATGATACAAGTCTGTTGTGAATAGCCTTGTACCATATGATCTCAGTGATCATTCACAGATTTCACATGTAGTAAGCAATGATGTCAGAAGTGACATCTTGCTTACACCTATTCATGTGATCACTGATTGGCCAATCAGTGATGACATGATTGGGACCTCACACAGAGGTCCCGTACAGCAATCGGCGTTCCGCTGTGTCCCAGGGAGCGCGCACAATCCAAAATGGCAGGCGCCGTTTATGAATGGCAACCCGCCCCTGCACTGCCACTATCCAGCCGTTTATATACAGCGGCCGGACAGGAAGTAGTTAATTAGTTCCTTTAGGCCAATGTACAGCACTGTGTTCTAGCAGCAGTACAGGGATTCCCTGTCTACTGCCAGAACAAAATTGAGCTGGGCTGAGCACTGCTCAGCCATTCATAGGAAGCCTTGTATTTTTATAAATACATACAAGGCTTCCTCTGATTGGTTGAGGTTGAAAGGCAGAGGATAACATCACAATTTCCATCTCAGCTAATCAGTGGAAACCTTGTATTCATTGATAAAATACATGGCTTCCTGTGAACGGCTGAGATGCACTCAACACACCTAAATTTTATTCCAGAAGCAGATAGGAAGTCTCCATACCACTGCCAGCACACAACACTGTATACTGCATGCAGTTTATGCAGCGCTGATAGCAGATGCATCTATTAATGAAGGAAAGAGTTTGTTTGGGCCAGCATGGCCCAAATGAACTATTTGAAGTAGCAAAAAACCTGGAGTTAGGCTTTAGGGCTAGTCATAGACCTATACACGCATAGATATATCTAAAACATTCCTCCATCCACATTAAAGTAGTTGTAAACTACTTTCAGGTATAATACAGAGATGAAACAAATCCTCCTACATAAGTTATACCTGTTTATCTATAGCCCTATCTTCTCTACATCCTTTCAAAGTCCAGAATTTATAAAACTTGTCTGAGCTTGGATCACAGGAACAGGGCTGTGGCTGCCAATCAAAGGCTGTGTGCTGGAAATCCTTCCTCTGTCACCATTTTTCTCTTGGTGTCAGGAAAACCTGTCAGAAGTAATGATGCTGATAGCAGAGGAAAGAAGCAGCAATCAAAAATGAAACTTAGTGCTATTAATTGAGACAAGTATACACTACAGAGGGATATGCTTTGTTCATATTTCATGTCTGAGGTTTACAACCACTTTAAACGGTGTGGATGGAGGAATCTTCACTACCAGCTATTATAATAAAGCAGCAATAAAATATGCAGCTGCTTGAATATCTGAACAGCGACTGCATCTGATTTTCTACCTGGTTAATCATAATTTGTTTGAAAAATCGACTGAGCTGGGTGGAAATCACTGGCTTGAATTTCATCTGATTCTTCAGGAGTTTCTGAAATTTGAGCTGTATATGACCAGTAGGCCTGCTAATGGTTGCAGCTGTACAATCATCACCAATAGTGCCACATCAAAGTTGTACTCAGCTCACTTTTCCTCCCCAAAGCACCTCTGAAACCCAAAGGGTAACAAGGAAAATTGCAGCTTTCTGAAAGAAGAAACACAATAGGATGTCACTCTGACAGTGGTTAAGGAGCTGCAAAAGAAAAGATGGTGTACTGAAAAACAAAAAAATTTTTTTACAAGATTTATTCTCAATTGCATACAACCTATTCATTATGAGAAATTATTTTTGGACTCAAGTCCAGATTTTCATTATTGGAGCCTGTAGGCATGTGCTTATATTCTTTGTCCCAACCTAGCTTGGAATATCAGATAATGTTTAAATAACCTCACATGAGATGACTATTCATACTGCTATTGTGGAAAAAAATAGGGGCCAATAATTGTATATTAAAAATCACTCTGTGCCTACTGTGCCTTATGGTACATCCAGCTCTGCTCTACAAAGGTAGTAAACTGCCAAAAAAAAAAAACCCTGCAAAATAATGTCATAATGCGCATTATGAATGACTTACCTTAGAACCAAATCCTCTAGCGGCACGCTGTCACCACTGTCAGGCCTTCCATCTTCACCTGGTCTTCCTTCCAGGTTTGCGGACTCTGGCTGCTTGATTGGCCAAGCCACAATGACGCCACTCGCAAGCATACGCATGGGAGTCTCAACCACGGCACAGAGTTCTGAAGGAACAGCTGCAGAGACACTGAATATCTCCTAAACAGAGCATGTTTAGGAGATATTCCTTTTTTTTGTGTCCAGTGGGAGTTTACCTCCACTTTAACTCCAAAAAAGGCACATAGTAAATTACTAGAGCTCAATAAGGCATTAAGCCCTCAAAAACAATACTAATATGGTCTGATCTGGTCAGAGATTTTAATCAATTGTTGTAAAGTCTGGAAAGAAAACAAAGGCAACAACTGAAAACACATTTGTTTCCACTTTCCTTATCTAGTGCAGCATAAGTTAGCCATGGAGTTTGATGTTTGACTCAACTAAGTAATGTTTCTCTGAAAAACTCTCAACAAACAAATTGCCTAACATATGAAGGCATATTGTATAGGTCTTTGCAATCGGTAGTTTTACTACCAGCAGAGCCTCGCAAGGCGGACAAGTGCAAGGAGGGATACCAGACTAATGATGTGCCATTCGCCTGGACAGCAGCGGACAGGCAGTGTTGAAGGCAGAAGATCACATTTGAAATGACAATGGCAACAACATCGAACTTGCACTGCGCAAAGGTAAGCAATCTACTTCTGCATTATTCCAAGAAAACTTAATGATGTAGAGGAACCAAGAGAAGACAGAGACTGGCTACTAGATGGTTGGACATATTGACTACAGGAAAATCTTGTTAGACTAGCATAAAATCATCTTCTCTTTAGATCTCACATTCATCAAGTCGCTAGGACTCAGACCCAAGTTGATGGCACTTAACACTTTTTGTCAACTGTTCACAACTTCAGCCATGTAAATTGAAGGATTAACATTTATGAAAAATTCCTGATACCAAGGATGGGATTATGCAACTACAACACTGGGGTTCCACAAATTTCACACCTCCCTTCCTATCGTTAAACAACAGCATCTACCTTTCCATGGTGATTGGATCAAGGTGCTGGTGCTACCTGTTTGGATATAAATGCTGGGATTTTTTTCCTGACACTCATTAGACCCAAAGAAGTGTCTTGGAGAAGCTACAAAATGTCTTCAACATTGCAGAAGACACCTAATTGAATGTGACTATCTACTGTGATAGTAGTACCTAAGAAATGTGTAAGTGCAATACTTCCAAGTATTTATTTCCTCTCAAAGAGAAAACAGGATTTGCAGTACTCCATTCATACTGTATGTTTTTCTTTCTAGAAGGGTAGAACCAAATTTGTTCAGGATTCATCCAAGGTCAGGCTCTGGACTAAGATGCCAGTTTAGAGGTGACACGGTCAGGTAAATCCCATGCCTGCTCAGTTCTTGGCTGTGTTCCTAAACATCTGAAACAGGTTACCCTCTGCAGCTTCTTGTGACTTGCTACAAAGGTACAGTGTTGTAGTCTGTTTTCTGGAGGGGGAGAGACTGAGAAAATGCTTTCCACTGCTTGCAGCTGACTGATGGCATCATCTCAGCCTAGACAAGGTCACTAAACAGGAGCTCAAATACATTTTTTTAATAATCAAAGGTGCAGCGTTTTGTGGGGAATATAGTCTTGCAAAATTGTAAAGTTACTGAAAGGCCCACTTTAAATATAGCATAAATTCAATTTACTATAATAAAGCCCCCCCCCCCCTATCAGCACCACCACCATCTCAATCTTCCAACCTAGACAGTGATGTTTGAGACATTTTCCATTCAGAGTGTGCCATTTCCTCCAAATGCTAAAGAGAATGAGACGCGGCTTACGGAAAATGTGGCAATGCGGTTATTTTCCCATTTACCGAGTTCCTGATAGGTTCATAAATGGAGACACAAAGGAGGAGGGAAAGGAATAAAATTTAATAACAGAATAAAAATGTAAATAAAGATTTGCCTAAAATGACTTGTCCAGGAAATAATTCTCCCTCCCCCTTGAGCTAATACTTTGATAAGCTCAGTATGGAGATCCTGATTTGGAGCGTGACCTTTGAAAATGCTCTCCAGCTTGATTAAAGATGTATTAAATTTGTTTAAATAAACCTCGTTGTAATGGCATATCATTTGTAAGAAGCTATTAGGGGGTTAGAAACTGTACGGCGATATTTGCATGAAAATGTTCCAGCGGACGGAGGATCTCTCCTGAATTAGCTGAGGAAGAGGAACTCTTTCATCATTACTAGAAAGACTGAACTGTAACACCGAGCGACAGGAGGAGGGAGGGACACGCCGCCAATAATACCCAGACTAAAATAAAACAACTAATGTATGCAGGGAATGGCATCATTTTAGTGTTAATGTGCAAAGAAAATTGTATGTTCAGGAAATGTTATAATGTAAGCGTCATACTGAAACCCGAAATTCAGGAAAACCCAACCACCTAATATGTGTTACAGATATAAAGGAAACTATTGTACATTAGAAATGACTACACCCTTTACGTTGCTACTGTCAATGTCACTTGAAAATAATTTTAAACTAAATCAGAGCCCTAGCTGTCTTTCACTAAAGCGCTATGTATCAAACACAATTGCTTTGTTTTGTTTTTATTTTTCATAAATTATTGTTTTCACCTTCTTTAGTCTTTTTTGTCAATCCCCTCCAGCCTCTTTAAAAAACTTCCTGTCTGCATGCATTTGGTTCAGCTTCAGTTGTCCACCATTGCTCTAGACCAGCTTTCTGATACTGAAAGCGATGGATCATGCTTGTGCCATGTATGTTGGTACATATGACAGGGTGACAATGCAGGAGCACAGTTGGAAGAGAGTTGTATCTACATACCAGGAATTGCTTGAACAAGGACCTTCATAGCAGAATCACCAGGTGTTATTTTCATTTTCTTTTAAAGAAGACTATAGATTTGAAAAGAACAGCTTTTGAAATTGCAATAAATGTTAAAGCTTGTATAAAGTTTTTGCTGTTTCCGTTGCCTCTAATTTAAAGTGACTATGTTGTAAGTAACAAAAGAATGGGAGCTGCCATTGCTGAGAATAATAAAGGATAATTAGGGAAGGGAGGCCTAAGAATGATAGCAATGGAAAAGGAGACTTGAGAAGGATATGGGTGCAGCCTTAAGAAGGTTAAGATGAGGGTCCTGAGAAAAATGGGTATGGGGCCCTGAGAAGGATAGAGGTGGGGCCATGTGGATAGGAAATTGCCCTTAAGGATAGCTAAGGGGGTCCTGAGGTCCAGAGAAGGATACGGGAGGGGTCCTGAGATGGATAGGAAGGGGATCCCAAGAAGGATAAGAAAGGGGTTCCTAATAAGGATAGGGGAGTGTTCTTGAAAATAATAAGGAGACAATCCTTAGAAGGATAAGGAAAGGGAGCTGGCCCTGCAAATGATAGAGAAGGTGATGCTGAGAAGGATAGGAGAAAGGGTCCTGATAAGGGTAAGGGAAAAGGTCTGGAGAAGTATAGGTCAGGAGGTCCTGAGAATGATAGCGGAATATAAGTGCACTTGAAGTAGAATTCCAGTCAAACACTAATTATATCTAAATCTGCTCACACCCCCATTCTAACCTTATTCTTACTACCCTGTAAAGGAAAGATGTATATACTTACCTATTTAGAAGGCACTCTGGTCTGGTCACATGATCTCTCCAGCGGCCATCTTCGGTAAAGAGGAGAGATCACTGACAACGGCTGCAGAACTTGGCAATGACATCATCCATAGGTTTACTGTGGGGCATCCATTGTCTGCTGTCTCTCGTATACACTGAAGCGGGCACTGGAAGCTGCTCATATGATTTGTCTTGAGCGCCCTCAGAATAGGTAAGTATAACATGTTTCCTTTACATGGTAGTCAGAATAGGCTGATAATGGGGGTGGGAGCAGGGTTAGGAATAGTTAGCATTTGACTGGAATTCTACCTTAAGATATACAATATTTGAAATGTATTCTACTTTGGAATTTAGGGAGACAAGGGTAGAACAATTTCTGTCTGTTTATACCACTCAGGGGTGAGGATCCTTACCTCATAATGCCTTTACCTTATCTGCAACTCAGGCTTCCTTTTCAGTGGCCCCCTGTACTTTTTGCCAGTGCTAGAAGTGGACAGATGAGCTGTATTTTGCATTGCATACCAGTTTAACTACCTTCCAGAAAACACTGGCTCAGTGCATACAGGCTGATTCATCTCTAGCAGGAGGTATGTTTGCTAGCAGGGATCAGATTGGACATGGGTTTTGACAGTGGTTGGGGATGCAAGCACAACTCAAATGGTCAAATATTTTTTTAAATCAGATGTATCCCAGATGTACAACAGGATCTTCCTAATCTTGTACCTTAAATTTGGTGCAAGTGTGAAGATCCTTTTGCTGTGCAGTGATGGTGAAGAACACATTAATCAATAATATTGGGTATGTATGTTCTATTACAAAAAATGGGAGGGACCCTGAGAAGATAGAAACAATAGGCTGAATACTTACCTGTTCAGGTAATGGCAAGCACCTTTTTGTTAGCTTAAATTTCAAATGTGTTTGATAGGGTCTTCCCCCTGGGACGTCATAATTCCTCCAGCTGCAACTGTGTGAGGAGTGCCAAGGAATAAAAAAACCATAATGTAACACAATTGTCCACAAAGAGTAACAGTAGAGAACTCTATATTTATTGATGTCCAAAAACATGAAAAGGTTGGCAAAAGTCTGACTTGTGTATAGGTCACAAACTTTGTTGTAGGCATCCTAAAATATATCCAGATGACTCATGATATGACTCCTCCAGCCCACCCCTACATCACTGCTGTGTTCAGGGTCACTATAAGTATTTTGAATTTCACCATAAAGCAGACCTTTCACCAGATTTTGAAATTAAATATCTTTCTTTTCTCAAAGAAAATGTCCTTATTAAATTATTTTTTTTAATTTCCTAAATAACTATTTGTATCTTCATGAAGATCTCCCTTATTATTTGCCTAAGCAAGGATGTTGTAGGCCTTCTCCACTTCCAACCTCCTGGAATAGTTGTCACACATCCCAGAAGGCTGTAGGGCCATAGGTATCAAAATCTTGTAAGATTTTGCATCTACATAGCTAACAGCTGCTTGCCATGCAAGATCCCCTAAAGCACATGTGCAAAATCTTGTGAGAACATTGCCTCAAAAAGAAGTTGACCATTAGTAATGTAAAAATGAAAAAGGTGGTGTAGGTTTGTAGAGCCTGGAGTGGATATAGCGATGGGACTCAGAATTCTATTATAATACGGGGCTAGTATGTAAGTCAATTTAGCTGTAGAGAAAAATGTGATCTTTATCAGGTTAATTTCTAAAAAATAGTTTCTGGATTAAAAAGGGTCAGCTTTGATTTCTTGCTTTGGTCTATGACTATGCCCAAAATTACTCAAAGCTGCCCAAGTATCCCTGATACCACTGGCATATCTAACAAGCGCCACTATTTTTCAGAACCGCTGCTTTCCCTTGAAGCTATCCAACGTGTTGGATAATCACAACAAGCTGCTAAGAAATAATTCAACGTGTTATCAAGTATGGAAAACAAAGGGCTGAGTAAGCCACCGGGCTGCCTTTTTTTCCATCAATTATTTCTCATTGGAAAAAAAAGTTATTTTTCTGCATCAACTGGTCAGTCTGCCATTGTTGTAGACAGTCGGCTACCTTGTATTTATGGAGTCAGAAAAGAGCTTCATATCTGAGCCGCCAAGAAGGCTCTACTTAGCAGAGTAGATTCATTTCGGTGAGTTATAGTCGCAATTATAGATTTATATGCGGCTGGCTTTAAGGGAGCTTGTGTTTGTCTCCCCAGCAGAGCCTGAGGTTATACTGGGATACGAATGACTTATGGCTAATATCTAGTTAAATTATTACATAGGTACTACATGAGTGATGTGGGGGATACCTGTCCCTTAATGCTTGTTTCCTTTCTTCCCTCTACTTTTAATTATTTAGCACTCTATTACAATGTAAACCCATTAAAAAGAGCTGGAGCAGAGTAAGTCAGGTTTACAGAGTTTAGACACATCTCCTTCTACAGAAGTGGATTATTATTGATTAATGACAGATAGCCTCTCCAGAAAAAAAAAAAAAAAGAATTATTGAAGATATGTGTGACAGCCTCACAGAAGCTCGTTAGGTGCTTAGATATTTTTTTTTTCTAATTAAAAAATTGAATTTTTGTTTTGCTGTAAATTCAAATATGAAAATTATGCATAAGAAAGGAAACTCTTTTATGTCTGAGAGAACATAACTGGAGCACAAGCCATTTTATCATTAAGTTTTATTAAAGCTGAACCCTGGGCTATCTTTGTTTTTCCTTCAAATAGTCCCCTAGCTGGTTTAAAAAAAATACAGTTTAGCTGCCAAACTTTCCTTTAATCTGGAGCTGTCCCCTGCAGTAGTTCTTTTCCACCACAAGTTGTCTTCATTCGTCCAGGCTCCCAGAGTCACTCAACCTGACTGAAAAGACTATAAAAAGTATTCTCTATACAAGGCGGCATGAATCCATCCAATCAGAGAATGCCATCATGGCACCCTTCATTTACAGTAAATGGATGGATTCATAAAATGAAGCCTGCAGTGTTCCATGGCATTTGTTCTGCTTAAAAGAGCTTCATGATTGGAGGAGAGCCAGTCACTTGAGTTTGACAGAATCTTTTTTTTTTTTACTCTTTTCATTAGCACTTTGATGATTTCTGAATCTTGAAGCCAGTGGAGCATTAGGCACAACTGTAAAGATACTGTTGCACTTCATAAGTATAGTTTTTTTTTTAACAGTGGTTTGGCTGTTATGAGGCCATGCCGCTGTTATATATACAGACCCCTTGGTCTCACCATTAATCTGTTTGTTGAATTGATCATGTGTGGAGCTGCTGTGTGAACTTTTCCCAAACTGGGGTTCAACCTTATTTACTAAAATTAATAAATTATAATGCTATCCTTATCCTATGTAAGGAAGGCCATAGATGATACAATTTTCTTTCCTTCCAAATCACTTGATGCCCACATCAACACAGACAGTGTTGATGGGGGAATGCCTCTTGTGGAGCTATTTTGTTCTTCTAGCAGGAAGCCTTTTTGGGCTGCAAAACACAATGATTACTGCTAGCCACTATAGCTGCCAGCAGTAATCATATTTAAAACATCCGACAGGCTTGTTTTACCCAAGTCGATCAATAGATCAACTTGCGTATAACCAGCCTGCCCATAGATGGATCAAATCTCCGCCGATCCCTGCTGAACCGTCTAAGATTTGATCCATTTTTCGCCAGCTTAAAGTGGAGTTCCACCCAAAAGTGGAAGCTCCACTTATCTGCCCCCCCCCCAGCAACATTTGGCACCTTTTGGGGGGGGTTCCTGATTTTGACAGGTACCCGCTCCCACTCCTGGCTCAATCCACTACGATGAACTGAGCCAGAAGTTTGTCCCCAACCCCATCCCCCCCCCCCAAAACTCCTCTGGGAAACTCAACAGGTCCCAGAGGACAGCAGCCCATTCAAAAAGCGCAGCACACATCACGCATGCACAGTAGGAAACTGGCTGTGAAGCCGCAAGGCTTCACTTCCAGTTTCCCTTAGTCAAGGTGGCAGTGATTGAAGAATCGGCTCGGGGTGATTATTGCCCTAATATCAAAAGTCAGCAGCTGCAGTATTTGTAGCTGCTGACTTTTAATTCTTTTTGAGGGGGTGGAGCCCTGAACTCCACTTAAGTCTGAGTGCCCACTCAGCATCGTGTTGCTTTGCATCACCTGTATTCGAAGGATGCGACTACATTTATTTGTATTGGTACCCCAACACACCTCCACAATGCACCTGCTGCATTTTTGGGGCATTGCAATCCCCCCCTCCCCAAAAAAAAAAAAAATGATATTGTCTGCCATTGCATTATAACACATACTGAATAAAACATGAAAAGTGAGAAATCCTATTGCAAACCAATCAGGTTTCAGATGACCAGGTCATTTAAAAATGAATTTTATTTGGCCATTGAGG